>NC_084904.1:7941113-8545524 GCF_949316345.1 Pungitius pungitius
TATAATCAGTTTAATCAATTCAATCAGTTATGACAAATCCATGTAATCGTGCAGTCTGTGTTCAATGTCCAATCAATACATGTTTTGATCCCTGATTACTGATTCAATTTTCAATCAATAAATGTTTGTCACAATTCTCGACTTTTCTTTTAAAGTCTTCAAAATCCCCGTGTAGCCACGGATAGTGCTATTATTTGATTACTGTGTGGATGTTAAAAAGCCTTTAATTTTTGCCCACAAATGATAATTTACTCCTCGCGTGTTTCAGCATTAACTCTGATCATTTGTAGCCGGCATCGTGTGACGTCTGCCTTTGTTAGAGCGCTCTGTTTAGGACAGTTCTAATCAGTCTGTCGCTTCCACTCTGCTGCAACTCTCCCCATAGCAACCAGAGCCCCGCACACACAAGCAGCCGCTACGTCACACATAAACAAATGACTCGGTATCTAGTCAGCTGACGCTACCGGCAGCTAGCTTTCGTCGGCTAGCGCTACTATCGCGCTAGCTTTGCGGTGGCTGACAAGTTATGTCAGCAAGCGCAAACAAGTTGTACGAAGCTACTGCTGCTCTTGTATTTAGCCAGCTAGCCTACGTGGATAACCGTCACTCTGTCTGTCTGTCTGTCTGTCTGTCTCTCACTATTAGCTACGGAAATGGACGAGGGTCTCTGTTAGCTGTCCCCTTCCCGAGTACTGAAAGCAGCGCTTTACGCAGTGGCTGTTTAGCACAACAATGTCAAATATATACCTGTGTATGAACATCTATCTATCTATCTATATAGATATAGATAAATGCACACGTGTTATCTATCTGATGGATACAACTCTGTGTATCCGGAACATATATATGTACATAACATCCGACTATTTTTATAATAAATGATAACACAAAATATTCCATTTCCAATGGTTTGCAGTATTCTTTATTTCAAACACAGGCTTTTCACATTGTTACCAGACCTAGGTTAATACTCACAGAAGTTCAAGTCTTCATGGTCTAGTAGCCCAGACTGATACGTCTGGTCCAAATTGTCATTTAAACTATCCCAACGCTAAGCTCAGTTTACTGAGGCTCACGGAAACACTCCCACTTCCTTATTTTGATGGAACATTTGGTTAGAATCACTACTCAAGGTTAGAACATGAGCATGATAGGATCTGCTTCAAATTAAATATTTTTACAAAACTCTTTGAACCAAGTTATTTTCAAGCCTATTTGGAAGATTTAGCTTGGATTACCCATTTTGATAATTTAACACTGGGTTTGAATACTCATCTTTACAGTAGAGTTTAGGTTACCCTAAGGATTGGTATATGCCTGTGAAGAACCTCCTATGTACCTACCAGCTGAAACCCCATAATAATGACTCATTTAATACAAATATGGAATTTCTTAAGGTTAATTTGTTCATATACACGTAGCAATTGCAATAACACATTTCCACTATTCATCTTGCATATATCTGTTAGAATATTGACTGAAGAGGGACGGATGACATAAATGAATAAATACAATCAACAAAAAAAAAGTGATGAAACAAAGAAAACATACATTGTTAGATCAAATGAAACAAACAAAATAGACAGGTGTCCTGTAGTTTTTAGAGATAACCATACTTTTCTTGAATTTGTTTTGTACGCTGTAAAGACCTGTAGCATTGTGACCTTTGACCTGAACCACTACACCAGTTATTATGTCATTGCTTAGTGTAAGGATAGAGTTTCTATAGCAACATGGAGGAGGAGAGGCCTTAAAGACAAAAACAGGAGAAACTTCATTCATGTAGTTAAAAATGTAAATAGCACATGCAAGTAGTAAGACTACCAGAGATATATTTTTAAAAGGATATATTAACAAATTGTTACCGTTACTGCTGGTTTAGGAAGGAGCTTAATGCTTCACAAAATTGGGGCTGTGACAGTGATGACTGACTGAAGACTCATCTGCAGCTGTTTCATTGCAGTTGCACACATGATCTCTTGCTTAAGAACCAACTGTTAGTCTCTGCTGAACGGACCAGTGGGCACCAATGGATGCACAAATGGAGACAGGGGGGTAGGAGGACAATGCTGGTCCTGAAAAAAGTGAAAAAAAATCGAAACTGACAGAGAGAACACGTGTCTCTGTGGTCCAGCCGTGAGGTGTCCACTGACAGTTAAGATAGTGCTCCAACATCTGCTCTGTGGTGGCATGATGTCTTGTTCGGTATGAGCTGGTCCAGAATCTCAGAGTCAGAGAAAAAGTGAGGCAAAGACCAGCAGGTGTTTTCTCATCCTGTGCTTTAACCCTCCCGTTGTCCTCCCATCCTCCGGCAGTCGCACGCACGCACGCACGTACGTACGCGCTTACGTCACGCGTTCAGCCATCATACACCCCCGCCCTCCGGTAGTCGCACGTACGTACGTACGCGCTTACGTCACGCGTTCAGCCATCATACACCCCCGCCCTCCGGCAGTCGCACGTACGCGCTTACGTCACACGTTCAGCCATCATACACCCCCGCCCTCCGGCAGTCGCACGTACGTACGTACGCGCTTACGTCACGCGTTCAGCCATCATACACCCCCGCCCTCCGGTAGTCGCACGCACGCACGTACGTACGTACGCGCTTACGTCACGCGTTCAGCCATCATACACCCCCGCCCTCCGGCAGTCGCACGTACGTACGTACGCACTTACGTCACGCGTTCAGCCATCATATACCCCCGGCCTCCGGTAGTCGCACGCACGCACGCACGTACGTACGTACGCGCTTACGTCACGCGTTCAGCCTTCACCTCTCTGTGCAAGACTATTATGGCCTTTCTCAATACCTGAGACGGCGAGAACGGACTTGCGTTCCCACGAGAATACACTCGGGAGGTTCGGGGGGGGGGGAACGGTCATTTCCGCCATTGGAGCAGCAGCTGACTTGATGACGTCACCACGTCAGCTGGTCTTGCTAATACGTTTTAATTTAGTTTTTGATTTAAATATTTTACTATTAACAAGCTTTTGTCTCATTTTTTGTCTCAGAAATTGTATATATAAGCAGTCGTAAAATAGATAGCTTTATCAACTTAGGAGGAGGTTGTAACAAAAAATAAACTATTATACTAAAATATTTTAATGCACACACACACACACACACACACACACCTACCGTTTGTCTTGTTACTCATCAAGAGGCTGATAATCAGCGTAGTGGTCCTCGTGCAGCAAGCCGCTGACCACACATCAAAGATCTTACAGAGTACAATAATCCATATGTGGATTTTTTTATTCATTATTATTACAATTCAGAGCTTCAGATTTTCTTTGAAGCTCTTCCGCCAGTTTAGACTCTCGAGCGCGGTGCTCACCTCGTGTCCTTTAATTAAAACATTGTTAGTTTTAAAGCACAACGATGGACAATAAACAAGCTGCGCTCTGCGCATACAGACAATACGTATGTACAAAAGTTACATGTAAACATGAAGTTATGAATCTAAACAAACGGACGTAACCGGTGAACAACCTCCGTCTCTGACACCACGTTAAAAACGTACCAAGACTCGTCGTGGTACAGCTAAGTCTCACGTATAAACCGCTACGGAGACGCGAAAACAACCGGCGGAGCATTTCACAGCAGACTCGACGAAAACAGGCCGCTCTCCGCGGGCTGCGAGATGATCAGCTGACCTCCCGGCGCTGGAGGGTGTCTGACGGTCCGTTATGACTACACGTCCACGGGGCAGATTGTTACGTTAAAGGCTGTTGACAAACATTTGCTTTAACAACTAACTTTAGTCATAAAATTACATAACGTTACTTAAATAAAGTAGTATTTATAAAACTCGGACATCAAGTGTGTGTTTATTTTCCTCCGTCGGTCGTTGTTGCCTGCCGCTTAGGTTGAAATGCATTCTGGGGTATTTGGCTCTCACAACAACAGGTGAGCCTGCTCCGATGCATTGTGGGTACAATGGGCGGCGCGAGTCGCATCCGCGTATTATGATTATCGTGTCGACGAGGAAGACTCATTTAGAATTTCTTTTACTTTTACTATAGTAAGCAAACTATATATATATATATATATATATATATATATGTATGTATCCGTCAAGTATTTGTGTAAATGTGAATAAAGACAATGCAGATTGGTGTGTACATCCATTGTGTTTTTATTACGTCAAGCATTCAGCCTTCACCCCCGCCCTCCGTTAGTAGTAGCACGCACGCACGCACGCACACACGCGTTCAGCCGTCACCCCCCTACACCCCTTGTCGTCCTCGCGTCCTCCAATAGTCGCAGGTGCGCGCCGCGCCGCCGTCGCCGTCGTCGTCGTCTCCGCGCCCGCCTCCGCGCCCCCCGCCTCCGCGCCCCCCGCCTCCGTCGCTCGAGACACGCCGGTCGGCGCAGGCGGGGCAGAACGCGCGCGAGCAGCCCCGGCAGATGTACCTCCTGCAGGCGCAGCAGACGGTGTGCGTCTTGCTGTCCTTCTTCGACGGGCAAATCTGACACCTCTTCCTCTTGCTCGCCACCCTGGACAGAGCCGAGGCGACGGCCACCGCCCGCGTTTCCGGCTCCCGTTCCGCCACCCTTGTTGCGGTTGTAGTCCAGGATGATCGCGGGCTTCCCGTCCGGGCGGTCGCCGACCTCGCCTCGCCTCGCCCGCACACACGCGCGCGCGCACACACGCACACACAGAAACAAGCACGCGATGCTCACCGGAACCGCGCGGGGCCGCCGCGCAGGAGAGGCACAGGGTCGCCGCCGCGAGGCTCAGGTAGAAAGTCGACATGTCGGCAGAGCGCTTCCCGGCGTCGAGGCGATCCGTAAATAGCACGCGACCGTTTCCGCGTGCGCATTCGTTAGTATGTCACCGACATCGATGTCATCGGCCACACGAACCCCGACCGAGGGTACGCAAACCGAGGTGGCCACCGCGAATTAAATTGTCACACTTTTTCTCGAGAGCGGCCCCTCAAATCTTGTGCCATACGCTACACAAGGCAACGACACGTGGAGATTGGTTTTACCCTTTTATTTTATTTCACACACATACGCACGCACGCACACACGCACACACGCACGCACACGGACTCCAAAGTCGCAGCGACGGGGACGGGTGCTCGCTTACGTGGAAAACACGTGTCGCACGAGGGTCCGGGTGCTCCTTCGCGTCACGCGAAAGCGACGGTGAGAAGTGGCCGCCCGCTCGCTCCCTCGCTTCGTCTTCAGGGCACGACGGTTGGCCGCATGTCCTCGTAAACGGCGTCGTCGGGCCGCCGGGCGCGCTCGGCCGTTCGGCACATCGCACACACACACACACACACGCACGCGCGCACGCACACAGGAACGGTTGTTGTTGTGAGGGATTGAGAAAAGCTTGCACGCGCACACACACACCACTCGGACTACGCGGCTACCTCGTGGATGATCCACGCGAGGAGCCCTATGACGACGGCGGTTCCCAGAAGCAGCGCGCCGACGCAGGTCACGTTCGCCACCAGGGCCGCCAAGCCGTCGCCCCAGCTCGCCGTACCTGTCGTCGTCATCGTCGTCGTCGTCGGGAACAGCAAATGAAATACAAATAAAATGCGTTTAGCCCGCGGCGCGTTTAGCTAGCCTGCGTTACACCCCCCGCAGCCCTTTTGGGAAACTTGCGTGAATGTTGAGAAGGAGGAGGGCCAGCCGCCACCACCAGGAGCACCGACCCGGTTCCCCGCTGGTCCAAGGACAGGTCGAACCCAGGCTCGCGCTCCGAGTAAAAGCACCAGTACTGGCCCGTGTCTTCAGCGATCAGGTTCTCGATGACGGCCTCCGAGTCCGGGAACGTCCTGCTGAACCGAAGTCTTCCGCCGACGACGGCGTCGACCATGACCTTTCTCGGCGAGGCGCCCCGGGCCGCGAGCGTGAAGGTCTCGTCGCCGACGCTCTTGACCAGCCTCGGGGACCTCGGGCTCGCTCCGACAGCTCGGCACCGGATGGACAGAGTTCCTCCGAGGTCTCTGCGCACCGCTCTGCCGCGCCCCGCGTAGGCGGAGGAAACCGCCGAAAAGGGCACGCGCGGGTCACTCTGCGGGACTGCGACGGCGAGACACAAGGCGGTCGCTAGCTTCAGATAGAAAGCCATCGTCACCGGCTGGCGACTTATATTCCCGCGGCGGCCTTTTTTTTTTTCCCCCTTCTTCCTTTTCCTCCGGCCGAGCTCTGCAGAGGGTGTGTGTGTGTGTGTGTGTGTGTGTGTGTGTGTGTGTGTGGGGGGGGGGGGGGGGGGGGGGGGGGGTGCTGTACAGGAGGCGAGGGACCTCGATTGCCGGTGGACAGGTGGACAGGTAGGCGGCGGCGGGGTTCGACACTCCGATCTGCATCTGCCAAGCCGCTTGTTCCTCCCTCGCTCTGAGAGAAAAGCACTCGGCGAGATCGCGACTCTTTGCAGTCGTCCTGGCTCCCAGATGGCGGAACGAGCTCTGCGACATGACATCGGGACTGCGGAGGGCCTCTACGTCTTCCGCGGGAAAAGTCGAGACGCACCTTTTCAGACCTCGACTAAAACACTAGCGGACCGTAGCACTGACAAATGGTAGCACTTGAATTGGACTCGTAATGGCACTTTTCTGTAACGTGTTTTCAAACTGCTTATTTGATGAAAAATGTACGCTCACTCTATGTGGAAATGCACTTACGTCGTACGTTGGCGCTTTGGACAAAAGCCTCAGCTAAATGACATGTAATGTAATGTAGAAAGGGGAGGATCGGGGCGGAAGAAAAACAGCTCCTCGAGGCCCCTCCTCGCGAACGAAGAGAAGGGAGAGGAGAAAGCTCACAGGCTAAATAAATGGCTCTCACAAAAATAAAAAGTGACAAGTGGAGCGGCGGATCGCGATTCCGGCAGGCAGGCAGGCAGGCAGGCAGGCACGCATGCACGCACGGAGGAGGAGGAGGAGGAGGAGGAGGAGGAGGCCTCCGCTGAGTCCTCCGACTGCAGCTGCGGCTCCCGGAGGCCTTCACGCCGTGGACTACGTAGAGGGATTTCTGCACCGCATCACTAAAGGAGCCAAAGGAGCGCAGAGGTCTCTCTCTCTCTCTCTCTCTCTCTCTCTACTAGTACTTTTGTTTATTTGGGGTTGTGTTTATTATGTGCTTTGTGTTGAGCTGATTTGATGTTGTGAATTGTTTTCTTGGGATGTTGAGAAATAAAGTGTTTTTGAAAAACCAAAAGAATCCCTCTCTCTCGCTCCTTCTGTCTGTCTGTCTGTCTGTCTGTCTGTCTGTCTGTCTGTCTGTTTGTGTGTGTGTGTGTGTGTGTGTGTGGTTCGGCACCCCTTCGGCCCTTTTGATTGCGACATACAGCGAAAGGTCAACTCGAGAGGCCTTGCCACGGTTGGATATTATACTTTGTGTGGATCTTTTGCTGACGTTGATCGCGTACCTGAAGCCTCTCTCGCACTCGGCGGCGATGCATGTTATTGTCGTGTTATTTGTCTTTCTCTCTCTCTCTCTCTGTGTGCGTGTGTGTGAGGTTCGGAACACATTCACCCCATGCAATCGTGACATGCAGGAAAACGTCATCTCTCGCCGAAGCCCCCACCCCCCCGGTGGCGAAGCGAGCCGATTAGACCCGAGCGATGAGTTCTCGCGAGATGGCGGCTCGCTACGAGCCGGGTCGTTCTGACCCGAATGACGTTGCCGAGGCGAGGGTCAGTGTGACGCGACGCCGTCGTCTGGGCTGAGGCGCTCGCCGGAGCGAGCCGATTAGACCCGAGCGATGAGTTCTCGCGAGTTCTCGCGAGATGACGGCTCGCTACGAGCCGGGTCGTTCTGACCCGAATGACGTTGCCGAGGCGAGGGTCAGTGTGACCCGACGCCGTCGTCTGGGCTGAGGCGCTCGCCGGAGCGAGCCGATTAGACCCGAGCGATGAGTTCTCGCGAGATGACGGCTCGCTACGAGCCGGGTCGTTCTGACCCGAATGACGTTGCCGAGGCGAGGGTCAGTGTGACCTGACGCCGTCGTCTGGGCTGAGGCGCTCGCCGGAGCGAGCCGATTAGACCCGAGCGATGAGTTCTCGCGAGTTCTCGCGAGATGACGGCTCGCTACGAGCCGGGTCGCTCTGACCCGAATGACGTTGCCGAGGCGAGGGTCAGTGTGACCCGACGCCGTCGTCTGGGCTGAGGCGCTCGCCGGAGCGAGCCGATTAGACCCGAGCGATGCCGACTCGTAGCGAGCCATCATCTCGCGACATCTCGCCGGGTCGTTCTGACCCGAATGATGGAGACGAGACGACGGTCCCGGCCCTTCTGATGGTGACGCGTAGCTAGCCGTCATCTCGCGAGACCTCGTCGGGTCGTTTTGACCCGAACAGCGCAGGCCTCTCTTGTGTGAATGTTGCCGAGGGTCAGAGAGACCCGAGGACAACGTGAGGGTTAAAGATGAGTCGGACAGCCAGGAAGTAAAATGTGTCTCTATGAGGTCTAATGGTGTTAGACAGTTCAGTTGGTGCTGCAGTCTTTGGCATGTCTTAGATGCTGTAAACTGATCCACCCATTGAGGAAGGAGATGAGGACAAAACTGGAAGGTGTCTTTACAGAGGACACAGGAGGATTGTGTCTCCCATCTATTACAAAGGAAACTTAACATTAGAGGACATGTGAGAACTGTGTCTCCTGTCCATCAAAAAGGAAAATTAACATCATAAAGGACACATAAGAACTATGTCACCTGCCCATCAGAAAGGAAACTTAACATTATGAAGGACACATAAGAACTATGTCACCTGCCCATCAGAAAGGAAACTTAACATTATGAAGGACACATAAGAACGGTGTATCCTGTACACCAGAAAGGAAACTTAACATTATGAAGGACACATAAGAACGGTGTCTCCTGTACACCAGAAAGGAAACTTAACATTATGAAGGACACATAAGAACGGTGTCTCCTGTACACCAGAAAGGAAACTTAACATTATGAAGGACACATAAGAACGGTGTCTCCTGTACACCAGAAAGGAAACTTAACATTATGAAGGACACATAAGAACGGTGTCTCCTGTACACCAGAAAGGAAACTTAACATTATGAAGGACACATAAGAACGGTGTCTCCTGTACACCAGAAAGGAAACTTAACATTATGAAGGACACATAAGAACGGTGTCTCCTGTACACCAGAAAGGAAACTTAACATTATGAAGGACACATAAGAACGGTGTCTCCTGTACACCAGAAAGGAAACTTAACATTATGAAGGACACATAAGAACGGTGTCTCCTGTACACCAGAAAGGAAACTTAACATTATGAAGGACACATAAGAACGGTGTCTCCTGTACACCAGAAAGGAAACTTAACACTACGGAAGACACAGAAGGACATTGTCTCCTGTCCATCACAAAGGAAACTTAACACTACAGAGGACACAGGATAAATAAAATGAAATTAATGGGGATAGAAGTGTGGGGATTCAGCTGGTAGGTACATCAGAAAGTATGTGTTACATGTAGAACACATACTTTCTGATGTGCGTCTGCTACACTAAATGTCAGCAGCTGTGTACAATGCCGTGTACAGCATTTTACATTGTACACAGCTGCTGAAAGATTTTTGGCCTGTGCATTTATCAACCCTGATCCAAACCCACCCTGATAAATGCACAGGCCAAAATGTGTTAGAAATATAGATAAAAAAACATGATTACCTGGAAAACTATATGACCCATAATGTTTTCCAATATTGTGAACACTTAAAATTACTCATTCTACTAACTAATTAACATGCAACCACATATTTTGACCAGATGATTAAGTTTTCTTTACATTGACAGTTGCATGAACCAAGACTAATAACATTTTATTTAAAAAAAAATTAAATCCATGATTCTCAATGGATTTTGGACTTACCTGACAATTTTAAGACCTGTTGGAAGAATGTGGACAGAAAACGTGATTATGACAAGTGATATTTTTTACTGAGAAAATAAAAATGGCTGCACAGAGGATGCCCCTCTTCTGAATAATTTTGGAGAAAAGTATTAAATCAATGTATATAAATATTAGTTTAAATTAAGTCACAGGGACATTACTTTTTTCTTTAAAACTCAGCTGATACCTTCATGGACCATTAGAGGACATGACACAATAGACAGGGTTGTGATAACTGTAATAAGTTCTCATCACACCAGAGTGGAGACAGTGTTGTGGTTGCGAGATGAAAATGAGGTCCAGCAGTGTGTTCTTATCGGTGGTTGCATTAGTGATGACTTGTGCATATCCTCTGGACTGGAAGAGCTCAAGGATTGGCTTACCAGTGTTGGAGAAGAGATTCTCATTTAAATCCCCACAGACAATGATGGGCTGACAGTCCATGATCTCCAATGAGTCCAGAAGGTTCCCCAGGTTGGACAAGAATGATCTCACACTGTAGTCTGGAGGTCTGTACACAGCTGCAATCAGGGCACTCGCTGGGGCTTCTACCTTCAGAGCCACAAACTCAAGATCGGTTACATTATGTACGTACTGTTTCTCACGCACTTGAATGTGGTTTTTCACATAAACAGCCACTCCACCACCACCTCTGTTGGCTATTTGTGAAACATTTGTGTAAGACAGGTGTCTGTTGCGTTTGAACATGTTGTAGCCCTCTAAATGAAGACTCTCTGCAACAAAGGAGCCTTGAAGGTGAGTTTCTGTAAGACACAAAACATCTGCAAGACACAGTTCATGATGGCTCCTGATGTCATTGATGTGAGATGGCAAACCTTCAGTGTTATTGTGAGCAATGGTCAGAGTGTCTCGTATGCTCGATGTCTGTGTGATACGAAGAAGAGGCATCATGTCATCCAAGTTGACTTGTCTCATGGTCTCGAGTGCTCCAGTGATTTCTGGGTTGGCATAGATTTTACTCTCATCCAGATCCAGCATGTGCAGTCCAATGAGAGAGGTCACTCTACTGATAGCTACATAAGCCATGCCAGGTTCAAAAATGTGTTTCAGTGACACTACAGCTGATGTCCTTGTCATACCCTGAACCTTGTGTATGGTACAGGCAAAGGCAAGTCTAACAGGAAACTGTCTGCGTACCACTCCTTTCTGTTTCAGATTATCCTCTGCTCTCTCTATGTACACCACATCATCAGGGCCGCCTGGTGCTCTATTACGGTAATTCCTTCCAGCAGTTTGATCATCCATCTTAAGGCCGAGCATAGTGACATGTGCAACACCACTCTGTTCTGAGGTTATCACCCTGACTAGTGTAGCAAACGACCCATTCACCAATCCCTGAGACACGTCTATGTTTCTGGTGAGCATGACTCGAGCACCTTCAGCTAGGTTTAGTGTATCTGGTAACTCATTTCTGGTTCCTTTGTATGGTTGGGCTTGTCGAGCCATTCTTCCAGTGCGTGGGTCTTTCTTGTAGTCATCTGCATCGATCTTGGTGATATTGGAATGGAGCAGAGCTAATGTTACTGAGTTGTGTGAATCAACCTGTTTATTAGTTGCAAAGATGTGCAGGACATCAGGTGGACAAAGTGATGGTTCAGTGATGGTCTGTGACAACAAGGCTCTGTCTGCTTTAGACAACTCATCTGACTTTCCTTTCACACGGATCCGATTCAACATCTCTGCAAAGGCAACATCATCCTTCTGCCGCATAATCTCAGTCAGGGTGATTGTCTGAAAGTGTTTCTGCCATAGGTCAATCTCACAGGGCTCGTACACACAGAGGGTCTTGGACTGTCGAACTGGTGGCAGCTGATAAAAGTCTCCAACCGCTATTACTGACATTCCTCCAAAGGGTTTGGGACTGCCTTTGATCTGTTTCAGTCTTGCATCCACATAAGCAAACAGGGGCTTTGACACCATGGAAACTTCATCAATGATGAAGATTTCAGCATTTAAAAGTTCTGATCGGACCTCATCCAGTTGGTTACCAAGTCCTTGAAATGGAGGTTTTAGACTTCGTGGAAGCTTGAGCAGAGAGTGCAGTGTTGATCCGGATATATTATAGGCTGCAGTTCCAGTGAAAGCTGTCAGCAGGACCGTAGGGTTTGATATGTCCACCTCCTCAGAATGGCTGGGCACTTTGCGCAGTATCTTAGATGCTTCTGAGTAGATGCATTTAATCAGATGTGACTTTCCTGTTCCTGCACCACCATTGATGTAAAAGAAAAACTGCTCAGGGTTTAGGCCACAGACACGCTTAACGCACCAGTCTCTGACTGCATAGAATACACATGCTTGTTTCTGGTTCAGGTTCTGATACATCTGCCGTAGCAGTGCGGGGTCAAAGGCAGGAGGCTCTCTGATGGCTCGAGCTTCTGTTGCAGCATCAGCCTGATTACTGTATTCTGGAACATTTTCTTGAACACTTTCATGATCTGGCTCTCTTGCCTCCAGTTCTTCGATACATTCCAACCTCTCCACTTCAGATTCTGGTGCCAGATTGCACCATTCATCAATCAATCCTCTGTTCTGTTCAAATTCTTCGACTGCATTCTCAATCTCCTCACTATTTTTCTCATATTTGTCTTTGTTTCGTTTCACAATGTGTTGGACATACTCAGCATAGTCAGAACCTGGTAGTTGGACGCAACCATTTTTATAGAAGGACTCAAATGTGGGAAAATGGGGTCTTTTGAGTTCCATGTCTGATCGGTGAGGAATGTACAATTTCAGTAATGTGCCATATAACTTCTCTGGATATTTTTCCTGTGAGCAGCGGTAAAATCCGATGATATCAGGCTTATCGTTTTTACGCTTTTGCACAAATCCCATCTCATTGAGGAGGGGCAACACATCTTTTCCTTTTTTCTGCTGGCCATAGACAATCCTGCAAGTAGCTGCGAAATCAGCGAAACACATCTGCTCAAACTCTGGTGTTTCTGGTCTGGCTTTGTATTTGTCAGTCAAAGATGTCATCCACACATTTACACTTTCTAATGTTGTGTTCTCCAGGTAAGACATGGGGCGACTCATTTTCAGTGCGTTGTCATCCGTAGGTACGAATATGACACCACGTGAACACTTCTTCATGTTTATTCCACATGCTCGAGTCACACACTCCTGGGCACTGACCTCTCTCTTTTTAGAGTATGCCTGCATGATTTCCCTCATTTCATCACATTCATTGACGTGGTCTCTGGTGGAGTTTTCAATGACTGTTTTAAGGTACTCAGAAAGTCCAGATTCCTTTTTGGTGATGTAGCTGGTGAGATACATGATGCACGAATATGCATTGAGAATATAACTGACATCAATGTTGGCATCCCAGGCTTTAAGTAGATGTGGATTATATCCATTTACCCAGCAGTCTTTTGGCTCACGTTTCAGGATCACCGCACTGGATTTGTTAATCACATTGAGGCATCCTTCATACTCTTGGAGTGTTAAGTTGCATTTAGCGAGGAGCTGCTGCAAACTGAGTGAGTTTCAGGTTCATTCAGCAACAAGTTCAGTGGTTGGAGCTTGGACTTTGCTATTTGCAGTTGCAGTGGAGCAACGCCCTCACCAGGTCTCGATATCATTGTCTTACTGGAAGGTGGTTTAGGAAAACCAAATCTGCAACCCGAGCTGGGACTTCTGAAACATGTCCGTGAGTGTTTTTTGCTGTGAATTTGCACCTCTGTGACCTTCTTGTGTAGTTCAGGTTGTCTGCGTGGATCAGGTAGCTGAGCTGTGATGTATTTGGAAACAAAAGCTGACACAGTCTGATCATCATCCTCCTCAAACACAGGCGCACCATCTACCCATATGAGACAGTGAATGTGTGGGCTTCCTCTGTGCTGAAACTCAACTCGGTAAAAGTAGTCAACAACTTTGCCAAGAGGCTGTGCAGGAGATAAGAGCAGATCTCTGAATAAGGCCTCAACACGCTTATCAAACATGAGCATTGTTGTCACTGGATTGCTTCTCAGAATATCACACTTTGCTGACCAGTCAAGCCCTTCAAAATTCACCTCCTCGCCTTGCTGTCTTTTTATTGCTTCAATCACTTCAGGCCAACGCATCTCAGCAGCAGAAAATGTACAAAAGAATGTAGGAGTTCCCAACTGTCTGATCATGGCAAAAATGTCTCGTGTGGTTTTCTCCCAGTAGGCTGGTGTTCCTCTCAGTGGCTGCATGAATCTGACTGCATCTTTGTTCCTCACCAGTTTCTCTACCTCTCGTTTATTCTGCAGCATACCAGAAGTTATATTTCGTCCATCTCGAGTCATTGGCTTTCCTTTCCTCAACTGTATTGTCATGCTGGATGTGGCCAAGTGTATTTCAGTCACAAACTGAGCAAAGAACAAATAGTTTGTGTCTCTGGCAAAACGATCATCAATACAGAAAAGCCTTGCTTTGAAATAACTGCTGGGTGTTACTTTCATACGTCTCCCTTCATCCAGTGTGTTTTGACCTGTAGGGAACTGCACAGGAAAAGCCATCGCCTCAAGTTTAGGAGTTTTAAAGAAACCAACTGGACTGTTACTTTCTGCAGGGGCAACCGAGTAGATTCCTTCACTGAAACATAAAATCTCCTCTGAAACATCACACGGCTGGAGACATGATTCTAGAGCAAAACCACCATTAGGCATGTCACCTTCCTGTTCTTCATCATCTCTTTGCTCCTCTGTTTGTTCACCATCACATGACAACATTTCAACATCCTGCTCTCCACCAAGCTCAGTCTCACACAGTGCACTTTTCTCACACATGTCAATTTCCTTTAAATCAGCATCATCATAGTCGTTCTCATCCATGGAGACATCCTCATCATCATCCTCATCTTGAAGTGTTGGGTCACAAAGCTCAGCCTCATCTCTGATAGTGATGTCCTGATATTGTGGATGAATGCGTTTGAGTTTATGCAGCGCCTGCACTAGTTTAGACCAAGTGACCGTCTGGAACAGCTGATGACCTCTGTAACACAATCGTCTCTTCAGCTTTACTCTCATCACTTGAGACTCACTTCTCAGTCTGGGCAACGCTTCCACTGTTTCCTGCACCTCAGACGGGACACAAACCACGTTGCCATGTATCGCTCTCTGTCGTCCTTTGGGAAGAGGAATGATCTTTGCAAACGCTATGCACTTGGCTATGAGATGTCTCTCCAATATGTTGAGGTCACACAGTTCAGGTGGAATGTCAGCGAGCTCCAAGTTGTTTTGCTACAGCGAGTGTTGGCATGACTCCATCTTTAAGATGATTGTGGCAGGTGTGACAGATCCACTCTTCCTTTCTCTCATCAGGCACATTGCACTGTTGTTCATCTATGCACTCATCATCACACACATGGACGTACTTTCCTGTCAGGCATGATGCTACTATGTCTGAATTTCGTACATAGTTTAACCTCTTACAGGGTCTTACTTGGTTTGGAAATGATGCTTTGTGACAGACGGGGCAAACATAAGTGGGACCGGCCTTTATATGGGACCTGAAAACAGATATGGCCTCTTTGATCAAACTGTTGTCACTTTTTTCTGTTGGTTTATTTATCCCTCTGTATTTTCTTTTTATTTTCATGGCACATTTCATGTTCTGCATACTCCGATATGTAGGATTGTTTTTATATTTGTCTTTCATTCGTTGTTTCATTAGTTGTTTGTGTCTCAGTCTGAATGCCTGGTCATGGGCATAACGCTGAATAATATGAGATCTCTTCCTTTCTCTATAATCAATGCTATCTTTATAAAAAGCAGTGAAGTACAGTTTTTTTTCTTTTCTAAACTCAGCATTGTCTCTGTAGCGGTCCGTAAAGTGCTGTTTTTGTTTCTCTCTAAATTTTGGATTATTTCTGTAACGAGAGACCAAGATTTGTTTTTGTTTCTCTCTAAATTCTGGATTATTATTTCTGTAACGAGAGACCAAGATTTGTTTTTGTTTCTCTCTAAATTCTGGATTATATCTGTAACGAGAGACAAAGATTTCTTTTCGTTTCTCTCTAAATTGAGGATTATTTCTGTAACGAGAGACAAAGATTTCTTTTTGTTTCTCTCTAAATTGAAGATTATTTCTGTAACGAGAGACCAATATTTGTTTTTGTTTCTCTCTAAATTCAGGATTATTTTTGTAATGACAGACCAAGATTTTTCTTTTGTTTTCCCTAAATTGAGGATTATTTCTGTAATGAGAGACAAAGATTTGTTTTTTTTTCTGTCTAAAATCAGCATTTTCTTTGTACCTCTTTGAAATGTACTCTTTCCGTTTTTGCTTGAAGTCAACGTTGTCTCTCGTATTATTACTTTTCTTTTGTCTAAATTCCGGATTATTCTGATATTGCCTTTTTGCATGAGATATTTTTTCTGCTTTATATGCTTTATTTGAAGCATACCGTTCCCTTTCTTTTCTTTTCTTAATCTCTTTTCTTTGTTGAGTTTTCTCTGAGGTTATTAGTCTGCTCTTCATTTTTCTCCTTTTGTTTTTATTACACTTTGTCAGTTTACATGAGATTCCCTCTAATAGAATATCGGATAAATCACTGACAACAGTCATTTCTACTGAAGAAGAAATATTTGGTTCATTGAGCAAAGCGTCATGTGATGGAAGCAAAGTGGCTTGACTTGACAGTTGTGGTTCATTCGGGGCATCAGGGAATATGACCTCTTGTTGTCTCGCCGATGATGTAAAGATGATGTCACTGGACTCTGCGGTCAATATGTTGTCAGAGAGATCACTGAGAACAGGGTTTATCACTTGAGCAGGTGATTCTGATTCATTGTGAGGAGCATCATGTGCTGTGATGAAGACCTCTGGGTGTTTTACAGCTGGAGTGTGAGGAGTCATTTCAGGTGAACTTGTCTGATCAGTGGCTGTGTTTCTCTTATGAGGAGGTGAGTTTGATTCATCCACAGGGACAGCTGTAGGTCTGCAGTCTGTGTTTGGGAGACCATTGTTCAGGTTGACTGTGTTCATGTTGTAGAACTCCACAGGCTTCAACTCATAGGTACATGAGGACTGTGTTTCCATCATTCTGTGGGACTTCTTGAGCCTGTCAATCATGTCACTGAGACGTGAGAATGTCACCATGATAGCAGTACCTGGTGTGCGTGAATCGGCTGGTAGGGGCAAACCTCTGGCTGTTCTGGAGTGTGGGTCAAAGAAACCATATCTGCCTGACTTGGTTCTGAACACTGCGATACACAAGAGTCTCATCAACAGCAGAGCGTACTTCACATCTGATAACAAGCAGCTGAGTCCTGACTCCAGGTCCAGAAAGCTATCCACAGCTCCAGGTAAAGGTTCTCCTAATGTGCCGTACCTTGAAAGCTGAGTCATGTTGACATAGTGTGTAGCGCTGCGTGCAGGAACTTCATCAGTGAGCTCATCGGTGGTCAGATAGATGTGATTAGTGACTTGTTTCCTGGTCTCTCTATACATGGTGTTACCTTTATCCAAAACATGGTCCAGGTCTGCTCTTGTGATGTTTTCATTCTCATGAAGGAATGAAAGAAAGGTCAGTGAGTTACAGGTGCACTGCCGATTTCTGGATCTGCCGTATCTGATGGAAGCCTGGCTGTGGGATGCACGCACATGTTGTTCAGAAGGCTGATCTCCAGGGTCTACACAGTCTGCATTAGAAGGTCCTGCTGAACATGGATTATCACTGGTTTTTCCTCTCTCTACAGCAGCTGATACCTGTGGTTCACATGACTCATCACTTTGACTTGTAAGGTTTACCTGCTTTACATTAGAAGGTCCTGCTACACATGGATCATCACTGTGCTTTCCCTTCTTTACAACATCTGCATAAGATAGAGGTGGTGCACATGAAGCATCAGGCTGACCTTCCTGTTCCACACGTTTACACTCTACAGACATCTTTACCTCCGCACTTCTTTTAGGACCAACACATTCTGCTCCTTCAGTTCTTGTCGCACAGTGAGTGTCATTGGAGCGCTGCCAGCGCAAGCTCTGTGCTTCCGACCTCTTACTTTTCCTTGGCATTGTTGTTGTTTCGAAAACCACAAATGTTGTTGTACAAAAACAGATAAGAAGATACAATAAAATAAGAATACTATATTATACTAGTTTATATTCAAAACCATAAACAGTGGTTGTGGGAGAGTGATGACAGATGAATGCGCCTGAAGAACGTTGGGTCTGTAGACAGGAAACAGGAACTCCAAATAAATCTGATTTCTCCTTATAGATGCTTGTATTTTATTTTAGTATGAACAGTTAAACAACAAAACACTTTAAATAATGTTTGTGTATATAAAAAATATAATTCAGACAAAGTGTATAAATATCCTGTAACTGTTGTTTACAGATTGAACCAAATTCAACAGAAACAAATTCGAACTAAAAAAGTCTCAGTTTATTCCAAAAGCTTTGCCGAATTTGTAAATAGTACTAGTATTGTAACCTGAGGTTGTTGTAACCAAGGGTAACCAACGTTATGTGGTTTAGCAAAGGTAGATCAGGTACTTGTAACCTGAGGTTGTTGTAACCAAGGGTAACCAACGTTATGTGGTTCAGCAAAGGTAGATCAGGTACTTGTAACCTGAGGTTGTTGTAACCAAGGGTAACCAACGTTATGTGGTTCAGCAAAGGTAGATCAGGTACTTGTAACCTGAGGTTGTTGTAATCAAGGATAACCAACGTTATGTGGTTCAGTAAAGGTATATCAGGTACTTGTAACCTGAGGTTGTTGTAATCAAGGGTAACCAACGTTATGTGGTTCAGTAAAGGTAGATCAGGTACTTGTAACCTGAGGTGGGATAGAAGGGGGATAGAAAGATAGAATTGTTGATATCAAAGACAGAGCAGTAGATGTGACAGGATAGATAGAGGTTCCAATATTGAGACAGAGCAGTAGATGTGACAGGATAGATAGAGGTTCCAATATTGAGACAGAGCAGTAGATGTGACAGGATAGATAGAGGTTCCAATATTGAGACAGAGCGGTAGATGTGACAGGATAGATAGAGGTTCCAATATTGAGACAGAGCGGTAGATGTGACAGGATAGATAGAGGTTCCAATATTGAGACAGAGTGGATAGAAGGTATAGGATAGATAGAGGTTCCAATATTGAGACAGAGTGGATAGAAGGTATAGGATAGACAGAGTGCCAATATGATAGAGGAGAGACGCTGGCCAGCAAGGCACCTGTAAGACACAATAAAACATGCATTAGACAGCAGGTCAAACAACAAACGGAGTAACCTCTACCGTAAGCTAAACGATCATTGAAGGTTTTTACTTAAATGATCAGATCATACACGCATGTATATCTATTAATTAGGCTGGATTAGACGACTCATGGCCGAACGACTGCTTCTCACATCAGTAGTTTGCACACAGTGTTGTTGTTACTGCTGCCAGCACTTTCAAATTGTTCCACCTCTTATAATTACGATATTGTTTAATTATAATATTTTTTGTAGATTTGTATTAATATTGAACTAACGTCTTAAGAAGCATGTGCTTCTTAATAAACAGTAAAAAAGAATCTGCAATTAAAAGCCGGTACTTTTATTCAAAGTTATTTCATTTTCCTACACTATTCTGCAAATATTTCAGAAAAAAAGTGTGTTTTAACAAAATATGGGATTCTGTTGACAAAAATATGTTAGCAGGATTTTATTATTATATTAAGAGCTGAGTTGAATACTTGTTTCCTGCCTGTGAAATGTCTCCAGATATAGACATCAAAACAGTAAGAGGCTAGTACTACATCAGTACACTGTCAATTGGTGTTATTTTCACAGTCCATGTGAACACACTGCTTCTACAGTCATCAGTGTTTCACTTTAATATGTGTTTTCACTCATGTAGGAACTTACTGTCAAAACACCAAGGAGTCACCAAGACGTCCTGGGAGGAAACAACAGGTCACTTCTGAGTTGGGGGGAGATAAATTAATTATGTCTAATTTCTTCTCTGAAATAGTCACATTTAATTCTACTGTAGAACACATTGTTGTCATGATTGGGTTATATATTGTTGAGAACGCAAGACAGGGATGTAATTCCTGTAGAGACAAAATATTATGGTGGAAGGCATTTTAAACTGTAAACCAATATAACATCAGTTGAGCTGCAGCAAAATCAAAATGAATCAGTGTGAACTCACACCTCAGAGTCAGCAATAAGTCACTAGCAGTGATGGTCTGCAGTTAAACACAGAAAGGAGGGGTCCAGGTGGGTGAGGCATGAAGAGAAAAAAAACATATGTTACACTTTAGAAAACCAACTCATTGCACATTTAAAATAAAAGTTCTTTCAGGTGGACTCTTCATGTCCTTATTTATAACCAATGTCACATTCAAAAGCTGTGTGGTAATACTGACTGTGTTGCCAACAAGACTAAATTGTTTGCCTATGAACGCTGTTAAGGGACTTTAAGATGCAAATCTATAGCACTATGGTACAAAGCATTCAAAATGTTGCTATTAATTGATGAATTAAGTATGAAGTAAAATTCCGAACTGATTCCAGGTGCAATGTGCACTATTTTCTGATTGCTTTGCTTCTCTATGAGAGTAAACGGAATCTCTCTAATTTGTGGGCAAAACACAAGGACATAATTCTGGGAGACTTTTGCATGACATTTTCACAATGTTCTAAGATTTTAAAGGCCTAAACAGTTATTTCAGGTACAATATTAGTATACTTACCAACAACAGAGAATATGATGTTCTGTTGTCTACGAGAGGAAACAATAGGACAAACTGACAGTAAGTTTAACGTTGCAGCCTTCAAAAAAAGTAATTACAGAAGTAGATTACTGCAGTTAAATACTGTGTTCAATAGTACATGTGTGTCACATCTGGTTAAAATTAACTCAAGAGACACTAGCAAGATACAATAAATCCTGAAAACATATTTAACACTATTCTTTCTCTCTAACTGTAGATAAAACACACACACGCCTTAGACAAGCAGCAACAGTACTTATGACACAAATGAGCTTATTCCCACTGAAGTCAATGGTTAGCAACAGCTAGCGCCTGGCAGGCTACCACAGCAAATTATATTAATGTTAATGGGTTTATTTTTTTTGCATTTTTACATTACAGCCTGATTTAAGTTGAGTTAATGGAAACAATGATTTAGTTTTAGAGGTTTTATAAATGAATTTGAATTGGTTGGTTGCTCATTTATAATTCCGATATGAATGGGAGAGTGTAATATTCTGTACGAAATATACAACAACGGACTGTGTTACGACCACACCAGCCAACTCCTAGCTTTAAGACTTTATATTAGTTGGCTAACTTGTAACCTAGCTATCTAAGTAGTGAGCTATAAGACAAAGTAGTATGACCGTCATAATTACTTTGTTAATTAACATTACTAAACCCAGCATAAACAGCGTTTCAAAAATGCATTGAAATTGGCTAACGTTAGCTACCTGTAATTGGCTAACGTTAGCTACCTGTACAAAAGCCCCACAGCAATTGAGAGTTCCCTTTAACGGCATTATGCTAACGGCATTATGCTAACGGAATTATGCTAACGACTTTATGCTAACGCGAAAGCTTAACTAACACTAAGACATGATAACTGGCACATGTGTTAGCTAGCTAGTGGTCTAATTATCTGGTTAATCCCTTTATAACAGTTACAATCCCATTATACAACCAATACAACACTTTTACAGAGAAAAGTCAGTGTTAGCTGTTATGCTAGTGTTAGTCACGGGTTCGTATTAGCTTATGCCATACGGGTGAGGGGGGTTGCAACTTTTATCTTTATGTTCATGTTCGGAATGAGTTACAAATGCATTATAATTCCGTTTTAAAACGCTAAAACTGTATGCAATCCATTGAAATAACGCGCCCCTAGCAGAGGTGTTCAATGTTACTTACCAGAGAAGACTTCAGGACAAATTAGCGGAGCTGCGATGTTGCGTTCAGGGGCAGTCAGAAATGGTGCTTTCAAACGCCAGATTAAAAACATGAACCCTGTTTTACGCGTACAGTGATGAGTATTGTGGCGAGCTTGGCCAGATGAATGAGACAGGAGACTGGTATTACTTTTGCTGCCCTTCCTGTGTTTCATACACCGCAAGACCCCAGGAAATAGACACTTTATTAAGGCGTTGAACAAAGAACTTCACCCACAGCCATACTAAGTTGGGTCATGGTGCCCACACTCACATTAAACTGTAACAAAACAGTTAAACATTTAATTAAAATATTAAACAGTAACATTTGAGCACAACATAACAGAACCTAGAAAACACACATAATCTTAAACACTAGAACATTAACATAACAGAAATGCATCTAAAGATTGTCCCATCATACAATGCGCCTACCAGCGCCGCCTAACTCGATCCGCCGCTCCGATCGCTACAGTATGAACATAAAGCAATATCCAGAGTAGTAGACTTAATTGACTATATAGGTAAATTGACTTTCAAAACCCTCTTGGCGACTTTTTGTCACAAGCGACACATCCGTGGGACCTTTTCTGGTTTTATTGGAGACTTTTGTGGTTTATATAACAAATAACACACGGAAACACATCAGACGTCCCTGTCCATCCCCGTTTATTATGAAGTGTGGAGTGAGTGGGTGCAAGTGAGAGGTTGGGGGACTGTGCCTGCGCTTCCCTATTGGGACTGGTGGTTCTAAGATGGGACACTCAGATGTGTCCCCACTTGGAGAACATCACTGACGGCAGCTTCTCTCCCTCCAAAGGCTCAGCGTAATCAGTGTTTCCCCCTGTAACGTGGCGATGAGTTTAATTTAAAAAGTCTCTCTCTTAACTTTTTATTTTTATTTGTCGCACAGGAAAAGCCTCTCTTGCTTTTGTTACTTTGCTCACCATTGACATTTTACCAAGATGGATTTATGAGTTAATATCAATTTATGCCAATATGCACCAAATATACCATATACCAAATTTTCAATTTTTGCCCTTTTTTACACCACCACAGGCTAAGAATTTACCTCGACGACCCTCCCCCTCCGCGGTGAATAGCCCCGCTGCGTCTCTTCAGCTGCTCAGGGAGGTCCGAGGAGGCAAGCAGAGAGCCTCGTCTATACCATTGACACTTTAACAAGATGGATTTGGGAGTTGTTTAAGCCGACGTGCACTAAATATTAAACGTGTTGCCCTTTTTTACGCCACCACAGGCTAAGATTGAACTTATCTCGCCGACCTCCACGGTGTGAAAAATCAACATTAACATTGTTTTGAAGTGCTCAGTTGACCACCCTGGCCTGCTCTTTTTTAAGAACCAGACACAGCTGGATTAATGATGGTTTAAATACGTTGTTTCATGGCCATTCTGGAATATTAAAATGGACACAAAGTTAGAATAAGTTAGGGAGTAGGCAAGAACGCATTTTTGTCTAAAAGTGTTATTTGAAATTACAGTATTTTGTATGCTTTTAGTTGGCCTGTTGGCTTTTTGCTTCTTCCTGCACAGTGATATTCATTATTATTTCTATATTGTATTTCTTGAATTGTGCAAATAAAATATATATATATATATAAATAGTACATGTCAGGTATTATTATTTTAATAATTATAATTAATAATTATAATTAATGTCATTGCATTCATGAGGAAATCACTTACATAAAAGTGTGACTCGCTGAGAAACAAAATCATAAAAACACATTCTCGCCCAGTTGAAAGCTGCCACGGAAGAAACATAATAATAATATATTTAATAAAGAACCATCAAATTTATTATTGTGGTGAACAAACAATTAAGAAAATCCATACAACATATATATTTAACAATAAAAATAACAGTAAAAAAGCTCAATACATTTTAGAACGTTCAGGAACGGGGGAGAAAGAAAGGGAGAGAGAGTGAGTGAGTGATAAAGAGTGAGGAGGGGTCAGGGGGGCAACAAAAAGAACAACAGTGATTAACATTATAAAACAAATTTAATCTTTAATCAATTCAATTTTGCACACCTTCTGACCAATTATTTTGATTTTCACCATCAGGGGCGGGTTGATTAGATGAGCGTCAAGGGGCGCCCACAAAGCTCTGCTTATAAGAGCAGTGCGATCGGTGACCAGCAGGAGGTTCAGGTCGTCCGGAGAGCCCTCCACATCCACCACCCCACACACTCCCGCCACCTCCTCTGAGATCACCTCCTGTCAAGGGAAACATTGACATATACCTCTGTCACCAATTACCAAAACATCAAATTGTAATTATGATAACCTAATCCTGGTCCAGAGCCATTGCCTGTTGATTTTACATTTTCTTGAGTGTTCATATTTTTACTGTCATTTAAAATCTATTTTGTTTACAAGGAACAAGTTCAACAAGTAAGCCTACCTCAAGTGTGGACGCGTTTGTTGACTGCACCTGCGTCCCATATTGGGACTCGGATGTTCGTGCCCACTTGCAGTACATCACTCACCGCAGCTTCCCTCCAGAGACTGATCGAAATCAGTGTTTCTCCCTGCAAGGTGGAGATGAGATTAAAGTTTAATTTCAAAGATTCTGTTCATCTCCCTTCCTGTGTCTCTCTGCGTGCGTGTCTGCGGTTCCGTGTGTGCGCCTCTCTCTCTCTCTCTCTCTCTCTCTCTCTCTCTCTCTCTCTCTCTCTCTCTCTCTCTAAATGGACAGCCTACCTCCCGCAGCTTTATCTGGCGCAGGGGGTAGGCCTCTCTTGATTTGGATATTTTTTTCACCATTGATATCTAAACAAGGTGGATTTGTGAGTTAATAACAAGTTATGCACAACATTTTAGATCTTATTTACACCACCACTAGCTAAGATTGGACTTATTTAACTTACTTCGACGAGCTCCCCCTCCAAGGTGAAAAGCCCTGTCATGTCTCTGCATCCGCTCAGGGGGGTAAGAGGTGATGGGGGGCAGATGAGGCTCTCGGCCATCCTCCTGAGCTCCGGTGAGATATTAAGAGGGCCACTTCTAAAAAACATGGTGTCCCTTGTAATATTTATCGTGTAAGGGACGGACTGCCCCCTCAGTCCGTATCCCCTCAAAAAATAACTGCCACCCTCCACAAACTTGGATGAAAACTCTTCGTAAATAGTGGTTTTCGCCACTGACTGCCCATCTGAAAACACCACAACAACATTCTTTTTTGTTGACGCTGGACTTGCTCCCGTTGGGCCAAAGTCCCATGTAACCACCCTGGGTTGCTCTCTTTTGATTAAAATACACAGATGTATTGGCGCGGGTTTGAAGTAACTGGTCGGCGGTTTGGTCTCCAAAAGCTGTTTCAGGGCCATTCTGAAAAAATGAAATGGACAAAGTTAGGATGAGTTCATTAGGGAGTAAGCAAGAACACGTATTTTCTTGGATATTATTTTAAATTAAGCTTTTCATGCAATTAGACAATTAGAGTGATTCAGCAATTCACTTATTTCCCGCTCAAAAACCAATAAGCTATCGCGTGCGTGACGTAGTGCCTGTCAGACGCGTAAGGGAGAGAGAGAGAGAAAGCGAGCGCGAGAGGCTAAGGCCATGCTATGTGGTCGTCATGGAGACGGCGCGGCGCGACTGCTTCTGCGACCGGGGAAAGTAAATGGATTTTACCTAGAAGTCAGACCCCAAAACGTTTTTGTAACCACTATTGCCCCAATCCCAAGAATAAAGAGATGTTGAGACACCCAAGACTCTTAACTAAACGCATAGTTGAATTAATAATAGCAGTATAAATACTAGTAGTACTTTTTTTTTTATAGTAGTAAGAGTAGTATTATCAGGGCCATTCTGAAATATTAAAATGGGCACAAAGTTAGGATAAGTCAGGGAGTAAGCAAGAACACATTTTGTCTTTTCAAATTATGTTAAATGAGTGTATTTCATATGCTTTTAGTTGGCCTAAAACAGAAGATTGATGACCGCTACTTTGAGATATCTAGCTAAACTATGGTATATGAGAGTTTTGATTTGTAATAGTTTGTCATTAAAAAGAGATCTATAGTACATATCAGGTATTATTCATATTATTTTGATTATCATCACATTCATGACGTTGTTATAGGGGCCATTCTGGAATAATAAAATGGACACAAAGTTAGAATCAGTTAGGGAGCAGGCAAGAACGCATTTTTGTTTAAAAGTGTTATTTGAAATTACAGTATTTTGTATGCTTTTAGTTGGCCTGTTGGCTTTTTGCTTCTTCCTGCACAGTGATATTCATTATTATTTCTATATTGTATTTCTTGAATTGTGCAAATATAATATATATATATATATATATATAGTACATGTCAGGTATTATTATTTTAATAATTATAATTAATAACTATAATTAATGTCATTGCATTCATGAGGAAATCACTTACATAAAAGTGTGACTCGCTGAGAAACAAAATCATAAAAACACATTCTCACCCAGTTGAAAGCTGCCACAGAAGAAACATAATATTTAATAAAGAACCATCCAATTCATTATGCTGAACAAACAATTAACAATCCATACAACAATATATATTCAACAATAAAAATAACTAAATACAATACATACTAAATACATTTTAGAACGTTCGGCCCAACGGGTCCAGCGTCAACAAGATGGGCAGTCAGTGGCGAAAACCACTATATACGAAGAGTTTTCATCCAAGTTTGTGGAGGGTGGCAGTTATTTTTTGAGGGGATACGGACTGAGGGGGCAGTCCGTCCCTTACACAATAGATATTACAAATCCACCTTGTTTAGATATCAATGGTGAAAAAAAAAATCTAAATCAAGAGAGGCCTACCCCCTGCGCCAGATAAAGCTGCAGGAGGTAGGCTGTCCATTTAGAGAGAGGGAGGGAGAGGGGGGAGGAGGAGGAGGAGAGAGGGAGGGAGAGGGAGAGAGGAGGAGAGAGGGAGGGAGAGAGAGAGAGAGGAGGAGAGGGAGGGAGGGAGAGAGAGGGGGAGAGAGAGAGAGGGAGGGAGAGAGAGGGGGAGAGAGAGAGAGGGAGAGAGAGGGGGAGAGGGGGGGAAGAGAGAGAGAGGGAGAGAGAGGGGTGAGAGAGAGGGAGAGGGAGGGAGAGGCAGAGGGAGAGAGGGAACCACAGACACACACGGACAGAGACAGACATGCACACGCACGCAGAGAGACACAGGAAGGGAGATGAACAGAATCTTTGAAATTAAACTGTAATCTCATCTCCACCTTGGAGGGAGAAACACTGATTTCGGTCAGTCTTTGGAGGGAAGCTGCGGTGAGCGATGGCACGAACATCCGAGTGTCCCACCTTCGGACAAACCAGTCCCAATATGGGACGCAGGTGCACACTTGAGGTAGGCTTACTTGTTGAACTTGTTCCTTGTAAACAAAATAGATTTTAAATGACAGTAAAAATATGAACACTCAAGAAAATGTAAAATCAACAGGCAATGGCTCTGGACCAGGATTAGGTTATCATAATTACAATTTGATGCTCTGGTAATTGGTGACAGAGGTATATGACAGGAGGTGACAGGAGGCGATCTCAGAGGAGGTGGCGGGAGTGTGTGGGGTGGTGGATGTGGAGGGCTCTCCGGACGACGTGGACCTCCTGCTAAACACCCATCGCACTGCTATTATAAGCAGAGCTTTGTGGGCGCCCCTTGACGCTCATCTAAACAACCCGCCAAAAATAGAGGAGAGGAGAGACGCTGGCCAGCAAGGCACCTGTAAGACACAATAAAACATGCATTAGACAGCAGGTCAAACAACAAACGGAGTAACCTCTACCGTAAGCTAAACGATCATTGAAGGTTTTTACTTAAAGGATCAGATCATACACGCATGTAATATTATTTAAATGTTGTTCTTAAATGCATCTATTAATTAGGCTGGATTAGACGTCTCATGGCCGAACGACTGCTTCTCACCTCAGTAGTTTGCACACAGTGTTGTTGTTACTGCTGCCAGCACTTTCAAATTGTTCCACCTCTTATAATTACGATATTGTTTAATTATAATATTTTTTGTAGATTTGTATTAATATTGAACTAACGTCTTAAGAAGCATGTGCTTCTTAATAGACAGTAAAAAAGAATCTGCAATTAAAAGCCGGTACTTTTATTCAAAGTTATTTCATTTTCCTACACTATTCTGCAAATATTTCAGAAAAAAAGTGTGTTTTAACAAAATATGGGATTCTGTTGACAAAAATATGTTAGCAGGATTTTATTATTATATTAAGAGCTGTAAGTTTAACGTTGCAAACTTCAAAAAAAGTAATTACAGAAGTAGATTACTGCAGTTAAATACTGTGTTCAATAGTACATGTGTGTCACATCTGGTTAAAATAAAGCAGCAGCTTAATGACGTCACGCCCCCGGTTTAAGTCCAGCAGACGGGGAGTAGCCTCGTTAGCAGTTTAGCTAGCTAGCACTTATCGCTCTCCCATGTCCCAAATATCTAACCGTCCTGCCTCCACATTACTTACGGTCTGCTCATCCCGGGTCACCGTCCCCACTCACGACACGCACGTCCATGTCATTCTTCCTCGACACGGACCCTGAACTTAACTTGAAGCTAAACTTGCGATTGGCAGACGCATCTGCCATCGTATCCGCCATTGCTCGTCGCTCTTAGTCTCTCCCTCGTCCCGCCCCCTCCGCTCTCTCCGTTCGCCTGCGCACCAACTTCCTGGTCAATGATTGGCCGGACCTATGGCCAAGTTCAGGGGCGCTATTGGGTGTGGAACTTCAGATTGACATCCCAAAGTAATCTCAGGGGCTGTATATAAAGAAATATGTCCGTATTGTTATTTTTTTCCATGACTGTACGAACCCTGGTTGAAAGAATAGCTGTGTCACGTGACGACACTAATCAGCCGTTATGGTTCAGCTGGGTGAGACCAACTGACAGAGTGGAGTATCCATGGCGACGGAGAAGCTGCTCACAGACAGGCAGTGATTTACAGATAATCCACACCTCAAACAAATGCTTCCTGGAGAAAAACTATTTGGAGTAGCCAAAAAATAATGACATTTTGAGCGACACAAGACTCTACCGAACGTTTGAGTGTAGTTTTTATGTCTCTATGTGTTTTAAAACTGCTCTACCAGCAGTTTACAAAACATGGACCTTCTTTTGTTGTCTGACTTTGTCCTCACTCTAGCGCGCACTGTAAATTCGAAAAGAACCCAAAACTAGTGAAACATAATTAGTGATTATGAAAAAAGTATAATAGATATCAGCAAGCTGTTTTTTTATGAAATTTTTAAGACTTGTGTTAACATTTTAAAGTTTAAATGGTGTCTCTAGCTGAAAAATTATAAATCAAATCAATTATAAGAGCTAAAAAGCTGAAAAGTCATAGCACCCCTCTCCTGAAGGAGCTGAACATTTTAATATTTGAATGGTCTTAATAGCTGAAAGTGTGAAGGAGTTGAAAGGTGCGGCGGAAGAAATAGAAGAATAACTAGAAAATGCATTTCCTGCTGAAAATGCGTTGGAATGCAGAAAGCTGAAATTAATTTCAAAAAGTTGCTTAAAGTACAGAAATGAAACAAGCTGAAATTATTCTTAACATTGCTGAAAGAATGGAAAAAGCTGAAATACATTTAAAAATGGCTGAAAATACAGAAATGAGAAAAGCTGAAATCAACTTGAAAGAATTGCAAAAAAACAAAAATGGGAGAAGCTTCTATGAATTTGAAAACACAGAAATAATAAAAGCTGAATTTAATTTAAACGTTGCTGAAATAATAGAAATAGGAAAAGCTGAGAATTAAAAAATACATTCTCTGTAGTAATATACGGTTTAGTTATATACTAGTTATAAAACTAAACTCTGTCCTCAAACAGACGTAACCGGTGAACAACATCAGTCTCTGACACCACATTAAAACGTATGAAGACTCGTTATAGTATAGTTATGTAGCAGGTCGAACCAACCATATAGAAAGTTAAATTTCAAAGTATGATTTAATTAGAGAATTTTAGAACAATTATTTCATACTGAAACATTTCCCCTCGTTCATGACCATGCTTTAACAGGGAAACACCAGTCTTACTCAAGGGGGAGTTATTCTAACTGAAGGGGGCTCAGTAACCAGAACAAAACAAATAAATTCCCCGTAACAACGTACATTCATTCCACTGCGTGGTAATGTCATTAGCAACATATAGCCATAGATGCAGTAAACGACAGGCCAAGCTTAACACTGTACTGTAACACTGAATGCAGCAAACATGTAATCACAGCATTCAAAACTACCCATAACGTAGACGTAAAAAAAGGAGCCACGATCAGCTGATCACGTTGCTGTTCGTGGACAAGGTGGATTCACGTGTGGCAGGACATTACTCACGTCGGGTAGTGGCGTGGGAGAGGGAGGGAAAGAAAGCATGCGTGCTGCTGGCACATCACGGGCTGTAGAGGTGAGGCGGCTGGCCGTCGTTATTCGCTGGCGCGGTGAAGCCTTCAGCGTTGGAGACGAGCTAATAAAGTTCCTAAAGTCAGCTAAACACTTAACTAGCGGCTAACATCCTACCGTTGCGCTTCCTCAATCACAGGTGTACTTCCCGGGCTCCGCCAGCAGCTTAATAACAACACCGAAGGAACGTCACGCCCCCGGTTTAAGTCCAGCATACGGGGAGTAGCCTCGTTAGCAGTTTAGCTAGCTAGCGCTCATATCTCTCCCATGTTTGAAATACCTAACCGTCCTGCCTCCACATTACTTACGGTCCGCTCGTCCGGGGTCCCCCGTAACTTTCGACGTGCTTATTAACCGACGGACCTTCTTGCGGACCGTGAAAAGGTTATTAATAGTATCACTCGAGTAAGAAAATAAACTCACGTGCCTGCAGCTCAATCACCGAACAACGTCACGCCCCTCCCCCGTAACTTTTGACCTGCTTATTAACCTACGGACCTTCTTGCGGACCGCGAAAAGTTTATTAATAGTATCACACCGCGTAAGAAAATAAACTCACGTGCCTGCAGCTCAATCACCGAACAACGTCACGCCCCTCCCCCGTAACTTTTGACGTGCTTATTAACCGACGGACCTTCTTGCGGTCCGCGAAAAGTTTATTAATAGTATCACACGGCGTAAGAAAATAAACTCACGTGCCTGCAGCTTAATGACAACACCGAAGGAACAACGTCACACCCAAGCAGACGGGGAGTAGCCTCGTTAGCAGTATAGCTAGCTAGCACTTATCGCTCTCCCATGTCCCAAATATCTAACCGTCCTGCCTCCACATTACTTACGGTCTGCTCATCCCGGGTCACCGTCCCCACTCACGACACGCACGTCCATGTCATTCTTCCTCGACACGGACCCTGAACTTAACTTGAAGCTAAACTTGCGATTGGCAGACGCATCTGCCATCGTATCCGCCATTGCTCGTCGCTCTTAGTCTCTCCCTCGTCCCGCCCCCTCCGCTCTCTCCGTTTGCCTGCACACCAACTCCCTGATCAATGATTGGCCGGACCTATGGCCAAGTTCAGGGGCGCTATTGGGTGTGGGACTTCAGATTGACATCCCAAAGTAATCTCAGGGGCTGTATATAAAGAAATATGTCCGTATTGTTATTTTTTTCCATGACTGTACGAACCCTGGTTGAAAGAATAGCTGTGTCACGTGACGACACTAATCAGCCGTTATGGTTCAGCTGGGTGAGACCAACTGACAGAGTAGAGTATCCATGGCGACGGAGAAGCTGCTCACAGACAGGCAGTGATTTACAGAAAATCCACACCTCAAACAAATGCTTCCTGGAGCAAAACTATTTGGAGTAGCCAAAAAATAATGACATTTTGAGCGACACAAGACTCTACCGAACGTTTGAGTGTAGTTTTTATGTCTCTATCTGTTTTAAAACTCCTCTACCAGCAGTTTACAAAACATGGACCTTCTTTTGTTGTCTGACTTTGTCCTCACTCTAGCGCGCACTGTAAATTCGAAAAGAACCCAAAACTAGTGAAACATAATTAGTGATTATGAAAAAAGTATAATAGATATCAGCAAGCTGTTTTTTTATGAAATTTTTAAGACTTGTGTTAACATTTTAAAGTTTAAATGGTGTCTCTAGCTGAAAAATTATAAATCAAATCAATTATAAGAGCTAAAAAGCTGAAAAGTCATAGCACCCCTCTCCTGAAGGAGCTGAACATTTTAATATTTGAATGGTCTTAATAGCTGAAAGTGTGAAGGAGTTGAAAGGTGCGGCGGAAGAAATAGAAGAATAACTAGAAAATGCATTTCCTGCTGAAAATGCGTTGGAATGCAAAAAGCTGAAATTAATTTCAAAAAGTTGCTTAAAGTACAGAAATGAAACAAGCTGAAATTATTCTAAACTGAAAGAATAGAAAAGGCTGAAATACATTTAAAAATGGCTGAAAATACAGAAATGAGAAAAGCTGAAATGAACTTGAAACAATTGCAAAAAAACTGAAATGGGAGAAGCTTCTATGAATTTGAAATCACAGAAATAATAAAAGCTGAAATTAATTTCAAAAAGTTGCTTAAAATGCAACACGCTGAAATTATTCTAAACATTGCTGAAAGAATAGAAAAAGCTGAAATACATAAATGAGAAAAGCTGAAATGAACTTGAAAGAATATAAAAAAACAGAAATGGGAGAAGCTTCTATGAATTTGAAATCACAGAAATAATAAAAGCTGAAATTAATTTCAAAAAGTTGCTTAAAATGCAGCAAGCTGAAATTATTCTAAACATTGCTGAAATAGAAAAGGCTGAAATACATTTAAAAATTGCTGAAAATACAGAAATGAGAAAAGCTGAAATGAACTTGAAAGAATCGGAAAAAACAGAAATGGGGGAAGCTTCTATGAATTTGACAAAATACAGAACTAATAAATGCTTAAATTACTTCTAAACATTGCTGAATCTTTTTCATTCAAACTAAATGAACTTGGTAAATGGACTTGTACACCGCTTTGCTAGTCTTCTGACTACTCAAAGCGCTTTAATACTAGATGACATCTCTCACCCATTAATACACTGATGACACAACCTACCATACACATTGGCACCTGCCCATGTGCACAGAATAAACAAGACAGGAGAAGATCCTGGCAACAAGTCAAAATAAACCATTTTGCATGGTTGGTGAGTGCCTCAAAAGTTTGCAAATAGTGTAGAAATTACTGAGAGCTTCGTGGCGGTCCCATCAAAAACGCCCCTGGATACTTCCGGATAAGTTAACCGTCATGTTTTGATGACGTCATAGAGATGCGCGGTTTTGTGAAATAAAATGGACGCATACAGCCCCAATGACTAATACAAGTACTACGTGTTTCATTTGGACAATTAAATGTTAGGGGACACACACAAATACTACAGCCCCCATCTCGATTACAATTGTTCACTCCTCAGTGCGCAGTTTCGCCCACCAGCGGACACCCTCCTCCCCCCTAACCCCGGCTGGTCCACCTTAACTTTTGACGTGACGGACCTTCTTGCGGTCCGCGATGAAGGTTATTAATAGTATATTAAGTTGACGCTTTGTTGCGTAAAATAAAGACCAAACGATCTCCTGTCATTCGCGTAAGAAAACAAACTCACGTGTCTGCAGCTCAATCACCGAAGGAACAACGTTACGCCACTCCCCGTAACTTTTGACGTGCTTATTAACCGACGGACCTTCTTGCGGTCCGATGAAGGTTATTAGTATATTAAGTTGACGCTTTGTTGCGTAAAATAAAGACCAAACGATCTCCTGTCATTCGCGTAAGAAAACAAACTCACGTGTCTGCAGCTCAATCACCGAAGGAACAACGTCACGCCACTCCCTGTAACTTTTGACGTGCTTATTAACCGACGGACCTTCTTGCGGTCCGATGAAGGTTATTAGTATATTAAGTTGACGCTTTGTTGCGTAAAATAAAGACCAAACGATCTCCTGTCATTCGCGTAAGAAAACAAATTCACGTATCTGCAGCTCAATCGCCGAAAGAACAACGTCACGCCCCTCCCCCGTAACTTTTGACGTGCTTATTAACCTACGGACCTTCTTGTGGTCCGCGAAAAGGTTATTAATAGTATCACTCGCGTAAGAAAATAAACTCACGTGCCTGCAGCTTAATGACAACACCGAAGGAACAACGTCACACCCACGGTTTAAGTCTCCAGCGGGGAGTAGCCTCGTTAGCAGTTTAGCTAGCTAGCACTCTAGCACTTATCGCTCTCACATGTTTGAAATATCTTACGGTCCAGCCTCCACATTACTTACGGTCTGCTCATACCGGGTCTCCGTCCCAACTCACGACACGCACGTCCATACGTACAGTTATCTAACCACGGTTAAACCTGCACGTCCCTGAGCTACGTCTTTATGGCCATCGATCAACAGCTGGTCGCTAATTAGCTCACAGCAAAGAGAGTGAAGAGATTTAGACAAAATCCACACTTCAAACAAATGCTTCCTGGAGCAAAACTATATGGGGTAGCCAAAAAATAATGACATTTTGAGAGACCCAAGACCCTACCAAACGCATGAGTGTAGTTTTTATGTCTCTATGTGTTTTAAAACTGCTCAAACAGCCGTTTACAAAAAGTGTACCGGCTAAATGAAGGCTGAAAAGTGAATATTGTGGCCGTAAAGATAAAAGTGCCTCTTTTTTTTTTACTGAATCTTGACACGGCGCTCACTCTAAATCCCGGGACAATCTGGACAACTCCACTCTAAATTCGAAAGAAACCCCAAAACTACTGAAACATAATTAATGATTATGAAAAAACTATAATAGATATCAACAAGCTGTTTTTTTAATAAAATTGTTAAGACTTGTGTCAACATTTTAAAGTTTAAATGGTGTCTCTAGCTGAAAGATTGGAAAAGCTGAAAAATTTGAAAGTTGAAGAAGTTTTGAGAGGATTTGAAAATTTAATCCATTGGAAACCATGTTAAAAAGGTTGAGGTTTTTAATTTATATTAATTCAATTATAAGAGCAAAAAATCTGAAAAGTCATAGCACACCTCTCCTGAAGGAGGTCAATATTTTAATATTTGAATGGTCTTAATAGCTGAAAGTGTGAAGGAGTTGAAAGGTGCGGCGGAAGAAATAGAAGAATAACTAGAAAATGCATTTCCTGCTGAAAATGCGTTGGAATGCAGAAAGCTGAAATTAATTTCAAAAAGTTGCTTAAAGTACAGAAATGAAACAAGCTGGAATTATTAAAAACATTGCTGAAAGAATGGAAAAAGCTGAAATACATTTAAAAATGGCTGAAAATACAGAAATGAGAAAAGCTGAAATGAACTTGAAACAATTGCAAAAAAACTGAAATGGGAGAAGCTTCTATGAATTTGAAATCACAGAAATAAAAGCTGAAATTAATTTCAAAAGGTTGCTTAAAATGCAACAAGCTGAAATTATTCTAAACATTGCTGAAAGAATAGAAAAAGCTGAAATACATAAATGAGAAAAGCTGAAATGAACTTGAAAGAATTTCAAAAAAACAGAAATGGGAGAAGCTTCTATGAATTTGAAATCACAGAAATAAAAAAAGCTGGAATTAATTTCAAAAAGTTGCTTAAAATGCAACATGCTGAAATTATTCTAAACATTGCTGAAATAGAAAAGGCTGAAATACATTTAAAAATTGCTGAAAAGCTGAAATGAACTTGAAAGAATTGCAAAAAAAAAACAGAAATGGGAGAAGCTTCTATGAATTTGAAAACACAGAAATAATAAAAGCTGAGAATTAAAAAATACATTTTTTGTAGTAATATAATGTTTAGTACTATAGTTGTAATTGTTGTACTAGTGGTACTAGTTTCACTAGTATTTGAAAGCAATTGTGGTGTACCCATTGTTGAGGTACAGATAATCATTGAGGCTTTTATTTTGAAATAATGGAACTGGTGTGGGGTGGTTTGGGAGACAGAATGTTTGTTATTCAAAGCAAATGGACTTGGTAAAATAGATTTGTACAGCGCTCTTCTAGTCTTCTGACCACTCAAAGCACCTTAACACTACATAACATCATTCACCCATTCACACACCAATGACAGGACCTACCATACACAGTGGCACCTGCCCAACCAGTAACTAACATTCACACACTGTAGTCACAGCTAGAGGAACAATGCTGGGATCAAGCGTCTTGCCCAAGGACACATTGACTTGCAGGTGAGCCGGGCCTGGGATCAGACCGCCAACCCTCTGATTGGAGGACGGCCGCCCGCGCTTCCCACTCACCCACAGTCGCCCTAAGCTAATAAAACTAAAGTTATTAATTGATGGGCCTCAAACATTACAGTAAGAAATCCCTCTATTGGGGTTGAAATACTTGTAGTACTAGTAAAAGTCATTTTAGTAATAATACCAGCTGAAATACTAGAAGTACTACTGGAAGTACTAGAAATATTAGTAGTGGTTGTAGTACTATTTGAAAGAGCAATACGTATTTAACAAAACAGCTTTATCCTAAGCTTTATGGCTAAATTACAGATAATCATTGCAGCTTTTATTTTGAAATGATGGTATTGGGTGAGTGGGTGGGGGGGTTGAGAGACAGTATATATTATTTAATAGGCCTCATCAAACATTACAGTAAGAATTCCCTCCATGGGGATTGAAATACTAGTAGTACTTGTAATTTTAGTAGTAGTAAAAGTCATTTAGTAATAATACCAGTTGAAATACTAGAAATATTAGTAGTGGTTGTAGTACTATTTGAAAGAGCAATACGAATTCAACAAAACAGCTTCATCCTAAGCTTCATGGCTAAATTACAGATAATCATTGCAGCTTTTATTTTGAAATGATGGTATTGGGTGAGTGGGTGGGGGGGTTGAGAGACAGTATATATTATTTAATAGACCTCATCAAACATTACAGTAAGAATTCCATCGATGGGGGTTGAAATACTAGTAGTACTAGTAATATTTGTAGTAGTAAAAGTCATTTAGTAATAATACCAGTTGAAATACTAGAGGTACTACTAGAAATACTAGAAATATTAGTAGTGGTTGTAGTACTATTTGAAAGCGCAATAAGTATTCAACGAAACAGCTGAATCCTAAGCTTCATGTTTAAATAACATAATCATTGCAGCTTTTATTTTGAAATGATGGTATTGGGTGGGGGGGTGGGGGGGGGTTGAGAGACAGTATATATTATTTAATAGGCCTCATCAAACATTACAGTAAGAATTCCCTCCATTGGGTTGAAATACTAGTAATATTAGGGTGAATCTCATTTCTCTGTCTTACCCCTTCCCCTACCCCTTAGTCTGTGTCTTCCCCTTGCCCCTCGATACCGAGAGAAAGGGGGTAGGGGTGAGAACGTTCCCCTAAGAAATGAGACACCACTCGATAACTGGTTGCGTCATCATCCCTTGCCGCTAGCTGGCTGCTACGTCAACAGAGGCGACAAGTGTTGACATAAACGAAGATGCCGTCGTCTCAGGTCGTGATATTGATTGCCTGGGCTCTCTTTATCTTTGCACGCTTGGGTGCCATCAGTCAAAGACATAGAAGAAGACGATTGTTTCTCAGACGAATACGACTGCTCACGGATCAAGTCATGGTACGTATGTTTTCATTGTATTTAACGGAGGCGCTGGCGGCGACACCATAGCTCAGCAAAACATTAGCAACCGGCTAACATTAGCTAACGTATGTTGTTGTAGCTATGATCTGAGGAAAACGCATGCATTTTTATTTATCAACGATTTGGTTTGATTAAAATAATTTATTTTTTGTCCGTGCGGAGGCGATTCCATTTTATTTATCTATGGCACATGCATTTTTTTATATTCAGCCCAATGCTATCCAATGATTTGTTTGCATTATTTAGGTTTTCTATTCTTATGTTAGATCAATAACAAAATCAATAGATTTTTTGATAACACTTTACAATAAGGTCTCATTTATTAATGAATGAACTAACATGAACTAACAGAGAGCAATAGACTTTGTTATTGTTAGTTAATAAAATATGTGTGTTCATGTTAGTTCAGAGTGCATTAACTAATGTTAACATAACAACTTTGGATCTTAAAAATGTATATTGGTTATCGGCTTTCAAATGTAAAGAATTATCGGTATCAACCAAAATGTTCATATCGGTGCATCCCTATTTTTTATCCATGTATGTGTTAATTTTGTGATGTGGTTTCAATATCATGTACCCATGGTTTTTTTTGTTCCACCAGGCTGATCGTCCACCTATGTACTGCAGAGTTGATGCGACTGTGCCCATCTTGCGCTTATGGTTTGATGAAGAAGCTGAAATAAAGCAGGACCTACGCCTGACCAGGACAGCCATGAACAGCCTGCAGAGGCTTCTAGACAGGAATCAAGATCATGGCTGGGGAAATCAACTAGAGGTCCTCATATATACCTATTGGTTGGCACACGGACTCTCCTACCGGGTGGTGGCAAAAGTTTTCAATGTCCCCAGGCCAACAGTATTTCGAGTAATACACAAGGTGGCACAGAATATTTGGAACAATTTAAACAAAGCTATTTCCTTCCCACATGACCTGCAAGCTGTGGGTCAAGGATTTGTGGCTCTATCGGGGACCCCTGCATTCCACAACGTTGTAGGGGCGATAGATGGCACACACATTCGGATTAAACCACCAGTACTACATCGTCTAGACTACCTTAACTACAAAGGCTTTTACTCCATCAATATGCAGGCCATATGTGATGCAGAAGGAAGGTTCCTGGACATCTTCGTGGGTTACCCTGGGTCAGTCCATGACACGCGTGTGATGAAAAACAGCTCCTTTTACACATCTGGACGTTACCCCCCGCCAGGATACATTATTCTGGGTGATGGTGGGTACCCCTGCCTCCAGACCCCAATATGCCTGCTCACACCATACAAAGAGCCAGTACGTGGACGAGTGCAACAACGCTTCAATTACCGCCAATCAAAGGCACGCAGCATAATTGAGCGTGCCTTTGGGGTAATGAAAACAAGGTGGAGGTCAACTCTGTTCCGGGCACTGGAAGTCAAACCTACCTTTGCACCCCAGGTTATTGCTTCATGTGCATTCTTACACAATGTGTGCTTGGACAATGGAGACACACTGGATCCTGACGAGGATATTGCCAGGGATGATCTTGACCCCCATCCTCCCCATGAACCAATGGCACTCAACGAAGCCTCAGGGAATGCTGCACGCGACGCACTGGCTGCCCAAGTTTCCGGGGATGTGCAGGCCACATGAAGAGACATGTTGCACTGTTGATTTTCCTTCATGAGAATTATATGTAATATATTTAAGAATTTTTATAGTATTTTAATATTGTTCTTCTGTTTTGCCCCAATTTCTAATCTGTTGGCATTCATGTGTTTGTATTGTTGTATAAATGTTATTGTTACATATTTTCTTATTGCACTTTTATTTTATTTTTAACAATAGCCTGAGAACTAAGAAAGGAAGTTTTTAATGATGATTAGGCATGTTCTTACCTTGGTATTATTTTTTGTTCCAGAAGTGGAGTGAGGTGTAGTGGGATTTCTACAATTGTTTGCAATAAATCTTTTAAAACACACTATTATGGTGACTATGCTTCGGATTTCCGTAAAATTTATCCACGAAAAGCCTTTTTATAAGAACCACATTTATTGCTCAACAGCAGTAAATATTACAACATGTAAATATAACAATAATACATATTCAAATATAAATTATATAAACTCTTAAAACATTATATATGTAAACAGTTGTGCAATTGAACAGGTAATTATTTTCACATCTTTTCAATCATTCTTTCAAAGAGGTCTAAAAACCTCTGTGACTTCGCCTCACTCTCTTCATGGCGCCTTTGCTCCTGAAGGGCCTCCTCGATCATGAACTCCATAATAGGATTGGACCTCCTCCTAGATGTGGTGGCACTTGTTGCTGCTGGGGTACTGGTTCCTGTGTCAGGGGTCCAGGATGCTGCTGTGGTGGAGAGCTCTGAGGTAGAGGGCTCCACAATATCCTAAAGAAACAAGGCAAATCGTGTTACTTTTAAGAAATTTTCAGCAAATATCTCCTCATGAAATTTAAAGAGAAAGTTTACGAATCTGATGTTAGTGGAATTCACGAAAGTACTGAATTACATGGTAAATGATTAGCCTCACCATGAGGATTGTCATGGGATCCTCTGCTGGTTGGAATGATGCCACCACCACAGGGGGGTCCATCGCAGGCCGGGCACCCAAAACCTCATGCATGTCTCCATAGTACTGCCATGTAGCAACAGTGACCTCACCCTGGTCTGTCCCTGAGCCGGTTTTTGGAGTCCTCAATTCCTGACACAGTCACACACACACACACACACACACAATAAACAACTGGTTAGTTGATACATTCATTAGGAAATTAGAAATTATTAGGGCCTGAGCCGACTGAAAGTCGGGCGAAAGCCCTATTGAAATTGCAAGAATTCTTCTTATTAGGGCCTGAGCCGACTGAAAGTCGGGCGAAAGCCCTATTGAAATTGCAAGAATTCTTCTTATTATTATTATTCTTATTATTTCACCACTTCAATCGCACTTTTGGGGCCTTTGCCATGTTCAAAAACTCTTGAATTTTTGCGTGCGCTTCAGAAGTGCGAAAAATTTATATATTCTTGGTGTCGCGCAATTTGGCGATGAAAAAAAGTGCTCTCTAGCGCCCCCTAAAGTGCTGCCTCTGGGGACATTTTTGTCCACTTTTACGGATTGACTTGAAATTTTGCACACAGGTGCTCTTGGATGTGCTCTACAAAAAAGTCAATCATGGTATGCAAATGCGCCTACCGTTTTATGGCCGCCATTTTGAATTTTGTGAAAAACACGTTTTTGCGAACTCCTCCCAGACGCTTGGTCCGATTTTGACGAAATCTTCACCAAAATGATCATTGGCTCAATGCCATCAAAAGTTATCAAAAGCTTGTTGATATCTCATTTAGTTTTTAATTGATGGACCAATCAAGTTGTCGGGGGTGTGGCCTAAAAAGGAAAGACCAATAACTTTAAAAGTAAAAGGCCTGTCGCCACCAAATCTTTAGGGCATGTTCACATTGGGTTGTAGAACTTCCCCTGAGAATTAAAAAAAAATCGAACATTAGGGGGCGCTATGGTGATTTACTGTATTTTGGCCTTTTTTTCGCAATTTCCACCGTATTTTGGTTTTACAAACGAACGAACTCCTCCGAGAGTTTAAATCCGATCGATTTCAAAATCGGGCCAGTTGATCCTGACCCCCTTGGGGTCAAAAGTTATTAAAATCAAGAGTTTTCATAAAACTACCTGGGCGTGAGCTTGCGTGCAGTTTGGACGATTTTTGACGATTTTCCTCAAATATGTAAAATGGTATAACTCCAAGGAACATTGATATTTCTGGCTAGAAATTTTAATTCATGATGCTTGTGTAGGCCTATAAGTATTGCCATGAAAAGATTTTCGAAAAAGTATAGCGCCACCTATTGGCCTAGGTCAATGCGAAATTTCTACACTCAGATGTCCATTTCATAGCCCTTTAATCTGATCCACTTCAAATCTGGGGATATAAGCCTTAGTACTGTGATGATTGGTCACCGTGAATATTGGGAGTTTTGGACAAACTTTGTTGCCGTGACGACGCCATCCTCGCATGAAAGTTCGAGCACATCTTCTGAGCCTTGGCAAACTCCAAAACTCTTGAAAATCTCTGTGAGTGTCCTTAGTGATGGTCTTTACAGACTTGATGTGGAGTTTTGGATCAAAAGTTAATAATTGCCTCCATTGCGCCCCCTGGAAGTTTTCGACGAAGCGGCGCCGGCACTCTGTTTGACTTACAAGTACGGTGGTTTTTGAGAAAATGTATTACAGAGAGACTTAAAAGAGTCTCTGAGGACTATGCTCTAAAACAAACAGGAAGTCAGTTATAACTCTATTAGTGTGAATATTCCCTGTAGATTTGAAAGAGAGTCACCAATCCTATTTGAGGGACGTTTCGAAGTATAAAATTGTATCAGAGCAGATAGCTCATCTGTAGAGCACTCGGCCCCCGGCGCTGGAGATGCGGGTTCGATTCCCAGCACGGCAGATCTTTTTATTTTCACCTCTATTTCGGTTTTGCACTTTGTACATCGCCACAACTTATTTAATAAGACTCCTGATGTGACTTAAAATGTATTTAATGAATCCAGGATGTAATATTTGTTCAGTATGCAGGAGCAGTGATTTAATTTGTCATGTTTAGTTTTTTTACATGAGAATATGGTTCGGTACATGCTGAGTTAATGCGAACAGCTGACGTGGGGCGCTTGTGGTAGCGGGGCAGCTAACAGACACTTTAATATAATTACATCTATGGTTTAAATACTCGTATTCTGCCACATACTGGTGGAGATGCAAACACGTTTACTCTGCGATCTCCATAAACTGTCTCTGCTCTGCTCACTGAAGCAAAAGTCTCTGAGGACTATGCTCTAAAACAAACAGGAAGTCAGTTATAACTCTATTAGTGTGAATATTCCCTGTAGATTTGAAAGAGAGTCACCAATCCTATTTGAGGGACGTTTCGAAGTATAAAATTGTATCAGAGCAGATAGCACATCTGTAGAGCACTCGGCCCCCGGCGCTGGAGATGCGGGTTCGATTCCAGGTGCGGAAGACCTTTTTTTTTCACCTCTATTTCGGTTTTGCACTTTGTACATCGCCTCAAGCTATTTATTAAGACTCCTGATGTGACTTGTCAACTTTTTGCAGGCCTTTTGCAGCTCGGCAGTAGCCTTGTCTTGGTGGATTCCGTTCATGAGACCACAGAGTCAGGTTTGAATGCCAGCCCCGAGAGTGATTTATTTTGTCTCCTTAGTCTCTTTTTGACCCGCGCGCCCGGCCGACCGCCGCACCACCCCGACGTGCGAGAATAGGCGAAGGCCCGTTCATCGCTGCTTGCAGCTTTAATTAGGGCCTGAGCCGACTGAAAGTCGGGCGAAAGCCCTATTGAAATTGCAAGAATTCTTCTTATTAGGGCCTGAGCCGACTGAAAGTCGGGCGAAAGCCCTATTGAAATTGCAAGAATTCTTCTTATTATTCTTATTATTTCACCACTTCAATCGCACTTTTGGGGCCTTTGCCATGTTCAAAAACTCTTGAATTTTTGCGTGCGCTTCAGAAGTGCGAAAAATTTATATATTCTTGGGGTCGCGCAATTTGGCGATGAAAAAAAGTGCTCTCTAGCGCCCCCTAAAGTGCTGCCTCTGGGGACATTTTTGTCCACTTTTACGGATTGACTTGAAATTTTGCACACAGGTGCTCTTGGATGTGCTCTACAAAAAAGTCAATCATGGTATGCAAATGCGCCTACCGTTTTATGTCCGCCATTTTGAATTTTGTGAAAAACACGTTTTTGCGAACTCCTCCCAGACGCTTGGTCCGATTTTGACGAAATCTTCACCAAAATGATCATTGGCTCAATGCCATCAAAATTTATTAAAAGCTTGTTGATATCTCATTGGGTTTTTAATTGATGGACCAATCAATTTGTCGGGGGTGTGGCCTAAAAAGGAAAGACCAATAACTTAAAAAGTAAAAGGCCTGTCGCCACCAAATCTTTAGGACATGTTCACATTGGGTCCTAGAACTTCCCCTGAGAATTTAAAAAAAATCGAACATTAGGGGGCGCTATGGTGATTTACTGTATTTTGGCCTTTTTTCGCAATTTCCACCGTATTTTGGTTTTACAAACGAACGAACTCCTCCGAGAGTTTAACTCCGATCGATTTCAAAATCGGGAAAGTTGATCCTGACCCCCTTGGGGTCAAAAGTTATTAAAATCAAGAGTTTTCATAAAACTACCTGGCCGTGAGCTTGCGTGCAGTTTGGACGATTTTTGACGATTTTTCTCAAAAATGTAAAATGGTATAACTCCAAGGAACATTGATATTTCTGGCTAGAAATTTTGATTCATGATGCTTGTGTAGGCCTATAAGTATTGCCATGAAAGGATTTTCGAAAATGTATAGCGCCACCTATTGGCCTAGGTCAATGCAAAATTTCTACAGTCAGATGTCCATTTCCTAGCCCTTTAACCTGATCCACTTCAAAACTGGGAATATAAGCCTTAAGACTGTGATGATAAGCCACCGTGAATATTGTGAGTTTTGGACAAACTTTGTTGCTGTGACGACACCATCCTCGCATGAAAGTTCGAGCACATCTTCTGAGCCTTGGCAAACTCCAAAACTCTTGGAAAGCTCACTGAGTGTCCTAGGTGATGACCTTTACAGACCTGATGTAGAGTTTTGGATCAAAAGTTAAAAATTCCCTTCATTGCGCCCCCTGGAAGTTTTCGACAAAGCGGCGCCGGCACCATGTTTGACCTAGAATTGTGGTGATTTTTTAAACAATTGTATTAAAGGGAGACTTCAAATAAAGTCTCTGGGGACCATGTTTTAAAACAAACAGGAAGTCAGTTATAATTTCTTTAGTGTGAACTTCCCCTGTAATTTTGCAAGAGAGTCACCAATCCTATTTGAGGGACGTTTCGAATTACTACATCGTATCAGAGCAGATAGCTCTTCTGCAGAGCACTCGGCCACTGGCGCTGGAGATCTGGGTTCAATTCCCAGCACAGCAGATCTTTTTTTTTCACCTCTATTTCGATTTTGCACTTTGTACATCGCCACAACTTATTTAATAAGACTCCTGATGTGACTTGTCAACTTTTTGCAGGCCTTTTGCAGCTCGGCAATAGGCTAGTGTTGGTGGATTCCGTTCATGAAACCAGACTCAGGTTTGAATGCCAGCCCCAAGAGTGATTGATTTTGTCTCTTTAGTCTCTTTTTGACCCGCGAGTCCGGCCGACCGCCGCCCCACCCCAACGTGCGAGAATAGGCGAAGGCCCGTTCATCGCTGCTTGCAGCTTTAATTTTAAACTTGATATCATATACCTTGTATTTTTGTTTTAAATTCTCCCATTTTTTGGAAGCCTGCTGTCCAGTCACCTTGCCCTCTAGGCCAATCTCTTTCACAAATTTCCTGCATCACAACCGACAGCTCAAACTTTCAGCATTTTAAGCACAACACAGAAATAAAAATTCAGAAAAACAAAACGCAAGACTATGATTGAACGATTAATTACTCACTCCCATTGTTGTTTGGCCATTGTTTTGGACTTCATGAAGTCTTTTTCATTCTCTGCCCTGAAGCGGATGAGCCGCTGAGTCTCCTCAGGTGTCCCTGAGGGAAAAGGAAAATATACGTTACCGTTACCTTGCTAGGTGAATCTCGTAGTAAGCTAGCTCTACCAATATTAACGTCCAATATTTAAATCAGTCAAAATAGTAATGTCAAGCAAATTCACTTCACACTGATTTCACCTAAAAACCACAATATGAATTGTCATATAGATAACTCAGCTCGACAAATAGCGCATAGCTGCTAGCTAGCGGTTTACTACCGATTCAAAACAAAAACATTACAATTAAAACCACACAAAAACACGGGTGTCATAATTATAATATCAATTAAACCGCTGAAAATACTTACATTTGTGCGACTCTTTCACAGTTCGACGTTCAGCCATGCCGGCACTTTTGAGAAATTCCTACGTTGTTAAGTTACCCCTCTGTTTCAAGTGTGGTCCTCCGCAAACTTCGTTTCAAGGGCTATGTAGCCCTACGCCTTGGCCCTAGCCCTTAATCAAAATGAGAATCGAGACACCACTTCCCCTCACATGAACGCGCAAAACCGAGGGGGAGGGGTAAGGGGAAGGGGTAAGACAGAGAAATGAGATTCACCCTTAGTAGTAGTAAAAGTCATTTAGTAATAATACCAGTTGAAATACTAGATGTACTACTAGAAGTACTAGAAATATTAGTAGTGGTTGTAGTACTATTTGAAAGCGCAATAAGTATTCAACGAAACAGCTGAACCCTAAGCTTCATGGCTAAATTACAGATAATCATTGCAGCTTTTATTTTGAAATGATGGTATTGGGTGAGGGGGTGGGGGGGTTGAGAGACAGAATATATTAGAAGGCCTCATCAAACATTACAGTAAGAACTCCCTCCATGGCGGTTTGAAATGATGAGAGAAGGTGGATAGAAGGAGGTCATGTCAGGCTGCACTAATCAGCTAATTAGGATCAGCTGTGAGTCACAGAAAGAGCCCCAGCTCGTTGTCGCGGCAACGGAGCAGCTGCACTTAGCTCACAGACAGTTACTGAGAACCCACACCTCAAACAAATGCTTCCTGGAGCAAAACTATTTGGAGTAGCCAAAAAATAATGACATTTTGAGAGACACAAGACTCTACCGAACGTTTGAGTGTAGTTTTTATGTCTCTATGTGTTTTAAAACTGCTCTACCAGCAGTTTACAAAACATGGACCCTCTCGTCTTCCGACTTTGTCTGCACTCTAGCGCCCACTCTAAATTCAAAAAGGACCCCAAAACTAATGAAACATAATTAGTGATTATGAAAAAAGTATAATAGATATCAACAAGCTGTTTTTTTATATAATTGTTAAGACTTGTGTCACCATTTTAAAGTTTAAATGGTGTCTCTAGCTGAAAGATTGGAAGAGCTGAAAAAGTTGAGAGGATTTGAAAATTTATTCCATTGGAAACCATGTTAAAAAAGGTTGATGTTTTTAATTTATATTAATTCAATTATAAGAGCTAAAAAGCTGAAAAGTCATAGCACCCCTCTCCTGAAGGAGCTGAACATTTTAATATTTGAATGGTCTTAATAGCTGAAAGTGTGAAGGAGTTGAAAGGTGCGGCGGAAGAAATAGAAGAATAATAAGATAAAAAAAAAAAAATTGAACTAGAAAATGCATTTCCTGCTGAAAATGCGTTGGAATGCAAAAAGCTGAAATTAATTTCAAAAAGTTGCTTAAAGTACAGAAATGAAACAAGCTGAAATTATTCTAAACATTGCTGAAAGAACAGAAAAAGCTGAAATGAACTTGAAACAATTGCAAAAAAACTGAAATGGGAGAAGCTTCTATGAATTTGAAATCACAGAAATAAAAGCTGAAATTAATTTCAAAAAGTTGCTTAAAATACAACAAGCTGAAATTATTGTAAACATTGCTGAAAGAATAGAAAAAGCTGAAATGAACTTGAAAGAATTGCAAAAAAACAAATGGGAGAAGCTTCTATGAATTTGAAAACACAGAAATAATAAAAGCTGAAATTAATTTAAACGTTGCTGAAATAATAGAAATAGGAAAAGCTGAGAATTAAAAAATACATTCTCTGTAGTAATATACGGTTTAGTACTAGTTATAAATCTAAACTCTGTCCTCAAACAGACGTAACCGGTGAACAACATCAGTCTGACACCACATTAAAACGTATGAAGACTCGTTATAGTATAGTTATGTAGCAGGTCGAACCAACCATATAGAAAGTTATATTCAATGTATGATTTAATTGGAGTTTAGAACAATTATTTCATACTGAAACATATCCCCTTGTTCATGACCATGCTTTAACAGGGAAACACCAGTCTTACTCAAGGGGGAGTTATTCTAACTGAAGGGCGCTCAGTAACCAGAACAAAACAAATAAATTCCCTGTAACAACGTACATTCATTCCACTGCGTGGTAATGTCATTAGCAACATATAGCCATAGATGCAGTAAACGACAGGCCAAGCTTAACACTGTACTGTAACACTGAATGCAGCAAACATGTAATCACATCATTCAAAACTACCCATAACGTAGACGTCCTTGTGTACAATAAAGTCCAATTTTATTATTCACACTGCTCCCTCAGTATTATGTCCACTTGCAGTTCACGGTTTTACCCGTTCAGTTAAAAAAAGGAGCCACGATCAGCTGATCACGTTGCTGTTCGTGGACAAGGTGGATTCACGTGTGGCAGGATATTACTCACGTCGGGTAGTGGCGTGGGAGAGGGAGGGAGAGAAAGCATGCGTGCTGCTGGCACATCACGGGCTGTAGAGGTGAGGCGGCTGGCTGTCGTTATTCGCTGGCCCGGTGAAGCCTTCAGCGTTGGAGACGAGCTAATAAAGTTCCTAAAGTCAGCTAAACACTTAACTAGCGGCTAACATCCTACCGTCGCGCTTCCTCAATCACAGGTGTACTTCCCGGGCTCCGCCAGCAGCTTAATAACAACACCGAAGGAACGTCACGCCCCCGGTTTAAGTCCAGCATACGGGGAGTAGCCTCGTTAGCAGTTTAGCTAGCTAGCACTCATCTCTCTCCCATGTTTGAAATAACCGTCCTGCCTCCACATTACTTACGGTCTGCTCGTCCGGGGTCCCCCGTAACTTTCGACGTGCTTATTAACCGACGGACCTTCTTGCGGTCCGCGAAAAGTTTATTAATAGTATCACACGGCGTAAGAAAATAAACTCACGTGCCTGCAGCTTAATGACAACACCGAAGGAACAACGTCACACCCAAGCAGACGGGGAGTAGCCTCGTTAGCAGTATAGCTAGCTAGCACTTATCGCTCTCCCATGTCCCAAATATCTAACCGTCCTGCCTCCACATTACTTACGGTCTGCTCATCCCGGGTCACCGTCCCCACTCACGACACGCACGTCCATGTCATTCTTCCTCGACACGGACCCTGAACTTAACTTGAAGCTAAACTTGCGATTGGCAGACGCATCTGCCATCGTATCCGCCATTGCTCGTCGCTCTTAGTCTCTCCCTCGTCCCGCCCCCTCCGCTCTCTCCGTTCGCCTGCACACCAACTCCCTGATCAATGATTGGCCGGACCTATGGCCAAGTTCAGGGGCGCTATTGGGTGTGGGACTTCAGATTGACATCCCAAAGTAATCTCAGGGGCTGTATATAAAGAAATATGTCCGTATTGTTATTTTTTTCCATGACTGTACGAACCCTGGTTGAAAGAATAGCTGTGTCACGTGACGACACTAATCAGCCGTTATGGTTCAGCTGGGTGAGACCAACTGACAGAGTAGAGTATCCATGGCGACGGAGAAGCTGCTCACAGACAGGCAGTGATTTACAGAAAATCCACACCTCAAACAAATGCTTCCTGGAGCAAAACTATTTGGAGTAGCCAAAAAATAATGACATTTTGAGCGACACAAGACTCTACCGAACGTTTGAGTGTAGTTTTTATGTCTCTATCTGTTTTAAAACTCCTCTACCAGCAGTTTACAAAACATGGACCTTCTTTTGTTGTCTGACTTTGTCCTCACTCTAGCGCGCACTGTAAATTCGAAAAGAACCCAAAACTAGTGAAACATAATTAGTGATTATGAAAAAAGTATAATAGATATCAACAAGTTGTTTTTTTTATAAAATTGTTAAGACTTGTGTCAACATTTTAAAGTTTAAATGGTGTCTCTAGCTGAAAGATTGGAAAAGCTGAAAAAGTTGAAAGTTGAACACGTTTTGAGAGGATTTGAAAATTTAATCCATTGGAAACCATGTTAAAAAAGGTTGATGTTTTTAATTTATATTAATTCAATTATAAGAGCTAAAAAGCTGAAGAGTCATAGCACCCCTCTCCTGAAGGAGCTGAACATTTTAATATTTGAATGGTCTTAATAGCTGAAAGTGTGAAGGAGTTGAAAGGTGCGGCGGAAGAAATAGAAGAATAATAAGATTAAAAAAAAAAATTGAATAAGTTGAACTAGAAAATGCATTTCCTGCTAAAAATGCGTTGGAATGCAAAAAGCTGAAGTTAATTTCAAAAAGTTGCTTAAAGTACAGAAATGAAACAAGCTGAAATTATTCTAAATATTGCTGAAAGAATAGAAAAAGCTGAAATACATTTTAAAATGGCTGAAAATACAGAAATGAGTAAAGCTGAAATGAACTTGAAACAATTGCAAAAAAACTGAAATGGGAGAAGCTTCTATGAATTTGAAATCACAGAAATAATAAAAGCTGGAATTAATTTCAAAAAGTTGCTTAAAATGCAACAAGCTGAAATTATTTTAAACATTGCTGAAAGAATAGAAAAAGCTGAAATACATGAATGAGAAAAGCTGAAATGAACTTGAAAGAATATCAAAAAAACAGAAATGGGAGAAGCTTCTATGAATTTGATATCACAGAAATAATAAAAGCTGAAATTATTCTAAACATTGCTGAAATAAAAAAGGCTGAAATACATTTAAAAATTGCTAAAAATACAGAAATGAGAAAAGCTGAAACGAACTTGAAAGAATTGGAAAAAACAGAAATGGGGGAAGCTTCTATGAATTTGACAAAATACAGAACTAATAAAAGCTTAAATTACTTCTAAACATTGCTGAATCTTTTTCATTCAAACTTAATGAACTTGTACACCGCTTTGCTAGTCTTCTGACAACTCAAAGAGCTTTAATACTAGATGACATCTCTCACTCATTAATACACTGATGACACAACCTACCATACACAGTGGCACCTGCCCATGTGCACAGAATAAACAAGACAGGAGAAGATCCTGGCAACAAGTCAAAATAAAATATAAAAACATTTTGCATGGTTGGTGAGTGCCTCAAAAGTTTGCAAATAGTGTAGAAATTACTGAAAGCTTCGTGGCGGTCCCATCAGAAACGCCCCTGGATACTTCCGGATAAGTTAACCGTCATGTCTTGATGATGTCATAAAGATGCGCGGTTTTGTGAAATAAACATGGACGCATACAGCGCCAATGACTAATACAAGTACTACGTGTTTCACTAGGACAATTAAATGTTAGTGGACACACACAAATACTACAGCCCCCTTCTCGATTACAATTGTTGACTCCTCAGTGCGCAGTTTCGCCCACCAGCGAACCCCCTCCTCCCCCCTAACCCCGGCTGGTCCACCGTAACTTTTGACGTGCTTATTAACTGACGGACCTTCTTGCGGTCCGATGAAGGTTATTAATAGTATATTAAGTTGACGCTCTGTTGCGTAAAATAAAGACCAAACGATCTCCTGTCATTCGCGTAAGAAAACAAACTCACGTATCTGCAGCTCAATCCCCGAAGGAACAACGTCACGCCACTCCCCGTAACTTTTGACGTGCTTATTAACCTACGGACCTTCTTGCGGTCCGCGAAAAGGTTATTAATAGTATCACTCGCGTAAGAAAATAAACTCACGTGCCTGCAGCTTAATGACAACACCGAATGAACAACGTCACACCCACGGTTTATGTCTCCAGCGGGGAGTAGCCTTGTTAGCAGTATAGCTAGCTAGCACTCTAGTACTTATGGCTCTCACATGTCTCAAATATCTTACGGTCCAGCCTCCACATTACTTACGGTCTGCTCATCCCGGGTCTCCGTCCCAACTCACGACACGCACGTCCATACGTACCGTTATCTAACCACGGTTAAACCTGCACGTCCATACGTACAGTTATCTAACCACGGTTAAACCTGCACGTCCCTGAGCTACGTCTTTATGGCCATAGATCAACAGCTGGTCGCTAATTAGCTCACGGCGAAGAGAGTGAAGAGATTTAGACAAAATCCACACCTCAAACAAATGCTTCCTGGAGCAAAACTATATGGGGTAGCCAAAAAATAATGACATTTTGAGAGACCCAAGACCCTATCAAACGCATGAGTGTAGTTTTTATGTCTCTGTGTGTTTTAAAACTGCTCAAACAGCCGTTTACAAAAAGTGTACCGGCTGTGTTTTTTTTTTTTAAATGTCGGCAGATTTGTATGGAAGCTTATGGGGCTCGGGGCAGACTTTGTCTCACAATCGGGCTCCTCACGCAAAAAGTAAATGACTCTGAGATTTCAAACTTATACGAGTCCAACCAGCACAAGCACGGCTAATGTTTTCTTTTTAAATGAAGGCTGAAAAGTGAATATTGTGGCCGTAAAGATAAAAGTGCCTCTTTTTTTTTTACTGAATCCTGACAAGGCGCTCACTCTAAATCGCGGGACCATCCGGAAAACTCCACTCTAAATTCGAAAGAAACCCCAAAACTACTGAAACATAATTAGTGGTTATGAAAAAACTATAATAGATATCAACAAGCTGTTTTTTTAATAAAATTGTTAAGACTTGTGTCAACATTTTAAAGTTTAAATGGTGTCTCTAGCTGAAAGATTGGAAAAGCTGAAAAAGTTGAAAGTTGAAGAAGTTTTGAAAGGATTTGAAAATTTAATCCATTAGGAAACCATGTTAAAAAGGTTGAAGATATTAATTTATATTAATTCAATTATAAGAGCTAAAAAGCTGAAAAGTCATAGCACCCCTCCCCTGAATGAGCTGAACATTTTAATATTTGAATGGTCTTAATAGCTGAAAGTGTGAAGGAGTTGAAAGGTGCGGCGGAAGAAATAGAATAATAAAAATAAAAAAAATAAAAAAAAGGCGGAATAAAGAAAAGAAGAACAATACTTGGAATGCTTGAAGCATTCCAACTAATAAAGATTAGAACAATACTTGGAATGCTTGAAGCATTCCAACTAACTAGAAAATGCATTTCCTGCTGAAAATGCGTTGGAATGCAAAAAGCTGAAATTAATTTCAAAAAGTTGCTTAAAGTACAGAAATGAAACAAGCTGAAATTATTCTAAACTGAAAGAATAGAAAAGGCTGAAATACATTTAAAAATGGCTGAAAATACAGAAATGAGAAAAGCTGAAATGAACTTGAAACAATTGCAAAAAAACTGAAATGGGAGAAGCTTCTATGAATTTGAAATCACAGAAATAATAAAAGCTGAAATTAATTTCAAAAAGTTGCTTAAAATGCAACACGCTGAAATTATTCTAAACATTGCTGAAAGAATAGAAAAAGCTGAAATACATAAATGAGAAAAGCTGAAATGAACTTGAAAGAATATAAAAAAACAGAAATGGGAGAAGCTTCTATGAATTTGAAATCACAGAATAAAAGCTGAAATTAATTTCAAAAAGTTGCTTAAAATGCAGCAAGCTGAAATTATTCTAAACATTGCTGAAATAGAAAAGGCTGAAATACATTTAAAAATTGCTGAAAATACAGAAATGAGAAAAGCTGAAATGAACTTGAAAGAATCGGAAAAAACAGAAATGGGGGAAGCTTCTATGAATTTGACAAAATACAGAACTAATAAATGCTTAAATTACTTCTAAACATTGCTGAATCTTTTTCATTCAAACTAAATGAACTTGGTAAATGGACTTGTACACCGCTTTGCTAGTCTTCTGACTACTCAAAGCGCTTTAATACTAGATGACATCTCTCACCCATTAATACACTGATGACACAACCTACCATACACATTGGCACCTGCCCATGTGCACAGAATAAACAAGACAGGAGAAGATCCTGGCAACAAGTCAAAATAAACCATTTTGCATGGTTGGTGAGTGCCTCAAAAGTTTGCAAATAGTGTAGAAATTACTGAGAGCTTCGTGGCGGTCCCATCAAAAACGCCCCTGGATACTTCCGGATAAGTTAACCGTCATGTTTTGATGACGTCATAGAGATGCGCGGTTTTGTGAAATAAAATGGACGCATACAGCCCCAATGACTAATACAAGTACTACGTGTTTCATTTGGACAATTAAATGTTAGTGGACACACACAAATACTACAGCCCCCATCTCGATTACAATTGTTCACTCCTCAGTGCGCAGTTTCGCCCACCAGCGGACACCCTCCTCCCCCCTAACCCCGGCTGGTCCACCTTAACTTTTGACGTGACGGACCTTCTTGCGGTCCGCGATGAAGGTTATTAATAGTATATTAAGTTGACGCTTTGTTGCGTAAAATAAAGACCAAACGATCTCCTGTCATTCGCGTAAGAAAACAAACTCACGTGTCTGCAGCTCAATCACCGAAGGAACAACGTCACGCCACTCCCCGTAACTTTTGACGTGCTTATTAACCGACGGACCTTCTTGCGGTCCGATGAAGGTTATTTGTATATTAAGTTGACGCTTTGTTGCGTAAAATAAAGACCAAACGATCTCCTGTCATTCGCGTAAGAAAACAAACTCACGTGTCTGCAGCTCAATCACCGAAGGAACAACGTCACGCCACTCCCCGTAACTTTTGACGGGCTTATTAACCGACGGACCTTCTTGCGGTCCGATGAAGGTTATTAGTATATTAAGTTGACGCTTTGTTGCGTAAAATAAAGACCAAACGATCTCCTGTCATTCGCGTAAGAAAACAAATTCACGTATCTGCAGCTCAATCGCCGAAAGAACAACGTCACGCCCCTCCCCCGTAACTTTTGACGTGCTTATTAACCTACGGACCTTCTTGTGGTCCGCGAAAAGGTTATTAATAGTATCACTCGCGTAAGAAAATAAACTCACGTGCCTGCAGCTTAATGACAACACCGAAGGAACAACGTCACACCCACGGTTTAAGTCTCAAGGGAGTAGCCTCGTTAGCAGTTTAGCTAGCTAGCACTCTAGCACTTATCGCTCTCACATGTTTGAAATATCTTACGGTCCAGCCTCCACATTACTTACGGTCTGCTCATCCCGGGTCTCCGTCCCAACTCACGACACGCACGTCCATACGTACAGTTATCTAACCACGGTTAAACCTGCACGTCCCTGAGCTACGTCTTTATGGCCATCGATCAACAGCTGGTCGCTAATTAGCTCACAGCAAAGAGAGTGAAGAGATTTAGACAAAATCCACACTTCAAACAAATGCTTCCTGGAGCAAAACTATATGGGGTAGCCAAAAAATAATGACATTTTGAGAGACCCAAGACCCTACCAAACGCATGAGTGTAGTTTTTATGTCTCTATGTGTTTTAAAACTGCTCAAACAGCCGTTTACAAAAAGTGTACCGGCTGTGTTTTTTTTTTTTAAATGTCGGCAGATTTGTATGGAAGCTTATGGGGCTCGGGGCAGACTTTGTCTCACAATCAGGCTCCTCACGCAAAAAGTAAATAACTCTGAGATCCCAAACTTATACAAGTCCAACCAGCACAAGCACGGCTAATGTTTTCTTTTTAAATGAAGGCTGAAAAGTGAATATTGTGGCCGTAAAGATAAAAGTGCCTCTTTTTTTTTTACTGAATCCTGACACGGCGCTCACTCTAAATCGCGGGACAATCCGGAAAACTCCAACCCCAAAACTAATGAAACATAATTAGTGATTATGAAAAAACTATAATAGATATCAACAAGCTTCTTTTTTAATGAAATTGTTAAGACTTGTGTCAACATTTTAAAGTTTAAATGGTGTCTCTAGCTGAAAGATTGGAAAAGCTGAAAAAGTTGAACAAGTTTTGAGAGGATTTGAAAATTTAATCCATTGGAAACAATGTTAAAAAGTTTGATGTTTTTAATTTATATTAATTCAATTATAAGAGCTAAAAAGCTGAAAAGTCATAGCACAGCTCTCCTGAAGGAGCTGAACATTTTAATATTTGAATGGTCTTAATAACTGAAAGTGTGAAGGAGTTGAAAGGTGCGGCGGAAGAAATAGAATAATAAAAATAACTAGAAAATGCATTTCCTGCTGAAAATGCGTTGGAATGCAGAAAGCTGAAATTAATTTCAAAAAGTTGCTTAAAGTACAGAAATGAAACAAGCTGAAATTATTATAAACATTGCTGAAAGAATGGAAAAAGCTGAAATACATTTAAAAATGGCTGAAAATACAGAAATGAGAAAATCTCAAATGAACTTGAAACAATTGCAAAAAAACTGAAATGGGAGAAGCGTCTATGAATTTGAAAACACAGAAATAATAAAAGCTGAAATTATTTCTAAACATAGCTGAAATACATTTAAAAATATCTGAAAATACAGAAATGAGAAAAGCTGAAATGAACTTGAAACAATTGCAAAAAAAACTAAATGGGAGAAGCTTCTATGAATTTTTAAAACACAGAAATAATAAAAGCTGAAATTAATTTAAACATTGCTGAAATAGAAATAGGAAAAGCTGAGAATTAAAAAATACATTTTGTAGTAATTTAAGGTTTAGTACTATAGTTGTAATTGTGGTACTAGTGGTACTAGCAGGAGTAGAAGTAGTAAGTACTAGTTTCACTAGTATTTGAAAGCAATTGTGGTGTACCTATTGTTGAGGTACAGATAATCATTGAGGCTTTTATTTTGAAACTAGAAGTACTAGAAATATTAGTAGTGGTTGTAGTACTATTTGAAAGAGCAATACGTATTTAACAAAACAGCTTTATCCTAAGCTTCATGGCTAAATTACAGATAATCATTGCAGCTTTTATTTTGAAATGATGGTATTGGGTGAGTGGGTGGGGGGGTTGAGAGACAGTATATATTATTTAATAGGCCTCATCAAACATTACAGTAAGAATTCCCTCCATGGGGGTTGAAATACTAGTAGTACTAGTAAAAGTCATTTAGTAATAATACCAGTTGAAATACTAGAAGTACTACTAAAAGTACTTACATTTAAAAATTGCTGAAAATACAGAAATGAGAAAAGCTGAAATGAACTTGAAAGAATTGAAAAAACAGAAATGGGAGAAGCTTCTATGAATTTGAAATCACAGAAATAGTAAAAGCTGAAATTAATTTCAAAAAGTTGCTTAAAATGCAACATGCTGAAATTATTCTAAACATTGCTGAAAGAATAGAAAAAGCTGAAATACATTTAAAAATGGCTGAAAATACAGAAATGAGAAAAGCTGAAATGAACTTGAAACAATTGCAAAAAAACTGAAATGGGAGAAGCTTCTATGAATTTGAAATCACAGAAATAATCGAAATAGGAAAAGCTGAGAATTAAAAAATACATTTTTTTGTAGTAATATAAGGTTTAGTACTATAGTTGTAATTGTGGTACTAGTGGTACTAGCAGCAGTAGAAGAAGTAAGTTCTAGTTTCACTAGTTTTTGAAAGCAATTGTGGTGTACCTATTGTTGAGGTACAGATAATCATTGAGGCTTTTATTTTGAAATAATGGAATTGGGTGGGGGTGGTTTGGGAGACAGAATGTTTGTTATTCAAAGCAAATGGACTTGGTAAAATAGATTTGTACAGCGCTCTTCTAGTTTTCTGACCACTCAAAGCACCTTAACACTACATAACATCATTCACCCATTCACTCACCAATGACAGGACCTACCATACACATTGGCACCTGCCCAACCAGTAACTAACATTCACACACACTGTAGTCACAGCTAGAGGAACACTGCTGGGAATAAGTGTCTTGCCCAAGGACACATTGACATGCAAGTTAGCCGGGCCTGGGATCAGACCGCCAACCCTCTGATTGGAGGACGGCCGAGCTCCCCACTGACCCACAGTCGCCCTAAGCTAAGAAAACTAAAAAGTCATTGATGGGCCTCAAACATTACAGTAAGAATTCCCTCCATTGGGGTTGAAATACTAGTAGTACTAGTAATATTAGTAGTAGTAAAAGTCATTTTAGTAATAATACCAGTTGAAATACTAGAAGTACTAGAAATATTAGTAGTGGTTGTAGTACTATTTGAAAGAGCAATACGTATTTAACAAAACAGCTTTATCCTAAGCTTCATGGCTAAATTACAGATAATCATTGCAGCTTTTATTTTGAAATGATGGTATTGGGTGAGTGGGTGGGAGGGTGGGGGGGTTGAGAGACAGTATATATTATTTAATAGGCCTCATCAAACATTACAGTAAGAATTCCCTCCATTGGGTTGAAATACTAGTAGTACTAGTAATATTAGTAGTAGTAAAAGTCATTTAGTAATAATACCAGTTGAAATACTAGAAGTACTACTAGAAGTACTAGAAATATTCGTAGTGGTTGTAGTACTATTTGAAAGCCCAATAAGTATTTAACAAAACAGCTGAATCCTAAGCCTCATGTTTAAATAACATAATCATTGCAGCTTTTATTTTGAAATGATGGTATTGGGTGAGTGGGTGGGGGGGTGGGGAGGTTGAGAGACAGAATATATTAGAAGGCCTCATCAAACATTACAGTAAGAATTCCCTCCATTGGGTTGAAATACTAGTAGTAAAAGTATTTTAGTAATAATACCAGTTGAAATACTAGAAGTACTACTAGAAGTACTAGACATTTTAGTAGTGGTTGTAGTACTATTTGAAAGCGCAATAAGTATTCAACGAAACAGCTGAATCCTAAGCTTTATGTTTAAATAACATAATCATTGCAGCTTTTATTTTGAAATGATGGTATTGGGTGAGTGGGTGGGGGGGTGGGGGGGTTGAGAGACAGAATATATTAATAGGCCTCAAACATTACAGTAAGAACTCCCTCCATGGGGGTTGCTTTGAAATGATGAGAGAAGGTGGAGAGAAGCAGGTCATGTCAGGCTGCACTAATCAGCTAATTAGGATCAGCTGTGAGTCACAGAAAGAGCCCCAGCTCGTTGGCGCGGCAACGCAGCAGCTGCACTTAGCTCACAGAGAGTTACTGAGAACCCACACGTCAAACAAATGCTTCCTGGAGCAAAACTATTTGGAGTAGCCAAAAAATAATGACATTTTGAGAGACACAAGACTCTACCGAACGTTTGAGTGTAGTTTTTATGTCTCTATGTGTTTTAAAACTGCTCTACCAGCAGTTTACAAAACATGGACCCTCTCTTGTCTTCCGACTTTGTCTGCACTCTAGCGCACACTGTAAATTCGAAAAGGACCCCAAAACTAGTCAAACATAATTAGTGATTATGAAAAAACTATAATAGATATCAACAAGCTGTTTTTTTAATGAAATTGTTAAGACTTGTGTCAACATTTTAAAGTTTAAATGGTGTCTCTAGCTGAAAGATTGGAAAAGCTGAAAAAGTTGAACAAGTTTTGAGAGGATTTGAAAATTTAATCCATTGGAAACCATGTTAAAAAGTTTGATGTTTTTAATTTATATTAATTCAATTATAAGAGCTAAAAAGCTGAAAAGTCATAGCACACCTCTCCTGAAGGAGCTGAACATTTTAATATTTAAATGGTCTTAATAGCTGAAAGTGTGAAGGAGTTGAAAGGTGCGGCGGAAGAAATAGAATAATAAAAATAAGGCGGAATAAAGAAAAGAAGAACAATACTTGGAATGCTTGAAGCATTCCAACTAACTAGAAAATGCATTTCCTGCTGAAAATGCGTTGGAATGCAGAAAGCTGAAATTAATTTCAAAAAGTTGCTTAAAGTACAGAAATGAAACAAGCTGGAATTATTAAAAACATTGCTGAAAGAATGGAAAAAGCTGAAATACATTTAAAAATGGCTGAAAATACAGAAATGAGAAAAGCTGAAATGAACTTGAAACAATTGCAAAAAAACTGAAATGGGAGAAGCTTCTATGAATTTGAAATCACAGAAATAATAAAAGCTGAAATTACTTCTAAACATTGCTGAATCTTTTTCATTCAAACTTAATGAACTTGTACACCGCTTTGCTAGTCTTCTGACAACTCAAAGCGCTTTAATACTAGATGACATCTCTCACCCATTAATACACTGATGACACAACCTACCATACACAGTGGCACCTGCCCATGTGCACAGAATAAACAAGACAGGAGAAGATCCTGGCAACAAGTCAAAATAAAATATAAAAACATTTTGCATGGTTGGTGAGTGCCTCAAAAGTTTGCAAATAGTGTAGAAATTACTGAAAGCTTCGTGGCGGTGCCATCAAAAACGCTCCTGGATACTTCCGGATAAGTTAACCGTCATGTCTTGATGATGTCATAAAGATGCGCGGTTTTGTGAAATAAACATGGACGCATACAGCGCCAATGACTAATACAAGTACTACGTGTTTCACTTGGACAATTACATGCTAGTGGACACACACAAATACTACAGCCCCCATCTCGATTACAATTGTTCACTCCTCAGTGCGCAGTTTCGCCCACCAGCGGACCCCCTCCTCCCCCCTAACCCCGGCTGGTCCACCGTAACTTTTGACGTGCTTATAAACTGACGGACCTTCTTGCGGTCCGCGAAAAGGTTATTAATAGTATCACTCGCGTAAGAAAATAAACTCACGTGCCTGCAGCTTAATGACAACACCGAAGGAACAACGTCACACCCACGGTTTAAGTCTCCAGCGGGGAGTAGCCTCGTTAGCAGTATAGCTAGCTAGCACTCTAGTACTTATGGCTCTCACATGTCTCAAATATCTTACGGTCCAGCCTCCACATTACTTACGGTCTGCTCATCCCGGGTCTCCGTCCCAACTCACGACACGCACGTCCATACGTACCGTTATCTAACCACGGTTAAACCTGCACGTCCATACGTACCGTTATCTAACCACGGTTAAACCTGCACGTCCCTGAGCTACGTCTTTATGGGCATCGATCAACAGCTGGTCGCTAATTAGCTCACGGCGAAGAGAGTGAAGAGATTTAGACAAAATCCACACCTCAAACAAATGCTTCTTGGAGCAAAACTATATGGGGTAGCCAAAAAATTATGACATTTTGAGAGACCCAAGACCCTACCAAACGCATGAGTGTAGTTTTTATGTCTCTATGTGTTTTAAAACGGCTCAAACAGCCGTTTACAAAAAGTGTACCGGCTGTGTTTTTTTTTTTTTTAAATGTCGCCAGATTTGTATGGAAGCTTATGGGGCTCGGGGCAGACTTTGTCTCACAATCAGGCTCCTCACGCAAAAAGTAAATAACTCTGAGATTCCAAACTTATACGAGTCCAACCAGCACAAGCACGGCTAATGTTTTCTTTTTAAATGAAGGCTGAAAAGTGAATATTGTGGCCGTAAAGATAAAAGTGCCTCTTTTTTTTTTACTGAATCCTGACACGGCGCTCACTCTAAATCGCGGGACAATCCGGAAAACTCCAACCCCAAAACTAATGAAACATAATTAGTGATTATGAAAAAACTATAATAGATATCAACAAGCTTCTTTTTTAATGAAATTGTTAAGACTTGTGTCAACATTTTAAAGTTTAAATGGTGTCTCTAGCTGAAAGATTGGAAAAGCTGAAAAAGTTGAAAGTTGAACAAGTTTTGAGAGGATTTGAAAATTTAATCCTTTGGAAACAATGTTAAAAAGTTTGATGTTTTTAATTTATATTAATTCAATTATAAGAGCTAAAAAGCTGAAAAGTCATAGCACAGCTCTCCTGAAGGAGCTGAACATTTTAATATTTGAATGGTCTTAATAACTGAAAGTGTGAAGGAGTTGAAAGGTGCGGCGGAAGAAATAGAATAATAAAAATAACTAGAAAATGCATTTCCTGCTGAAAATGCGTTGGAATGCAGAAAGCTGAAATTAATTTCAAAAAGTTGCTTAAAGTACAGAAATGAAACAAGCTGAAATTATTATAAACATTGCTGAAAGAATGGAAAAAGCTGAAATACATTTAAAAATGGCTGAAAATACAGAAATGAGAAAATCTCAAATGAACTTGAAACAATTGCAAAAAAACTGAAATGGGAGAAGCGTCTATGAATTTGAAAACACAGAAATAATAAAAGCTGAAATTATTTCTAAACATAGCTGAAATACATTTAAAAATATCTGAAAATACAGAAATGAGAAAAGCTGAAATGAACTTGAAACAATTGCAAAAAAAACTAAATGGGAGAAGCTTCTATGAATTTTTAAAACACAGAAATAATAAAAGCTGAAATTAATTTAAACATTGCTGAAATAGAAATAGGAAAAGCTGAGAATTAAAAAATACATTTTGTAGTAATTTAAGGTTTAGTACTATAGTTGTAATTGTGGTACTAGTGGTACTAGCAGGAGTAGAAGTAGTAAGTACTAGTTTCACTAGTATTTGAAAGCAATTGTGGTGTACCTATTGTTGAGGTACAGATAATCATTGAGGCTTTTATTTTGAAACTAGAAGTACTAGAAATATTAGTAGTGGTTGTAGTACTATTTGAAAGAGCAATACGTATTTAACAAAACAGCTTTATCCTAAGCTTCATGGCTAAATTACAGATAATCATTGCAGCTTTTATTTTGAAATGATGGTATTGGGTGAGTGGGTGGGGGGGTTGAGAGACAGTATATATTATTTAATAGGCCTCATCAAACATTACAGTAAGAATTCCCTCCATGGGGGTTGAAATACTAGTAGTACTAGTAAAAGTCATTTAGTAATAATACCAGTTGAAATACTAGAAGTACTACTAAAAGTACTTACATTTAAAAATTGCTGAAAATACAGAAATGAGAAAAGCTGAAATGAACTTGAAAGAATTGAAAAAACAGAAATGGGAGAAGCTTCTATGAATTTGAAATCACAGAAATAGTAAAAGCTGAAATTAATTTCAAAAAGTTGCTTAAAATGCAACATGCTGAAATTATTCTAAACATTGCTGAAAGAATAGAAAAAGCTGAAATACATTTAAAAATGGCTGAAAATACAGAAATGAGAAAAGCTGAAATGAACTTGAAACAATTGCAAAAAAACTGAAATGGGAGAAGCTTCTATGAATTTGAAATCACAGAAATAATCGAAATAGGAAAAGCTGAGAATTAAAAAATACATTTTTTTGTAGTAATATAAGGTTTAGTACTATAGTTGTAATTGTGGTACTAGTGGTACTAGCAGCAGTAGAAGAAGTAAGTTCTAGTTTCACTAGTTTTTGAAAGCAATTGTGGTGTACCTATTGTTGAGGTACAGATAATCATTGAGGCTTTTATTTTGAAATAATGGAATTGGGTGGGGGTGGTTTGGGAGACAGAATGTTTGTTATTCAAAGCAAATGGACTTGGTAAAATAGATTTGTACAGCGCTCTTCTAGTTTTCTGACCACTCAAAGCACCTTAACACTACATAACATCATTCACCCATTCACTCACCAATGACAGGACCTACCATACACATTGGCACCTGCCCAACCAGTAACTAACATTCACACACACTGTAGTCACAGCTAGAGGAACACTGCTGGGAATAAGTGTCTTGCCCAAGGACACATTGACATGCAAGTTAGCCGGGCCTGGGATCAGACCGCCAACCCTCTGATTGGAGGACGGCCGAGCTCCCCACTGACCCACAGTCGCCCTAAGCTAAGAAAACTAAAAAGTCATTGATGGGCCTCAAACATTACAGTAAGAATTCCCTCCATTGGGGTTGAAATACTAGTAGTACTAGTAATATTAGTAGTAGTAAAAGTCATTTTAGTAATAATACCAGTTGAAATACTAGAAGTACTAGAAATATTAGTAGTGGTTGTAGTACTATTTGAAAGAGCAATACGTATTTAACAAAACAGCTTTATCCTAAGCTTCATGGCTAAATTACAGATAATCATTGCAGCTTTTATTTTGAAATGATGGTATTGGGTGAGTGGGTGGGAGGGTGGGGGGGTTGAGAGACAGTATATATTATTTAATAGGCCTCATCAAACATTACAGTAAGAATTCCCTCCATTGGGTTGAAATACTAGTAGTACTAGTAATATTAGTAGTAGTAAAAGTCATTTAGTAATAATACCAGTTGAAATACTAGAAGTACTACTAGAAGTACTAGAAATATTCGTAGTGGTTGTAGTACTATTTGAAAGCCCAATAAGTATTTAACAAAACAGCTGAATCCTAAGCCTCATGTTTAAATAACATAATCATTGCAGCTTTTATTTTGAAATGATGGTATTGGGTGAGTGGGTGGGGGGGTGGGGAGGTTGAGAGACAGAATATATTAGAAGGCCTCATCAAACATTACAGTAAGAATTCCCTCCATTGGGTTGAAATACTAGTAGTAAAAGTATTTTAGTAATAATACCAGTTGAAATACTAGAAGTACTACTAGAAGTACTAGACATTTTAGTAGTGGTTGTAGTACTATTTGAAAGCGCAATAAGTATTCAACGAAACAGCTGAATCCTAAGCTTTATGTTTAAATAACATAATCATTGCAGCTTTTATTTTGAAATGATGGTATTGGGTGAGTGGGTGGGGGGGTGGGGGGGTTGAGAGACAGAATATATTAATAGGCCTCAAACATTACAGTAAGAACTCCCTCCATGGGGGTTGCTTTGAAATGATGAGAGAAGGTGGAGAGAAGCAGGTCATGTCAGGCTGCACTAATCAGCTAATTAGGATCAGCTGTGAGTCACAGAAAGAGCCCCAGCTCGTTGGCGCGGCAACGCAGCAGCTGCACTTAGCTCACAGAGAGTTACTGAGAACCCACACGTCAAACAAATGCTTCCTGGAGCAAAACTATTTGGAGTAGCCAAAAAATAATGACATTTTGAGAGACACAAGACTCTACCGAACGTTTGAGTGTAGTTTTTATGTCTCTATGTGTTTTAAAACTGCTCTACCAGCAGTTTACAAAACATGGACCCTCTCTTGTCTTCCGACTTTGTCTGCACTCTAGCGCACACTGTAAATTCGAAAAGGACCCCAAAACTAGTCAAACATAATTAGTGATTATGAAAAAACTATAATAGATATCAACAAGCTGTTTTTTTAATGAAATTGTTAAGACTTGTGTCAACATTTTAAAGTTTAAATGGTGTCTCTAGCTGAAAGATTGGAAAAGCTGAAAAAGTTGAACAAGTTTTGAGAGGATTTGAAAATTTAATCCATTGGAAACCATGTTAAAAAGTTTGATGTTTTTAATTTATATTAATTCAATTATAAGAGCTAAAAAGCTGAAAAGTCATAGCACACCTCTCCTGAAGGAGCTGAACATTTTAATATTTAAATGGTCTTAATAGCTGAAAGTGTGAAGGAGTTGAAAGGTGCGGCGGAAGAAATAGAATAATAAAAATAAGGCGGAATAAAGAAAAGAAGAACAATACTTGGAATGCTTGAAGCATTCCAACTAACTAGAAAATGCATTTCCTGCTGAAAATGCGTTGGAATGCAGAAAGCTGAAATTAATTTCAAAAAGTTGCTTAAAGTACAGAAATGAAACAAGCTGGAATTATTAAAAACATTGCTGAAAGAATGGAAAAAGCTGAAATACATTTAAAAATGGCTGAAAATACAGAAATGAGAAAAGCTGAAATGAACTTGAAACAATTGCAAAAAAACTGAAATGGGAGAAGCTTCTATGAATTTGAAATCACAGAAATAATAAAAGCTGAAATTACTTCTAAACATTGCTGAATCTTTTTCATTCAAACTTAATGAACTTGTACACCGCTTTGCTAGTCTTCTGACAACTCAAAGCGCTTTAATACTAGATGACATCTCTCACCCATTAATACAATGATGACACAACCTACCATACACAGTGGCACCTGCCCATGTGCACAGAATAAACAAGACAGGAGAAGATCCTGGCAACAAGTCAAAATAAAATATAAAAACATTTTGCATGGTTGGTGAGTGCCTCAAAAGTTTGCAAATAGTGTAGAAATTACTGAAAGCTTCGTGGCGGTGCCATCAAAAACGCTCCTGGATACTTCCGGATAAGTTAACCGTCATGTCTTGATGATGTCATAAAGATGCGCGGTTTTGTGAAATAAACATGGACGCATACAGCGCCAATGACTAATACAAGTACTACGTGTTTCACTTGGACAATTACATGCTAGTGGACACACACAAATACTACAGCCCCCATCTCGATTACAATTGTTCACTCCTCAGTGCGCAGTTTCGCCCACCAGCGGACCCCCTCCTCCCCCCTAACCCCGGCTGGTCCACCGTAACTTTTGACGTGCTTATAAACTGACGGACCTTCTTGCGGTCCGCGAAAAGGTTATTAATAGTATCACTCGCGTAAGAAAATAAACTCACGTGCCTGCAGCTTAATGACAACACCGAAGGAACAACGTCACACCCACGGTTTAAGTCTCCAGCGGGGAGTAGCCTCGTTAGCAGTATAGCTAGCTAGCACTCTAGTACTTATGGCTCTCACATGTCTCAAATATCTTACGGTCCAGCCTCCACATTACTTACGGTCTGCTCATCCCGGGTCTCCGTCCCAACTCACGACACGCACGTCCATACGTACCGTTATCTAACCACGGTTAAACCTGCACGTCCATACGTACCGTTATCTAACCACGGTTAAACCTGCACGTCCCTGAGCTACGTCTTTATGGGCATCGATCAACAGCTGGTCGCTAATTAGCTCACGGCGAAGAGAGTGAAGAGATTTAGACAAAATCCACACCTCAAACAAATGCTTCTTGGAGCAAAACTATATGGGGTAGCCAAAAAATTATGACATTTTGAGAGACCCAAGACCCTACCAAACGCATGAGTGTAGTTTTTATGTCTCTATGTGTTTTAAAACGGCTCAAACAGCCGTTTACAAAAAGTGTACCGGCTGTGTTTTTTTTTTTTTTAAATGTCGCCAGATTTGTATGGAAGCTTATGGGGCTCGGGGCAGACTTTGTCTCACAATCAGGCTCCTCACGCAAAAAGTAAATAACTCTGAGATTCCAAACTTATACGAGTCCAACCAGCACAAGCACGGCTAATGTTTTCTTTTTAAATGAAGGCTGAAAAGTGAATATTGTGGCCGTAAAGATAAAAGTGCCTCTTTTTTTTTTACTGAATCCTGACACGGCGCTCACTCTAAATCGCGGGACAATCCGGAAAACTCCAACCCCAAAACTAATGAAACATAATTAGTGATTATGAAAAAACTATAATAGATATCAACAAGCTTCTTTTTTAATGAAATTGTTAAGACTTGTGTCAACATTTTAAAGTTTAAATGGTGTCTCTAGCTGAAAGATTGGAAAAGCTGAAAAAGTTGAAAGTTGAACAAGTTTTGAGAGGATTTGAAAATTTAATCCATTGGAAACAATGTTAAAAAGTTTGATGTTTTTAATTTATATTAATTCAATTATAAGAGCTAAAAAGCTGAAAAGTCATAGCACAGCTCTCCTGAAGGAGCTGAACATTTTAATATTTGAATGGTCTTAATAACTGAAAGTGTGAAGGAGTTGAAAGGTGCGGCGGAAGAAATAGAATAATAAAAATAACTAGAAAATGCATTTCCTGCTGAAAATGCGTTGGAATGCAGAAAGCTGAAATTAATTTCAAAAAGTTGCTTAAAGTACAGAAATGAAACAAGCTGAAATTATTATAAACATTGCTGAAAGAATGGAAAAAGCTGAAATACATTTAAAAATGGCTGAAAATACAGAAATGAGAAAATCTCAAATGAACTTGAAACAATTGCAAAAAAACTGAAATGGGAGAAGCGTCTATGAATTTGAAAACACAGAAATAATAAAAGCTGAAATTATTTCTAAACATAGCTGAAATACATTTAAAAATATCTGAAAATACAGAAATGAGAAAAGCTGAAATGAACTTGAAACAATTGCAAAAAAAACTAAATGGGAGAAGCTTCTATGAATTTTTAAAACACAGAAATAATAAAAGCTGAAATTAATTTAAACATTGCTGAAATAGAAATAGGAAAAGCTGAGAATTAAAAAATACATTTTGTAGTAATTTAAGGTTTAGTACTATAGTTGTAATTGTGGTACTAGTGGTACTAGCAGGAGTAGAAGTAGTAAGTACTAGTTTCACTAGTATTTGAAAGCAATTGTGGTGTACCTATTGTTGAGGTACAGATAATCATTGAGGCTTTTATTTTGAAACTAGAAGTACTAGAAATATTAGTAGTGGTTGTAGTACTATTTGAAAGAGCAATACGTATTTAACAAAACAGCTTTATCCTAAGCTTCATGGCTAAATTACAGATAATCATTGCAGCTTTTATTTTGAAATGATGGTATTGGGTGAGTGGGTGGGGGGGTTGAGAGACAGTATATATTATTTAATAGGCCTCATCAAACATTACAGTAAGAATTCCCTCCATGGGGGTTGAAATACTAGTAGTACTAGTAAAAGTCATTTAGTAATAATACCAGTTGAAATACTAGAAGTACTACTAAAAGTACTTACATTTAAAAATTGCTGAAAATACAGAAATGAGAAAAGCTGAAATGAACTTGAAAGAATTGAAAAAACAGAAATGGGAGAAGCTTCTATGAATTTGAAATCACAGAAATAGTAAAAGCTGAAATTAATTTCAAAAAGTTGCTTAAAATGCAACATGCTGAAATTATTCTAAACATTGCTGAAAGAATAGAAAAAGCTGAAATACATTTAAAAATGGCTGAAAATACAGAAATGAGAAAAGCTGAAATGAACTTGAAACAATTGCAAAAAAACTGAAATGGGAGAAGCTTCTATGAATTTGAAATCACAGAAATAATCGAAATAGGAAAAGCTGAGAATTAAAAAATACATTTTTTTGTAGTAATATAAGGTTTAGTACTATAGTTGTAATTGTGGTACTAGTGGTACTAGCAGCAGTAGAAGAAGTAAGTTCTAGTTTCACTAGTTTTTGAAAGCAATTGTGGTGTACCTATTGTTGAGGTACAGATAATCATTGAGGCTTTTATTTTGAAATAATGGAATTGGGTGGGGGTGGTTTGGGAGACAGAATGTTTGTTATTCAAAGCAAATGGACTTGGTAAAATAGATTTGTACAGCGCTCTTCTAGTTTTCTGACCACTCAAAGCACCTTAACACTACATAACATCATTCACCCATTCACTCACCAATGACAGGACCTACCATACACATTGGCACCTGCCCAACCAGTAACTAACATTCACACACACTGTAGTCACAGCTAGAGGAACACTGCTGGGAATAAGTGTCTTGCCCAAGGACACATTGACATGCAAGTTAGCCGGGCCTGGGATCAGACCGCCAACCCTCTGATTGGAGGACGGCCGAGCTCCCCACTGACCCACAGTCGCCCTAAGCTAAGAAAACTAAAAAGTCATTGATGGGCCTCAAACATTACAGTAAGAATTCCCTCCATTGGGGTTGAAATACTAGTAGTACTAGTAATATTAGTAGTAGTAAAAGTCATTTTAGTAATAATACCAGTTGAAATACTAGAAGTACTAGAAATATTAGTAGTGGTTGTAGTACTATTTGAAAGAGCAATACGTATTTAACAAAACAGCTTTATCCTAAGCTTCATGGCTAAATTACAGATAATCATTGCAGCTTTTATTTTGAAATGATGGTATTGGGTGAGTGGGTGGGAGGGTGGGGGGGTTGAGAGACAGTATATATTATTTAATAGGCCTCATCAAACATTACAGTAAGAATTCCCTCCATTGGGTTGAAATACTAGTAGTACTAGTAATATTAGTAGTAGTAAAAGTCATTTAGTAATAATACCAGTTGAAATACTAGAAGTACTACTAGAAGTACTAGAAATATTCGTAGTGGTTGTAGTACTATTTGAAAGCCCAATAAGTATTTAACAAAACAGCTGAATCCTAAGCCTCATGTTTAAATAACATAATCATTGCAGCTTTTATTTTGAAATGATGGTATTGGGTGAGTGGGTGGGGGGGTGGGGAGGTTGAGAGACAGAATATATTAGAAGGCCTCATCAAACATTACAGTAAGAATTCCCTCCATTGGGTTGAAATACTAGTAGTAAAAGTATTTTAGTAATAATACCAGTTGAAATACTAGAAGTACTACTAGAAGTACTAGACATTTTAGTAGTGGTTGTAGTACTATTTGAAAGCGCAATAAGTATTCAACGAAACAGCTGAATCCTAAGCTTTATGTTTAAATAACATAATCATTGCAGCTTTTATTTTGAAATGATGGTATTGGGTGAGTGGGTGGGGGGGTGGGGGGGTTGAGAGACAGAATATATTAATAGGCCTCAAACATTACAGTAAGAACTCCCTCCATGGGGGTTGCTTTGAAATGATGAGAGAAGGTGGAGAGAAGCAGGTCATGTCAGGCTGCACTAATCAGCTAATTAGGATCAGCTGTGAGTCACAGAAAGAGCCCCAGCTCGTTGGCGCGGCAACGCAGCAGCTGCACTTAGCTCACAGAGAGTTACTGAGAACCCACACGTCAAACAAATGCTTCCTGGAGCAAAACTATTTGGAGTAGCCAAAAAATAATGACATTTTGAGAGACACAAGACTCTACCGAACGTTTGAGTGTAGTTTTTATGTCTCTATGTGTTTTAAAACTGCTCTACCAGCAGTTTACAAAACATGGACCCTCTCTTGTCTTCCGACTTTGTCTGCACTCTAGCGCACACTGTAAATTCGAAAAGGACCCCAAAACTAGTCAAACATAATTAGTGATTATGAAAAAACTATAATAGATATCAACAAGCTGTTTTTTTAATGAAATTGTTAAGACTTGTGTCAACATTTTAAAGTTTAAATGGTGTCTCTAGCTGAAAGATTGGAAAAGCTGAAAAAGTTGAACAAGTTTTGAGAGGATTTGAAAATTTAATCCATTGGAAACCATGTTAAAAAGTTTGATGTTTTTAATTTATATTAATTCAATTATAAGAGCTAAAAAGCTGAAAAGTCATAGCACACCTCTCCTGAAGGAGCTGAACATTTTAATATTTAAATGGTCTTAATAGCTGAAAGTGTGAAGGAGTTGAAAGGTGCGGCGGAAGAAATAGAATAATAAAAATAAGGCGGAATAAAGAAAAGAAGAACAATACTTGGAATGCTTGAAGCATTCCAACTAACTAGAAAATGCATTTCCTGCTGAAAATGCGTTGGAATGCAGAAAGCTGAAATTAATTTCAAAAAGTTGCTTAAAGTACAGAAATGAAACAAGCTGGAATTATTAAAAACATTGCTGAAAGAATGGAAAAAGCTGAAATACATTTAAAAATGGCTGAAAATACAGAAATGAGAAAAGCTGAAATGAACTTGAAACAATTGCAAAAAAACTGAAATGGGAGAAGCTTCTATGAATTTGAAATCACAGAAATAATAAAAGCTGAAATTACTTCTAAACATTGCTGAATCTTTTTCATTCAAACTTAATGAACTTGTACACCGCTTTGCTAGTCTTCTGACAACTCAAAGCGCTTTAATACTAGATGACATCTCTCACCCATTAATACACTGATGACACAACCTACCATACACAGTGGCACCTGCCCATGTGCACAGAATAAACAAGACAGGAGAAGATCCTGGCAACAAGTCAAAATAAAATATAAAAACATTTTGCATGGTTGGTGAGTGCCTCAAAAGTTTGCAAATAGTGTAGAAATTACTGAAAGCTTCGTGGCGGTGCCATCAAAAACGCTCCTGGATACTTCCGGATAAGTTAACCGTCATGTCTTGATGATGTCATAAAGATGCGCGGTTTTGTGAAATAAACATGGACGCATACAGCGCCAATGACTAATACAAGTACTACGTGTTTCACTTGGACAATTACATGCTAGTGGACACACACAAATACTACAGCCCCCATCTCGATTACAATTGTTCACTCCTCAGTGCGCAGTTTCGCCCACCAGCGGACCCCCTCCTCCCCCCTAACCCCGGCTGGTCCACCGTAACTTTTGACGTGCTTATAAACTGACGGACCTTCTTGCGGTCCGATGAAGGTTATTAATAGTATATTAAGTTGACGCTCTGTTGCGTAAAATAAAGACCAAACGATCTCCTGTCATTCGCGTAAGAAAACAAACTCACGTATCTGCAGCTCAATCCCCGAAGGAACAACGTCACGCCACTCCCCGTAACTTTTGACGTGCTTATTAACCTACGGACCTTCTTGCGGTCCGCGAAAAGGTTATTAATAGTATCACTCGCGTAAGAAAATAAACTCACGTGCCTGCAGCTTAATGACAACACCGAATGAACAACGTCACACCCACGGTTTAAGTCTCCAGCGGGGAGTAGCCTTGTTAGCAGTATAGCTAGCTAGCACTCTAGTACTTATGGCTCTCACATGTCTCAAATATCTTACGGTCCAGCCTCCACATTACTTACGGTCTGCTCATCCCGGGTCTCCGTCCCAACTCACGACACGCACGTCCATACGTACCGTTATCTAACCACGGTTAAACCTACACGTCCATACGTACCGTTATCTAACCACGGTTAAACCTGCACGTCCCTGAGCTACGTCTTTATGGCCATAGATCAACAGCTGGTCGCTAATTAGCTCACGGCGAAGAGAGTGAAGAGATTTAGACAAAATCCACACCTCAAACAAATGCTTCCTGGAGCAAAACTATATGGGGTAGCCAAAAAATAATGACATTTTGAGAGACCCAAGACCCTATCAAACGCATGAGTGTAGTTTTTATGTCTCTATGTGTTTTAAAACTGCTCAAACAGCCGTTTACAAAAAGTGTACCGGCTGTGTTTTTTTTTTTTAAATGTCGGCAGATTTGTATGGAAGCTTATGGGGCTCGGGGCAGACTTTGTCTGACAATCGGGCTCCTCACGCAAAAAGTAAATGACTCTGAGATTTCAAACTTATACGAGTCCAACCAGCACAAGCACGGCTAATGTTTTCTTTTTAAATGAAGGCTGAAAAGTGAATATTGTGGCCGTAAAGATAAAAGTGCCTCTTTTTTTTTTACTGAATCCTGACAAGGCGCTCACTCTAAATCGCGGGACCATCCGGAAAACTCCACTCTAAATTCGAAAGAAACCCCAAAACTACTGAAACATAATTAGTGATTATGAAAAAACTATAATAGATATCAACAAGCTGTTTTTTTAATGAAATTGTTAAGACTTGTGGCAACATTTTAAAGTTTAAATGGTGTCTCTAGCCGAAAGATTGGAAAAGCTGAAAAAGTTGAAAGTTGAACAAGTTTTGAGAGGATTTGAAAATTTAATCCATTGGAAACCATGTTAAAAAGTTTGATGTTTTTAATTTATATTAATTCAATTAAAAGAGCTAAAAAGCTGAAAAGTCATAGCACCCCTCTCCTGAAGGAGCTGAACATTTTAATATTTGAATGGTCTTAATAGCTGAAAGTGTGAAGGAGTTGAAAGGTGCGGCGGAAGAAATAGAATAATAAAAATAAAAAAAACTAGAAAATGCATTTCCTGCAGAAAATGCGTTGGAATGCAGAAAGCTGAAATTAATTTCAAAAAGTTGCTTAAAGTACAGAAATGAAACAAGCTGAAATTATCCCAAACATTGCTGAACGAATAGAAAAAGCTAAAAATACATTTAAAAATTGCTGAAATTACAGAAATGAGAAAAGCTGAAATCAACTTGAAACAATTGCAAAAAAACTGAAATGGGAGAATTTTCTATGAATTCGAAATCACAGAAATAATAAAAGCTGAAATTATTTCTAAACATTGCTGAAAGAATAGAAAAAGCTGAAATACATTTAAAAATTGCTGTGTTGTTCTATGTTAACTTTTTGTAAAATGGATGTATAATCAGTTTAATCAATTCAATCAGTTATGACAAATCCATGTAATCGTGCAGTCTGTGTTCAATGTCCAATCAATACATGTTTTGATCCCTGATTACTGATTCAATTTTCAATCAATAAATGTTTGTCACAATTCTCGACTTTTCTTTTAAAGTCTTCAAAATCCCCGTGTAGCCTCGGATAGTGCTATTATTTGATTACTGTGTGGATGTTAAAAAGCCTTTAATTTTTGCCCACAAATGATAATTTACTCCTCGCGTGTTTCAGCATTAACTCTGATCATTTGTAGCCGGCATCGTGTGACGTCTGCCTTTGTTAGAGCGCTCTGTTTAGGACAGTTCTAATCAGTCTGTCGCTTCCACTCTGCCGCAACTCTCCCCATAGCAACCAGAGCCCCGCACACACAAGCAGCCGCTACGTCACACATAAACAAATGACTCTGTATCCAGTCAGCTGACGCTACCGGCAGCTAGCTTTCGTCGGCTAGCGCTACTATCGCGCTAGCTTTGCGGTGGCTGACAAGTTATGTCAGCAAGCGCAAACAAGTTGTACGAAGCTACTGCTGCTCTTGTATTTAGCCAGCTAGCCTACGTGGATAACCGTCACTCTGTCTGTCTGTCTGTCTGTCTGTCTGTCACTATTAGCTACGGAAATGGACGAGGGTCTCTGTTAGCTGTCCCTTTCCCGAGTACTGAAAGCAGCGCTTTACGCAGTGGCTGTTTAGCACAACAATGTCAAATATATACCTGTGTATGAACATCTATCTATCTATCTATCTATATCTATCTATATAGATATAGATATAGATAAATGCACACGTGTTATCTATCTATCGATTATTATCTATCTGATGGATACAACTCTGTGTATCCGGAACATATATATGTACATAACATCCGACTATTTTTATAATAAATGATAACACCAAATATGAAATGATAATCGTGTCCATAAATATTCAAAATAATAATTACTGAACTATAAAAGAGAGCAAAGAGAACAAAAACTTTGTTTCATGAGCACAAAACTCGCAAACGAGTTTTCCTGGACGAAGGGCTCGCGGACATGACGAGGCGGCGCGTGGACCTTCTAGAACATTGTCGGAGCCGCAGCGGCGCGAAAAATCCACTGCTGTCCATCCTGAACCGAGAAAGGTAGGTCACTTTGGTCCCTTAAAGATTCGATAAAAACGAGAGGCAAAAAAGCCGTGCTCTTTGAACCCCCTGCTTTGTATAACGTCAAACTTGGTCAAATAAATCAAAATAATATTAAAATGATATTAATTGAGAGGCTCGTGTAAAGACGTAACAGGTAGTTTAAATTTGAGAAGGCTGAAATGTTCGCCTTCAAGGGCTAGCATAAAACAGCACTCAGTTAATAGTAGGTAGCCTGTCTACATTCGATAAATACATACACCTGTTTAAAAATGAATGAAGACAGAAAATCTGCAAATGTCCATTTAGAAAAGACTTGCTGTGACTTTGACTATTTGTCTTTATTCATTTCAGAATGGCGTTAAGAAAAGTTCTTTCGTCGAAGCCCCAAACCCCTTACTTTAAGCCCCCGGCAATACACATTTGTGTGGTTGCACTGAAGGACCAGCATAGGGTCACGAGGTGGGACTTCCAGGACGGCAGAGCGGTGGCGGCCGTCACAAAAGCTAATGCCGTCATGGCCATCAGCGACGGGCACTCCGTGGCCAAAGTGACCCTGTATGAAGACCTGAAGGCCCAAGTTCAAGAGGGTGCTTCCTACGTGGTTCGTGGCTATAACCTGAGGGGCAATTCCCCTCCATATGCCTTTAATGTCTCAAGGGAGACAGAATTCTTTCGAAGCAGCGCCCTCGTCATCGACGAGAAATTACAAAACGAGGCCTTGAGGCTGATCAATCCTCGCTCGCCCCTGACCCCCCTCAGCACCTGCAGGGAATCTGCTGGTCTGGTCACGGTGGAAGGGGAGGTGGTCGAGGTAAGTAACTTTCCGTTTAACGGGACTGCGATATATATAGCCAATGTAGGTTGTTGCTGTAAAATAAAGAGTGTAAGTCCGCCGGACTGCAGCTATGAGAACATTAACACCCAAATCCACTGTGTTCAGGTGTCTGAGCTGAAGGAGGTGGTGGTGGCGAGGGACCGCGTGCCACTGCAAAACATCACGTTGAAGCAGGTGGGCTTTTTAATGAATGCCTATAGGTCACTTTGCATATTGTCAGCACAGTAATACACTATGTCATTCACAGGGGGAAACAAAGGTGCCCGTGTCCCTCTGGAGGGAAACCGCCCTCCACTGCTGTGAGATCGGGAACGTCCTGAGAGTGTCCCACCTGAGAGGGTCGGAGTCCAATTATGGATTCCGGCTCCAAACAACGGTGGAGTCAGCAATTGAGGTATGCCTACTAGGCTTTTTTTCTGCTTTTTCTTCATGTGTTAGTTACCTTGTTACGGTTATCCTCATCATCACAATAAATATGATAATGCATCAATTCAACAATGTATTTACGAAGCATGAAGCTGCATCAGATATTTTGTTGCGTATGCTATCAGTTTAATAGAACGTTTGTATGCTTGTGACCAAATACCTGCATGTCTTTCGCCAGGCGGTCAGTTCCACGGCAGCGGAGGAGGTTGGAGTTTACGGGGCAACACCGGCACGCGGGGCTCCCGGAAGCCTAAAAGTGCTCCTGGAGGACGACAGGACGCTGTTCATCGAGGAGAGCAAGTGGCTGCCAATAGCTGCCATAATGGAAGCGCCACCCTTACCGGTCAAAATAACCGTTAAAGGCAACACCATTGTCGCCATTGAAGCCATGCGGAAGGAGGAGTAGCTGTTTGAGTTTCTTTTTGTTGTTGCTGTTTTTGCTGTTGTTTTAATGTGTTCATTAGGAATCGGTTCTCCGTTGTTCAAATTACCTTTCACATTGTATAGGATGTTATTAATCAATTTGCCCAAGTTCATGTGTTCTGTTTTTGTTCTATGTTAACCTTTTGTAAAATGGATGTATAATCAGTTTAATCAATTCAATCAGTTTAATCAATTCAATCAGTTTATTCAATTCAATCAGTTATGACAAATCCATGTAATCGTGCAGTCTGTGTTCAATGTCCAATCAATACATGTTTTAATCTCTGATTACTGATTCAATTTTCAATCAATAAATGTTTGTCACAATTCTCGACTTTTCTTTTAAAGTCTTCAAAATCCCCGTGTAGCCACGGATAGTGCTATTATTTGATTACTGTGTGGATGTTAAAAAGCCTTTAATTTTTGCCCACAAATGATAATTTACTCCTCGCGTGTTTCAGCATTAACTCTGATCATTTGTAGCCGGCATCGTGTGACGTCTGCCTTTGTTAGAGCGCTCTGTTTAGGACAGTTCTAATCAGTCTGTCGCTTCCACTCTGCCGCAACTCTCCCCATAGCAACCAGAGCCCCGCACACACAAGCAGCCGCTACGTCACACATAAACAAATGACTCTGTATCCAGTCAGCTGACGCTACCGGCAGCTAGCTTTCGTCGGCTAGCGCTACTATCGCGCTAGCTTTGCGGTGGCTGACAAGTTATGTCAGCAAGCGCAAACAAGTTGTACGAAGCTACTGCTGCTCTTGTATTTAGCCAGCTAGCCTACGTGGATAACCGTCACTCTGTCTGTCTGTCTGTCTGTCTGTCTGTCACTATTAGCTACGGAAATGGACGAGGGTCTCTGTTAGCTGTCCCCTTCCCGAGTACTGAAAGCAGCGCTTTACGCAGTGGCTGTTTAGCACAACAATGTCAAATATATACCTGTGTATGAACATCTATCTATATAGATAGATAGATAGATATAGATATAGATAAATGCACACGTGTTATCTATCTATCGATTATTATCTATCTGATGGATACAACTCTGTGTATCCGGAACATATATACAGTATGTACATAACATTTGACTATATTTACAATAAATGATAACACAAAATATTCCATTTCCAATGGTTTGCAGTATTCTTTATTTCAAACACAGGCTTTTTACATTGTTACCAGACCTAGGTTAATACTCACAGAAGTTCAAGTCTTCATGTTCCAGTAGCCCGGACTGATACGTCTGGTCCAAATTGTCATTTAAACTATCCCAACGCTAAGCTCAGTTTACTGAGGCTCACCAAAACACTTCCACTTCCTTATTTTGATGGAACATTTGGTTAGAATCACTACTCAAGGTTAGAACATGAGCATGATAGGATTTGCTTCAAATTAAATATTTTTACAAAACTCTTTGAACCAAGTTATTTTCAAGCCAATTTGGAAGATTTAGCTTGGATTACCCATTTTGATAATTTAACACTGGGTTTGAATACTCATCTTTACAGTAGAGTTTAGGTTACCCTAAGGATTGGTATATGCCTGTGAAGAACCTCCTATGTACCTACCAGCTGAAACCCCATAATAATGACTCATTTAATACAAATATGGAATTTCTTAAGGTTAATTTGTTCATATACACGTAGCAATTGCAATAACACATTTCCACTATTCATCTTGCATATATCTGTTAGAATATTGACTGAAGAGGGATGGATGACATAAATGAATAAATACAATCAACAAAAAAAAAGTGATGAAACAAAGAAAACATACATTGTTAGATCAAATGAAACAAACAAAATAGACAGGTGTCCTGTAGTTTTTAGAGATAACCATACTTTTCTTGAATTTGTTTTGTACGCTGTAAAGACCTGTAGTATTGTGACCTTTGACCTGAACCACTACACCAGTTATTATGTCATTGCTTAGTGCAAGGATAGTGTTTCTATAGCAACATGGAGGAGGAGAGGCCTTAAAGACAAAAACAGGAGAAGCTTCATTCATGTAGTTAAAAATGTAAATAGCACATGCAAGTAGTAAGACTACCAGAGATATATTTTAAAAAGGATATATTAACAAATTGTTACCGTTACTGCTGGTTTAGGAAGGAGCTTAATGCTTCACAAAATTGGGGCTGTGACAGTGATGACTGACTGAAGACTCATCTGCAGCTGTTTCATTGCAGTTGCACACATGATCTCTTGCTTAAGAACCAACTGTTAGTCTCTGCTGAACGGACCAGTGGGCACCAATGGATGCACAAATGGAGACAGGGGGGTAGGAGGACAATGCTGGTCCTGAAAAAAGTAAACAGGAAGTTATTGTTATCAACTGAAGATTGAAACTAAACATTAAATAATTACATAGACAAAATACCTTGAACTCGGGCTGCAGGGCAGAACAACTTGTATCGCCAGTGCAACTGAATACGCTGCATGATCTTCATTTGTGTGTTTAGCCCTTTCTGCAGTCCTGAGTGTCTTCATTGTGAAGTGGAGAAATCACAGAGGAGAAGGAGCTGAAGGAAGAGGTGGATATAAATTACAATGTTATTTAAGATGTAAAGTTAGTGTTAATACATGTAGTGTTAGTGTTAATGCATTTATATAGAATGAATACATGAATGAAAACACAATTAAAAGAGAACATTAGGAGGCACATATCAAATAACAAAACAATACCTTATTATCTGTTGTGAAAAAAACTCGAAACTGACAGAGAGAACACGTGTCTCTGTGGTCCAGCCGTGAGGTGTCCACTGACAGTTAAGATAGTGCTCCAACATCTGCTCTGTGGTGGCATGATGTCTTGTTCGGTATGAGCTGATCCAGAATCTCAGAGTCAGAGAAAAAGTGAGGCAAAGACCAGCAGGTGTTTTCTCATCCTGTGCTTTAAAGATGACTCGGACAGCCAGGAAGTAAAATGTGTCTCTATGAGGTCTAATGGTGTTAGACAGTTCAGTTGGTGCTGCAGTCTTTGGCATGTCTTAGATGCTGTAAACTGATCCACCCATTGAGGAAGGAGATGAGGACAAAACTGGAAGGTGTCTTTACAGAGGACACAGGAGGATTGTCTCTCCCATCTATTACAAAGGAAACTTAACATTAGAGGACATGTGAGAACTGTGTCTCCTGTCCATCAAAAAGGAAAATTAACATTATAAAGGACACATAAGAACTATGTCACCTGCCCATCAGAAAGGAAACTTAACATTATGAAGGACACATAAGAACGGTGTCTCCTGTACACCAGAAAGGAAACTTAACATTATGAAGGACACATAAGAACGGTGTCTCCTGTACACCAGAAAGGAAACTTAACATTATGAAGGACACATAAGAACGGTGTCTCCTGTACACCAGAAAGGAAACTTAACATTATGAAGGACACATAAGAACGGTGTCTCCTGTACACCAGAAAGGAAACTTAACACTACGGAAGACACAGAAGGACATTGTCTGATGTCCATTACAAAGGAAACTTAACATTACACAGAACACAGGATAAATAAAATGACATTAATGGGGATAGAAGTGTGGGGATTCAGCTGGTAGGTACATCAGAAAGTATGTGTTACATCTAGAACACATACTTTCTGATGTGCGTCTGCTACACTAAATGTCAGCAGCTGTGTACAATGCCGTGTACAGCATTTTACATTGTACACGGCTGCTGAAAGATTTTTGGCCTGTGCATTTATCAACCCTGATCCAAACCCACCCTGATAAATGCACAGGCCAAAATGTGTTAGAAATATAGATAAAAACAACATGATTACCTGGAAAACTATATGACCCATAATGTTTCCCATATTGTGAACACTTAAAATTACTCATTCTACTAACTAATTAACATGCAACCACATATTTTGACCAGATGATTAAGTTTTCTTTACATTGACAGTTGCATGAACCAAGACTAATAACATTTTATTTAATTTTTTTTAAATCCATGATTCTCAATGGATTTTGGACTTACCTGACAATTTTAAGACCTGTTGGAGGAATGTGGACAGAAAACGTGATTATGACAAGTGATATTTTTTACTGTACAAGAATAAAGGCCCTGCTGTGGCTGAGAAAATAAAAATGGCTGCACAGAGGATGCCCCTCTTCTGAATAATTTTGGAGAATAGTATTAAATCAATGTATATAAATATTAGTTTAAATTAAGTCACAGGGACATTACTTTTTTCTTTAAAACTCAGCTGATACCTTCATGGACCATTAGAGGACATGACACAATAGACAGGGTTGTGATAACTGTAATAAGTTCTCATCACACCAGAGTGGAGACAGTGTTGTGGTTGTGAGATGAAAATGAGGTCCAGCAGTGTGTTCTTATCGGTGGTTGCATTAGTGATGACTTGTGCATATCCTCTGGACTGGAAGAGCTCAAGGATTGGCTTACCAGTGTTGGAGAAGAGATTCTCATTGAAATCCCCACAGACAATGATGGGCTGACAGTCCATGATCTCCAATGAGTCCAGAAGGTTCCCCAGGTTGGACAAGAATGATCTCACACTGTAGTCTGGAGGTCTGTACACAGCTGCAATCAGGGCACTCGCTGGGGCTTCTACCTTCAGAGCCACAAACTCAAGATCGGTTACATTATGTACGTACTGTTTCTCACGCACTTGAATGTGGTTTTTCACATAAACAGCCACTCCACCACCACCTCTGTTGGCTATTTGTGGAACATTTGTGTAAGACAGGTGTCTGTTGCGTTTGAACATGTTGTAGCCCTCTAAATGAAGACTCTCTGCAACAAAGGAGCCTTGAAGGTGAGTTTCTGTGAGACACAAAACATCTGCAAGACACAGTTCATGATGGCTCCTGATGTCATTGATGTGAGATGGCAAACCTTCAGTGTTATGGTGAACAATGGTCAGAGTGTCTCGTCTGCTCAATGTCTGTGTCATACAAAGAAGAGGCATCATGTCGTCCAAGTTGACTTGTCTCATGGTCTCGAGTGCTCCAGTGATTTCTCGGTTGGCATAGATTTTACTCTCATCCAAATCCAGCATGTGCAATCCACTGAGAGAGGTCACTCTACTGATAGCTACATAAGCCATGCCAGGTTCAAAAATATGTTTCAGTGACACTACAGCTGATGTCCTTGTCATACCCTGAACCTTGTGTATGGTACAGGCAAAGGCAAGTCTAACAGGAAACTGTCTGCGTACCACTCCTTTCTGTTTCAGATTATCCTCTGCTCTCTCTATGTACACCACATCATCAGGGCCGCCTGGTGCTCTATTACGGTAATTCGTTCCAGCAGTTTGATCATCCATCTTAAGGCCGAGCATAGTGACATGTGCAACACCACTCTGTTCTGAGGTTATCACCCTGACTAGTGTAGCAAACGACCCATTCACCAATCCCTGAGACACGTCTATGTTTCTGGTGAGCATGACTCGAGCACCTTCAGCTAGGTTTAGTGTATCTGGTAACTCATTTCTGGTTCCTTTGTATGGTTGGGCTTGTCGAGCCATTCTTCCAGTGCGTGGGTCTTTCTTGTAGTCATCTGCATCGATCTTGGTGATATTAGAATGGAGCAGAGCTAATGTTACTGAGTTGTGTGAATCAACCTGTTTATTAGTTGCAAAGATGTGCAGGACATCAGGTGGACAAAGTGATGGTTCAGTGATGGTCTGTGACAACAAGGCTCTGTCTGCTTTAGACAACTCATCTGACTTTCCTTTCACACGGATCCGATTCAACATCTCTGCAAAGGCAACATCATCCTTCTGCCGCATAATCTCAGTAAGGGTGATTGTCTGAAAGTGTTCCTGCCATAGGTCAATCTCACAGGGCTCGTACACACAGAGGGTGTTGGACTGTCGAACTGGTGGCAGCTGATAAAAGTCTCCAACCGCTATTACTGACATTCCTCCAAAGGGTTTGGGACTGCCTTTGATCTGTTTCAGTCTTGCATCCACATAAGCAAACAGGGGCTTTGACACCATGGAAACTTCATCAATGATGAAGATTTCAGCATTTAAAAGTTCTGATCGGACCTCATCCAGTTGGTTACCAAGTCCTTGAAATGGAGGTTTCAGACTTCGTGGAAGCTTGAGCAGAGAGTGCAGTGTTGATCCTGATATATTATAGGCTGCAGTTCCAGTGAAAGCTGTCAGCAGGACCGTAGGGTTTGATATGTCCACCTCCTCAGAATGGCTGGGCACTTTGCACAGTATCTTAGATGCTTCTGAGTAGATGCATTTAATCAGATGTGACTTTCCTGTTCCTGCACCACCATTGATGTAAAAGAAAAACTGCTCAGGGTTTAGGCCACAGACACGCTTTACGCACCAGACTCTAACTGCATAGAATACACATGCTTGTTTCTGGTTCAGGTTCTGATACATCGTAGCAGTGCGGGGTCAAAGGCAGGAGGCTCTCTGATGGCTCGAGCTTCTGTTGCAGCATCAGCCTGATTACTGTATTCTGGAACATTTTCTTGAACACTTTCATGATCTGGCTCTCTTGCCTCCAGTTCTTCGATACATTCCAACCTCTCCACTTCAGATTCGGGAGCCAGATTGCACCATTCATCAATAACTCCTCTGTTCTGTTCAAATTCTTCAACTGCATTCTCAATCTCCTCACTATTTTTCTCATATTTGTCTTTGTTTCGTTTCACAATGTGTTGGACATACTCAGCATAGTCAGAACCTGGTAGTTGGACGCAACCATTTTTATAGAAGGACTCATATGTGGGAAAATGGGGTCTTTTGAGTTCCATGTCTGATCGGTGAGGAATGTACAATTTCAGTAATGTGCCATAAAACTTCTCTGGATATTTTTCCTGTGAGCAGCGGTAAAATCTGATGATAGCAGGCTTATCGTTTTTACGCTTTTGCACAAATCCCATCTCATTGAGGAGGGGCAACACATCTTTTCCTTTTTTCTGCTGGCCATAGACAATCCTGCAAGTAGCTGCGAAATCAGCCAAACACATCTGCTCAAACTCTGGTGTTTCTGGTCTGGCTTTGTATTTGTCAGTCAAAGATGTCATCCACACATTTACACTTTCTAATGTTGTGTTCTCCAGGTAAGACATGGGGCGACTCATTTTCAGTGCGTTGTCATCCGTAGGTACGAATATGACACCACGTGAACACTTCTTCATGTTTATTCCACATGCTCGAGTCACACACTCCTGGGCACTGACCTCTCTCTTTTTAGAGTATGCCTGCATGATTTCCCTCATTTCATCACATTCATTGACGTGGTCTCTGGTGGAGTTTTCAATGACTGTTTTAAGGTACTCAGAAAGTCCAGATTCCTTTTTGGTGATGTAGCTGGTGAGATACATGATGCACGAATATGCATTGAGAATATAACTGACATCAATGTTGGCATCCCAGGCTTTAAGTAGATGTGGATTATATCCATTTACCCAGCAGTCTTTTGGCTCACGTTTCAGGATCACCGCACTGGATTTGTTAATCACATTGAGGCATCCTTCATACTCTTGGAGTGTTAAGTTGCATTTAGCGAGGAGCTGCTGCAAACTGAGTGAGGCAGTTTCAGGTTCATTCAGCAACAAGTTCAGTGGTTGGAGCTTGGACTTTGCTATTTGCAGTTGCAGTGGAGCAACGCCCTCACCAGGTCTCGATATCATTGTCTTACTGGAAGGTGGTTTAGGAAAACCAAATCTGCAACCCGAGCTGGGACTTCTGAAACATGTCCGTGAGTGTTTTTTGCTGTGAATTTGCACCTCTGTGACCTTCTTGTGTAGTTCAGGTTGTCTGCGTGGATCAGGTAGCTGAGCTGTGATGTATTTGGAAACAAAAGCTGACACAGTCTGATCATCATCCTCCTCAAACACAGGCGCACCATCTACCCATATGAGACAGTGAATGTGTGGGCTTCCTCTGTGCTGAAACTCAACTCGATAAAAGTAGTCAACAACTTTGCCAAGAGGCTGTGCAGGAGATAAGAGCAGATCTCTGAATAAGGCCTCAACACGCTTATCAAACATGCGCATTGTTGTCACTGGATTGCTTCTCAGAATATCACACTTTGCTGACCAGTCAAGCCCTTCAAAATTCACCTCCTCGCCTTGCTGTCTTTTTATTGCTTCAATCACTTCAGGCCAACGCATCTCAGCAGCAGAAAATGTACAAAAGAATGTAGGAGTTCCCAACTGTCTGATCATGGCAAAAAGGTCTCGTGTGGTTTTCTCCCAGTAGGCTGGTGTTCCTCTCAGTGGCTGCATGAATCTGACTGCATCTTTGTTCCTCACCAGTTTCTCTACCTCTCGTTTATTCTGCAGCATACCAGAAGTTATATTTCGTCCATCTCGAGTCATTGGCTTTCCTTTCCTCAACTGTATTGTCATGCTGGATGTGGCCAAGTGTATTTCAGTCACAAACTGAGCAAAGAACAAATAGTTTGTGTCTCTGGCAAAACGATCATCAATACAGAAAAGCCTTGCTTTGAAATAACTGCTGGGTGTTACTTTCATACGTCTCCCTTCATCCAGTGTGTTTTGACCTGTAGGGAACTGCACAGGAAAAGCCATCGCCTCAAGTTTAGGAGTTTTAAAGAAACCAACTGGACTGTTACTTTCTGCAGGGGCAACCGAGTAGATTCCTTCACTGAAACATAAAATCTCCTCTGAAACATCACATGGCTGAAGACATGATTCTAGAGCAAAACCACCATTAGGCATGTCACCTTCCTGTTCTTCATCATCTCTTTGCTCCTCTGTTTGTTCACCATCACATGACAACATTTCAACATCCTGCTCTCCACCAAGCTCAGTCTCACACAGTGCACTTTTCTCACACATGTCAATTTCCTTTAAATCAGCATCATCATAGTCGTTCTCATCCATGGAGGCATCCTCATCATCATCCTCATCTTGAAGTGTTGGGTCACAAAGCTCAGCCTCATCTCTGATAGTGATGTCCTGATATTGTGGATGAATGCGTTTGAGTTTATGCAGCGCCTGCACTAGTTTAGACCAAGTGACCGTCTGGAACAGCTGATGACCTCTGTAACACAATCGTCTCTTCAGCTTTACTCTCATCACTTGAGACTCACTTCTCAGTCTGGGTAACGCTTCCACTGTTTCCTGCACCTCAGACGGGACACAAACCACATTGCCATGTATCGCTCTCTGTCGTCCTTTGGGAAGAGGAATGATCTTTGCAAACGCTATGCACTTGGCTATGAGATGTCTCTCCAATATGTTGAGGTCACACAGTTCAGGTGGAATGTCAGCGAGCTCCAAGTTGTTGGCTACAGCGAGTGTTGGCATGACTCCATCTTTAAGATGATTGTGGCAGGTGTGACAGATCCACTCTTCCTTTCTCTCATCAGGCACATTGCACTGTTGTTCATCTCTGCACTCATCATCACACACATGGACGTACTTTCCTGTCAGGCATGATGCTACTATGTCTGAATTTCGTACATAGTTTAACCTCTTACAGGGTCTTACTTGGTTTGGAAATGATGCTTTGTGACAGACGGTGCAAACATAAGTGGGACCGAACTTTATTTGTGATCTGAAAACAGATATGGCCTCTTTGATTACACTGTTGTCACTTTCTTCTGTTGGTTTATTTATCCCTCTGTATTTCCTTTTTACTTTCATGGCACATTTCATGTTCTGCATACTCCGATATGTAGGATTGTTTTTATATCTGTCTTTCATCCGTTGTTTCATTAGTTGTTTGTGTCTCAGTCTGAATGCCTGGTCATGGGCATAACGCTGAATAATATGAGATCTCTTCTTTTGTCTAAAATCAAGGCTGTCTCTATAAAAAGCAGTGTAGTACAGTTTTCTTCCCTTTCTAAACTCAGCATTGTCTCTGTAGCGGCCAGTAAAGTGCTGTTTTTGTTTCTCTCTAAATTCTGGATTATTTCTGTAACGAGAGACCAAGATTTGTTTTTGTTTCTCTCTAAATTCTGGATTATTTCTGTAACGAGAGACCAAGATTTGTTTTTGTTTCTCTCTAAATTCTGGATTATTTCTGTAACGAGAGACAAAGATTTCTTTTCGTTTCTCTCTAAATTGAGGATTATTTCTGTAACGAGAGGCAAAGATTTGTTTTTGTTTCTCTCTAAATTGAAGATTATTTCTGTAACGAGAGACCAAGATTTGTTTTTGTTTCTCTCTAAATTCAGGATTATTTCTGTAACGAGAGACAAAGATTTGTTTTTGTTTCTCTCTAAATTCAGGATTATTTCTGTAACGAGAGACAAAGATTTGTTTTTGTTTCTCTCTAAATTCAGGATTATTTCTGTAATGAGAGACAAAGATTTGTTTTTTTTTCTGTCTAAAATCAGCATTTTCTCTGTACCTCTTTGAAATGTACTCTTTCCGTTTTTGCTTGAAGTCAACGTTGTCTCTCGTATTATTACTTTTCTTTTGTCTAAATTCCGGATTATTCTGGTATTGCCTTTTTGCATGAGATATTTTTTCTGCTTTATATGCTTTATTTGAAGCATACCGTTCCCTTTCTTTTCTTTTCTTAATCTCTTTTCTTCGTTGAGTTTTCTCTGAGGTCATTAGTCTGCTCTTCATTTTTCTCCTTTTGTTTTTATTACACTTTGTCAGTTTACATGAGATTCCCTCTAATAGAATATCGGATAAATCACTGACAACAGTCATTTCTACTGAAGAAGAAATATTTGGTTCATTGAGCAAAGCGTCATGTGATGGAAGCAAAGTGGCTTGACTTGACAGTTGTGGTTCATTCGGGGCATCAGGGAATATGACCTCTTGTGGTCTCGCCGATGATGTAAAGATGATGTCACTGGACTCTGCGGTCAATATGTTGTCAGAGAGATCACTGAGAACAGGGTTTATCACTTGAGCAGGTGATTCTGATTCATTGTGAGGAGCATCATGTGCTGTGATGAAGACCTCTGGTTGTTTTACAGCTGGAGTGTGAGGAGTCATTTCAGGTGAACTTGTCTGATCAGTGGCTGTGTTTCTCTTATGAGGAGGTGAGTTTGATTCATCCACAGGGACAGCTGTAGGTCTGCAGTCTGTGTTTGGGAGACCATTGTTCAGGTTGACTGTGTTCATGTTGTAGAACTCCACAGGCTTCAACTCATAGGTACATGAGGACTGTGTTTCCATCATTCTGTGGGACTTCTTGAGCCTGTCAATCATGTCACTGAGACGTGAGAATGTCACCATGATAGCAGTACCTGGTGTGCGTGAACCGGCTGGTAGGGGCAAACCTCTGGCTGTTCTGGAGTGTGGGTCAAAGAAACCATATCTGCCTGACTTGGTTCTGAATACTGCGATACACAAGAGTCTCATCAACAGCAGAGCGTACTTCACATCTGATAACAAGCAGCTGAGTCCTGACTCCAGGTCCAGGAAGCTATCCACAGCTCCAGGTAAAGGTTCTCCTAATGTGCCGTACCTTGAAAGCTGAGTCATGTTGACATAGTGTGTAGCGCTGCGTGCAGGAACTTCATCAGTGAGCTCATCGGTGGTCAGATAGATGTGATTAGTGACTTGTTTCCTGGTCTCTCTATACATGGTGTTACCTTTATCCAAAACATGGTCCAGGTCTGCTCTTGTGATGTTTTCATTCTCATGAAGGAATGAAAGAAAGGTCAGTGAGTTACAGGTGCACTGCCGATTTCTGGATCTGCCGTATCTGATGGAAGCCTGGCTGTGGGATGCACGCACATGTTGTTCAGAAGGCTGATCTCCAGGGTCTACACACTCTGCATTAGAAGGTCCTGCTACACATGGATCATCACAGTTTGTTCCTCTTTCTCCAGCATCTGATACCTGTGGTTCACATGACTCATTACTTTGACCTAGAAGGTTCACCTGCATGACATTAGAAGGTCCTGCTACACATGGATCATCACTGTGCTTTCCTCTTTTCACAACATCTGCATAAGATAGCGGTGGTGGACATGAAGCGTCAGGCTGACCTTCCTGTTCCACACGTTTACACTCTGCAGACATCTTTACCTCTGCACTGCTCTCAGGCCCAACGCATACTGCTCCTTCAGTAGTTGTTGCACAGTGAGTGTCATTGGACCGCTGCCAGCGCAGGCTCTGAGCTTGTGACCTCTTACTTTTCCTTGGCATTGTTGTCGTTTCAAAAACCACAAATGTTGTACAAAACCAAGATATTAAATGAAATTTAGTAAAATATGACCTTTAACGAACCAGGATTTGAAGATGGATTAAACCGGTTTGCTGCGATTAAACAAAAACTAATAATGCTAATATGAATGAAAAATAAACTGTTTGGGGTTACACTTTTCAAAACATGAATAAATAACCTAACACTTAAAGAGATCAATATATTAGTGTTACACAAATGTTTTGAACGTCAAATTCAGTGACAGCAACCTCAAGGATATTCCGGATTCTTTTGAGGTTTTAATCTAAAACCAAATTATCCAATTGTTTGCCTTATTACAATATATGAGGCTCTGGACAAAGCACTTCTAAGATTTAAATACTGCAATCGGGTCTCAGTATGTCTGCCTATGTTAATGAAGTACCATGTACTAAAGTGACCGATTGTATTTAATATGCAATAGATATTGCTTACCGAAACCTTGATTTATCTGTGAAAATAAATATTCAATGTAAAAACTGAAGTTTACCACAAACACACAACTTGGAACTGGTTAATTAAACTGAAAGGCGCGGTCAGATTCAAATGGCTCAATTTACTTGTAGAAATGATCCTAATACTTTACTAAGCTATTGTTTATATTCAGGAGCAGATGTTATAGGAGTGTGAGATGGCTGATGAATGCTTCTGAAGAACGTTGGATCAGCAGGAAACAGCCACACCTGATGAATCCAATTCAGTATTAACAGGTTAAACAACAAAACACTGATATACACAATGTAAGTTTATAAGAAAAATATGTTTAATTAGGTATAATGCATGTAGCAGTATGAGGTTTCCTTGTACGTAGACTAATCAAGTTAACAACAGTGTTAAGTGTGAAAATATATCGGTTCACCAAGAAAACCTCTTAAGTACAAACCAACAGAAGTCCACAGCAACAGAGATCAGGAGCAAATAACGCTTCTCTGTAATATAGATTTGTAATAGTTCCTATGTATATTGACCAGAGTGCAGTTGTCTTAAATTATGTTTATTCCTTGCACTTTTGTAAATAGTATACCAGGAAATCTACCAGACTAGATTATAAAGTGTAATTTCTTTTCACAATCCAATTATCCAATTCTTTGTATCAAAGTGTAGTTCAATTACAACAAAAATATTTGTGCTTGTGTTTTTTTAGCTTCTGAATTAACTTTTCAATTCTTTCTTTAGGCCAATTTTGTTAATCTCATTAATAGTAAATTTCAAATGCTTTGTCAAATTAGTAAAAAGAGTAATAGCGTTGTATAAATATATGAGTTGATAGGAGATGGAAAGAGGTGAGAGTGAGAGAAGAGAATCTCTCAGATCATTCAAAAAGGTAGATCAGGTACCAATAACCCGGGTGAGAGTGTTCAGAGGAGAGACAGAGAGCGTGAGAGTGGAGACTCTCAGAGTTCTGTTCAGACAGACAGGTATCAATGACCTTAGGCAACCAAAAATTGGGTTTCAGAGTTCAGGTTTCAAAATTCAAGTTTCAAAATTCAGGTTTCAAAATATCAGTTCAGTATACAGATAGAGTGGGATAGAAGAGGGATACAAAGATAGAGTTTCCAAAATCAAAGACAGAGAGGTAGATTTGACAGGAAAGCTAGAGTAATCATATTGTAGACAGAGTGGATACAAGGTATAGGATAGACAGAGAGCCAATGGGATAGAAGAGAGATGCTGGACAACAGGACACCTGCAAGACACACAAAAAAACATCCGTTAGACAATCTATATATATATATATATATATATATATAATAATAATAATGCTGGCAGGCACTTATTATATTGAGTGTTGATTTAAATCAATAATGGACTATTCTCCTGGTAAATGTTGACAAAGGGACATCAAAACTGTAGCAAGTTAAAGCTGTTGGTTGTACATCGAGAACTGTCAACGATGATTCCTGAGCCGATGGTGGGCTTCCGTGACAGGGGATGCTGTAGGTGCACACATTGTAAACCCCTGAGACAAATTTATGATTTTGGGCTTAAAAGAATTGATTGAAAATATTTTGTTATGCTCTGACTGTGAACCAAGCACAACCTGTAACATAATACAGTGATCTCCCCTACTATTATAACATTATATATGTTAAAAATATGTCACCAGAGTAGCAACAGCCCTCAAATCTCTGGAGAAGACACAGCTGACAAAGCCGGGCTACGCTGCTAACGTACGCGCCGAATATAAAACCAAGAGGTTGAGCAACACACACATGCTGCTCATACAAACAATGCTGCTCGGCCATCTGTGATTCATTACAACTTCACTAAATGTTTTAAGAAAGTACATTCAGTTGTCAGTCATATCTGAAAACTTACTGTAAAATGTGTCCGAGGAGTCACCAACACTAGTAGGCTGCAGTTAGAGACAGGAAAGAGGAGGCAGAAAGAATGAGAACTAAATGAGGGTTTTCAAGACTATTATTATGATGGGATGGTATTCTAAACTGGAAACCAATAAAAGATCAGTTTACTTACAGTAATATCTGAATGAATGTGTGAGCTTACACTTTAGAGTCACCAGCCGCAATAGTCTTCCGTTCTAGATAGAAAAGAGAAGTTGGGAGGAGTAAGAGGAGGGTGACGGATGAAGAGAGGTTGAGAAAAGGTAGATATTTTTAGTTCAGTTTATTTAACATGCAAGTACTTTCAAGTGAAACAATGCATTTCTTTATTGATCATTTCTGTCTCATTGAAAAGTCGCAGTTTTCACCAAAGTTAAAATATATATTGCAGTGTCGCGGTTTTGTGGCAATACTGACTGACGTCAACAAGACAACATTATATATTCTTTCCATATGTGTTAATGCCTCTTAGGGACTGAAATGGCTCTATAGTATGGTACATACAGTCAGAGCCGGGGCAATTAGTTTGGTAGCTGCAAAGTATGAAATTAAAGAAAGAAATGTAAAACTCTAATTCCACCTTCTCAATATTTATATTTATTAATCACTTTATTCCTTAAAAAAATAAAGACATTTGAGGAAATTATCTTGCAATATATCTGGACGATTAAAAACCCATCCCATTTCAAACAAAAATGAACTATTCAAATTATAAAGAAACAAAAATATACCAACAACTTCAAAAATGATGTGGCAGCCATCCATAAAATACGATGCAAATGTTGAATAAATTGAAAATATCTACGTCATTTGCAGTATAGTTATGTAGTCTATTAGATATTTCTGTTGCATTATTTTTAACTTACCACACACAATGCAGATAAGGAGGATGCTCTGTTGTCTAAGAGAGGAAACAATATGACAAACTGACATTAAGAAGGTTCTATCTTTCAGCCTTTAAACAAAACACCTTAGAAAATGATATATTACATACATAGAGAAGTAGATAACTGCTGTTCCATATTACCGACATAATGAGGAATGAAGTGTAATTCAATCTCAGTCATATATTAAGGTAATGTTGTTGTGGACAACGTTTTTATGACCTTAAAAGAAATAGACTACATACATACAGCTGGTAAATAAACATATGGCGGAAAAACGCATCAACTAAATTAACTTGTTCTTATAAAGTCAAGCATTAGCTTGAACTGGTCTCCAGCAGTCTACCACAGCCAATAAAGTTGACGTTTTACATAGATTTGCATTTTACATGTCCCAGCTTGGTAATATGTAATGTCAATTTATTGAGTTGACGTGATAAACTAACGTTAGTTAATTATGTTTCTCAAAAGCAACAAACTACTTTAAATGGAATTGACATCGGATTTGTTAATAGAAGAGTGAAACAGTCCCGTGGTTACCACATGCTAACTTCTACGTAATGGTAAAAGTAGCATTACGGTTAGAGCGGACGTGGCAATTTCATCAGTTGGCTGACTAGTTTGGCAGCGAGCAAAGTAACGCTAACCAGCTAACTCATAACTAATGCCTGGCAAACTAGTCAACTCAAACTGATAAAATCATTGCTATTTTAACCAATCTCCAATTAACTTTACTTGAATTATTATATTATAAAACGGGTAGAATAGATTCAGCGTTCTAATTGGTTGAGAGTGAGTCATGGGGTGTACATTATTGAGCTCTGTACAGTTCTTGTTCACATGGACCAGCGTTCCATATCACTGCGCACTCAAAGTAACAGATTACCGTTAGATTTTGCGCGACCGTTAGGTAATATTTCAATTTTTAGCTCGGTGGCGATCGCAGAAAAAAGACCGGAAACAGTACGAATGATTTCGGCCAGTGCGAGCTTTCGCAACCGGTGTGAATGAATAAGAATGTGCGAGATATTGCAAGGAGACCCAATGTTGTTTACATACACCTTCGGGGACTATTTTCTCTAGGCTACTGAAATGCGATACACAACCATTTAGTGCTGAAGCTATTTACTTACTATTTATAATTTCGCTGGTATCTGCATCATAGCATAAGCAATAAGGTTTTGAGCAGTACTTTATCTTCAATAATGTAAAGCCTATCGCACCTTTTTCCTCAATGTTGCAAATGAATTAAAATCGCCTCCTTCCTCGTAATAAACTATGACACAAATAGAAATATTTCCCTTATGGCACACAAACGAACCCGTGACTTTTAAACGTTAAACTACGTAAACATAGAGGCTAACGGAGACTAGCCATATTAACTGAAATGATAGTTAGATAAATAAGTAACCCAACTAACCAGTTGATGCCAGTTCAACACATAGCTTAATCCTGTTAACGTTACATATTTTTTGTCTTCGTCATACTAATGTGTGGCTAACGTAGCGGCTAGGCAAGTGTTAGCCACGAGTTGGCGTTGTCATACGGAGGGAATATTTCACGCTTTTATTAGCGTACAAATAGTGCACGGGTTACAAACGGACCGCAACGCCGTTTCACAACTATATAACTGTCATTACACCATCCAAACTATGAGCCCGGGGCTTAGTGGTACTTACCGGTCAAGACTTCAGAGGAAATTGACGGAGATCCGTTGAATGTGACGTGGAATTTGATAGATGCATTCAGGAACATTCGGAAAGTCATAAATCCGGGTATCGATAGAAAACTGTGCCACACAAACCTCATAGCTTAATTCATCAGCTATCTTAATTCATTTTATTAAATCCATAGATGTCCTTTAAGATCATTTGTATCATCACCAAGATACTGTAAAACAAGCTGATAAATTGACAAAAAGATATGGTCTTGATTAGGTAATGTTTTCCTAATGCATTATATGAATTCACTAATGTTTTTTTTAGTACATAATCCGTGACATGTTTTGTTAATATCACCATCAACACTATTAACCTGCTATCACCCGCTGAACAACTAAATACGCAAAAAAGAAGAATGTTATAGTTGTAATTGTGGTACTTGTGGTACTAGTGGTACTAGCAGTAGAAGAAGTAAGTACTAGTTTCACTAGTATTTGAAAGCAATTGTGGTGTACCTATTGTTGAGGCACAGATAATCATTGAGGCTTTTATTTTGAAATAATGGAATTGGGTGGGGGGGGGGGTTTGGGAGACAGAATGTTTGTTATTCAAAGCAAATGGACTTGGTAAAATAGATTTGTACAGCGCTCTTCTAGTCTTCTGACCCTTTAAAGCACCTTAACACTACATAACATCATTCATCCATTCACACACCAATGACAGGACCTACCATACACAGTGGCACCTGCCCAACCAGTAACTAACATTCACACACACTCGTCGTCACAGCTAGAGGAACAATGCTGGGATCAAGTGTCTTGCCCAAGGACACATTGACATGCAGGTTAGCCGGGCCTGGGATCAGACCGCCAACCCTCTGATTGGAGGACGGCCGCCCGCGCTCCCCACTTACCCACAGTCGCCCTAAGCTAATAAAACTAAAGTTATTAATTGATGGGCCTCAAACATTACAGTAAGAATTCCCTCCATGGGGGTTGAAATACTAGTAGTACTAGTAATATTAGTAGAAGTAAAAGTCATTTTAGTAATACTACCAGTTGAAATACTAGAAGTACTACTAGAAGTACTAGAAATATTAGTAGTGGTTGTAGTACTATTTGAAAGCGCAATAAGTATTCAACGAAACAGCTGAATCCTAAGCTTCATGTTTAAATAACATAATCATTGCAGCTTTTATTTTGAAATGATGGCATTGGGGGAGTGGGTGGGGGGTGGGGGGTTGAGAGACAGTATATATTATTTAATAGGCCTCATCAAACATTACAGTAAGAATTCCCTCCATTGGGTTGAAATACTAGTAGTAAAAGTATTTTAGTAATAATACCAGTTGAAATACTAGAAGTACTACTAGAAGTACTAGACATTTTAGTAGTGGTTGTAGTACTATTTGAAAGCGCAATAAGTATTCAACGAAACAGCTGAATCCTAAGCTTTATGTTTAAATAACATAATCATTGCAGCTTTTATTTTGAAATGATGGTATTGGGTGAGTGGGTGGGGGGGTGGGGGGGTTGAGAGACAGAATATATTAATAGGCCTCAAACATTACAGTAAGAACTCCCTCCATGGGGGTTGCTTTGAAATGATGAGAGAAGGTGGAGAGAAGGAGGTCATGTCAGGCTGCACTAATCAGCTAATTAGGATCAGCTGTGAGTCACAGAAAGAGCCCCAGCTCGTTGTCGCGGCAACGGAGCAGCTGCACTTAGCTCACAGACAGTTACTGAGAACCCACACGTCAAACAAATGCTTCCTGGAGCAAAACTATTTGGAGTAGCCAAAAAATAATGACATTTTGAGAGACACAAGACTCTACCGAACGTTTGAGTGTAGTTTTTATGTCTCTATGTGTTTTAAAACTGCTCTACCAGCAGTTTACAAAACATGGACCTTCTTTTGTTGTCTGACTTTCTCCTCACTCTAGCGCGCACTGTAAATTCAAAAAGAACCCCAAAACTAATGAAACATAATTAGTGATTATGAAAAACGTATAATAGATATCAACAAGCTGTTTTTTTAATAAAATTGTTAAGACTTGTGTCAACATTTTAAAGTTTAAATGGTGTCTCTAGCTGAAAGATTGGAAAAGCTGAAAAAGTTGAAAGTTGAAGAAGTTTTGAAAGGATTTGAAAATTTAATCCATTAGGAAACCATGTTAAAAAGGTTGAAGATATTAATTTATATTAATTCAATTATAAGAGCTAAAAAGCTGAAAAGTCATAGCACCCCTCCCCTGAATGAGCTGAACATTTTAATATTTGAATGGTCTTAATAGCTGAAAGTGTGAAGGAGTTGAAAGGTGCGGCGGAAGAAATAGAAGAATAATATGAAGAAGATGAATAAGGCGGAATAAAGATTAGAAGAACAATACTTGGAATGCTTGAAGCATTCTGAGCTACGTCTTTATGGGCATCGATCAACAGCTGGTCGCTAATTAGCTCACGGCGAAGAGAGTGAAGAGATTTAGACAAAATCCACACCTCAAACAAATGCTTCTTGGAGCAAAACTATATGGGGTAGCCAAAAAATTATGACATTTTGAGAGACCCAAGACCCTACCAAACGCATGAGTGTAGTTTTTATGTCTCTATGTGTTTTAAAACGGCTCAAACAGCCGTTTACAAAAAGTGTACCGGCTGTGTTTTTTTTTTTTTTAAATGTCGCCAGATTTGTATGGAAGCTTATGGGGCTCGGGGCAGACTTTGTCTCACAATCAGGCTCCTCACGCAAAAAGTAAATAACTCTGAGATTCCAAACTTATACGAGTCCAACCAGCACAAGCACGGCTAATGTTTTCTTTTTAAATGAAGGCTGAAAAGTGAATATTGTGGCCGTAAAGATAAAAGTGCCTCTTTTTTTTTTACTGAATCCTGACACGGCGCTCACTCTAAATCGCGGGACAATCCGGAAAACTCCAACCCCAAAACTAATGAAACATAATTAGTGATTATGAAAAAACTATAATAGATATCAACAAGCTTCTTTTTTAATGAAATTGTTAAGACTTGTGTCAACATTTTAAAGTTTAAATGGTGTCTCTAGCTGAAAGATTGGAAAAGCTGAAAAAGTTGAAAGTTGAACAAGTTTTGAGAGGATTTGAAAATTTAATCCTTTGGAAACAATGTTAAAAAGTTTGATGTTTTTAATTTATATTAATTCAATTATAAGAGCTAAAAAGCTGAAAAGTCATAGCACAGCTCTCCTGAAGGAGCTGAACATTTTAATATTTGAATGGTCTTAATAACTGAAAGTGTGAAGGAGTTGAAAGGTGCGGCGGAAGAAATAGAATAATAAAAATAACTAGAAAATGCATTTCCTGCTGAAAATGCGTTGGAATGCAGAAAGCTGAAATTAATTTCAAAAAGTTGCTTAAAGTACAGAAATGAAACAAGCTGAAATTATTATAAACATTGCTGAAAGAATGGAAAAAGCTGAAATACATTTAAAAATGGCTGAAAATACAGAAATGAGAAAATCTCAAATGAACTTGAAACAATTGCAAAAAAACTGAAATGGGAGAAGCGTCTATGAATTTGAAAACACAGAAATAATAAAAGCTGAAATTATTTCTAAACATAGCTGAAATACATTTAAAAATATCTGAAAATACAGAAATGAGAAAAGCTGAAATGAACTTGAAACAATTGCAAAAAAAACTAAATGGGAGAAGCTTCTATGAATTTTTAAAACACAGAAATAATAAAAGCTGAAATTAATTTAAACATTGCTGAAATAGAAATAGGAAAAGCTGAGAATTAAAAAATACATTTTGTAGTAATTTAAGGTTTAGTACTATAGTTGTAATTGTGGTACTAGTGGTACTAGCAGGAGTAGAAGTAGTAAGTACTAGTTTCACTAGTATTTGAAAGCAATTGTGGTGTACCTATTGTTGAGGTACAGATAATCATTGAGGCTTTTATTTTGAAACTAGAAGTACTAGAAATATTAGTAGTGGTTGTAGTACTATTTGAAAGAGCAATACGTATTTAACAAAACAGCTTTATCCTAAGCTTCATGGCTAAATTACAGATAATCATTGCAGCTTTTATTTTGAAATGATGGTATTGGGTGAGTGGGTGGGGGGGTTGAGAGACAGTATATATTATTTAATAGGCCTCATCAAACATTACAGTAAGAATTCCCTCCATGGGGGTTGAAATACTAGTAGTACTAGTAAAAGTCATTTAGTAATAATACCAGTTGAAATACTAGAAGTACTACTAAAAGTACTTACATTTAAAAATTGCTGAAAATACAGAAATGAGAAAAGCTGAAATGAACTTGAAACAATTGCAAAAAAACTGAAATGGGAGAAGCTTCTATGAATTTGAAATCACAGAAATAATCGAAATAGGAAAAGCTGAGAATTAAAAAATACATTTTTTTGTAGTAATATAAGGTTTAGTACTATAGTTGTAATTGTGGTACTAGCAGCAGTAGAAGAAGTAAGTTCTAGTTTCACTAGTTTTTGAAAGCAATTGTGGTGTACCTATTGTTGAGGTACAGATAATCATTGAGGCTTTTATTTTGAAATAATGGAATTGGGTGGGGGTGGTTTGGGAGACAGAATGTTTGTTATTCAAAGCAAATGGACTTGGTGTCACGCCCGGCTATGCCGTGCTGGGTGTGCTCACTCCCTTCATGTAGAGAATATGGTTGGGCCGTCTCTCCCCTCCCAATCTGAAGGGGGAGCTGTGGAATCCTGGCCCATCTGACAGCAGCTGATGGGCGGGACTGTTTAAGAGGATCGCCTGCCAATGCCGCTCGCTCTCTCTCTGGACCCCTCCCGACTCGACTCTACTCGGCTCTGGGCTGTGCGTCGCTGCTCGGTCGTCCAGGACGGCAGCAGCACTTTTTGCTCTTGTTTGCTTTTCCTTTCAGGACGCCTAGGTTACACTTTGCAGATTCGCACTACACCTTTTGGTTTCTCATTTACTGATTACACACCTTTATTAATGAAAGTTATGATTTCGTCATAGGAAATGACGTTTTGAATAAACTATAATTTGATTGAACTAAACAACTGTGTGGTCTCCCCTATGTCACTGCTACTGCGAGCCAGGTAGTCGTGACATATGGGGGCTCGTCCAGGATCGTTTAAGTCCTGAGTGGTAGACGAACCTACTATAATTCGCAGTTCTGTGTAGGCTTAGTTGCGTGGGTAGAGTTACGTCATTGGTTCACATTTTGATGAATAAAACGTACTGTCGATCAGCTGATAGTAGTAGTAGTATAATCAGCTGACATGCGTTGTTTGGTTATGGGGAGTTCCGCGTCGATTGTTTAGTTCACGAGTTGAAAGTTATTTTAGTACCGTGATCGCTAAAATTACTTGTTTGATAATGGCAAAAGTTGGGAGGATTTATGCAGATTAGAAAGATGTAACCACATATTGTTTACGGAGTTTGAAGGGCGAAGTGTGTTTGTAAGGAGACTTGTGTTGCAGGGTGGCACTAAACGGAGCCTGTTTTATCCCCATTTAGTGCGCTTCGGCGTTGTGGGTTTAGGTTGCGGGTCACTGAAGTCCGGACGAGGGCACCGCCGTGGAGCACCGGCTGAATTGACTTTTGTCGGGACAGTACGATTCCATCGGTATTGGTGAGTAAATTAGCCTTGTTCTTGGACTTAGTGTGAAGATAGGGGAATAGGTAGGGGGTAAATGTTTAGGGGGAAACTCCGGTGTTGTCCTGTAACATGAGCTTTCCGTTTCGCTCGATTTAATCCGTGTGGTTGTTTGGTAACCCGAAGAACGTCGGAGTTTTTGTTTGTTTGGCTAGATGTGTGGCTAGTAGAGTTAATGTATATAGACCATAGCCTGGTTGGATGGTTGATGGGTGACTTATCATTTAAGTTGAAATAATGAGTGCACTTGATACGTTTTTGGCTGCTCCTTCAGTGGCTTTGCTTGCGGCGTTGAACATTAAACAGTTGAATAGTGTGGCTAAGCATTATGAGATTGATGTAACACTACCGAAGGGAGCTAAGAAGCAGGAGCTGCTTGACCTGGTTCGTGTGAGTTTGGTAAATAAGAACGTGCTACCGGACGAGAACGGGCCAGAGCGCGGTGGTCAGGAAGCATCGGATTCAGACAGTGAGCTGGGTTCAGACAGTGAGCTTACTTTGAAACAATCCAGCGTATTAACATTTGAACAGCAAGTAAAATTGTTAAATCTGAAACACGAATTGCAAGAAAAACGAGAGACGTTGAAATTGGAGCGAGAATTTGAAAGGAAAAAATTTGACAATGAATTAGCTCAAAGAAAGCTTGATAACGAATTGGACTGTATAAGAATAGAAGCTGCACAGAAAGACAAAGATCGTGAGTTGGAATGGGGAAAGCTTAAAAATTTAGAGCATGAACGTGAAATTGAGCGTACTAGGCTGCAACTAGCAGCTGAAGGCAAACTTGGGAAACCGCAGCAGTCAGGTTTGGGCGCTATGATCAAGTTCTTGCCTAAATTTAATGAGCAGGATCCAGATGTGTTTTTTTCGTTATTTGAGAATATTGCTACTGAGCAAAATTGGAGTGACGAGGATAAAATTGTACTGTTACAAACCACTTTAGTTGGCCGTGCTCAGAAGGCATTTGTGGCTTTACCGTCTTCTGAAAAGGGGGTCTATCAGTGCGTTAAGGCAGCAGTCTTAAAATGCTATGAGTTAATCCCTGAGGCTTATAGACAGCGCTTTCGATCATGGAAAAAATCGGACAAGCAAACTTACGCTGAATGGGCGAGGGAATTGACCAGTTTTTATCAACGTTGGCTTACAGCTGAACAGGTGGACTCGTTTGAGGAGTTGTGTGATCTTATGATTTTAGAACAACTAAAGAACACTGTGCCTGATCGAATAGCCACTTATATTAGCGAACATAAAGTGAAAACAGCAACCGAAGCCGCGGTTCTTGCCGATAATTTTTCTCTCATTCACAAAACTCCAGTTCGTGATTTTAGTTTGCGTCCAAACACGAACTACAAAGAACGTCGCTATAGTCGGGTTAATACGGACGCATCCGTGTTTTCCACTTCACTGGCACGTGGTAAACCATCAGATTTCGATCTTAAAACAGACTGTAATTATTGTTTTGGGAAAAATCATTGGAAACAAAATTGTCCGGCGTTGTTGGAGCGTAACAGGGGGAAGGTTGAAGGAGGAAAAGTTGGCCTTTGCGCTTCTTCTGTTCCGGCGATACGCTCAGAGAGGAAAACTAAGAAAGTCCCAGCAAAGACATTGGATCGTGCACAATGTACAGTATCGATTGAAAAAGGGTTGAGCAATGTACAAGGTGATGAGCTTGAATTTCCTGCATCTTGTATAACAGATTATGCACCATTTGTCACAGAGGGATTTGTGGCATTGGTTGGAGACTCGCATCGCGTTCCAGTGAAAATTCTGCGTGATACGGGTGCATCAGAAAGTTTCATCTGTAAATCTGTCTTGCCTTTCTCGTCTCAGTCTGATACAGGAAACTGTGTATTAATACGGGGAATTGGTCTCCAGTCGTTTCCAGTACCACTGCACAAAATTCAGTTATTTTCGGGTTTTGTGAGCGGGGAAGTAACTATTGCTGTTCGTCCTTCTTTACCTATTGAGGGAATTGATCTGATTGTGGGTAATAATTTTGCTCATGACTGTGTTTTTCCTGATCAGGTTTCACCATCTCCGGTGGTTAAGACCGGGCCTTCGTCAGTGGATGAGTCCGATAAGAGTCAAAGAGACTTTCCAGAGGTTTTTACGGCATGCGCTGTGACGCGCGCTATGGCAAATAAGCAGAATGCCAACTCGTCTGAGGTATCGAAGCACATGTCTGCTCATGTGTTTATCCCACAGTTACCAGTACCGTTGTCTCGATGGGACATTGCTGAGGCTCAAAAGAGCGATCAGAGCTTAGTGAAATATTTTGAGTTGACGTCAGATGACAAGTTAGATCGCTGTTATTTTGTGAAGGATGGATTGTTGCTAAGAAGGTGGTCACCTACTCCAGGTATTGATGGGGGAGATCAGATTTTGCAGGTGGTGATGCCTGAGAAGTTTCGGGAAGTGGCACTAAAAACAGCGCATGGGGAAACAGCAGGTCATTTTGGTGTGAAGAAAACATACCAGCAGTTGTTGAAACATTGTTATTGGCCACGGATAAAGAGGGACGTTGCACGGTTTATACGAACGTGTCATGTCTGTCAAATGGCGGGTAAGCAAAATTCTGTCATTAAGCCTGCGCCTTTACAACCCATTGTGTCTGTTGGTAAGCCTTTTGAACATTTGATCATTGACTGTGTGGGCCCTTTACCCCAGTCAAAATCAGGATGTGTTTATCTGTTTACCATCATGTGCCAGGCGACACGATATCCTGCTGCTTATGCTTTGAGGAGCATTACTACAAGGGCTGTGGTGAAAGCATTGTCGCAATTTGTTTCAATATTTGGTCTTCCCAGAGTGATCCAAAGCGATCGGGGTTCAAATTTTACATCGAAAACATTTGCAGCAGCCTTAAAACAGCTGCATATCCAGCATAACTTGAGCAGTGCATACCACGCACAAAGTCAAGGAGTGTTGGAGAGGTTCCACGCCACCCTTAAGTCTCTATTACGGGCTTACTGCATAGAGATGAAACGCGACTGGGAGGAGGGTCTACCATGGCTAATGTTGGCGGCTAGAGCAGTGGTGCAAGAAAGCACAGGTTTTAGTCCCAACGAACTAGTATTTGGTCACAAGGTTCGTACCCCATTGTCTGTGTGGTCAAGTGATATGGAGTCATTTGAACCACCTAAGAGTTTGTCTAGTTATGTGTATGGTTTCCGACGCAGGTTGCTGTTAGCATGTAAAATGGCAACCGAAAATTTGACTGTCGCTCAAATAAAAATGAAGAGAAATTATGACTGTAAAACAGAAGCTCGTGTCTTTAGCCCAGGGGATCAGGTGGTGGCATTGTTGCCTATACCTGGGTCTCCTTTTGGTGCAAAGTATTCAGGGCCTTACAGTGTGGTTCGAAAAGTGTCAGAGACTAATTATGTGGTTGCTACGCCTGACCGTAGGCGGGCAACACAGTTATGTCATATCAATTTACTTAAGCCATACTATGCATCGGCACAGTCTCCTAGTGGTAAGAGAAAATCACCTGTGTTAGTTGTGTCAAGCACGTCTGTAGCCGATGCAGAGTTGGAGGATGATGTACAGGGCCCTGACTATTCTATGTTGCATGCTCGTCTCAATAATTCAGAGACGTTGGCCAAATTGGAGGGAAGTTTGGACCATTTGGATTTGCAGCAGCAAGCAGAATTGAAAGCGCTAATCTTTGAATTTTCTTGTCTGTTTGCAGATACTCCCACCTGCACAACTTTAATTGAGCATGACATAGACGTGGGTGATGCTAAGCCAATCCGTCAGAGGTTTTACCGAACTGGTCCTGATAAGCGTAAGAGTCTGGATGATAGTATCCAATATCTTCTTGAGAATGGCCTTGCGGTACAGTCCTACTCGAGCTGGGCTTCGCCCTGCTTATTAGTCAAAAAACCGGATCATACATACAGGTTTTGCACGGACTACAGAAAAGTAAATGGCGTGACAAAACCAGACTCTTACCCACTGCCTAGAATTGAAGATTGTGTTGACCAAGTCGGTGCAGCACGTTATGTGAGCAAGTTTGACTTGCTAAAAGGGTATTACCAGGTTCCACTTACTCCCAGGGCACAAGAGATCTCGGCCTTTATCACGTCGTCGGGACTCTTTTTGGGTTTAGGTTTAGTTCTCAGTATTGACTAGGGGGTAATGAGTAGAATGTAGTTCTACAGAGTCCCATATGGGTCTCTGTTTTGTGGGGGGAGTGATGTCACGCCCGGCTATGCCGTGCTGGGTGTGCTCACTCCCTTCATGTAGAGAATATGGTTGGGCCGTCTCTCCCCTCCCAATCTGAAGGGGGAGCTGTGGAATCCTGGCCCATCTGACAGCAGCTGATGGGCGGGACTGTTTAAGAGGATCGCCTGCCAATGCCGCTCGCTCTCTCTCTGGACCCCTCCCGACTCGACTCTACTCGGCTCTGGGCTGTGCGTCGCTGCTCGGTCGTCCAGGACGGCAGCAGCACTTTTTGCTCTTCTTTGCTTTTCCTTTCAGGACGCCTAGGTTACACTTTGCAGATTCGCACTACACCTTTTGGTTTCTCATTTACTGATTACACACCTTTATTAATGAAAGTTATGATTTCGTCATAGGAAATGACGTTTTGAATAAACTATAATTTGATTGAACTAAACAACTGTGTGGTCTCCCCTATGTCACTGCTACTGCGAGCCAGGTAGTCGTGACACTTGGTAAAATAGATTTGTACAGCGCTCTTCTAGTTTTCTGACCACTCAAAGCACCTTAACACTACATAACATCATTCACCCATTCACTCACCAATGACAGGACCTACCATACACATTGGCACCTGCCCAACCAGTAACTAACATTCACACACACTGTAGTCACAGCTAGAGGAACACTGCTGGGAATAAGTGTCTTGCCCAAGGACACATTGACATGCAAGTTAGCCGGGCCTGGGATCAGACCGCCAACCCTCTGATTGGAGGACGGCCGAGCTCCCCACTGACCCACAGTCGCCCTAAGCTAAGAAAACTAAAAAAAGTCATTGATGGGCCTCAAACATTACAGTAAGAATTCCCTCCATTGGGGTTGAAATACTAGTAGTACTAGTAATATTAGTAGTAGTAAAAGTCATTTTAGTAATAATACCAGTTGAAATACTAGAAGTACTAGAAATATTAGTAGTGGTTGTAGTACTATTTGAAAGAGCAATACGTATTTAACAAAACAGCTTTATCCTAAGCTTCATGGCTAAATTACAGATAATCATTGCAGCTTTTATTTTGAAATGATGGTATTGGGTGAGTGGGTGGGAGGGTGGGGGGGTTGAGAGACAGTATATATTATTTAATAGGCCTCATCAAACATTACAGTAAGAATTCCCTCCATTGGGTTGAAATACTAGTAGTACTAGTAATATTAGTAGTAGTAAAAGTCATTTAGTAATAATACCAGTTGAAATACTAGAAGTACTACTAGAAGTACTAGAAATATTCGTAGTGGTTGTAGTACTATTTGAAAGCCCAATAAGTATTTAACAAAACAGCTGAATCCTAAGCCTCAGGTTTAAATAACATAATCATTGCAGCTTTTATTTTGAAATGATGGTATTGGGTGAGTGGGTGGGGGGGTGGGGAGGTTGAGAGACAGAATATATTAGAAGGCCTCATCAAACATTACAGTAAGAATTCCCTCCATTGGGTTGAAATACTAGTAGTAAAAGTATTTTAGTAATAATACCAGTTGAAATACTAGAAGTACTACTAGAAGTACTAGACATTTTAGTAGTGGTTGTAGTACTATTTGAAAGCGCAATAAGTATTCAACGAAACAGCTGAATCCTAAGCTTTATGTTTAAATAACATAATCATTGCAGCTTTTATTTTGAAATGATGGTATTGGGTGAGTGGGTGGGGGGGTGGGGGGGTTGAGAGACAGAATATATTAATAGGCCTCAAACATTACAGTAAGAACTCCCTCCATGGGGGTTGCTTTGAAATGATGAGAGAAGGTGGAGAGAAGCAGGTCATGTCAGGCTGCACTAATCAGCTAATTAGGATCAGCTGTGAGTCACAGAAAGAGCCCCAGCTCGTTGGCGCGGCAACGCAGCAGCTGCACTTAGCTCACAGAGAGTTACTGAGAACCCACACGTCAAACAAATGCTTCCTGGAGCAAAACTATTTGGAGTAGCCAAAAAATAATGACATTTTGAGAGACACAAGACTCTACCGAACGTTTGAGTGTAGTTTTTATGTCTCTATGTGTTTTAAAACTGCTCTACCAGCAGTTTACAAAACATGGACCTTCTTTTGTTGTCTGACTTTCTCCTCACTCTAGCGCGCACTGTAAATTCAAAAAGAACCCCAAAACTAATGAAACATAATTAGTGATTATGAAAAAAGTATAATAGATATCAACAAGCTGTTTTTTTAATAAAATTGTTAAGACTTGTGTCAACATTTTAAAGTTTAAATGGTGTCTCTAGCTGAAAGATTGGAAAAGCTGAAAAAGTTGAAAGTTGAAGAAGTTTTGAAAGGATTTGAAAATTTAATCCATTAGGAAACCATGTTAAAAAGGTTGAAGATATTAATTTATATTAATTCAATTATAAGAGCTAAAAAGCTGAAAAGTCATAGCACCCCTCCCCTGAATGAGCTGAACATTTTAATATTTGAATGGTCTTAATAGCTGAAAGTGTGAAGGAGTTGAAAGGTGCGGCGGAAGAAATAGTAGAATAAGGCGGAATAAAGATTAGAAGAACAATACTTGGAATGCTTGAAGCATTCCAACTAACTAGAAAATGCATTTCCTGCTGAAAATGCGTTGGAATGCAGAAAGCTGAAATTAATTTCAAAAAGTTGCTTAAAGTACAGAAATGAAACAAGCTGGAATTATTAAAAACATTGCTGAAAGAATGGAAAAAGCTGAAATACATTTAAAAATGGCTGAAAATACAGAAATGAGAAAAGCTGAAATGAACTTGAAACAATTGCAAAAAAACTGAAATGGGAGAAGCTTCTATGAATTTGAAATCACAGACATAAAAGCTGAAATTAATTTTAAAAAGTTGCTTAAACTGCAACAAGCTGAAATTATTCAAAACATTGCTGAAAGAATAGAAAAGGCTGAAGTACATTTGAAAAGCTGAAATGAACTTGAAAGAATTGGAAAAAACAGAAATGGGGGAAGTTTCTATGAATTTGACAAAATACAGAACTAATAAAAGCTTAAATTACTTCTAAACATTGCTGAATCTTTTTCATTCAAACTAAATGAACTTGGTAAATGGACGTGTACACCGCTTTGCTAGTCTTCTGACTACTCAAAGCGCTATAATACTAGATGACATCTCTCACCCATTAATACATTGATGACACAACCTACCATACACAGTGGCACCTGCCCATTTGCACAGAATAAACAAGACAGGAGAAGATCCTGGCAACAAGTCAAAATAAAATATAAAAATCTTTTTGCAAATAGTGTAGAAATTACCAAGAGCTTTGTGGCGGTCCCATCAAAAACGCCCCTGGATACTTCCGGATAAGTTAACAGTCATGTCTTGATGATGTCATAGAGATGCGCGATTTTGTGAAATAAAGATGGACGCATACAGCGCCAATGACTAAAATAAGTACTAAGTGTTTCACTTGGACAATTAAATGTTAGTGGACACACACAAATACTACAGCCCCCATCTCGATTACAATTGTTCACTCCTCAGTGCGCAGTTTCGCCCACCAGCGGACCCCCTCCTCCCCCCCTAACCCCGGCTGGTCCACCGTAACTTTTGACGTGCTTATTAACTGAAGGACCTTCTTGCGGTCCGATGAAGGTTATTAATAGTATATTAGGTTGACGCTTTGTTGCGTAAAATAAAGACCAAACGATCTCCTGTCATTCGCGTAAGAAAACAAACTCACGTGTCTGCAGCTCAATCAGCGAAGGAACAATGTCACGCCACTCCCCGTAACTTTTGACGTGCTTATTAACCTACGGACCTTCTTGCGGTCCGCGAAAAGGTTATTAATAGTATCACTCGCGTAAAAAAATAAACTCACGTGCCTGCAGCTTAATGACAACACCGAAGGAACAACGTCACACCCACGGTTTAAGTCTCCAGCGGGGAGTAGCCTCGTTAGCAGTTTAGCTAGCTAGCAATCTAGTACTTATGGCTCTCGCATGTCTCAAATATCTTACGGTCCAGCCTCCACATTAGGTCTGCTCATCCCGGGTCTCCGTCCCAACTCACGACACGCACGTCCACACGTACCGTTATCTAACCACGGTTAAACCTGCACGTCCCTGAGCTGCGTCTTTATGGGCATCGATCAACAGCTGGTCGCTAATTAGCTCACGGCGAAGAGAGTGAAGAGATTTAGACAAAATCCACACCTCAAACAAATGCTTCCTGGAGCAAAACTATTTGGAGTAGCCAAAAAATAATGACATTTTGAGAGACACAATACTCTACCGAACGTTTGAGTGTAGTTTTTATGTCTCTATGTGTTTTAAAACTGCTCAAACAGCCGTTTACAAAAAGTGTACCGGCTGTGTTTTTTTTTTTTAAATGTCGGCAGATTTGTATGGAAGCGTATGGGGCTCGGGGCAGACTTTGTCTCACAATCAGGCTCCTCACGCAAAAAGTAAATAACTCTGACATTCCAAACTTATACGAGTTCAACCAGCACAAGCACGGCTAATGTTTTCTTTTTAAATGAAGGCTGAAAAGTGAATATTGTGGCCGTAAAGATAAAAGTGCCTCTTTTTTTTTTACTGAATCCTGACACAGCGCTCACTCTAAATCGCGGGACAATCCGGAAAACTCCACTCTAAATTCTAAAGAAACCCCAAAACTACTGAAACATAATTAGTGATTATGAAAAAACTATAATAGATATCAACAAGCTGTTTTTTTTATTAAATTGTTAAGACTTGTGTCAACATTTTAAAGTTTAAATGGTGTCTCTAGCTGAAAGATTGGAAAAGCTGAAAAAGTTGAAAGTTAAACAAGTTTTGAGAGGATTTGAAAATTTAATCCATTGGAAACCATGTTAAAAAGTTTGATGTTTTTAATTTATATTAATTCAATTATAAGAGCTAAAAAGCTGAAAAGTCATAGCACACCTCTCCTGAAGGAGCTGAACATTTTAATATTTGAATGGTCTTAATAGCTGAAAGTGTGAAGGAGTTGAAAGGTGCGGCGGAAGAAATAGAATAATAAAAATAAGGCGGAATAAAGAAAAGAAGAACAATACTTGGAATGCTTGAAGCATTCCAACTAATAAAGAAAAGAAGAACAATACTTGGAATGCTTGAAGCATTCCAACTAATAAAAAAAAGGCGGAATAAAGAAAAGAAGAACAATACTTGGAATGCTTGAAGCATTCCAACTAATAAAGATTAGAAGAACAATACTTGGAATGCTTGAAGCATTCCAACTAATAAGGCGGAATAAAGATTAGAAGAACAATACTTGGAATGCTTGAAGCATTCCAACTAAAAAAAAGGCAGAATAAAGAAAAGAAGAACAATACTTGGAATGCTTGAAGCATTCCAACTAATAAATTGGAATCGATACAGAGAAGATTAGCATGGCCCCTGCGCAAGGATGACACGCAAATTCGTGAAGCGTTTCCATATTTTCTGGATTTCAGTCTCAGCCATCAGCCTCGGTGTGCTCAGAACTACCTCTTTGATGGCCTGGTAGTCCGTGAGGACAAGTGCGAGCCGAGGCCTGGTGACCCCCTGAGCCGCGTGGCCGCCGGGTGGAGCTGGCAGAGCAGCGTGCAAACCGCCTCCACCAGGCGACTGGCGCTGGGCCAGGTTGAAGGGCCCGAGTTGACCCCGAGAAGGCAGCTGAAAGAGTGTGGTTCAGTACACAGCAGATATGTACCAGGGGAAAGATTGCTGCTGTTAAGGAGTCTCACCGTTGGGTACTCTCCTTGCCAGCACAGGAGGTGTCTTTCCCCTTTGCTGCCTTGAACCGCCCCTTTGGTTGACACGCCGTTTCTGTTGCAGCAGTCGCGGTCCACGTAGATCAGCTGGGGGGGAGGTACCCCGGCGAGTCGGTACCGCCTCATCAAGCCGTCCGCCATCCTGGACAGACCCCCGGCGCTCTCGGTGCAGGTGAGCACGCTCATGAGGACCTGCCCGTGCTCGTTGCCGACGTTGGTTGCCCAGGCGGCCGTGTCAGAGGCGATACCCGCGAGCTTCTTCGTCACCTGCAGAGAGATTCTAAGAGTTAATCAGGAATGTGAGGAACACACAGCAGCTGGAAGGAAACAAACTGACAAACTACACTCGCCTTCTTGGTGGAATCCATCCTTAAGATGGTCCCGAAGGTGGAAGTGATCCTGGCCTTGTACTCCTCCAGCCGCGCCAGGACGTCGTAGCTGTAGACTGTCAGCAGCCAGACGGGGGATGGCAGAGGGGGCATCTGGGGCGGAGGTGGAATCTGCCCCCTCGCTGAGCACAAGGCCATGAAGCGCTCGCACACGCCGAGGTACTGGATCGCCTTCCGCATCCAGGCGTCCGAGTGCTGCTCCCGCAGGGTGTTGTACAGCTGAGTGGCACTGTTGCCCAGAGTGCGGGACCTCAGCTGAATCACCACCCTCATGTCACAGGACAGCCTGCAGAACACCAACATCACGCAGAGCTGAGTCAGCTCCTCCAACAGGAAGTTCAACACAGACAAATGAGGAAGACGTGCCTTCTTACTTGTACGTGAGTACAGCTGGAAACTGGCAGCTGTAGGTGGGGGACAGCTGCCTGATGATGCCCTGTGACCACCCCCGACCTTCTTCTTACATCGACAGCACTCCAGGTACTCTGTGGCCATGAGGTACCAGCCGTCGATGTCCAGGACCCTCCGGATGGTCTTGTACAGCCCAGCCTTCGTCAAGGACCCGCTGCACGAAGGCTGGGGGCATGTTAGCTGCAGACGCCAAATCCGGTGTGGCATCCAGAGGAACAGCCGACATGCAAAGAAGGGGTCGGGGGATGCGGGAGGCTGGTTGTAGACCGGCCGGCACTGTGGGGGGTACCACCAGAGGTTGAGCTCGCTGATGAGCCGAGGCCTCCCCTGGCTGTCCCTGGTAAACAGCACCCGACCGATCCACTGCTGCTGCTCCACAGTGAGAGCTGCCCTCCAGGACTGAGGCAGCAACTGGTGAGACAACGACACAAACATACAAACTATTTTAATATCTATAGAAAGTCAGCAGGGACACTTGGGGAGAGACTGCCTCACCTCACTGACAGAAGATGGAGGGGGAGGGAGGAAGGCAGGACAGGGCAACTCCTCCTCTTTCCCCACGGCGACGGGTGCAGACGGCACCGAGGGAGCCGGTGTCTCTGCAGGCTGAACCACGACGAGGGCTGCAAGTTGCAAGTCTATCTCCTGCGAGGCTTCCAGCAGCTCCTCGTCTGTGGGCTCGTCCAGCAGAGCAGACACACCAGCTCCCGGAGGAGGTGGTGCTGCTGAGGAGGTGGTGGTGGTGGCGGCGGGTGGTGGCAGGAGCAGAGGTTCCTTTGCATCTGAGGCTTGAAGATAAAGGAAATGCTTGAGTAACAAAAAAGGATGAGATGAATATGAATTAATGTTGTTAATGTTGAGAGACAGACAAAGATTGAGCTGCATTTACAAACTACAAGAAATCACAAGGTGGTTTTAAAAGGGAGAAAGTGAGGATGACACCAAAAGCTGATAGCCGTGCAGATTAAACATGATGTTGAATTACCAAAGGGCTGATTAAAGCGTGGTGAAAAAGATGTTATTTCTAGAGGTGGTTATTGATCTGAGATGATCATCAGACATTACACCGTTCATCTTTCACCCAAAACTTACCAGTCATCTGCTGTCCTCCTCTAATTCGAGGAAACGTTTTAAAGTCAAATAAAAAAAAAAAAGCGTCAACAATCAATATAAGTACTTGTGTTATAAACAAATTGTTTCATGAATATAACGTTACTCTTTACTTACACGTCTCCAAGTCAACTACCGCCCTGACCAGCTCTTCATCCGAAGGCTCCACAAATGACCGGGGGGAGGACAGAGCTGGTCTGAAGGGGCTGAAGTGGGAGGCTGCAGACACATGATGACAGAAGATAAACCAGGAACACAGGAGGGTAGATCAAGTGGACCATCAGTAAATGACTGAGGCTGCACTGACCTGTAGATGCAGGCCTAGGGGCCAGGAGCTTCTTAACCTGGGCCTGCATCTCCACTGCCGATAGAGAACGCCGCCCAGAGACAAAAGCCGTGAGCGCTGAACCAAGAGGCCTATTATGACACACAATAAATGACACACAAGGACATTAAAAATGAGACAACGTCACAAATAGCACCTCTTCAGGAACACGTACTGCGATGCACTCGTGGCTCTCTGGCTTGCGGCCGATGGAGAGGCTGCGCTGCTGCTGCTGGAGGAGGTGGATGCAGCAGCAGCAGCAGCAGCAGTGGTCCTCTGTCGGTCTCTGCTACGGACGTACTGGACGGCGTTCTCCATCTGCGTCCCTGGAGCTGGTGACGTCTTCCGCAGGTATTTGACAAAGCTGCACAAATCAAAAAAACATTCAACAGTCACATGATTCTGATGGTCGCCACAGCAACGTGATAATAATAATATTAAAGTTTTTTCACCGGATCTTTTTCTTGTCCGTAGAATCGTACAGACTTTCCAGGGACTCGAACTTGAAGTCCCCGAAGCCAACAAGGGCCTGTCCCTCCTGACCGGGCTGGAGGGACTTTGCCCGCGCCTCCTCAAATGCCCGGTGGAACCTGACTGCCTCCACAAAGTCAGGGTAGGCTGAGGAGTAGCGGGCGAAGGCGTCCTGTGAGGTTACAAAGTGAGATTAAATTCCACAATTTCTCTACTTGTAGCTGTCTGAAAGTGAAAGACTTCACCTTGTTGGCCATCAGCGGGGACTGAGCCTCCGTCCTCTCGCGCTCCTTCTGGTGGGAGGCGACCAGATTCACGCTGTAACCCACGTCGTTCTCCAGGAGCCAGTGGAAGGTTCTGCCCCGGTACTGACCGAACTGCACCTTCCACCGGCTCAGGACCAGGGCGGCGTTGGCGGTGTCACCGCCCTCGGAGACGACTTGAGGCCTCTGAGTCCACCTCCTCTGGCTTCTTTGCCCTGTAAGGGGTTTGGGCCCTGGGGGCCTGCCGCGGGAGGGCCTGGGCCTCTGGAGAGGCCTTGAGTAGGATGGTCCCATTAGGGGTGTGGGATGTGGGGTTCTCTGTGTGTGTCTTCTTGTATTTACTTTTTAGCTTGTAGAATAGATGTCCGCTTGTAGGACAGATGGCGTGACCGGATCGGTCCTTATAAGGCAGACAATGTGAATGGTGGAAAAGAGAGCACAGGAAAAATGAAGATAAAATTGTATCTGAGATAACACACCTGCGACCGAAGGGAGAGCCAGTTTGAACCCATTTTCAGGGCAAGGCCGAAGGCTGCAGGAGAGAGTACCAGACACTCATTGTTCGGGGAAGGCGTTTGTTACAGAAGGATGAACTGGGTTGAACCAACGTTCAAGGGCACCAGAGGGATTAAAACAGGTCAGTGCCAGAAGGCAGGCGGACTTTGGAAGGGATTTGCTTGCGATACGTATTTCATTGTCTCCAGATATATCTGCGGAGAATTGCTCATGTACAACTTTTTCTCTTCTAAATAAATGTTAAACTTTTTAACTAATTTCCTGCAGTGGATTCTTCTATCAACCAACTCGGGTGGATAAGGAATATCCTAACAATTTTGGGGGCTCGTCCGGGATAGGAGTTTTCCTGCAGGGGGAATTCGGTCCAAGAGCTTTCACCTGCTGAACACTGCGTACTCCCAGGCCGGCCTCAAAACAAGGTAAGCAGAAACCTGTTACTAATTCTGCATATTGATTAATCTAAAATAAGGAGTACGCTGTGGATTGGTGGTGAAGGAACCAAATTGATACATGAGCAATTCGCTAAAGTTAATATTAAGGAAACCGGTAAAAGTGCACAACAATAGTACCGGCGAGTACTATTGGGTTTAGTAGGTACCGGCGAGTACCAAGGGATCTTCTATCCGACACAAATTAAAGGATCAGGGATCCTATTGGGTTTAGTAGGTACCGGCGAGTACTATTGGGTTTAGTAGGTACCGGCGAGTACCAAGGGATCTTCTATCCGACACAAATTAAAGGATCAGGGATCCTATTGGGTTTGGTGGGTACCGGCGAGTACCAAGGGATCAATGATCTGACACAAATAAAAGGATTTTGAATCCTAGTCTTTGGTTTGGCAACCCCATCAGTTCCTGACGAGGGCTGAAGTCGCTAGGTGAGTGTCCTGGGGATTTGAGGACCCCCGAAAACTGGTCTTTGGTTTGGCAACCCCATCAGACCCTGACGAGGGCTGAAGTAGCTAGGTGAGTGTCCTGGGGATTTGAGGACCCCCGAAAACTGGTCTTTGGTTTGGCAACCCCATCAGACCCTGACGAGGGCTGAAGTAGCTAGGTTGGAGTCCTGGGGATTTGAGGACCCCCGAATCCCAGGGTTGGAGTCCCTAGGAGTAAAAGCTCCTTAAATCCTGGGCTGCAGTCTCTGAGCAGCTCGTGTGTGTGTGTGTGTGTGTGTGTGGGTGCAAGCAAGCAGGAGAGTGAAAAAAAAAAAAAAAAAAAAAAGAGGGGAAACTGAGAACATAGACGGTCCGAGAGGTTAATATAAACTTTCGGTGTAATACATTGATGACCGAGAGGTTAACATAAACTTTCGGTGTAATACATTGATTCTCGGAAGGTTAAGATAAACTTCCGTTGTAATACATTGATTCTCGGAAGGTTAAGATAAACTTCCGTTATAATGCATTGATTTCGAAGGGTTAAAATAAACCTTCGTTAGAATAAAAGAATTCTGGAAGTATAACATAAGTTCTCAGAACAAACGGGGAAGCTTGCTGGAGCTGCGGAGAACATTTACTGTGTCACACTGAGGTGACCAGCTGTCCGAGCGGGTTAAAGCGATATAACTGGGAACTGTTGTTGGAATGGAAGATGAATATGATCGGGAAACTGTTGACGGCGGTTGGGGGCCAGCGCCGGGGTATCGATGGAAAATAATAAACGACCAGCTGAGGCTGTTGTTGGTGGCGGTGGGTGGAGAGACCACCGGGAAAAAGAAGCATGAGGCTGTGGAGCGCACGGAACGCGCGGTGAGAAAGTTGTTAGAAAAGAAAGGCGTTAGTTTGGCAGACAGGCTGTCACTTGCGCAGATTTTGTGGGAGAAGGAGAGAGATTGTAGAGAAGAAAAGAAGGAGCTTGAGTCGAAACGCGAGAAGGCGAGTGTGTTGAAAAAAGGAAAACTTCGTAAAGAGATGGAGGATGTGGAGGACATGAGGTCCGCATTGTTTTCGTACTGGATAAAAAGTAAAGCCGTGGGGAGAAATAACCAGGAACGGTGTAATGAGGAAAGACCACCGGCATACGATGTTGAAATAAACGGTGTGAATTCGGCTTCTGCACCTGCTGGGTTGTATCCTGTATTAAATATAACGGGGGGAGAGTTGGAAGTTGAAGAAAGTGTACCACTGCGGGGTTGTCGGGGCAACGAGGTAACGGGGGAAAGCCGGCCTTTCGAAGCGCGTCAAAATCGGGAGGGGTTTAAAGAATGGACGGACTCACGCACTCCGGGGAGAAGGGACAGCTCAGAAGTGCAGCGGAGAAATAAGGCGGATAAGGGAAAGTATTTAGCCGGGGCGAATGAGCGGGTGAAAACACAATTGAGATACGGGGAATCACCAGACATGGGGGAGAGAGGAAAAAAAGGCTCTGCCTCGGCTCAGGAGGAGCAAAACGGGGAATGCGGGGATAACAGCGACCCAGAGATTCACGGGGAACCGGGAAAAATGTATCCGTTATTCATGTCTTATCGAGGTGTTAATAAATACAAGCCGTGGTCGCTGGGAGACGTGTCTGCTCTAGTCGCGCAAATGCCTGCACCATCTGAAGGGGGAGATAAGTGGCTAAAACAACTCGATACGCTTACTAACGGACACACGCTCGCGCTCGGCGACTTTAGGGCTGTAGCAGCCAGATGCATGACCGCACATGATTTAGCGGACGTGGAAAACAGAGCGGGGGTGACCCGACAAGCCAATGACGACAGATTTTTGTATTTCGCGACGGAGATCGGGGACGCAATGCGCGAGAAATGGCCACTTCTAATGTCGACTAAAATACCGAAATTACCATGGGACGCGAAGAAAACCCCGCGCGCGTATTTGGACGAATGTAAAGAGACCTGGGTAAAAAGCACTAGCCATCATCCGGGAACGGAGGGCATACAGAGAGAATGGTTCAGACAGGCGGTGCTGGAGGGAGTACCAGAGGGGGTAAAAGCTAAAATGATCACTAATCCAGACTTGCCAGGAAGTGAATCTGCTGTGTGGGAAAGACATTTACTGCACCATTTACAGGACGCGACTGAGGAAGCGACAGGGGAAGAGAAGCAGCTAAAAGAATTACAGGCTCAGCTTCTTAGGCTTCAGCTCACTAAGGTCAAACAGGAAGTGAGCGAAAAGAAGCAGAAAGGGAAAGACGAGCGACAGATGACAGTCCAGGCTGCCCCAGCTGAAGGTAACGCCCCAGATTTGTATCCACTCCCACCATGGGAGGAGACGTCGTATGGGACAGCCCAGGGGTGGGGCCCAAACCGAGGGGGAGGTTACAGAAGTAATTACAGGGGTGGCGCTGGTCGGAGAGGATCATACGGTGGGGGAGGAGAAAGAGGCGGCTACCAAGGGAGAGACGCTTGTTTCAACTGTGGTATGGAGGGGCACTGGCGCATGGAGTGTCCTAGCAAAAAGAAGAGACAGGGGAGGGGCAGGGGTGTCCCGTCTCGGGGGGCTTGGGCCCCCAATCCACATGCTGCGCCACCTAGGGGACAATACCCTGCACTGGAGGACTGGGGCTATGAGGCGGATGCCTCTCAGTGACACACCCCGATGGGAGACTCCGACAGCAGGGGCAGGGCAGACCCCATGCTGTCACTCACGGTACTGCAACAACAACTGCCGTTTCTCGTTGACACTGGGGCCACATACTCCACCATACAAGCAGCGGGCTCGTCTGCTATGTCCAAAGACAGTGTCAGCGTTATGGGATTCTCCGGGGTGTCACAGAAACTGCCTATAACAGTCCCCCTACCGGTGAAAGTGGGAAATCAGACATTGACTCACTCTTTTGTTGTCTCACCTCAAGTTCCAGTGAATCTTATGGGAAGGGATCTTCTCATCAAGACAGGGGCTTCAATCTTGTGCGGCCCGGACGGACTGAGTGTCACATTGCTGGATGGAACTGTGTTGCATTGCAATGACAATGGACAGACTAATGGCCAGTGGGTGATGCAGCCACTGCAACAACAACAGTGCGCAGACATTTACTGGGGCCTCCTAAAGCCTGAGTGTCCTGACATCCCAGGGGTAATGGCTCTTTACCAAAAGTGGAAGCCTTGGATAACTCTTCTTGATCCGTATGTTTCTCCTCCTGACCCGCCTCATGTAACATTGTTCTATGATAGACAAGGGGATGATTGTTACTGGGATGAATTTATGGGGCACTTAGAGAGCACTGAGTGGGAGGTGACGTCCCAAAACCTCTATGTGGGCCCAGAAGGGGTAGCCACAGCTGTTATCCTCTCTCCTGATCAATTGAAATGGTATTTAATGAGCCAAGAGGCGGTGCCACATGTATCGCTGGCTCTGCATCCCAAACATCAGGCTAAAGACTTGGGTCCAATGACTAAACGAGCAGTGCTGCTAGATGACTGGGTGTGCACTCAACTGCCTGATGTTTGTTTTTCTCCTTCCGCTAAGATGTACAGAATTTCAGGGAAAGCGACTAACACTGTCATTTTAACGCACAAACAGGTGTCCAGAGACCACGGAAGGGAGAAGACCGACCATCCCCACACAGCTATCCTTCTTGAGAAACTTCCAGACTACCTCTGGTCCGAAGGCCCGACGGACGTAGGTTTTTGTAACACATGTAAACCAGTAACGTTTGAAATTCAAAAGCGACCCCCCATTTGGCAGTCCCAATACCCTCACAAGCCAGCCGCGGCAGAGGGGATCAGGGACACTATAGAGGGACTCATTAAGTCAGGAGTACTGGAGCCCTCTCAGTCCGCCTGGAACACGCCCATTCTCCCGGTAGAAAAGGCAGCAACTGGTAAATATCGCATGACACATGATCTCAGAAAGATAAACGACATGCTGGTAACGACAACGGTACCCGTCCCGAACCCATACACTGCGTTGACTAGTCTAACACCACAACAACAATGGTTCACGTGCATTGATTTGGCAAACGCGTTCTTTTGCGTACCCCTACAGGAAAACTTGCGGGATGTATTCTCATTCACATATGGGAACAAGCAACTACGTTATACTCGGCTACCGCAAGGATTTGCTCTTTCACCTGGTATTTTCAATCAAGTGTTAAAACAAGCATTGACAGGTTGTCCGCTCCCAGAGGGCACGACGCTGATCCAATACGTCGACGATATCCTCCTCGCATCCACTTCAGCTGAATCCTGTGTGGAAGCAACAGACACCATCTTACGCTGGTTGGCCACGACCGGTTTCAAGGTCAGTAAGTCAAAGTTGCAGGTCGCCAGGCGGCAGGTTTCGTTTCTGGGGAGAGTGCTGTCAGGAAGCGGCTCAGGGCTCTCAGCCGCGCACAGGTCCAGTATTCTCCACCATTCGCGTCCACAGAATGTAAAGGAAATGCTTTCCTTCCTAGGACTCACAGGGTTCAGCAGACAATTCATTCCGCGTTATTCAAATCTCACTCAGATTCTACGTGCAAAGGTAAACGAGAAGGGGATGAGGAACCTCACTGCTGAACTCGATTGGGACCAAGAGGCGGAGGAGGCATTTATTACACTAAAAACAGAGCTGGCGCAGGCCGCAGACCTTGCAGTTCCAGATTACAGCGCGCCGTTTTACCTGGACGTTTCTGAAACAACAGGGGTAGTAAATGGGGTTTTGTTTCAGAAAAAGGGGGAGGGTAAAAGGAAGGTGCTTCTGTATATCAGTGCCATGATGGACAACATGGAAAAACGACACCATGAATGCACACAACACGCAGCAGGATTTGCAAAGCTATTAATGAAAACAGCACACATAGTCATGGGCCACCCACTACACGTGCTAACAACACACAGCATAGTAGCTTATGTAAACTCACAAACTTTCACGATGACGTCACTAAGACAAAGAAGGCTGAGCAAGCTGTTAGAAGCTCCAAACCTCACCTTCACACATGAAGGCATCAACATGGCTGATCACATGGGAGAGGGGGAACCACACCAATGTGAGTACAAGGTGGAGCTGGAAGCAAAAGCACGAACCGACTTAAAAAGCACACCACTGACACACTTTGATTGGCAATTGTTCACTGATGGCAGCTGCTTCAGACATCCACAACATGGGTTGCAGTCCGGATACGCGGTAGTCAGAAGTAATGGGGCAGGAACAGAGGTTCTGGAAGCGGGAAGAATTCAGGGTCAACAGTCAGCACAGAGAGCGGAGGTACTCGCGCTGATAAGAGCGCTACAGCTGGCAGAAGGGAAGGCAGTAAACATCTATACTGACTCGGCTTATGCGGTAGGAGCAGCTCACGTGGAGCTGGGGCAGTGGTTAAGAGCAGGTTTTCTGACGGCTGGAGGAAAACCGATTAAACACGAACCAGAAATGAAAGACTTGGCGGCAGCCTTGGCTCTACCAAGCACAGTGGCCATTATAAAGTGTAAAGGACACGAGCAGTCCAACAGCACGGTGGCAAAGGGAAACCAGGCAGCAGATCAAGCTGCAAAACAGGCTGCAGGTTACCAAATGGGGCTCCAAATGGTAAGTGCAGAAGAAGAGGGACAGTTGGGGCCACAACTTAATGAGGAGCAAATTGCAGAAGCCCAAAAGGGGGCGTCTCCACAGGAGAAAACGGTGTGGAAACAAAGAGGGGCTACGGAGGCTGGAGGCCTCTGGAGGTCCCCGGACGGTCGTCCAGTGCTACCACCTGAAATCAGAAACAGGTGTTTGCAGGAGGCACACGGGATGGCACATGTGGGACACAAACAGATGAATAGGAATCTTTGTCACTGGTGGCATCCGTTTTTGGCAGACATGACACGTGAATATGTTAAGACCTGTAAAATATGCATCACGTTTAACCCAAAACCGACGGTGAAGCCGGAGATGGGGGTGTTTCCGTTGACATTGGTCCCGGGACGGGAAATAGTCATCGACTACACTGACATGATCACCCGATGCGAAGGTAAAAGGTATCTCCTGGTATGCGTGGACGCCTTGACCGGCTGGCCAGAGGCGTGGCCCACAAAAAAAGAGGACAGTAAATCTGTTATCAAATGTTTGATAAACCATTACATACCAAGACATGGGTTCCCTGAGAAAGTCAGGTCTGACAACGGCACACACTTCAAAAATCATGACCTACAAGAAGTGGAGAGAATGTTGGGTTTGAAACATGCTTTTGGTACAGTATATCACCCCCAATCCCAAGGGAAAGTAGAACGCATGAACCAAAACTTAAAACAAAAATTGGCTAAAATCTGTGCACAGACAAATTTAACCTGGGTTCAAGCCCTCCCACTTGCATTAATGGCCATCAGAAGCTCAGTCAATCAGGGTACAGGTTTCACCCCATACGAGCTGACCACTGGAAGACAGTTTCCCGGACCAAGCGCAGGCTTGAAGCTCCAGCCTGACCCGGAGACACCGACAGGTGAGTATGCAAGTCAATATAACGAACTACGAGCTCTCGTTTCAGATTTTGCGGTCCAGGTGCAAGACAGAACCAGAGGGCAGAACACCCCTGATCCCCACACAACAGCCTGGGTCCTCCTGAGGGTCATTAAGAGGAAGTGGTCAGAGCCACGGTGGACAGGACCATACCAGGTGGAGGAGAGAACCTCACACGCTGTGAGGCTGAGAGGGAAAGGGGACACCTGGTACCACTGGAGCCAGTGCGCCCCCGCGGACGAACCGGGTCGCACTCTTCAGGACATCCTGACAACGCAGCAGAAAGAGACGGAACTGGGCGCTGGATAGTGCCCGGACGTGCTCTCGGCGGGCAGTGACCGACAGACACCCAGTGCATGGTGTTCTGTGTTGACTGTCTACAACGAAAGAAGAAGACCAGCGATGAAGAAATGCACAATGCTATCCTCTCCTCTCCTCTGTTCTATCTTTCTCAATTCTCCGCAGTTAGTTTAGTTGAAATAGAGAATGTTGAGCACGCTTAATATTTCCATAATTGCTATGGGAGGGGTAACGGTTGTTATTGCATTAGCTCTTATATACTTAGCTGTCACAGGTTCCACCTTGTTTGTTTGAGTGTTATTACAGTGTTGATACTATATAGCTTGGGTTGTTTTTGGGTATATCTTTCTGTGAGTTGTTTGTGTAATCTAGTGGAAAGGAAGCGAGCCACAGTAAGCGACAGAACCAACACTTGGGGGTCCCTTCTCAAAGTCAGACACGAAAAGACAGGGCGTGGCGTAAGGTAAGAGGTTTAAAGGTCCGGGGGGGAGGCCCTCCTCCATCAGTATTGAAGGGCGGAGAGGACTTAGAGGAGGAGGTCGACCCGGCAGACTTACTCCATTAGTTAGGGTGATCTCTGTAAGAGATCAAAAGGGGGAAATTGTGGGATGTGGGGTTCTCTGTGTGTGTCTTCTTGTATTTACTTTTTAGCTTGTAGAATAGATGTCCGCTTGTAGGACAGATGGCGTGACCGGATCGGTCCTTATAAGGCAGACAATGTGAATGGTGGAAAAGAGAGCACAGGAAAAATGAAGATAAAATTGTATCTGAGATAACACACCTGCGACCGAAGGGAGAGCCAGTTTGAACCCATTTTCAGGGCAAGGCCGAAGGCTGCAGGAGAGAGTACCAGACACTCATTGTTCGGGGAAGGCGTTTGTTACAGAAGGATGAACTGGGTTGAACCAACGTTCAAGGGCACCAGAGGGATTAAAACAGGTCAGTGCCAGAAGGCAGGCGGACTTTGGAAGGGATTTGCTTGCGATACGTATTTCATTGTCTCCAGATATATCTGCGGAGAATTGCTCATGTACAACTTTTTCTCTTCTAAATAAATGTTAAACTTTTTAACTAATTTCCTGCAGTGGATTCTTCTATCAACCAACTCGGGTGGATAAGGAATATCCTAACAGGGGCCTTTCTAAAAGTAGGGTGTTCCATCTAAACAAAAGGACATTTTTGATTGAATACGGCACACAGAAGAAGACATGACAAGTGACACTAACACCCGTGACATCAGTTGTATTCCTGCATTTCCTCTTCTCATTAAAATCTTTCTATCAGAGCCAACGTTGTGTCTGTCTGATATATATGCACACCCTGTTTAATTATTAGTCCACATGAATGACAAATGTCACAATTCTACAAGACTGTTTGAATAAAACACGCCGCTACACGTTGTAATAAAGTATAACTTGGTAATAACTGCTGTAGTAAACGTGGAACGCAGCACCGATGCTAAAGCGCTGCCTGTCACGTAAACGCCGTCATCAATAAACGACCCGAATGGCCGCAGAAACACGCAGAGACGAGTTTGTTAGCTCCAATACGCGTATATCACACGCAAAAGTTACGTTTGTGACGTCACGGCCGTAGCAAGCATCTATTATGCAGATACGATAGCAGCTTTATTGTGGGCGAACTGCCACATTTATTTAGTATTAGTACCCCTGCTTACACTCATATTAAACACCGATTCATTAGCACTAAAGCACTAAAAGAGAATATAGTTGACATTGTTGTACTTACGTCGTTATATCTGCCGTGTAGTTTTAAAACGATAAGCGCTCGGTAGCGAGGATCCAAGATGGCGGCTCGAGAAGTCGAAATTGAAACAAATGGAGCATCCGATTGGATGCCCAGAACTTGGAGAGCGCGATAGGTTGTTGGAAATTGAAACAGCGATCTGAGCTCTCCGATTGGCTCTTAGGAATTGGAACATTGAAACAGAGAAGAACGAGCCCCGGGTGGCGCAAGGATGACACGCAAATTCGTGAAGCGTTTCCATATTTTCATTTGCACAATCAGAACTCACCACATCCATTGCCTCAACAGACAGTCGCAACTAGGTGGCAGACTCAGGTAAAGAACAAAGGCCTTGTCAAAAATGCTTTGAGATACAGATGTCAAATGCCCCGTTTCCACCGAGCGGTACGGTACGGTACGGGTCGGTACCCTTTTATTTGTGTCTCCACTGAGAAAAGTACCAAAGATCCGCACCGTACCGTACCACTTTTTGGGTACCCTTCCGTTGGGGTACCTGGCACAGTTGTTTGGTACTAAAGGGTGGAGCTAGACTCACTGAAGAACGTTGATTGGTTGAAAGAGTGTCGTCATTTGCGCGTGCCGCAAGGGGAAAAACAACACACGAGGCGCCATTTTTAAACTACACCACAAACACATTCGCAACAATGTCGCCGCGCAGCGTTTTACCTTTGTCAACCCAGGAGGTGCAGACTTTCTTGGGTATCATCGGAGAAGAAAGGGTGCAAAGAGAACTCGATGGCATGGTGAGTAGGGTTGGGTATCGTTTGAAGTTGAGCGATTCCGATTCCAATTCCGATTCCTGGTTTCGATTCCGGTTCCCAGCGATTCTCGATTCCGATTCTTTTAAGAGGCAGGGTCAAAAAAGTTTAAGTTTAAGATATTTTAAATGAGCTAGCTAACCAAGGGTCTTTCTGAAGAAAATAGTCTGACCTTCTCCATCAATATTAATTATTTGTATTAACTTTACTATGAATTTCTAACAGGGCTGTTTTCAACTACAAAATAAATATCAAACTATGAACTTGAATATTGTATAAACATTATAAATAATGAATAATTTTAACAGGGGTACACTTTCCTCCAGAGAGCTTTATTTTTGAAACCTCACAAAAACGAACCCTTGGAATCAGAGGAAGAGGCAGCGCGTCAAACACGGGGCACACGGAGGGGGGGGGGGGCGCGCAACTCTCCCAACCTCAAATCAGGGACACTTTCGCTGACGGGGGGCTGCTGGCGGTCGACGCGGGGAGTGCTAGCACAATCTTTTTTTTCTTTCTTTGCAGCGCCAGCCTCACTGCTCATTTTAACAGAGAGGACCGCTCCGCTCGGGCCACCCGGCACCCGCGCGCACTGGTCTGATGCGTCACACATTCACAACAACCGGGAGTTTTTTGCCGAGTTTTCGGTTTGTTTCGAGAAGTGTAACCACACTTAGGACCGCCGACGCACGCTAGACATGTTCGATCGCGCTGTTACGCCAACACTTCCGGTAGACGCTTCTTCGTTGGTGTTCAGCGGTTTCTATTTCCGGTCTCGCCGGCGGACTGAGAATAGAAACTAGGAATCGAATTTTAAACTTTTGAACGATACCGGGTAAATCGCAAAGCTAGTTTCGATTCCAATCGATTCTCGATTCTCGATACCCAACCCTAATGGTGAGAAACGAAAAGGTTTTTCAGCATGTTTCTGAGAGGCTGGCTGTCGAGGGATACCAGCGGACATCCGAGCAGTGCCGCATTAAATGCAAGCAACTGCGGAGCGACTACCATAAGGTGAAAGACCACAACAGCCTGAGTGGTGTTCACCGAAAAGATTGGAAGTGGCTTGCTATGATGGACGCTATCTATGGACACAGACCGGCGAGTTTGGGACGAGAAGGAGGCATCGATACGGCCACCTCGTTGCTGGAGTCGACAACGGAGCCTCCCGGTAATTTTTAAATTGTGAAATATAGTAAGATCACGGGAAAGCGTAGTTTTGATGCACAGCTTTTGTGCACGTCCGTTGTTTGTCTGTCAGCCAGCCATGTGTGGTATCAAACAATAATTTGCAAGCTAGGAAAACGTTAGTATATTAGCACGTGGTGGAGGACGGAGTGCTTGCCCAGTAACGTAACTTGTACAGATACCCCAATAAAATACGATTATTTTACTAGTAAAGATATACTGCTAAATATATATTGACGAGAGAGGCTAGACATACTACGTTGTATGTTCTGTATTTATCTCAACCGCCGTTTGTGTAATTAACGTGACTTGTTTAACTTTTCAGTTGAGCATCCTGGCTGTCGGGAGGAAATGGAACCAGAGGTACTTCGTGAAATTTCTACCCTTGAAAGCATAAGTTCGCCTGCCAGGACTTCAACACCGACACCACCAGAATCTGCTCCATCTACTTCGAGTGAACCTCGGCGTTTTACAATTGGTAAGACATGAACACCAGAGTGAAAAGAAATTTAATAAATATTTATATTTATAATGGCAAACGTCTTGTTGTCTCCCCGTAATTTGGGTTGGTTCAAATCACAAAGATCAAAAGGCATCACTCAACAAACCAACATTCCTGTCTCTTTTGCATTCCAGGCAAGAGGAAAAGGGGGCAACAGGATGTTGTTGCGGCCCTGGCTGAGATGCAGGCAGCTGATGAGAAGCAGCAGGAGTGCTTGGAGAAGATGGAGGACCGCCGTGACCGGCGCTTCGAAATTATGATGGAGGATGCCCGTGAGGCAAGGCGGCATGAGGCTGATATAACGCGCCAACATATGGAGCAGTTGGTTAACTTTAATCAGGCCTTCCTCGGCACGCTCACCCAGCTGGTGCAGAAGTTTAGTCCCCCCAACTCTGTGCCATGATTCAGCCACTAGTGCTCTTTTGCACACAGCACTTTAGTTTACTTTTTTGGACTCATTTGCTTTGTTTGCACTCGTTTGATTTGTTTGCACTCGTTTGATTTTTTAAATTAAAATATGTTTTTATTACCTCTTGTGTCCTTTGTTCCATTGCCATCGCACACAATTCCTCCCTAAACCATTCTATAAATTGAGGTCATTTTATTTATGTTCCTGTCATCTGTTAATTGTTTGCTACCTTGGCCATTTGAGAGATTATGCTTGTCTTAAATACAAAACAGTAATGTTACTTCACATTTACAATAGGTGATCTTCCAAGGTTTAACCCTAATCATGATTTTTAAAGTAACCTATTGCAAACAAAATCTGGATCTAATTCTTCAGTTCACACATTCTTAATTACACGTACATCATTTGTAAGTACACTAATATAACCAAAGGATACGCTATAAATTGTTTACTTGCACAGTATTATGGAAAGTCACCAGATTGTCCATTTGATATAGTTACTATTTCTCAAAATATGAAGAGGCAGGGTAAAAGTAAAAAGGATTTATTCTTTTTCAATAAAATTCAAACATAATATATATACAGATGTACAACAGATTTAACTGTTCAAATAACGCATTAGACCCTCGCGTACATCCCTGCCCTCCTCCACTGCGCCCTGTGGCTGTGGAACCACAGGCTCCGCAGCAACTGGTGTATCCCATTCGTGCTGGTAATCCTCTCCATGCCTTTCACAAAGATTGTGCAGAGCACAACAAGTCAACACCATGGACTTCACCAATTCAATGTCGCTGTCATTCCTCTTCATAAGGCACCGCCACCTTCCTTTGAGTCTCCCAAAAGCATATTCCACCACCACCCGAGCCCTACACACTTTTTTGTTGTAGGTCAGTTGTTCTGCTGTCAGCCAGAACCCGCGCATCATGCAAACGTCCAGCCATTCCAGCATATGCACTCCAAAATAGTCCTTTTCCATCAACTACTCCTTGCAGGATGATGGAATGCCAGCCTTTTCTGTTGAAGTAATCACAGTGGTACTCCTTTGGGGCTATTATGGGTATGTGTGACCCATCAATGGCACCAACACACTGCGGAAGCCCCCATCGGTTCTCAAAGTAGGCTGCCATCTCTTTAAACTGCTGGTGGTCAGGGAAACGTATCTGTTCTGGAACTAACAAATTCCTAGCGGCCTTGCAGAATTCCTGGACGCACCGACACACTGTTGTTCTGCTGACTCCAAAAAGATGGCCAATACTTCTGTACTTGCTGTTGGTTGCAAGCTTCCATAGTGCAATGGCAACTCTTTTCTTTACAGGAACACACATTCTGTAGTTTGTGTCCTGCTTTTCCATTGCTGGATGCACCATGGAACAAAGGAATACAAATGTTTCTTCAGACATCCTGAAGTTGTGCACCCACTGTGAGTGTGTGAATCCTGGAACAATCACATCCCACCAGTCATTTGAGCGGCTGAAAGTCCAAATGGTTGGTCTGCGGCGCTGTTTTTGCAACAGATTTATTATCTAGAAAACACAAAGCAATGTTAAGGTTAAAACAATGTCACAGTGATGGTGGGTGTGTTCAAGTCATTCAATTATTAGGGCAACTACCATACGCCAGATCAAAAAAATACATTAATAATACAAGTATTATATAAAGTATTATGCACCAGAGAGGGAACTTTGGTGTCATTAAAGCACAAAGAAAAAATAGCTTAAAGATATACCTATTTTCTCAGAATAATCAATCATTAACCACAACTAGTATTGCACTTTAAATCATATAGGTGAGAGTTAAATACTCTTAATAAGTAACCTTCATAGTGCTTAAATAATAAACAGGCTGTAGTTTACAGTTAGCACTTATTTTTTTAGTTTAGGATTATTTAATTTATAAAAAATATAGTTTGAACAAAAGACGAAATACATTAATACATGACATGAAAAAGATCGCTTAGCTCAAGCTTACCCTCTTGCGCCGTCGTGTTTGTCTTGCCTTGTCTTGACTCACGCGGTTGTCTATCTCGTCCCAGCTCATTAAAACTTCCCGAATTCGCCTGTGTTTTTCCGCTGTGTTTTTCCTTGCAGCGTGTAGCCTTTGCTCAAACAAAAATTGTTGTCTCCTTGTGACAAACAGCCACATATTGAGAAGCAACAACAGGATCGGCTGTATGTCCTCCATTGTTGTTTGCGGTTTGTTTTCCGTTTTCGCGCGATCGAATGACGTCAATCTACTTTGCGTCCAATACCACGCCCATCAAGTGACGTTACCACTACTTTCTGGAATACACCACGCCTACCAGGTAAGGGTACTGTTGGCGGTGGAAACGCTCGCCAAATCATGGTTAACAGACCCGACCCGTACCGACCCGACCCGTACCGTACCGTACTGCTCGGTGGAAACGAGCCAAAAGTCTTGCCCAATTTGCTACTCGGATTAGGCCAGGACAAAATGGGCATCCAAGGTTTCTTTGCCAAAGGGAAGGGCTGGAAAGTGTCTCCCAGAATAACAAAGGTTCACATAGTGCGAATTATCCCGCTTCTGATTCCTCAAAATTGCCAGAAAGTCTCACAGATGCCTGGGGTGTGCGTCATAAAGGGGACTATTCCGACCTTAAGTCCCGCCCCTGACAAGAAATGCAACGCTCTCTGTCAAAGTACTTTTGAAGTCACTCGTTTGGCGTTTTAAACGCTTGAACCGAAAATGAGGGTACTCTCAAAAAACAGCAAACACATGCCTTTTGCCGGGGAAAAGTCTCAACCCTTACTACTACTGTGACCTTTCACAGGGAATGAATCTCTCCAGTCTGCACCATTGTGAAGGTATTCATCCGTCCACAGGGGGTTCAAAGGGCATTCAGCAAATGAGGGTCAATGTGCTTGCTACGGCAGCACGTATAATAAATTGGAAACGATACAGAGAAGATTAGCATGGCCCCTGCGCAAGGATGACACCCAAATTCGTGAAGGGTTTCCATATTTTCATTTGCACAATCAGAACTCACCACATCCATTGCCTCAACAGACAGTCGCAACTAGGTGGCAGACTCAGGTAAAGAACAAAGGCCTTGTCAAAAATGCTTTGAGATAGAGATGTCAAAGTCTTGCCCAATTTGCTACTCGGATTAGGCCAGGACAAAATGGGCATCCAAGGTTTCTTTGCCAAAGGGAAGGGCTGGAAAGTGTCTCCCAGAATGACAAAGGTTCACATAGTGCGAATTATCCCGCTTCTGATTCCTCAAATTTGCCAGAAAGTCTCACAGATGCCTGGGGTGTGCGTCATAAAGGGGACTATTCCGACCTTAAGTCCCGCCCCCGACAAGAAATGCAACGCTTTCCTTCAAAGTACTTTTGAAGTCACTCGTTTGGCGGTTTAAACGCTTGAACCGAAAATGAGGGTACTCTCAAAAAACTGCAAACACATGCCTTTTGCCGGGGAAAAGTCTCAACCCTTACCAAAAGGCCATAATGTAACAAAGTAATCTACCTTAAAAATGCACTTATGTCAATGCTACACACAGTGCCTCAAGAAATGACGCTCCAGCACAAATGCTCTCGCTTCTTCGTTGGATATGTTTGTTGAAAGGTTTTTGGAAACGAAGATCAGAGATGGACTTTATGTTAAGTTACAGATGTTGTAATCACAAAGAAATCAATGCATTTAAATGCTCTCGACATACCATAAAATACATACCACTTTTGACCTAATTTTTCAACTTTGGAAACGTATTGTTGCCAGAAGTGTTTAGGTTTTGTAAGTCCAAAACATGACGTTGGAAGGTAAACCTGGAAAAAAGGTCATAATGTAACAAAGTAATCTACCTTAAAAATGCACTTATGTAAATGCTACACACAGTGCCTCAAGAAATGACGCTCCAGCACGGCACGATATCAAATCTGATATTTCATGCTGTGTTGTACAAAAGATAAGGAATTCAACAACATAGTCAATAAAGGACATCCTAGTATTTATTATAATTTCAATGCCTTACATCATTTTCAAGTCAGGATGGCCGAGTGGTCTAAGGCGCTGCGTTAAGGTCGCAGTCTCCCCTGGAGGCGTGGGTTCAAATCCTACTTCTGACCAATGCTCTCGCTTCTTCGTTGGATATGTTTGTTGAAAGGTATTTGGAAACGAAGATCAGAGATGGACTTTATGTTAAGTTACAGATGTTGTAATCACAAAGAAATCAATGCATTTAAATGCTCTCGACATACCATAAAATACAAACCACTTTTGACTTAATTTTTCAGCTTTGGAAACGTATTGCTGCCAGAAGTGTTTAGGTTTTGTAAGTCCAAAACATGAGGTTGGAAGGTAAACCTTGAAAACAGGCCATAATGTAACAAAGTAATCTACCTTAAAAATGCACTTATGTCAATGCTACACACAGTGCCTCAAGAAATGACGCTCCAGCACGGCACTATATCACATCTGATATTTCATGCTGTGTTGTACAAAAGATAAGGAATTCACCAACAGTCAATAAAGGACATCCTGGTATTTATTATAATTTCAATGCCTTACATCATTTTCAAGTGAGGATGGCCGAGTGGTCTAAGGCGCTGCGTTAAGGTCGCAGTCTCCCCTGGAGGCGTGGGTTCAAATCCCACTTCTGACAAATGCTCTCGCTTCTTCATTGGATATGTTTGTGAAAGGTATTTGGAAACGAAGATCAGAGATGGATTTTATGTTAAGTTACAGAAGTTGTAATCACAAAGAAATTAATGCATTTAAATGCTCTCGACATACCATAAAATACAAACCACTTTTGACTTAATTTTTCAACTTTGGAAACGTATTGCTGCCAGAAGTGTTTAGGTTTTGTAAGTCCAAAAAATGACGTTGGAAGGTAAACCTGGAAAAAAGGCCATAATGTAACAAAGTAATCTACCTTAAAAATGCACTTATGTCAATGCTACACACAGTGCCTCAAGAAATGACGCTCCAGCACGGCACTATATCACATCTGATATTTCATGCTGTGTTGTACAAAAGATGCGGAATTCAACAACATAGTCAATAAAGGACATCCTGGTATTTATTATAATTTCAATGCCTTACATCATTTTCAAGTCAGGATGGCCGAGTGGTCTAAGGCGCTGCGTTAAGGTCGCAGTCTCCCCTGGAGGCGTGGGTTCAAATCCCACTTCTGACAAATGGTCTCGCTTATTTGTTGGATATGTTGTTTGTTGAAAGGTATTTGGAAACGAAGATCAGAGATGGATTTTATGTTAAGTTACAGATGTTGTAATCACAAAGAAATTAATGCATTTAAATGCTCTCGACATACCATAAAATACAAACCACTTTTGACTTAATTTTTCAATTTTGGAAACGTATTGCTGCCAGAAGTGTTTAGGTTTTGTAAGTCCAAAACATGACGTTGGAAGGTAAACCTGGAAAAAAGGTCATAATGTAACAAAGTAATCTACCTTAAAAATGCACTTATGTAAATGCTACACACAGTGCCTCAAGAAATGACGCTCCAGCACGGCACGATATCAAATCTGATATTTCATGCTGTGTTGTACAAAAGATAAGGAATTCAACAACATAGTCAATAAAGGACATCCTAGTATTTATTATAATTTCAATGCCTTACATCATTTTCAAGTCAGGATGGCCGAGTGGTCTAAGGCGCTGCGTTAAGGTCGCAGTCTCCCCTGGAGGCGTGGGTTCAAATCCTACTTCTGACCAATGCTCTCGCTTCTTCGTTGGATATGTTTGTTGAAAGGTATTTGGAAACGAAGATCAGAGATGGACTTTATGTTAAGTTACAGATGTTGTAATCACAAAGAAATCAATGCATTTAAATGCTCTCGACATACCATAAAATACAAACCACTTTTGACTTAATTTTTCAATTTTGGAAACGTATTGCTGCCAGAAGTGTTTAGGTTTTGTAAGTCCAAAACATGACGTTGGAAGGTAAACCTGGAAAAAAGGCCATAATGTAACAAAGTAATCTACCTTAAAAATGCACTTATGTCAATGCTACACACAGTGCCTCAAGAAATGACGCTCCAGCACGGCACTATATCACATCTGATATTTCATGCTGTGTTGTACAAAAGATAAGGAATTCAACAACATAGTCAATAAAGGATCTCCTGGTATTTATTATAATTTCAATGCCTTACATCATTTTCAAGTCAGGATGGCCGAGTGGTGTAAGGCGCTGCGTTAAGGTCGCAGTCTCCCCTGGAGGCGTGGGTTCAAATCCCACTTCTGACAAATGGTCTCGCTTCTTCGTTGGATATGTTTGTTGAAAGGTATTTGGAAACGAAGATCAGAGATGGATTTTATGTTAAGTTACAGAAGTTGTAATCACAAAGAAATTAATGCATTTAAATGCTCTCGACATACCATAAAATACAAACCACTTTTGACTTAATTTTTCAACTTTGGAAACGTATTGCTGCCAGAAGTGTTTAGGTTTTGTAAGTCCAAAAAATGACGTTGGAAGGTAAACCTGGAAAAAAGGCCATAATGTAACAAAGTAATCTACCTTAAAAATGCACTTATGTCAATGCTACACACAGTGCCTCAAGAAATGACGCTCCAGCACGGCACTATATCACATCTGATATTTCATGCTGTGTTGTACAAAAGATAAGGAATTCACCAACATAGTCAATAAAGGACATCCTGGTATTTATTATAATTTCAATGCCTTACATCATTTTTAAGTCAGGATGGCCGAGTGGTCTAAGGCGCTGCGTTAAGGTCGCAGTCTCCCCTGGAGGCGTGGGTTCAAATCCCACTTCTGACAAATGGTCTCGCTTCTTCGTTGGATATGTTGTTTGTTGAAAGATATTTGGAAACGAAGATCAGAGATGGATTTTATGTTAAGTTACAGATGTTGTAATCACAAAGAAATTAATGCATTTAAATGCTCTCGACATACCATAAAATACAAACCACTTTTGACTTAATTTTTCAACTTTGGAAACGTATTGCTGCCAGAAGTGTTTAGGTTTTGTAAGTCCAAAACATGAGGTTGGAAGGTAAACCTTGAAAACAGGCCATAATGTAACAAAGTAATCTACCTTAAAAATGCACTTATGTCAATGCTACACACAGTGCCTCAAGAAATGACGCTCCAGCACGGCACTATATCACATCTGATATTTCATGCTGTGTTGTACAAAAGATGCGGAATTCAACAACATAGTCAATAAAGGACATCCTGGTATTTATTATAATTTCAATGCCTTACATCATTTTCAAGTCAGGATGGCCGAGTGGTCTAAGGCGCTGCGTTAAGGTCGCAGTCTCCCCTGGAGGCGTGGGTTCAAATCCCACTTCTGACAAATGGTCTCGCTTCTTCGTTGGATATGTTTGTTGAAAGGTATTTGGAAACGAAGATCAGAGATGGATTTTATGTTAAGTTACAGAAGTTGTAATCACAAAGAAATTAATGCATTTAAATGCTCTCGACATACCATAAAATACAAACCACTTTTGACTTAATTTTTCAACTTTGGAAACGTATTGCTGCCAGAAGTGTTTAGGTTTTGTAAGTCCAAAAAATGACGTTGGAAGGTAAACCTTGAAAAAAGGCCATAATGTAACAAAGTAATCTACCTTAAAAATGCACTTATGTCAATGCTACACACAGTGCCTCAAGAAATGACGCTCCAGCACGGCACTATATCACATCTGATATTTCATGCTGTGTTGTAGAAAAGATAAGGAATTCACCAACAGTCAATAAAGGACATCCTGGTATTTATTATAATTTCAATGCCTTACATCATTTTCAAGTGAGGATGGCCGAGTGGTCTAAGGCGCTGCGTTAAGGTCGCAGTCTCCCCTGGAGGCGTGGGTTCAAATCCCACTTCTGACAAATGGTCTCGCTTCTTCATTGGATATGTTTGTTGAAAGGTATTTGGAAACGAAGATCAGAGATGGATTTTATGTTAAGTTACAGATGTCGTAATCACAAAGAAATTAATGCATTTAAATGCTCTCGACATACCATAAAATACAAACCACTTTTGACTTAATTTTTCAACTTTGGAAACGTATTGCTGCCAGAAGTGTTTAGGTTTTGTAAGTCCAAAACATGAGGTTGGAAGGTAAACCTTGAAAACAGGCCATAATGTAACAAAGTAATCTACCTTAAAAATGCACTTATGTCAATGCTACACACAGTGCCTCAAGAAATGACGCTCCAGCACGGCACTATATCACATCTGATATTTCATGCTGTGTTGTACAAAAGATGCGGAATTCAACAACATAGTCAATAAAGGACATCCTGGTATTTATTATAATTTCTATGCCTTACATCATTTTCAAGTCAGGATGGCCGAGTGGTCTAAGGCGCTGCGTTAAGATCGCAGTCTCCCCTGGAGGCGTGGGTTCAAATCCCACTTCTGACAAATGGTCTCGCTTCTTCGTTGGATATGTTGTTTGTTGAAAGGTATTTGGAAACGAAGATCAGAGATGGATTTTATGTTAAGTTACAGATGTTGTAATCACAAAGAAATTAATGCATTTAAATGCTCTCGACATACCATAAAATACAAACCACTTTTGACTTAATTTTTCAACTTTGGAAACGTATTGCTGCCAGAAGTGTTTAGGTTTTGTAAGTCCAAAAAATGACGTTGGAAGGTAAACCTGGAAAAAAGGCCATAATGTAACAAAGTAATCTACCTTAAAAATGCACTTATGTCAATGCTACACACAGTGCCTCAAGAAATGACGCTCCAGCACGGCACTATATCACATCTGATATTTCATGCTGTGTTGTACAAAAGATGCGGAATTCACCAACATAGTCAATAAAGGACATCCTGGTATTTATTATAATTTCAATGCCTTACATCGATTTTAAGTCAGGATGGCCGAGTGGTCTAAGGCGCTGCGTTAAGGTCGCAGTCTCCCCTGGAGGCGTGGGTTCAAATCCCACTTCTGACAAATGGTCTCGCTTCTTCGTTGGATATGTTTGTTGAAAGGTATTTGGAAACGAAGATCAGAGATGGATTTTATGTTAAGTTACAGAAGTTGTAATCACAAAGAAATTAATGCATTTAAATGCTCTCGACATACCATAAAATACAAACCACTTTTGACTTAATTTTTCAACTTTGGAAACGTATTGCTGCCAGAAGTGTTTAGGTTTTGTAAGTCCAAAAAATGACGTTGGAAGGTAAACCTTGAAAAAAGGCCATAATGTAACAAAGTAATCTACCTTAAAAATGCACTTATGTCAATGCTACACACAGTGCCTCAAGAAATGACGCTCCAGCACGGCACTATATCACATCTGATATTTCATGCTGTGTTGTAGAAAAGATAAGGAATTCACCAACAGTCAATAAAGGACATCCTGGTATTTATTATAATTTCAATGCCTTACATCATTTTCAAGTGAGGATGGCCGAGTGGTCTAAGGCGCTGCGTTAAGGTCGCAGTCTCCCCTGGAGGCGTGGGTTCAAATCCCACTTCTGACAAATGGTCTCGCTTCTTCATTGGATATGTTTGTTGAAAGGTATTTGGAAACGAAGATCAGAGATGGATTTTATGTTAAGTTACAGATGTCGTAATCACAAAGAAATTAATGCATTTAAATGCTCTCGACATACCATAAAATACAAACCACTTTTGACTTAATTTTTCAACTTTGGAAACGTATTGCTGCCAGAAGTGTTTAGGTTTTGTAAGTCCAAAACATGAGGTTGGAAGGTAAACCTTGAAAACAGGCCATAATGTAACAAAGTAATCTACCTTAAAAATGCACTTATGTCAATGCTACACACAGTGCCTCAAGAAATGACGCTCCAGCACGGCACTATATCACATCTGATATTTCATGCTGTGTTGTACAAAAGATGCGGAATTCAACAACATAGTCAATAAAGGACATCCTGGTATTTATTATAATTTCTATGCCTTACATCATTTTCAAGTCAGGATGGCCGAGTGGTCTAAGGCGCTGCGTTAAGGTCGCAGTCTCCCCTGGAGGCGTGGGTTCAAATCCCACTTCTGACAAATGGTCTCGCTTCTTCGTTGGATATGTTGTTTGTTGAAAGGTATTTGGAAACGAAGATCAGAGATGGATTTTATGTTAAGTTACAGATGTTGTAATCACAAAGAAATTAATGCATTTAAATGCTCTCGACATACCATAAAATACAAACCACTTTTGACTTAATTTTTCAACTTTGGAAACGTATTGCTGCCAGAAGTGTTTAGGTTTTGTAAGTCCAAAACATGAGGTTGGAAGGTAAACCTTGAAAACAGGCCATAATGTTACAAAGTAATCTACCTTAAAAATGCACTTATGTCAATGCTACACACAGTGCCTCAAGAAATGACGCTCCAGCACGGCACTATATCACATCTGATATTTCATGCTGTGTTGTACAAAAGATGCGGAATTCAACAACATAGTCAATAAAGGACATCCTGGTATTTATTATAATTTCTATGCCTTACATCATTTTCAAGTCAGGATGGCCGAGTGGTCTAAGGCGCTGCGTTAAGGTCGCAGTCTCCCCTGGAGGCGTGGGTTCAAATCCCACTTCTGACAAATGGTCTCGCTTCTTCGTTGGATATGTTTGTTGAAAGGTATTTGGAAACGAAGATCAGAGATGGATTTTATGTTAAGTTACAGAAGTTGTAATCACAAAGAAATTAATGCATTTAAATGCTCTCGACATACCATAAAATACAAACCACTTTTGACTTAATTTTTCAACTTTGGAAACGTATTGCTGCCAGAAGTGTTTAGGTTTTGTAAGTCCAAAAAATGACGTTGGAAGGTAAACCTTGAAAAAAGGCCATAATGTAACAAAGTAATCTACCTTAAAAATGCACTTATGTCAATGCTACACACAGTGCCTCAAGAAATGACGCTCCAGCACGGCACTATATCACATCTGATATTTCATGCTGTGTTGTACAAAAGATAAGGAATTCACCAACATAGTCAATAAAGGACATCCTGGTATTTATTATAATTTCAATGCCTTACATCATTTTCAAGTCAGGATGGCCGAGTGGTCTAAGGCGCTGCGTTAAGGTCGCAGTCTCCCCTGGAGGCGTGGGTTCAAATCCCACTTCTGACAAATGGTCTCGCTTCTTCGTTGGATATGTTGTTTGTTGAAAGGTATTTGGAAACGAAGATCAGAGATGGATTTTATGTTAAGTTACAGATGTTGTAATCACAAAGAAATTAATGCATTTAAATGCTCTCGACATACCATAAAATACAAACCACTTTTGACTTAATTTTTCAACTTTGGAAACGTATTGCTGCCAGAAGTGTTTAGGTTTTGTAAGTCCAAAACATGAGGTTGGAAGGTAAACCTTGAAAACAGGCCATAATGTAACAAAGTAATCTACCTTAAAAATGCACTTATGTCAATGCTACACACAGTGCCTCAAGAAATGACGCTTCAGCACGGCACTATATCACATCTGATATTTCATGCTGTGTTGTACAAAAGATGCGGAATTCAACAACATAGTCAATAAAGGACATCCTGGTATTTATTATAATTTCAATGCCTTACATCATTTTCAAGTCAGGATGGCCGAGTGGTCTAAGGCGCTGCGTTAAGGTCGCAGTCTCCCCTGGAGGCGTGGGTTCAAATCCCACTTCTGACAAATGGTCTCGCTTCTTCGTTGGATATGTTTGTTGAAAGGTATTTGGAAACGAAGATCAGAGATGGATTTTATGTTAAGTTACAGAAGTTGTAATCACAAAGAAATTAATGCATTTAAATGCTCTCGACATACCATAAAATACAAACCACTTTTGACTTAATTTTTCAACTTTGGAAACGTATTGCTGCCAGAAGTGTTTAGGTTTTGTAAGTCCAAAAAATGACGTTGGAAGGTAAACCTTGAAAAAAGGCCATAATGTAACAAAGTAATCTACCTTAAAAATGCACTTATGTCAATGCTACACACAGTGCCTCAAGAAATGACGCTCCAGCACGGCACTATATCACATCTGATATTTCATGCTGTGTTGTAGAAAAGATAAGGAATTCACCAACAGTCAATAAAGGACATCCTGGTATTTATTATAATTTCAATGCCTTACATCATTTTCAAGTGAGGATGGCCGAGTGGTCTAAGGCGCTGCGTTAAGGTCGCAGTCTCCCCTGGAGGCGTGGGTTCAAATCCCACTTCTGACAAATGGTCTCGCTTCTTCATTGGATATGTTTGTTGAAAGGTATTTGGAAACGAAGATCAGAGATGTATTTTATGTTAAGTTACAGATGTCGTAATCACAAAGAAATTAATGCATTTAAATGCTCTCGACATACCATAAAATACAAACCACTTTTGACTTAATTTTTCAACTTTGGAAACGTATTGCTGCCAGAAGTGTTTAGGTTTTGTAAGTCCAAAACATGAGGTTGGAAGGTAAACCTTGAAAACAGGCCATAATGTAACAAAGTAATCTACCTTAAAAATGCACTTATGTCAATGCTACACACAGTGCCTCAAGAAATGACGCTCCAGCACGGCACTATATCACATCTGATATTTCATGCTGTGTTGTACAAAAGATGCGGAATTCAACAACATAGTCAATAAAGGACATCCTGGTATTTATTATAATTTCTATGCCTTACATCATTTTCAAGTCAGGATGGCCGAGTGGTCTAAGGCGCTGCGTTAAGGTCGCAGTCTCCCCTGGAGGCGTGGGTTCAAATCCCACTTCTGACAAATGGTCTCGCTTCTTCGTTGGATATGTTGTTTGTTGAAAGGTATTTGGAAACGAAGATCAGAGATGGATTTTATGTTAAGTTACAGATGTTGTAATCACAAAGAAATTAATGCATTTAAATGCTCTCGACATACCATAAAATACAAACCACTTTTGACTTAATTTTTCAACTTTGGAAACGTATTGCTGCCAGAAGTGTTTAGGTTTTGTAAGTCCAAAACATGAGGTTGGAAGGTAAACCTTGAAAACAGGCCATAATGTTACAAAGTAATCTACCTTAAAAATGCACTTATGTCAATGCTACACACAGTGCCTCAAGAAATGACGCTCCAGCACGGCACTATATCACATCTGATATTTCATGCTGTGTTGTACAAAAGATGCGGAATTCAACAACATAGTCAATAAAGGACATCCTGGTATTTATTATAATTTCTATGCCTTACATCATTTTCAAGTCAGGATGGCCGAGTGGTCTAAGGCGCTGCGTTAAGGTCGCAGTCTCCCCTGGAGGCGTGGGTTCAAATCCCACTTCTGACAAATGGTCTCGCTTCTTCGTTGGATATGTTTGTTGAAAGGTATTTGGAAACGAAGATCAGAGATGGATTTTATGTTAAGTTACAGAAGTTGTAATCACAAAGAAATTAATGCATTTAAATGCTCTCGACATACCATAAAATACAAACCACTTTTGACTTAATTTTTCAACTTTGGAAACGTATTGCTGCCAGAAGTGTTTAGGTTTTGTAAGTCCAAAAAATGACGTTGGAAGGTAAACCTTGAAAAAAGGCCATAATGTAACAAAGTAATCTACCTTAAAAATGCACTTATGTCAATGCTACACACAGTGCCTCAAGAAATGACGCTCCAGCACGGCACTATATCACATCTGATATTTCATGCTGTGTTGTACAAAAGATAAGGAATTCAACAACATAGTCAATAAAGGACATCCTGGTATTTATTATAATTTCAATGCCTTACATCATTTTCAAGTCAGGATGGCCGAGTGGTCTAAGGCGCTGCGTTAAGGTCGCAGTCTCCCCTGGAGGCGTGGGTTCAAATCCCACTTCTGACAAATGGTCTCGCTTCTTCGTTGGATATGTTTGTTGAAAGGTATTTGGAAACGAAGATCAGAGATGGATTTTATGTTAAGTTACAGAAGTTGTAATCACAAAGAAATTAATGCATTTAAATGCTCTCGACATACCATAAAATACAAACCACTTTTGACTTAATTTTTCAACTTTGGAAACGTATTGCTGCCAGAAGTGTTTAGGTTTTGTAAGTCCAAAACATGAGGTTGGAAGGTAAACCTTGAAAACAGGCCATAATGTAACAAAGTAATCTACCTTAAAAATGCACTTATGTCAATGCTACACACAGTGCCTCAAGAAATGACGCTCCAGCACGGCACTATATCACATCTGATATTTCATGCTGTGTTGTACAAAAGATGCGGAATTCACCAACATAGTCAATAAAGGACATCCTGGTATTTATTATAATTTCAATGCCTTACATCATTTTCAAGTCAGGATGGCCGAGTGGTCTAAGGCGCTGCGTTAAGGTCGCAGTCTCCCCTGGAGGCGTGGGTTCAAATCCCACTTCTGACAAATGGTCTCGCTTCTTCATTGGATATGTTTGTTGAAAGGTATTTGGAAACGAAGATCAGAGATGGATTTTATGTTAAGTTACAGATGTTGTAATCACAAAGAAATTAATGCATTTAAATGCTCTCGACATACCATAAAATACAAACCACTTTTGACTTAATTTTTCAACTTTGGAAACGTATTGCTGCCAGAAGTGTTTAGGTTTTGTAAGTCCAAAAAATGACGTTGGAAGGTAAACCTGGAAAAAAGGCCATAATGTAACAAAGTAATCTACCTTAAAAATGCACTTATGTCAATGCTACACACAGTGCCTCAAGAAATGACGCTCCAGCACGGCACTATATCACATCTGATATTTCATGCTGTGTTGTACAAAAGATGCGGAATTCAACAACATAGTCAATAAAGGACATCCTGGTATTTATTATAATTTCTATGCCTTACATCATTTTCAAGTCAGGATGGCCGAGTGGTCTAAGGCGCTGCGTTAAGGTCGCAGTCTCCCCTGGAGGCGTGGGTTCAAATCCCACTTCTGACAAATGGTCTCGCTTCTTCGTTGGATATGTTGTTTGTTGAAAGGTATTTGGAAACGAAGATCAGAGATGGATTTTATGTTAAGTTACAGATGTTGTAATCACAAAGAAATTAATGCATTTAAATGCTCTCGACATACCATAAAATACAAACCACTTTTGACTTAATTTTTCAACTTTGGAAACGTATTGCTGCCAGAAGTGTTTAGGTTTTGTAAGTCCAAAACATGAGGTTGGAAGGTAAACCTTGAAAACAGGCCATAATGTTACAAAGTAATCTACCTTAAAAATGCACTTATGTCAATGCTACACACAGTGCCTCAAGAAATGACGCTCCAGCACGGCACTATATCACATCTGATATTTCATGCTGTGTTGTAGAAAAGATAAGGAATTCACCAACAGTCAATAAAGGACATCCTGGTATTTATTATAATTTCAATGCCTTACATCATTTTCAAGTGAGGATGGCCGAGTGGTCTAAGGCGCTGCGTTAAGGTCGCAGTCTCCCCTGGAGGCGTGGGTTCAAATCCCACTTCTGACAAATGGTCTCGCTTCTTCATTGGATATGTTTGTTGAAAGGTATTTGGAAACGAAGATCAGAGATGGATTTTATGTTAAGTTACAGATGTCGTAATCACAAAGAAATTAATGCATTTAAATGCTCTCGACATACCATAAAATACAAACCACTTTTGACTTAATTTTTCAACTTTGGAAACGTATTGCTGCCAGAAGTGTTTAGGTTTTGTAAGTCCAAAACATGAGGTTGGAAGGTAAACCTTGAAAACAGGCCATAATGTAACAAAGTAATCTACCTTAAAAATGCACTTATGTCAATGCTACACACAGTGCCTCAAGAAATGACGCTCCAGCACGGCACTATATCACATCTGATATTTCATGCTGTGTTGTACAAAAGATGCGGAATTCAACAACATAGTCAATAAAGGACATCCTGGTATTTATTATAATTTCTATGCCTTACATCATTTTCAAGTCAGGATGGCCGAGTGGTCTAAGGCGCTGCGTTAAGGTCGCAGTCTCCCCTGGAGGCGTGGGTTCAAATCCCACTTCTGACAAATGGTCTCGCTTCTTCGTTGGATATGTTGTTTGTTGAAAGGTATTTGGAAACGAAGATCAGAGATGGATTTTATGTTAAGTTACAGATGTTGTAATCACAAAGAAATTAATGCATTTAAATGCTCTCGACATACCATAAAATACAAACCACTTTTGACTTAATTTTTCAACTTTGGAAACGTATTGCTGCCAGAAGTGTTTAGGTTTTGTAAGTCCAAAAAATGACGTTGGAAGGTAAACCTGGAAAAAAGGCCATAATGTAACAAAGTAATCTACCTTAAAAATGCACTTATGTCAATGCTACACACAGTGCCTCAAGAAATGACGCTCCAGCACGGCACTATATCACATCTGATATTTCATGCTGTGTTGTACAAAAGATAAGGAATTCACCAACATAGTCAATAAAGGACATCCTGGTATTTATTATAATTTCAATGCCTTACATCATTTTTAAGTCAGGATGGCCGAGTGGTCTAAGGCGCTGCGTTAAGGTCGCAGTCTCCCCTGGAGGCGTGGGTTCAAATCCCACTTCTGACAAATGGTCTCGCTTCTTCGTTGGATATGTTGTTTGTTGAAAGGTATTTGGAAACGAAGATCAGAGATGGATTTTATGTTAAGTTACAGATGTTGTAATCACAAAGAAATTAATGCATTTAAATGCTCTCGACATACCATAAAATACAAACCACTTTTGACTTAATTTTTCAACTTTGGAAACGTATTGCTGCCAGAAGTGTTTAGGTTTTGTAAGTCCAAAACATGAGGTTGGAAGGTAAACCTTGAAAACAGGCCATAATGTAACAAAGTAATCTACCTTAAAAATGCACTTATGTCAATGCTACACACAGTGCCTCAAGAAATGACGCTCCAGCACGGCACTATATCACATCTGATATTTCATGCTGTGTTGTACAAAAGATGCGGAATTCAACAACATAGTCAATAAAGGACATCCTGGTATTTATTATAATTTCAATGCCTTACATCATTTTCAAGTCAGGATGGCCGAGTGGTCTAAGGCGCTGCGTTAAGGTCGCAGTCTCCCCTGGAGGCGTGGGTTCAAATCCCACTTCTGACAAATGGTCTCGCTTCTTCGTTGGATATGTTTGTTGAAAGGTATTTGGAAACGAAGATCAGAGATGGATTTTATGTTAAGTTACAGAAGTTGTAATCACAAAGAAATTAATGCATTTAAATGCTCTCGACATACCATAAAATACAAACCACTTTTGACTTAATTTTTCAACTTTGGAAACGTATTGCTGCCAGAAGTGTTTAGGTTTTGTAAGTCCAAAAAATGACGTTGGAAGGTAAACCTTGAAAAAAGGCCATAATGTAACAAAGTAATCTACCTTAAAAATGCACTTATGTCAATGCTACACACAGTGCCTCAAGAAATGACGCTCCAGCACGGCACTATATCACATCTGATATTTTATGCTGTGTTGTAGAAAAGATAAGGAATTCACCAACAGTCAATAAAGGACATCCTGGTATTTATTATAATTTCAATGCCTTACATCATTTTCAAGTGAGGATGGCCGAGTGGTCTAAGGCGCTGCGTTAAGGTCGCAGTCTCCCCTGGAGGCGTGGGTTCAAATCCCACTTCTGACAAATGGTCTCGCTTCTTCATTGGATATGTTTGTTGAAAGGTATTTGGAAACGAAGATCAGAGATGTATTTTATGTTAAGTTACAGATGTCGTAATCACAAAGAAATTAATGCATTTAAATGCTCTCGACATACCATAAAATACAAACCACTTTTGACTTAATTTTTCAACTTTGGAAACGTATTGCTGCCAGAAGTGTTTAGGTTTTGTAAGTCCAAAACATGAGGTTGGAAGGTAAACCTTGAAAACAGGCCATAATGTAACAAAGTAATCTACCTTAAAAATGCACTTATGTCAATGCTACACACAGTGCCTCAAGAAATGACGCTCCAGCACGGCACTATATCACATCTGATATTTCATGCTGTGTTGTACAAAAGATGCGGAATTCAACAACATAGTCAATAAAGGACATCCTGGTATTTATTATAATTTCTATGCCTTACATCATTTTCAAGTCAGGATGGCCGAGTGGTCTAAGGCGCTGCGTTAAGGTCGCAGTCTCCCCTGGAGGCGTGGGTTCAAATCCCACTTCTGACAAATGGTCTCGCTTCTTCGTTGGATATGTTGTTTGTTGAAAGGTATTTGGAAACGAAGATCAGAGATGGATTTTATGTTAAGTTACAGATGTTGTAATCACAAAGAAATTAATGCATTTAAATGCTCTCGACATACCATAAAATACAAACCACTTTTGACTTAATTTTTCAACTTTGGAAACGTATTGCTGCCAGAAGTGTTTAGGTTTTGTAAGTCCAAAACATGAGGTTGGAAGGTAAACCTTGAAAACAGGCCATAATGTTACAAAGTAATCTACCTTAAAAATGCACTTATGTCAATGCTACACACAGTGCCTCAAGAAATGACGCTCCAGCACGGCACTATATCACATCTGATATTTCATGCTGTGTTGTACAAAAGATGCGGAATTCAACAACATAGTCAATAAAGGACATCCTGGTATTTATTATAATTTCAATGCCTTACATCATTTTCAAGTCAGGATGGCCGAGTGGTCTAAGGCGCTGCGTTAAGGTCGCAGTCTCCCCTGGAGGCGTGGGTTCAAATCCCACTTCTGACAAATGGTCTCGCTTCTTCGTTGGATATGTTTGTTGAAAGGTATTTGGAAACGAAGATCAGAGATGGATTTTATGTTAAGTTACAGAAGTTGTAATCACAAAGAAATTAATGCATTTAAATGCTCTCGACATACCATAAAATACAAACCACTTTTGACTTAATTTTTCAACTTTGGAAACGTATTGCTGCCAGAAGTGTTTAGGTTTTATAAGTCCAAAAAATGACGTTGGAAGGTAAACCTTGAAAAAAGGCCATAATGTAACAAAGTAATCTACCTTAAAAATGCACTTATGTCAATGCTACACACAGTGCCTCAAGAAATGACGCTCCAGCACGGCACTATATCACATCTGATATTTCATGCTGTGTTGTAGAAAAGATAAGGAATTCACCAACAGTCAATAAAGGACATCCTGGTATTTATTATAATTTCAATGCCTTACATCATTTTCAAGTGAGGATGGCCGAGTGGTCTAAGGCGCTGCGTTAAGGTCGCAGTCTCCCCTGGAGGCGTGGGTTCAAATCCCACTTCTGACAAATGGTCTCGCTTCTTCATTGGATATGTTTGTTGAAAGGTATTTGGAAACGAAGATCAGAGATGTATTTTATGTTAAGTTACAGATGTCGTAATCACAAAGAAATTAATGCATTTAAATGCTCTCGACATACCATAAAATACAAACCACTTTTGACTTAATTTTTCAACTTTGGAAACGTATTGCTGCCAGAAGTGTTTAGGTTTTGTAAGTCCAAAACATGAGGTTGGAAGGTAAACCTTGAAAACAGGCCATAATGTAACAAAGTAATCTACCTTAAAAATGCACTTATGTCAATGCTACACACAGTGCCTCAAGAAATGACGCTCCAGCACGGCACTATATCACATCTGATATTTCATGCTGTGTTGTACAAAAGATGCGGAATTCAACAACATAGTCAATAAAGGACATCCTGGTATTTATTATAATTTCTATGCCTTACATCATTTTCAAGTCAGGATGGCCGAGTGGTCTAAGGCGCTGCGTTAAGGTCGCAGTCTCCCCTGGAGGCGTGGGTTCAAATCCCACTTCTGACAAATGGTCTCGCTTCTTCGTTGGATATGTTGTTTGTTGAAAGGTATTTGGAAACGAAGATCAGAGATGGATTTTATGTTAAGTTACAGATGTTGTAATCACAAAGAAATTAATGCATTTAAATGCTCTCGACATACCATAAAATACAAACCACTTTTGACTTAATTTTTCAACTTTGGAAACGTATTGCTGCCAGAAGTGTTTAGGTTTTGTAAGTCCAAAACATGAGGTTGGAAGGTAAACCTTGAAAACAGGCCATAATGTTACAAAGTAATCTACCTTAAAAATGCACTTATGTCAATGCTACACACAGTGCCTCAAGAAATGACGCTCCAGCACGGCACTATATCACATCTGATATTTCATGCTGTGTTGTACAAAAGATGCGGAATTCAACAACATAGTCAATAAAGGACATCCTGGTATTTATTATAATTTCAATGCCTTACATCATTTTCAAGTCAGGATGGCCGAGTGGTCTAAGGCGCTGCGTTAAGGTCGCAGTCTCCCCTGGAGGCGTGGGTTCAAATCCCACTTCTGACAAATGGTCTCGCTTCTTCGTTGGATATGTTTGTTGAAAGGTATTTGGAAACGAAGATCAGAGATGGATTTTATGTTAAGTTACAGAAGTTGTAATCACAAAGAAATTAATGCATTTAAATGCTCTCGACATACCATAAAATACAAACCACTTTTGACTTAATTTTTCAACTTTGGAAACGTATTGCTGCCAGAAGTGTTTAGGTTTTATAAGTCCAAAAAATGACGTTGGAAGGTAAACCTTGAAAAAAGGCCATAATGTAACAAAGTAATCTACCTTAAAAATGCACTTATGTCAATGCTACACACAGTGCCTCAAGAAATGACGCTCCAGCACGGCACTATATCACATCTGATATTTCATGCTGTGTTGTAGAAAAGATAAGGAATTCACCAACAGTCAATAAAGGACATCCTGGTATTTATTATAATTTCAATGCCTTACATCATTTTCAAGTGAGGATGGCCGAGTGGTCTAAGGCGCTGCGTTAAGGTCGCAGTCTCCCCTGGAGGCGTGGGTTCAAATCCCACTTCTGACAAATGGTCTCGCTTCTTCATTGGATATGTTTGTTGAAAGGTATTTGGAAACGAAGATCAGAGATGTATTTTATGTTAAGTTACAGATGTCGTAATCACAAAGAAATTAATGCATTTAAATGCTCTCGACATACCATAAAATACAAACCACTTTTGACTTAATTTTTCAACTTTGGAAACGTATTGCTGCCAGAAGTGTTTAGGTTTTGTAAGTCCAAAACATGAGGTTGGAAGGTAAACCTTGAAAACAGGCCATAATGTAACAAAGTAATCTACCTTAAAAATGCACTTATGTCAATGCTACACACAGTGCCTCAAGAAATGACGCTCCAGCACGGCACTATATCACATCTGATATTTCATGCTGTGTTGTACAAAAGATGCGGAATTCAACAACATAGTCAATAAAGGACATCCTGGTATTTATTATAATTTCTATGCCTTACATCATTTTCAAGTCAGGATGGCCGAGTGGTCTAAGGCGCTGCGTTAAGGTCGCAGTCTCCCCTGGAGGCGTGGGTTCAAATCCCACTTCTGACAAATGGTCTCGCTTCTTCGTTGGATATGTTGTTTGTTGAAAGGTATTTGGAAACGAAGATCAGAGATGGATTTTATGTTAAGTTACAGATGTTGTAATCACAAAGAAATTAATGCATTTAAATGCTCTCGACATACCATAAAATACAAACCACTTTTGACTTAATTTTTCAACTTTGGAAACGTATTGCTGCCAGAAGTGTTTAGGTTTTGTAAGTCCAAAACATGAGGTTGGAAGGTAAACCTTGAAAACAGGCCATAATGTTACAAAGTAATCTACCTTAAAAATGCACTTATGTCAATGCTACACACAGTGCCTCAAGAAATGACGCTCCAGCACGGCACTATATCACATCTGATATTTCATGCTGTGTTGTACAAAAGATGCGGAATTCAACAACATAGTCAATAAAGGACATCCTGGTATTTATTATAATTTCTATGCCTTACATCATTTTCAAGTCAGGATGGCCGAGTGGTCTAAGGCGCTGCGTTAAGGTCGCAGTCTCCCCTGGAGGCGTGGGTTCAAATCCCACTTCTGACAAATGGTCTCGCTTCTTCGTTGGATATGTTTGTTGAAAGGTATTTGGAAACGAAGATCAGAGATGGATTTTATGTTAAGTTACAGAAGTTGTAATCACAAAGAAATTAATGCATTTAAATGCTCTCGACATACCATAAAATACAAACCACTTTTGACTTAATTTTTCAACTTTGGAAACGTATTGCTGCCAGAAGTGTTTAGGTTTTGTAAGTCCAAAAAATGACGTTGGAAGGTAAACCTTGAAAAAAGGCCATAATGTAACAAAGTAATCTACCTTAAAAATGCACTTATGTCAATGCTACACACAGTGCCTCAAGAAATGACGCTCCAGCACGGCACTATATCACATCTGATATTTCATGCTGTGTTGTACAAAAGATAAGGAATTCAACAACATAGTCAATAAAGGACATCCTGGTATTTATTATAATTTCAATGCCTTACATCATTTTCAAGTCAGGATGGCCGAGTGGTCTAAGGCGCTGCGTTAAGGTCGCAGTCTTCCCTGGAGGCGTGGGTTCAAATCCCACTTCTGACAAATGGTCTCGCTTCTTCGTTGGATATGTTGTTTGTTGAAAGGTATTTGGAAATGAAGATCAGAGATGGATTTTATGTTAAGTTACAGATGTTGTAATCACAAAGAAATTAATGCATTTAAATGCTCTCGACATACCATAAAATACAAACCACTTTTGACTTAATTTTTCAACTTTGGAAACGTATTGCTGCCAGAAGTGTTTAGGTTTTGTAAGTCCAAAACATGAGGTTGGAAGGTAAACCTTGAAAACAGGCCATAATGTAACAAAGTAATCTACCTTAAAAATGCACTTATGTCAATGCTACACACAGTGCCTCAAGAAATGACGCTCCAGCACGGCACTATATCACATCTGATATTTCATGCTGTGTTGTACAAAATATGCGGAATTCACCAACATAGTCAATAAAGGACATCCTGGTATTTATTATAATTTCAATGCCTTACATCGATTTTAAGTCAGGATGGCCGAGTGGTCTAAGGCGCTGCGTTAAGGTCGCAGTCTCCCCTGGAGGCGTGGGTTCAAATCCCACTTCTGACAAATGGTCTCGCTTCTTCATTGGATATGTTTGTTGAAAGGTATTTGGAAACGAAGATCAGAGATGGATTTTATGTTAAGTTACAGATGTTGTAATCACAAAGAAATTAATGCATTTAAATGCTCTCGACATACCATAAAATACAAACCACTTTTGACTTAATTTTTCAACTTTGGAAACGTATTGCTGCCAGAAGTGTTTAGGTTTTGTAAGTCCAAAAAATGACGTTGGAAGGTAAACCTGGAAAAAAGGCCATAATGTAACAAAGTAATCTACCTTAAAAATGCACTTATGTCAATGCTACACACAGTGCCTCAAGAAATGACGCTCCAGCACGGCACTATATCACATCTGATATTTCATGCTGTGTTGTACAAAAGATGCGGAATTCAACAACATAGTCAATAAAGGACATCCTGGTATTTATTATAATTTCTATGCCTTACATCATTTTCAAGTCAGGATGGCCGAGTGGTCTAAGGCGCTGCGTTAAGGTCGCAGTCTCCCCTGGAGGCGTGGGTTCAAATCCCACTTCTGACAAATGGTCTCGCTTCTTCGTTGGATATGTTGTTTGTTGAAAGGTATTTGGAAATGAAGATCAGAGATGGATTTTATGTTAAGTTACAGATGTTGTAATCACAAAGAAATTAATGCATTTAAATGCTCTCGACATACCATAAAATACAAACCACTTTTGACTTAATTTTTCAACTTTGGAAACGTATTGCTGCCAGAAGTGTTTAGGTTTTGTAAGTCCAAAACATGAGGTTGGAAGGTAAACCTTGAAAACAGGCCATAATGTAACAAAGTAATCTACCTTAAAAATGCACTTATGTCAATGCTACACACAGTGCCTCAAGAAATGACGCTCCAGCACGGCACTATATCACATCTGATATTTCATGCTGTGTTGTACAAAATATGCGGAATTCACCAACATAGTCAATAAAGGACATCCTGGTATTTATTATAATTTCAATGCCTTACATCGATTTTAAGTCAGGATGGCCGAGTGGTCTAAGGCGCTGCGTTAAGGTCGCAGTCTCCCCTGGAGGCGTGGGTTCAAATCCCACTTCTGACAAATGGTCTCGCTTCTTCGTTGGATATGTTTGTTGAAAGGTATTTGGAAACGAAGATCAGAGATGGATTTTATGTTAAGTTACAGAAGTTGTAATCACAAAGAAATTAATGCATTTAAATGCTCTCGACATACCATAAAATACAAACCACTTTTGACTTAATTTTTCAACTTTGGAAACGTATTGCTGCCAGAAGTGTTTAGGTTTTGTAAGTCCAAAACATGAGGTTGGAAGGTAAACCTTGAAAACAGGCCATAATGTAACAAAGTAATCTACCTTAAAAATGCACTTATGTCAATGCTACACACAGTGCCTCAAGAAATGACGCTCCAGCACGGCACTATATCACATCTGATATTTCATGCTGTGTTGTACAAAAGATGCGGAATTCACCAACATAGTCAATAAAGGACATCCTGGTATTTATTATAATTTCAATGCCTTACATCATTTTCAAGTCAGGATGGCCGAGTGGTCTAAGGCGCTGCGTTAAGGTCGCAGTCTCCCCTGGAGGCGTGGGTTCAAATCCCACTTCTGACAAATGGTCTCGCTTCTTCATTGGATATGTTTGTTGAAAGGTATTTGGAAACGAAGATCAGAGATGGATTTTATGTTAAGTTACAGATGTTGTAATCACAAAGAAATTAATGCATTTAAATGCTCTCGACATACCATAAAATACAAACCACTTTTGACTTAATTTTTCAACTTTGGAAACGTATTGCTGCCAGAAGTGTTTAGGTTTTGTAAGTCCAAAAAATGACGTTGGAAGGTAAACCTGGAAAAAAGGCCATAATGTAACAAAGTAATCTACCTTAAAAATGCACTTATGTCAATGCTACACACAGTGCCTCAAGAAATGACGCTCCAGCACGGCACTATATCACATCTGATATTTCATGCTGTGTTGTACAAAAGATGCGGAATTCAACAACATAGTCAATAAAGGACATCCTGGTATTTATTATAATTTCTATGCCTTACATCATTTTCAAGTCAGGATGGCCGAGTGGTCTAAGGCGCTGCGTTAAGGTCGCAGTCTCCCCTGGAGGCGTGGGTTCAAATCCCACTTCTGACAAATGGTCTCGCTTCTTCGTTGGATATGTTGTTTGTTGAAAGGTATTTGGAAACGAAGATCAGAGATGGATTTTATGTTAAGTTACAGATGTTGTAATCACAAAGAAATTAATGCATTTAAATGCTCTCGACATACCATAAAATACAAACCACTTTTGACTTAATTTTTCAACTTTGGAAACGTATTGCTGCCAGAAGTGTTTAGGTTTTGTAAGTCCAAAACATGAGGTTGGAAGGTAAACCTTGAAAACAGGCCATAATGTTACAAAGTAATCTACCTTAAAAATGCACTTATGTCAATGCTACACACAGTGCCTCAAGAAATGACGCTCCAGCACGGCACTATATCACATCTGATATTTCATGCTGTGTTGTAGAAAAGATAAGGAATTCACCAACAGTCAATAAAGGACATCCTGGTATTTATTATAATTTCAATGCCTTACATCATTTTCAAGTGAGGATGGCCGAGTGGTCTAAGGCGCTGCGTTAAGGTCGCAGTCTCCCCTGGAGGCGTGGGTTCAAATCCCACTTCTGACAAATGGTCTCGCTTCTTCATTGGATATGTTTGTTGAAAGGTATTTGGAAACGAAGATCAGAGATGGATTTTATGTTAAGTTACAGATGTCGTAATCACAAAGAAATTAATGCATTTAAATGCTCTCGACATACCATAAAATACAAACCACTTTTGACTTAATTTTTCAACTTTGGAAACGTATTGCTGCCAGAAGTGTTTAGGTTTTGTAAGTCCAAAACATGAGGTTGGAAGGTAAACCTTGAAAACAGGCCATAATGTAACAAAGTAATCTACCTTAAAAATGCACTTATGTCAATGCTACACACAGTGCCTCAAGAAATGACGCTCCAGCACGGCACTATATCACATCTGATATTTCATGCTGTGTTGTACAAAAGATGCGGAATTCAACAACATAGTCAATAAAGGACATCCTGGTATTTATTATAATTTCTATGCCTTACATCATTTTCAAGTCAGGATGGCCGAGTGGTCTAAGGCGCTGCGTTAAGGTCGCAGTCTCCCCTGGAGGCGTGGGTTCAAATCCCACTTCTGACAAATGGTCTCGCTTCTTCGTTGGATATGTTGTTTGTTGAAAGGTATTTGGAAACGAAGATCAGAGATGGATTTTATGTTAAGTTACAGATGTTGTAATCACAAAGAAATTAATGCATTTAAATGCTCTCGACATACCATAAAATACAAACCACTTTTGACTTAATTTTTCAACTTTGGAAACGTATTGCTGCCAGAAGTGTTTAGGTTTTGTAAGTCCAAAAAATGACGTTGGAAGGTAAACCTGGAAAAAAGGCCATAATGTAACAAAGTAATCTACCTTAAAAATGCACTTATGTCAATGCTACACACAGTGCCTCAAGAAATGACGCTCCAGCACGGCACTATATCACATCTGATATTTCATGCTGTGTTGTACAAAAGATAAGGAATTCACCAACATAGTCAATAAAGGACATCCTGGTATTTATTATAATTTCAATGCCTTACATCATTTTTAAGTCAGGATGGCCGAGTGGTCTAAGGCGCTGCGTTAAGGTCGCAGTCTCCCCTGGAGGCGTGGGTTCAAATCCCACTTCTGACAAATGGTCTCGCTTCTTCGTTGGATATGTTGTTTGTTGAAAGGTATTTGGAAACGAAGATCAGAGATGGATTTTATGTTAAGTTACAGATGTTGTAATCACAAAGAAATTAATGCATTTAAATGCTCTCGACATACCATAAAATACAAACCACTTTTGACTTAATTTTTCAACTTTGGAAACGTATTGCTGCCAGAAGTGTTTAGGTTTTGTAAGTCCAAAACATGAGGTTGGAAGGTAAACCTTGAAAACAGGCCATAATGTAACAAAGTAATCTACCTTAAAAATGCACTTATGTCAATGCTACACACAGTGCCTCAAGAAATGACGCTCCAGCACGGCACTATATCACATCTGATATTTTATGCTGTGTTGTAGAAAAGATAAGGAATTCACCAACAGTCAATAAAGGACATCCTGGTATTTATTATAATTTCAATGCCTTACATCATTTTCAAGTGAGGATGGCCGAGTGGTCTAAGGCGCTGCGTTAAGGTCGCAGTCTCCCCTGGAGGCGTGGGTTCAAATCCCACTTCTGACAAATGGTCTCGCTTCTTCATTGGATATGTTTGTTGAAAGGTATTTGGAAACGAAGATCAGAGATGTATTTTATGTTAAGTTACAGATGTCGTAATCACAAAGAAATTAATGCATTTAAATGCTCTCGACATACCATAAAATACAAACCACTTTTGACTTAATTTTTCAACTTTGGAAACGTATTGCTGCCAGAAGTGTTTAGGTTTTGTAAGTCCAAAACATGAGGTTGGAAGGTAAACCTTGAAAACAGGCCATAATGTAACAAAGTAATCTACCTTAAAAATGCACTTATGTCAATGCTACACACAGTGCCTCAAGAAATGACGCTCCAGCACGGCACTATATCACATCTGATATTTCATGCTGTGTTGTACAAAAGATGCGGAATTCAACAACATAGTCAATAAAGGACATCCTGGTATTTATTATAATTTCTATGCCTTACATCATTTTCAAGTCAGGATGGCCGAGTGGTCTAAGGCGCTGCGTTAAGGTCGCAGTCTCCCCTGGAGGCGTGGGTTCAAATCCCACTTCTGACAAATGGTCTCGCTTCTTCGTTGGATATGTTGTTTGTTGAAAGGTATTTGGAAACGAAGATCAGAGATGGATTTTATGTTAAGTTACAGATGTTGTAATCACAAAGAAATTAATGCATTTAAATGCTCTCGACATACCATAAAATACAAACCACTTTTGACTTAATTTTTCAACTTTGGAAACGTATTGCTGCCAGAAGTGTTTAGGTTTTGTAAGTCCAAAACATGAGGTTGGAAGGTAAACCTTGAAAACAGGCCATAATGTTACAAAGTAATCTACCTTAAAAATGCACTTATGTCAATGCTACACACAGTGCCTCAAGAAATGACGCTCCAGCACGGCACTATATCACATCTGATATTTCATGCTGTGTTGTACAAAAGATGCGGAATTCAACAACATAGTCAATAAAGGACATCCTGGTATTTATTATAATTTCTATGCCTTACATCATTTTCAAGTCAGGATGGCCGAGTGGTCTAAGGCGCTGCGTTAAGGTCGCAGTCTCCCCTGGAGGCGTGTGTTCAAATCCCACTTCTGACAAATGGTCTCGCTTCTTCGTTGGATATGTTTGTTGAAAGGTATTTGGAAACGAAGATCAGAGATGGATTTTATGTTAAGTTACAGAAGTTGTAATCACAAAGAAATTAATGCATTTAAATGCTCTCGACATACCATAAAATACAAACCACTTTTGACTTAATTTTTCAACTTTGGAAACGTATTGCTGCCAGAAGTGTTTAGGTTTTGTAAGTCCAAAAAATGACGTTGGAAGGTAAACCTTGAAAAAAGGCCATAATGTAACAAAGTAATCTACCTTAAAAATGCACTTATGTCAATGCTACACACAGTGCCTCAAGAAATGACGCTCCAGCACGGCACTATATCACATCTGATATTTCATGCTGTGTTGTAGAAAAGATAAGGAATTCACCAACAGTCAATAAAGGACATCCTGGTATTTATTATAATTTCAATGCCTTACATCATTTTCAAGTGAGGATGGCCGAGTGGTCTAAGGCGCTGTGTTAAGGTCGCAGTCTCCCCTGGAGGCGTGGGTTCAAATCCCACTTCTGACAAATGGTCTCGCTTCTTCATTGGATATGTTTGTTGAAAGGTATTTGGAAACGAAGATCAGAGATGTATTTTATGTTAAGTTACAGATGTCGTAATCACAAAGAAATTAATGCATTTAAATGCTCTCGACATACCATAAAATACAAACCACTTTTGACTTAATTTTTCAACTTTGGAAACGTATTGCTGCCAGAAGTGTTTAGGTTTTGTAAGTCCAAAACATGAGGTTGGAAGGTAAACCTTGAAAACAGGCCATAATGTAACAAAGTAATCTACCTTAAAAATGCACTTATGTCAATGCTACACACAGTGCCTCAAGAAATGACGCTCCAGCACGGCACTATATCACATCTGATATTTCATGCTGTGTTGTACAAAAGATGCGGAATTCAACAACATAGTCAATAAAGGACATCCTGGTATTTATTATAATTTCTATGCCTTACATCATTTTCAAGTCAGGATGGCCGAGTGGTCTAAGGCGCTGCGTTAAGGTCGCAGTCTCCCCTGGAGGCGTGGGTTCAAATCCCACTTCTGACAAATGGTCTCGCTTCTTCGTTGGATATGTTGTTTGTTGAAAGGTATTTGGAAACGAAGATCAGAGATGGATTTTATGTTAAGTTACAGATGTTGTAATCACAAAGAAATTAATGCATTTAAATGCTCTCGACATACCATAAAATACAAACCACTTTTGACTTAATTTTTCAACTTTGGAAACGTATTGCTGCCAGAAGTGTTTAGGTTTTGTAAGTCCAAAACATGAGGTTGGAAGGTAAACCTTGAAAACAGGCCATAATGTTACAAAGTAATCTACCTTAAAAATGCACTTATGTCAATGCTACACACAGTGCCTCAAGAAATGACGCTCCAGCACGGCACTATATCACATCTGATATTTCATGCTGTGTTGTACAAAAGATGCGGAATTCAACAACATAGTCAATAAAGGACATCCTGGTATTTATTATAATTTCTATGCCTTACATCATTTTCAAGTCAGGATGGCCGAGTGGTCTAAGGCGCTGCGTTAAGGTCGCAGTCTCCCCTGGAGGCGTGGGTTCAAATCCCACTTCTGACAAATGGTCTCGCTTCTTCGTTGGATATGTTTGTTGAAAGGTATTTGGAAACGAAGATCAGAGATGGATTTTATGTTAAGTTACAGAAGTTGTAATCACAAAGAAATTAATGCATTTAAATGCTCTCGACATACCATAAAATACAAACCACTTTTGACTTAATTTTTCAACTTTGGAAACGTATTGCTGCCAGAAGTGTTTAGGTTTTGTAAGTCCAAAACATGAGGTTGGAAGGTAAACCTTGAAAACAGGCCATAATGTAACAAAGTAATCTACCTTAAAAATGCACTTATGTCAATGCTACACACAGTGCCTCAAGAAATGACGCTCCAGCACGGCACTATATCACATCTGATATTTCATGCTGTGTTGTACAAAAGATGCGGAATTCACCAACATAGTCAATAAAGGACATCCTGGTATTTATTATAATTTCAATGCCTTACATCATTTTCAAGTCAGGATGGCCGAGTGGTCTAAGGCGCTGCGTTAAGGTCGCAGTCTCCCCTGGAGGCGTGGGTTCAAATCCCACTTCTGACAAATGGTCTCGCTTCTTCATTGGATATGTTTGTTGAAAGGTATTTGGAAACGAAGATCAGAGATGGATTTTATGTTAAGTTACAGATGTTGTAATCACAAAGAAATTAATGCATTTAAATGCTCTCGACATACCATAAAATACAAACCACTTTTGACTTAATTTTTCAACTTTGGAAACGTATTGCTGCCAGAAGTGTTTAGGTTTTGTAAGTCCAAAAAATGACGTTGGAAGGTAAACCTGGAAAAAAGGCCATAATGTAACAAAGTAATCTACCTTAAAAATGCACTTATGTCAATGCTACACACAGTGCCTCAAGAAATGACGCTCCAGCACGGCACTATATCACATCTGATATTTCATGCTGTGTTGTACAAAAGATGCGGAATTCAACAACATAGTCAATAAAGGACATCCTGGTATTTATTATAATTTCTATGCCTTACATCATTTTCAAGTCAGGATGGCCGAGTGGTCTAAGGCGCTGCGTTAAGGTCGCAGTCTCCCCTGGAGGCGTGGGTTCAAATCCCACTTCTGACAAATGGTCTCGCTTCTTCGTTGGATATGTTGTTTGTTGAAAGGTATTTGGAAACGAAGATCAGAGATGGATTTTATGTTAAGTTACAGATGTTGTAATCACAAAGAAATTAATGCATTTAAATGCTCTCGACATACCATAAAATACAAACCACTTTTGACTTAATTTTTCAACTTTGGAAACGTATTGCTGCCAGAAGTGTTTAGGTTTTGTAAGTCCAAAACATGAGGTTGGAAGGTAAACCTTGAAAACAGGCCATAATGTTACAAAGTAATCTACCTTAAAAATGCACTTATGTCAATGCTACACACAGTGCCTCAAGAAATGACGCTCCAGCACGGCACTATATCACATCTGATATTTCATGCTGTGTTGTACAAAAGATGCGGAATTCAACAACATAGTCAATAAAGGACATCCTGGTATTTATTATAATTTCTATGCCTTACATCATTTTCAAGTCAGGATGGCCGAGTGGTCTAAGGCGCTGCGTTAAGGTCGCAGTCTCCCCTGGAGGCGTGGGTTCAAATCCCACTTCTGACAAATGGTCTCGCTTCTTCGTTGGATATGTTTTTTGAAAGGTATTTGGAAACGAAGATCAGAGATGGATTTTATGTTAAGTTACAGAAGTTGTAATCACAAAGAAATTAATGCATTTAAATGCTCTCGACATACCATAAAATACAAACCACTTTTGACTTAATTTTTCAACTTTGGAAACGTATTGCTGCCAGAAGTGTTTAGGTTTTGTAAGTCCAAAAAATGACGTTGGAAGGTAAACCTTGAAAAAAGGCCATAATGTAACAAAGTAATCTACCTTAAAAATGCACTTATGTCAATGCTACACACAGTGCCTCAAGAAATGACGCTCCAGCACGGCACTATATCACATCTGATATTTCATGCTGTGTTGTACAAAAGATAAGGAATTCAACAACATAGTCAATAAAGGACATCCTGGTATTTATTATAATTTCAATGCCTTACATCATTTTCAAGTCAGGATGGCCGAGTGGTCTAAGGCGCTGCGTTAAGGTCGCAGTCTTCCCTGGAGGCGTGGGTTCAAATCCCACTTCTGACAAATGGTCTCGCTTCTTCGTTGGATATGTTGTTTGTTGAAAGGTATTTGGAAATGAAGATCAGAGATGGATTTTATGTTAAGTTACAGATGTTGTAATCACAAAGAAATTAATGCATTTAAATGCTCTCGACATACCATAAAATACAAACCACTTTTGACTTAATTTTTCAACTTTGGAAACGTATTGCTGCCAGAAGTGTTTAGGTTTTGTAAGTCCAAAACATGAGGTTGGAAGGTAAACCTTGAAAACAGGCCATAATGTAACAAAGTAATCTACCTTAAAAATGCACTTATGTCAATGCTACACACAGTGCCTCAAGAAATGACGCTCCAGCACGGCACTATATCACATCTGATATTTCATGCTGTGTTGTACAAAATATGCGGAATTCACCAACATAGTCAATAAAGGACATCCTGGTATTTATTATAATTTCAATGCCTTACATCGATTTTAAGTCAGGATGGCCGAGTGGTCTAAGGCGCTGCGTTAAGGTCGCAGTCTCCCCTGGAGGCGTGGGTTCAAATCCCACTTCTGACAAATGGTCTCGCTTCTTCGTTGGATATGTTTGTTGAAAGGTATTTGGAAACGAAGATCAGAGATGGATTTTATGTTAAGTTACAGAAGTTGTAATCACAAAGAAATTAATGCATTTAAATGCTCTCGACATACCATAAAATACAAACCACTTTTGACTTAATTTTTCAACTTTGGAAACGTATTGCTGCCAGAAGTGTTTAGGTTTTGTAAGTCCAAAACATGAGGTTGGAAGGTAAACCTTGAAAACAGGCCATAATGTAACAAAGTAATCTACCTTAAAAATGCACTTATGTCAATGCTACACACAGTGCCTCAAGAAATGACGCTCCAGCACGGCACTATATCACATCTGATATTTCATGCTGTGTTGTACAAAAGATGCGGAATTCACCAACATAGTCAATAAAGGACATCCTGGTATTTATTATAATTTCAATGCCTTACATCATTTTCAAGTCAGGATGGCCGAGTGGTCTAAGGCGCTGCGTTAAGGTCGCAGTCTCCCCTGGAGGCGTGGGTTCAAATCCCACTTCTGACAAATGGTCTCGCTTCTTCATTGGATATGTTTGTTGAAAGGTATTTGGAAACGAAGATCAGAGATGGATTTTATGTTAAGTTACAGATGTTGTAATCACAAAGAAATTAATGCATTTAAATGCTCTCGACATACCATAAAATACAAACCACTTTTGACTTAATTTTTCAACTTTGGAAACGTATTGCTGCCAGAAGTGTTTAGGTTTTGTAAGTCCAAAAAATGACGTTGGAAGGTAAACCTGGAAAAAAGGCCATAATGTAACAAAGTAATCTACCTTAAAAATGCACTTATGTCAATGCTACACACAGTGCCTCAAGAAATGACGCTCCAGCACGGCACTATATCACATCTGATATTTCATGCTGTGTTGTACAAAAGATGCGGAATTCAACAACATAGTCAATAAAGGACATCCTGGTATTTATTATAATTTCTATGCCTTACATCATTTTCAAGTCAGGATGGCCGAGTGGTCTAAGGCGCTGCGTTAAGGTCGCAGTCTCCCCTGGAGGCGTGGGTTCAAATCCCACTTCTGACAAATGGTCTCGCTTCTTCGTTGGATATGTTTGTTGAAAGGTATTTGGAAACGAAGATCAGAGATGGATTTTATGTTAAGTTACAGATGTTGTAATCACAAAGAAATTAATGCATTTAAATGCTCTCGACATACCATAAAATACAAACCACTTTTGACTTAATTTTTCAACTTTGGAAACGTATTGCTGCCAGAAGTGTTTAGGTTTTGTAAGTCCAAAACATGAGGTTGGAAGGTAAACCTTGAAAACAGGCCATAATGTTACAAAGTAATCTACCTTAAAAATGCACTTATGTCAATGCTACACACAGTGCCTCAAGAAATGACGCTCCAGCACGGCACTATATCACATCTGATATTTCATGCTGTGTTGTACAAAAGATGCGGAATTCAACAACATAGTCAATAAAGGACATCCTGGTATTTATTATAATTTCTATGCCTTACATCATTTTCAAGTCAGGATGGCCGAGTGGTCTAAGGCGCTGCGTTAAGGTCGCAGTCTCCCCTGGAGGCGTGGGTTCAAATCCCACTTCTGACAAATGGTCTCGCTTCTTCGTTGGATATGTTTGTTGAAAGGTATTTGGAAACGAAGATCAGAGATGGATTTTATGTTAAGTTACAGAAGTTGTAATCACAAAGAAATTAATGCATTTAAATGCTCTCGACATACCATAAAATACAAACCACTTTTGACTTAATTTTTCAACTTTGGAAACGTATTGCTGCCAGAAGTGTTTAGGTTTTGTAAGTCCAAAAAATGACGTTGGAAGGTAAACCTTGAAAAAAGGCCATAATGTAACAAAGTAATCTACCTTAAAAATGCACTTATGTCAATGCTACACACAGTGCCTCAAGAAATGACGCTCCAGCACGGCACTATATCACATCTGATATTTCATGCTGTGTTGTACAAAAGATAAGGAATTCAACAACATAGTCAATAAAGGACATCCTGGTATTTATTATAATTCCAATGCCTTACATCATTTTCAAGTCAGGATGGCCGAGTGGTCTAAGGCGCTGCGTTAAGGTCGCAGTCTTCCCTGGAGGCGTGGGTTCAAATCCCACTTCTGACAAATGGTCTCGCTTCTTCGTTGGATATGTTGTTTGTTGAAAGGTATTTGGAAATGAAGATCAGAGATGGATTTTATGTTAAGTTACAGATGTTGTAATCACAAAGAAATTAATGCATTTAAATGCTCTCGACATACCATAAAATACAAACCACTTTTGACTTAATTTTTCAACTTTGGAAACGTATTGCTGCCAGAAGTGTTTAGGTTTTGTAAGTCCAAAACATGAGGTTGGAAGGTAAACCTTGAAAACAGGCCATAATGTAACAAAGTAATCTACCTTAAAAATGCACTTATGTCAATGCTACACACAGTGCCTCAAGAAATGACGCTCCAGCACGGCACTATATCACATCTGATATTTCATGCTGTGTTGTACAAAATATGCGGAATTCACCAACATAGTCAATAAAGGACATCCTGGTATTTATTATAATTTCAATGCCTTACATCGATTTTAAGTCAGGATGGCCGAGTGGTCTAAGGCGCTGCGTTAAGGTCGCAGTCTCCCCTGGAGGCGTGGGTTCAAATCCCACTTCTGACAAATGGTCTCGCTTCTTCGTTGGATATGTTTGTTGAAAGGTATTTGGAAACGAAGATCAGAGATGGATTTTATGTTAAGTTACAGAAGTTGTAATCACAAAGAAATTAATGCATTTAAATGCTCTCGACATACCATAAAATACAAACCACTTTTGACTTAATTTTTCAACTTTGGAAACGTATTGCTGCCAGAAGTGTTTAGGTTTTGTAAGTCCAAAACATGAGGTTGGAAGGTAAACCTTGAAAACAGGCCATAATGTAACAAAGTAATCTACCTTAAAAATGCACTTATGTCAATGCTACACACAGTGCCTCAAGAAATGACGCTCCAGCACGGCACTATATCACATCTGATATTTCATGCTGTGTTGTACAAAAGATGCGGAATTCACCAACATAGTCAATAAAGGACATCCTGGTATTTATTATAATTTCAATGCCTTACATCATTTTCAAGTCAGGATGGCCGAGTGGTCTAAGGCGCTGCGTTAAGGTCGCAGTCTCCCCTGGAGGCGTGGGTTCAAATCCCACTTCTGACAAATGGTCTCGCTTCTTCATTGGATATGTTTGTTGAAAGGTATTTGGAAACGAAGATCAGAGATGGATTTTATGTTAAGTTACAGATGTTGTAATCACAAAGAAATTAATGCATTTAAATGCTCTCGACATACCATAAAATACAAACCACTTTTGACTTAATTTTTCAACTTTGGAAACGTATTGCTGCCAGAAGTGTTTAGGTTTTGTAAGTCCAAAAAATGACGTTGGAAGGTAAACCTGGAAAAAAGGCCATAATGTAACAAAGTAATCTACCTTAAAAATGCACTTACGTCAATGCTACACACAGTGCCTCAAGAAATGACGCTCCAGCACGGCACTATATCACATCTGATATTTCATGCTGTGTTGTACAAAAGATGCGGAATTCACCAACATAGTCAATAAAGGACATCCTGGTATTTATTATAATTTCAATGCCTTACATCGATTTTAAGTCAGGATGGCCGAGTGGTCTAAGGCGCTGCGTTAAGGTCGCAGTCTCCCCTGGAGGCGTGGGTTCAAATCCCACTTCTGACAAATGGTCTCGCTTCTTCGTTGGATATGTTTGTTGAAAGGTATTTGGAAACGAAGATCAGAGATGGATTTTATGTTAAGTTACAGATGTTGTAATCACAAAGAAATTAATGCATTTAAATGCTCTCGACATACCATAAAATACAAACCACTTTTGACTTAATTTTTCAACTTTGGAAACGTATTGCTGCCAGAAGTGTTTAGGTTTTGTAAGTCCAAAAAATGACGTTGGAAGGTAAACCTTGAAAACAGGCCATAATGTAACAAAGTAATCTACCTTAAAAATGCACTTATGTCAATGCTACACACAGTGCCTCAAGAAATGACGCTCCAGCACGGCACTATATCACATCTGATATTTCATGCTGTGTTGTACAAAAGATGCGGAATTCAACAACATAGTCAATAAAGGACATCCTGGTATTTATTATAATTTCAATGCCTTACATCATTTTTAAGTCAGGATGGCCGAGTGGTCTAAGGCGCTGCGTTAAGGTCGCAGTCTCCCCTGGAGGCGTGGGTTCAAATCCCACTTCTGACAAATGGTCTCGCTTCTTCGTTGGATATGTTGTTTGTTGAAAGGTATTTGGAAACGAAGATCAGAGATGGATTTTATGTTAAGTTACAGATGTTGTAATCACAAAGAAATTAATGCATTTAAATGCTCTCGACATACCATAAAATACAAACCACTTTTGACCTAATTTTTCAACTTTGGAAACGTATTGCTGCCAGAAGTGTTTAGGTTTTGTAAGTCCAAAACATGAGGTTGGAAGGTAAACCTTGAAAACAGGCCATAATGTAACAAAGTAATCTACCTTAAAAATGCACTTATGTCAATGCTACACACAGTGCCTCAAGAAATGACGCTCCAGCACGGCACTATATCACATCTGATATTTCATGCTGTGTTGTACAAAAGATAAGGAATTCAACAACATAGTCAATAAAGGACATCCTGGTATTTATTATAATTTCAATGCCGTACATGATTTTCAAGTCAGGATGGCCGAGTGGTCTAAGGCGCTGCGTTAAGGTCGCAGTCTCCCCTGGAGGCGTGGGTTCAAATCCGACTTCTGACAAATGGTCTCGCTTCTTCGTTGGATATGTTTGTTGAAAGGTATTTGGAAACGAAGATCAGAGATGGATTTTATGTTAAGTTACAGATGTTGTAATCACAAAGAAATTAATGCATTTAAATGCTCTCGACATACCATAAAATACAAACCACTTTTGACTTAATTTTTCAACTTTGGAAACGTATTGCTGCCAGAAGTGTTTAGGTTTTGTAAGTCCAAAACATGAGGTTGGAAGGTAAACCTTGAAAACAGGCCATAATGTAACAAAGTAATCTACCTTAAAAATGCACTTATGTCAATGCTACACACAGTTCCTCAAGAAATGACGCTCCAGCACGGCACTATATCACATCTGATATTTCATGCTGTGTTGTACAAAAGATGCGGAATTCACCAACATAGTCAATAAAGGACATCCTGGTATTTATTATAATTTCAATGCCTTACATCGATTTTAAGTCAGGATGGCCGAGTGGTCTAAGGCGCTGCGTTAAGGTCGCAGTCTCCCCTGGAGGCGTGGGTTCAAATCCCACTTCTGACAAATGGTCTCGCTTCTTCGTTGGATATGTTTGTTGAAAGGTATTTGGAAACGAAGATCAGAGATGGATTTTATGTTAAGTTACAGAAGTTGTAATCACAAAGAAATTAATGCATTTAAATGCTCTCGACATACCATAAAATACAAACCACTTTTGACTTAATTTTTCAACTTTGGAAACGTATTGCTGCCAGAAGTGTTTAGGTTTTGTAAGTCCAAAAAATGACGTTGGAAGGTAAACCTTGAAAACAGGCCATAATGTAACAAAGTAATCTACCTTAAAAATGCACTTATGTCAATGCTACACACAGTGCCTCAAGAAATGACGCTCCAGCACGGCACTATATCACATCTGATATTTCATGCTGTGTTGTACAAAAGATGCGGAATTCAACAACATAGTCAATAAAGGACATCCTGGTATTTATTATAATTTCAATGCCTTACATCATTTTTAAGTCAGGATGGCCAAGTGGTCTAAGGCGCTGCGTTAAGGTCGCAGTCTCCCCTGGAGGCGTGGGTTCAAATCCCACTTCTGACAAATGGTCTCGCTTCTTCGTTGGATATGTTTGTTGAAAGGTATTTGGAAACGAAGATCAGAGATGGATTTTATGTTAAGTTACAGATGTTGTAATCACAAAGAAATTAATGCATTTAAATGCTCTCGACATACCATAAAATACAAACCACTTTTGACTTAATTTTTCAACTTTGGAAACGTATTGCTGCCAGAAGTGTTTAGGTTTTGTAAGTCCAAAACATGAGGTTGGAAGGTAAACCTTGAAAACAGGCCATAATGTAACAAAGTAATCTACCTTAAAAATGCACTTATGTCAATGCTACACACAGTGCCTCAAGAAATGACGCTCCAGCACGGCACTATATCACATCTGATATTTCATGCTATGTTGTACAAAAGATGCGGAATTCAACAACATAGTCAATAAAGGACATCCTGGTATTTATTATAATTTCTATGCCTTACATCATTTTCAAGTCAGGATGGCCGAGTGGTCTAAGGCGCTGCGTTAAGGTCGCAGTCTCCCCTGGAGGCGTGGGTTCAAATCCCACTTCTGACAAATGGTCTCGCTTCTTCGTTGGATATGTTTGTTGAAAGGTATTTGGAAACGAAGATCAGAGATGGATTTTATGTTAAGTTACAGAAGTTGTAATCACAAAGAAATTAATGCATTTAAATGCTCTCGACATACCATAAAATACAAACCACTTTTGACTTAATTTTTCAACTTTGGAAACGTATTGCTGCCAGAAGTGTTTAGGTTTTGTAAGTCCAAAACATGAGGTTGGAAGGTAAACCTTGAAAACAGGCCATAATGTAACAAAGTAATCTACCTTAAAAATGCACTTATGTCAATGCTACACACAGTGCCTCAAGAAATGACGCTCCAGCACGGCACTATATCACATCTGATATTTCATGCTGTGTTGTACAAAAGATGCGGAATTCACCAACATAGTCAATAAAGGACATCCTGGTATTTATTATAATTTCAATGCCTTACATCGATTTTAAGTCAGGATGGCCGAGTGGTCTAAGGCGCTGCGTTAAGGTCGCAGTCTCCCCTGGAGGCGTGGGTTCAAATCCCACTTCTGACAAATGGTCTTGCTTCTTCGTTGGATATGTTTGTTGAAAGGTATTTGGAAACGAAGATCAGAGATGGATTTTATGTTAAGTTACAGAAGTTGTAATCACAAAGAAATTAATGCATTTAAATGCTCTCGACATACCATAAAATACAAACCACTTTTGACTTAATTTTTCAACTTTGGAAACGTATTGCTGCCAGAAGTGTTTAGGTTTTGTAAGTCCAAAAAATGACGTTGGAAGGTAAACCTTGAAAACAGGCCATAATGTAACAAAGTAATCTACCTTAAAAATGCACTTATGTCAATGCTACACACAGTGCCTCAAGAAATGACGCTCCAGCACGGCACTATATCACATCTGATATTTCATGCTGTGTTGTACAAAAGATGCGGAATTCAACAACATAGTCAATAAAGGACATCCTGGTATTTATTATAATTTCAATGCCTTACATCATTTTTAAGTCAGGATGGCCAAGTGGTCTAAGGCGCTGCGTTAAGGTCGCAGTCTCCCCTGGAGGCGTGGGTTCAAATCCCACTTCTGACAAATGGTCTCGCTTCTTCGTTGGATATGTTTGTTGAAAGGTATTTGGAAACGAAGATCAGAGATGGATTTTATGTTAAGTTACAGATGTTGTAATCACAAAGAAATTAATGCATTTAAATGCTCTCGACATACCATAAAATACAAACCACTTTTGACTTAATTTTTCAACTTTGGAAACGTATTGCTGCCAGAAGTGTTTAGGTTTTGTAAGTCCAAAACATGAGGTTGGAAGGTAAACCTTGAAAACAGGCCATAATGTAACAAAGTAATCTACCTTAAAAATGCACTTATGTCAATGCTACACACAGTGCCTCAAGAAATGACGCTCCAGCACGGCACTATATCACATCTGATATTTCATGCTATGTTGTACAAAAGATGCGGAATTCAACAACATAGTCAATAAAGGACATCCTGGTATTTATTATAATTTCTATGCCTTACATCATTTTCAAGTCAGGATGGCCGAGTGGTCTAAGGCGCTGCGTTAAGGTCGCAGTCTCCCCTGGAGGCGTGGGTTCAAATCCCACTTCTGACAAATGGTCTCGCTTCTTCGTTGGATATGTTTGTTGAAAGGTATTTGGAAACGAAGATCAGAGATGGATTTTATGTTAAGTTACAGAAGTTGTAATCACAAAGAAATTAATGCATTTAAATGCTCTCGACATACCATAAAATACAAACCACTTTTGACTTAATTTTTCAACTTTGGAAACGTATTGCTGCCAGAAGTGTTTAGGTTTTGTAAGTCCAAAACATGAGGTTGGAAGGTAAACCTTGAAAACAGGCCATAATGTAACAAAGTAATCTACCTTAAAAATGCACTTATGTCAATGCTACACACAGTGCCTCAAGAAATGACGCTCCAGCACGGCACTATATCACATCTGATATTTCATGCTGTGTTGTACAAAAGATGCGGAATTCACCAACATAGTCAATAAAGGACATCCTGGTATTTATTATAATTTCAATGCCTTACATCGATTTTAAGTCAGGATGGCCGAGTGGTCTAAGGCGCTGCGTTAAGGTCGCAGTCTCCCCTGGAGGCGTGGGTTCAAATCCCACTTCTGACAAATGGTCTCGCTTCTTCGTTGGATATGTTTGTTGAAAGGTATTTGGAAACGAAGATCAGAGATGGATTTTATGTTAAGTTACAGAAGTTGTAATCACAAAGAAATTAATGCATTTAAATGCTCTCGACATACCATAAAATACAAACCACTTTTGACTTAATTTTTCAACTTTGGAAACGTATTGCTGCCAGAAGTGTTTAGGTTTTGTAAGTCCAAAACATGAGGTTGGAAGGTAAACCTTGAAAACAGGCCATAATGTAACAAAGTAATCTACCTTAAAAATGCACTTATGTCAATGCTACACACAGTGCCTCAAGAAATGACGCTCCAGCACGGCACTATATCACATCTGATATTTCATGCTGTGTTGTACAAAAGATGCGGAATTCACCAACATAGTCAATAAAGGACATCCTGGTATTTATTATAATTTCAATGCCTTACATCATTTTCAAGTCAGGATGGCCGAGTGGTCTAAGGCGCTGCGTTAAGGTCGCAGTCTCCCCTGGAGGCGTGGGTTCAAATCCCACTTCTGACAAATGGTCTCGCTTCTTCATTGGATATGTTTGTTGAAAGGTATTTGGAAACGAAGATCAGAGATGGATTTTATGTTAAGTTACAGATGTTGTAATCACAAAGAAATTAATGCATTTAAATGCTCTCGACATACCATAAAATACAAACCACTTTTGACTTAATTTTTCAACTTTGGAAACGTATTGCTGCCAGAAGTGTTTAGGTTTTGTAAGTCCAAAAAATGACGTTGGAAGGTAAACCTGGAAAAAAGGCCATAATGTAACAAAGTAATCTACCTTAAAAATGCACTTATGTCAATGCTACACACAGTGCCTCAAGAAATGACGCTCCAGCACGGCACTATATCACATCTGATATTTCATGCTGTGTTGTACAAAAGATGCGGAATTCAACAACATAGTCAATAAAGGACATCCTGGTATTTATTATAATTTCTATGCCTTACATCATTTTCAAGTCAGGATGGCCGAGTGGTCTAAGGCGCTGCGTTAAGGTCGCAGTCTCCCCTGGAGGCGTGGGTTCAAATCCCACTTCTGACAAATGGTCTCGCTTCTTCGTTGGATATGTTTGTTGAAAGGTATTTGGAAACGAAGATCAGAGATGGATTTTATGTTAAGTTACAGATGTTGTAATCACAAAGAAATTAATGCATTTAAATGCTCTCGACATACCATAAAATACAAACCACTTTTGACTTAATTTTTCAACTTTGGAAACGTATTGCTGCCAGAAGTGTTTAGGTTTTGTAAGTCCAAAACATGAGGTTGGAAGGTAAACCTTGAAAACAGGCCATAATGTTACAAAGTAATCTACCTTAAAAATGCACTTATGTCAATGCTACACACAGTGCCTCAAGAAATGACGCTCCAGCACGGCACTATATCACATCTGATATTTCATGCTGTGTTGTACAAAAGATGCGGAATTCAACAACATAGTCAATAAAGGACATCCTGGTATTTATTATAATTTCTATGCCTTACATCATTTTCAAGTCAGGATGGCCGAGTGGTCTAAGGCGCTGCGTTAAGGTCGCAGTCTCCCCTGGAGGCGTGGGTTCAAATCCCACTTCTGACAAATGGTCTCGCTTCTTCGTTGGATATGTTTGTTGAAAGGTATTTGGAAACGAAGATCAGAGATGGATTTTATGTTAAGTTACAGAAGTTGTAATCACAAAGAAATTAATGCATTTAAATGCTCTCGACATACCATAAAATACAAACCACTTTTGACTTAATTTTTCAACTTTGGAAACGTATTGCTGCCAGAAGTGTTTAGGTTTTGTAAGTCCAAAAAATGACGTTGGAAGGTAAACCTTGAAAAAAGGCCATAATGTAACAAAGTAATCTACCTTAAAAATGCACTTATGTCAATGCTACACACAGTGCCTCAAGAAATGACGCTCCAGCACGGCACTATATCACATCTGATATTTCATGCTGTGTTGTACAAAAGATAAGGAATTCAACAACATAGTCAATAAAGGACATCCTGGTATTTATTATAATTTCAATGCCTTACATCATTTTCAAGTCAGGATGGCCGAGTGGTCTAAGGCGCTGCGTTAAGGTCGCAGTCTTCCCTGGAGGCGTGGGTTCAAATCCCACTTCTGACAAATGGTCTCGCTTCTTCGTTGGATATGTTGTTTGTTGAAAGGTATTTGGAAATGAAGATCAGAGATGGATTTTATGTTAAGTTACAGATGTTGTAATCACAAAGAAATTAATGCATTTAAATGCTCTCGACATACCATAAAATACAAACCACTTTTGACTTAATTTTTCAACTTTGGAAACGTATTGCTGCCAGAAGTGTTTAGGTTTTGTAAGTCCAAAACATGAGGTTGGAAGGTAAACCTTGAAAACAGGCCATAATGTAACAAAGTAATCTACCTTAAAAATGCACTTATGTCAATGCTACACACAGTGCCTCAAGAAATGACGCTCCAGCACGGCACTATATCACATCTGATATTTCATGCTGTGTTGTACAAAATATGCGGAATTCACCAACATAGTCAATAAAGGACATCCTGGTATTTATTATAATTTCAATGCCTTACATCGATTTTAAGTCAGGATGGCCGAGTGGTCTAAGGCGCTGCGTTAAGGTCGCAGTCTCCCCTGGAGGCGTGGGTTCAAATCCCACTTCTGACAAATGGTCTCGCTTCTTCGTTGGATATGTTTGTTGAAAGGTATTTGGAAACGAAGATCAGAGATGGATTTTATGTTAAGTTACAGAAGTTGTAATCACAAAGAAATTAATGCATTTAAATGCTCTCGACATACCATAAAATACAAACCACTTTTGACTTAATTTTTCAACTTTGGAAACGTATTGCTGCCAGAAGTGTTTAGGTTTTGTAAGTCCAAAACATGAGGTTGGAAGGTAAACCTTGAAAACAGGCCATAATGTAACAAAGTAATCTACCTTAAAAATGCACTTATGTCAATGCTACACACAGTGCCTCAAGAAATGACGCTCCAGCACGGCACTATATCACATCTGATATTTCATGCTGTGTTGTACAAAAGATGCGGAATTCACCAACATAGTCAATAAAGGACATCCTGGTATTTATTATAATTTCAATGCCTTACATCGATTTTAAGTCAGGATGGCCGAGTGGTCTAAGGCGCTGCGTTAAGGTCGCAGTCTCCCCTGGAGGCGTGGGTTCAAATCCCACTTCTGACAAATGGTCTCGCTTCTTCGTTGGATATGTTTGTTGAAAGGTATTTGGAAACGAAGATCAGAGATGGATTTTATGTTAAGTTACAGAAGTTGTAATCACAAAGAAATTAATGCATTTAAATGCTCTCGACATACCATAAAATACAAACCACTTTTGACTTAATTTTTCAACTTTGGAAACGTATTGCTGCCAGAAGTGTTTAGGTTTTGTAAGTCCAAAACATGAGGTTGGAAGGTAAACCTTGAAAACAGGCCATAATGTAACAAAGTAATCTACCTTAAAAATGCACTTATGTCAATGCTACACACAGTGCCTCAAGAAATGACGCTCCAGCACGGCACTATATCACATCTGATATTTCATGCTGTGTTGTACAAAAGATGCGGAATTCACCAACATAGTCAATAAAGGACATCCTGGTATTTATTATAATTTCAATGCCTTACATCATTTTCAAGTCAGGATGGCCGAGTGGTCTAAGGCGCTGCGTTAAGGTCGCAGTCTCCCCTGGAGGCGTGGGTTCAAATCCCACTTCTGACAAATGGTCTCGCTTCTTCATTGGATATGTTTGTTGAAAGGTATTTGGAAACGAAGATCAGAGATGGATTTTATGTTAAGTTACAGATGTTGTAATCACAAAGAAATTAATGCATTTAAATGCTCTCGACATACCATAAAATACAAACCACTTTTGACTTAATTTTTCAACTTTGGAAACGTATTGCTGCCAGAAGTGTTTAGGTTTTGTAAGTCCAAAAAATGACGTTGGAAGGTAAACCTGGAAAAAAGGCCATAATGTAACAAAGTAATCTACCTTAAAAATGCACTTATGTCAATGCTACACACAGTGCCTCAAGAAATGACGCTCCAGCACGGCACTATATCACATCTGATATTTCATGCTGTGTTGTACAAAAGATGCGGAATTCAACAACATAGTCAATAAAGGACATCCTGGTATTTATTATAATTTCTATGCCTTACATCATTTTCAAGTCAGGATGGCCGAGTGGTCTAAGGCGCTGCGTTAAGGTCGCAGTCTCCCCTGGAGGCGTGGGTTCAAATCCCACTTCTGACAAATGGTCTCGCTTCTTCGTTGGATATGTTTGTTGAAAGGTATTTGGAAACGAAGATCAGAGATGGATTTTATGTTAAGTTACAGATGTTGTAATCACAAAGAAATTAATGCATTTAAATGCTCTCGACATACCATAAAATACAAACCACTTTTGACTTAATTTTTCAACTTTGGAAACGTATTGCTGCCAGAAGTGTTTAGGTTTTGTAAGTCCAAAACATGAGGTTGGAAGGTAAACCTTGAAAACAGGCCATAATGTTACAAAGTAATCTACCTTAAAAATGCACTTATGTCAATGCTACACACAGTGCCTCAAGAAATGACGCTCCAGCACGGCACTATATCACATCTGATATTTCATGCTGTGTTGTACAAAAGATGCGGAATTCAACAACATAGTCAATAAAGGACATCCTGGTATTTATTATAATTTCTATGCCTTACATCATTTTCAAGTCAGGATGGCCGAGTGGTCTAAGGCGCTGCGTTAAGGTCGCAGTCTCCCCTGGAGGCGTGGGTTCAAATCCCACTTCTGACAAATGGTCTCGCTTCTTCGTTGGATATGTTTGTTGAAAGGTATTTGGAAACGAAGATCAGAGATGGATTTTATGTTAAGTTACAGAAGTTGTAATCACAAAGAAATTAATGCATTTAAATGCTCTCGACATACCATAAAATACAAACCACTTTTGACTTAATTTTTCAACTTTGGAAACGTATTGCTGCCAGAAGTGTTTAGGTTTTGTAAGTCCAAAAAATGACGTTGGAAGGTAAACCTTGAAAAAAGGCCATAATGTAACAAAGTAATCTACCTTAAAAATGCACTTATGTCAATGCTACACACAGTGCCTCAAGAAATGACGCTCCAGCACGGCACTATATCACATCTGATATTTCATGCTGTGTTGTACAAAAGATAAGGAATTCAACAACATAGTCAATAAAGGACATCCTGGTATTTATTATAATTTCAATGCCTTACATCATTTTCAAGTCAGGATGGCCGAGTGGTCTAAGGCGCTGCGTTAAGGTCGCAGTCTTCCCTGGAGGCGTGGGTTCAAATCCCACTTCTGACAAATGGTCTCGCTTCTTCGTTGGATATGTTGTTTGTTGAAAGGTATTTGGAAATGAAGATCAGAGATGGATTTTATGTTAAGTTACAGATGTTGTAATCACAAAGAAATTAATGCATTTAAATGCTCTCGACATACCATAAAATACAAACCACTTTTGACTTAATTTTTCAACTTTGGAAACGTATTGCTGCCAGAAGTGTTTAGGTTTTGTAAGTCCAAAACATGAGGTTGGAAGGTAAACCTTGAAAACAGGCCATAATGTAACAAAGTAATCTACCTTAAAAATGCACTTATGTCAATGCTACACACAGTGCCTCAAGAAATGACGCTCCAGCACGGCACTATATCACATCTGATATTTCATGCTGTGTTGTACAAAATATGCGGAATTCACCAACATAGTCAATAAAGGACATCCTGGTATTTATTATAATTTCAATGCCTTACATCGATTTTAAGTCAGGATGGCCGAGTGGTCTAAGGCGCTGCGTTAAGGTCGCAGTCTCCCCTGGAGGCGTGGGTTCAAATCCCACTTCTGACAAATGGTCTCGCTTCTTCGTTGGATATGTTTGTTGAAAGGTATTTGGAAACGAAGATCAGAGATGGATTTTATGTTAAGTTACAGAAGTTGTAATCACAAAGAAATTAATGCATTTAAATGCTCTCGACATACCATAAAATACAAACCACTTTTGACTTAATTTTTCAACTTTGGAAACGTATTGCTGCCAGAAGTGTTTAGGTTTTGTAAGTCCAAAACATGAGGTTGGAAGGTAAACCTTGAAAACAGGCCATAATGTAACAAAGTAATCTACCTTAAAAATGCACTTATGTCAATGCTACACACAGTGCCTCAAGAAATGACGCTCCAGCACGGCACTATATCACATCTGATATTTCATGCTGTGTTGTACAAAAGATGCGGAATTCACCAACATAGTCAATAAAGGACATCCTGGTATTTATTATAATTTCAATGCCTTACATCGATTTTAAGTCAGGATGGCCGAGTGGTCTAAGGCGCTGCGTTAAGGTCGCAGTCTCCCCTGGAGGCGTGGGTTCAAATCCCACTTCTGACAAATGGTCTCGCTTCTTCATTGGATATGTTTGTTGAAAGGTATTTGGAAACGAAGATCAGAGATGGATTTTATGTTAAGTTACAGATGTTGTAATCACAAAGAAATTAATGCATTTAAATGCTCTCGACATACCATAAAATACAAACCACTTTTGACTTAATTTTTCAACTTTGGAAACGTATTGCTGCCAGAAGTGTTTAGGTTTTGTAAGTCCAAAAAATGACGTTGGAAGGTAAACCTGGAAAAAAGGCCATAATGTAACAAAGTAATCTACCTTAAAAATGCACTTATGTCAATGCTACACACAGTGCCTCAAGAAATGACGCTCCAGCACGGCACTATATCACATCTGATATTTCATGCTGTGTTGTACAAAAGATGCGGAATTCACCAACATAGTCAATAAAGGACATCCTGGTATTTATTATAATTTCAATGCCTTACATCGATTTTAAGTCAGGATGGCCGAGTGGTCTAAGGCGCTGCGTTAAGGTCGCAGTCTCCCCTGGAGGCGTGGGTTCAAATCCCACTTCTGACAAATGGTCTCGCTTCTTCGTTGGATATGTTTGTTGAAAGGTATTTGGAAACGAAGATCAGAGATGGATTTTATGTTAAGTTACAGATGTTGTAATCACAAAGAAATTAATGCATTTAAATGCTCTCGACATACCATAAAATACAAACCACTTTTGACTTAATTTTTCAACTTTGGAAACGTATTGCTGCCAGAAGTGTTTAGGTTTTGTAAGTCCAAAAAATGACGTTGGAAGGTAAACCTTGAAAACAGGCCATAATGTAACAAAGTAATCTACCTTAAAAATGCACTTATGTCAATGCTACACACAGTGCCTCAAGAAATGACGCTCCAGCACGGCACTATATCACATCTGATATTTCATGCTGTGTTGTACAAAAGATGCGGAATTCAACAACATAGTCAATAAAGGACATCCTGGTATTTATTATAATTTCAATGCCTTACATCATTTTTAAGTCAGGATGGCCGAGTGGTCTAAGGCGCTGCGTTAAGGTCGCAGTCTCCCCTGGAGGCGTGGGTTCAAATCCCACTTCTGACAAATGGTCTCGCTTCTTCGTTGGATATGTTGTTTGTTGAAAGGTATTTGGAAACGAAGATCAGAGATGGATTTTATGTTAAGTTACAGATGTTGTAATCACAAAGAAATTAATGCATTTAAATGCTCTCGACATACCATAAAATACAAACCACTTTTGACCTAATTTTTCAACTTTGGAAACGTATTGCTGCCAGAAGTGTTTAGGTTTTGTAAGTCCAAAACATGAGGTTGGAAGGTAAACCTTGAAAACAGGCCATAATGTAACAAAGTAATCTACCTTAAAAATGCACTTATGTCAATGCTACACACAGTGCCTCAAGAAATGACGCTCCAGCACGGCACTATATCACATCTGATATTTCATGCTGTGTTGTACAAAAGATAAGGAATTCAACAACATAGTCAATAAAGGACATCCTGGTATTTATTATAATTTCAATGCCGTACATGATTTTCAAGTCAGGATGGCCGAGTGGTCTAAGGCGCTGCGTTAAGGTCGCAGTCTCCCCTGGAGGCGTGGGTTCAAATCCGACTTCTGACAAATGGTCTCGCTTCTTCGTTGGATATGTTTGTTGAAAGGTATTTGGAAACGAAGATCAGAGATGGATTTTATGTTAAGTTACAGATGTTGTAATCACAAAGAAATTAATGCATTTAAATGCTCTCGACATACCATAAAATACAAACCACTTTTGACTTAATTTTTCAACTTTGGAAACGTATTGCTGCCAGAAGTGTTTAGGTTTTGTAAGTCCAAAACATGAGGTTGGAAGGTAAACCTTGAAAACAGGCCATAATGTAACAAAGTAATCTACCTTAAAAATGCACTTATGTCAATGCTACACACAGTTCCTCAAGAAATGACGCTCCAGCACGGCACTATATCACATCTGATATTTCATGCTGTGTTGTACAAAAGATGCGGAATTCACCAACATAGTCAATAAAGGACATCCTGGTATTTATTATAATTTCAATGCCTTACATCGATTTTAAGTCAGGATGGCCGAGTGGTCTAAGGCGCTGCGTTAAGGTCGCAGTCTCCCCTGGAGGCGTGGGTTCAAATCCCACTTCTGACAAATGGTCTCGCTTCTTCGTTGGATATGTTTGTTGAAAGGTATTTGGAAACGAAGATCAGAGATGGATTTTATGTTAAGTTACAGAAGTTGTAATCACAAAGAAATTAATGCATTTAAATGCTCTCGACATACCATAAAATACAAACCACTTTTGACTTAATTTTTCAACTTTGGAAACGTATTGCTGCCAGAAGTGTTTAGGTTTTGTAAGTCCAAAAAATGACGTTGGAAGGTAAACCTTGAAAACAGGCCATAATGTAACAAAGTAATCTACCTTAAAAATGCACTTATGTCAATGCTACACACAGTGCCTCAAGAAATGACGCTCCAGCACGGCACTATATCACATCTGATATTTCATGCTGTGTTGTACAAAAGATGCGGAATTCAACAACATAGTCAATAAAGGACATCCTGGTATTTATTATAATTTCAATGCCTTACATCATCTTTAAGTCAGGATGGCCAAGTGGTCTAAGGCGCTGCGTTAAGGTCGCAGTCTCCCCTGGAGGCGTGGGTTCAAATCCCACTTCTGACAAATGGTCTCGCTTCTTCGTTGGATATGTTTGTTGAAAGGTATTTGGAAACGAAGATCAGAGATGGATTTTATGTTAAGTTACAGATGTTGTAATCACAAAGAAATTAATGCATTTAAATGCTCTCGACATACCATAAAATACAAACCACTTTTGACTTAATTTTTCAACTTTGGAAACGTATTGCTGCCAGAAGTGTTTAGGTTTTGTAAGTCCAAAACATGAGGTTGGAAGGTAAACCTTGAAAACAGGCCATAATGTAACAAAGTAATCTACCTTAAAAATGCACTTATGTCAATGCTACACACAGTGCCTCAAGAAATGACGCTCCAGCACGGCACTATATCACATCTGATATTTCATGCTATGTTGTACAAAAGATGCGGAATTCAACAACATAGTCAATAAAGGACATCCTGGTATTTATTATAATTTCTATGCCTTACATCATTTTCAAGTCAGGATGGCCGAGTGGTCTAAGGCGCTGCGTTAAGGTCGCAGTCTCCCCTGGAGGCGTGGGTTCAAATCCCACTTCTGACAAATGGTCTCGCTTCTTCGTTGGATATGTTTGTTGAAAGGTATTTGGAAACGAAGATCAGAGATGGATTTTATGTTAAGTTACAGAAGTTGTAATCACAAAGAAATTAATGCATTTAAATGCTCTCGACATACCATAAAATACAAACCACTTTTGACTTAATTTTTCAACTTTGGAAACGTATTGCTGCCAGAAGTGTTTAGGTTTTGTAAGTCCAAAACATGAGGTTGGAAGGTAAACCTTGAAAACAGGCCATAATGTAACAAAGTAATCTACCTTAAAAATGCACTTATGTCAATGCTACACACAGTGCCTCAAGAAATGACGCTCCAGCACGGCACTATATCACATCTGATATTTCATGCTGTGTTGTACAAAAGATGCGGAATTCACCAACATAGTCAATAAAGGACATCCTGGTATTTATTATAATTTCAATGCCTTACATCGATTTTAAGTCAGGATGGCCGAGTGGTCTAAGGCGCTGCGTTAAGGTCGCAGTCTCCCCTGGAGGCGTGGGTTCAAATCCCACTTCTGACAAATGGTCTCGCTTCTTCGTTGGATATGTTTGTTGAAAGGTATTTGGAAACGAAGATCAGAGATGGATTTTATGTTAAGTTACAGAAGTTGTAATCACAAAGAAATTAATGCATTTAAATGCTCTCGACATACCATAAAATACAAACCACTTTTGACTTAATTTTTCAACTTTGGAAACGTATTGCTGCCAGAAGTGTTTAGGTTTTGTAAGTCCAAAAAATGACGTTGGAAGGTAAACCTTGAAAACAGGCCATAATGTAACAAAGTAATCTACCTTAAAAATGCACTTATGTCAATGCTACACACAGTGCCTCAAGAAATGACGCTCCAGCACGGCACTATATCACATCTGATATTTCATGCTGTGTTGTACAAAAGATGCGGAATTCAACAACATAGTCAATAAAGGACATCCTGGTATTTATTATAATTTCAATGCCTTACATCATTTTTAAGTCAGGATGGCCAAGTGGTCTAAGGCGCTGCGTTAAGGTCGCAGTCTCCCCTGGAGGCGTGGGTTCAAATCCCACTTCTGACAAATGGTCTCGCTTCTTCGTTGGATATGTTTGTTGAAAGGTATTTGGAAACGAAGATCAGAGATGGATTTTATGTTAAGTTACAGATGTTGTAATCACAAAGAAATTAATGCATTTAAATGCTCTCGACATACCATAAAATACAAACCACTTTTGACTTAATTTTTCAACTTTGGAAACGTATTGCTGCCAGAAGTGTTTAGGTTTTGTAAGTCCAAAACATGAGGTTGGAAGGTAAACCTTGAAAACAGGCCATAATGTAACAAAGTAATCTACCTTAAAAATGCACTTATGTCAATGCTACACACAGTGCCTCAAGAAATGACGCTCCAGCACGGCACTATATCACATCTGATATTTCATGCTGTGTTGTACAAAAGATGCGGAATTCAACAACATAGTCAATAAAGGACATCCTGGTATTTATTATAATTTCTATGCCTTACATCATTTTCAAGTCAGGATGGCCGAGTGGTCTAAGGCGCTGCGTTAAGGTCGCAGTCTCCCCTGGAGGCGTGGGTTCAAATCCCACTTCTGACAAATGGTCTCGCTTCTTCGTTGGATATGTTTGTTGAAAGGTATTTGGAAACGAAGATCAGAGATGGATTTTATGTTAAGTTACAGAAGTTGTAATCACAAAGAAATTAATGCATTTAAATGCTCTCGACATACCATAAAATACAAACCACTTTTGACTTAATTTTTCAACTTTGGAAACGTATTGCTGCCAGAAGTGTTTAGGTTTTGTAAGTCCAAAACATGAGGTTGGAAGGTAAACCTTGAAAACAGGCCATAATGTAACAAAGTAATCTACCTTAAAAATGCACTTATGTCAATGCTACACACAGTGCCTCAAGAAATGACGCTCCAGCACGGCACTATATCACATCTGATATTTCATGCTGTGTTGTACAAAAGATGCGGAATTCACCAACATAGTCAATAAAGGACATCCTGGTATTTATTATAATTTCAATGCCTTACATCGATTTTAAGTCAGGATGGCCGAGTGGTCTAAGGCGCTGCGTTAAGGTCGCAGTCTCCCCTGGAGGCGTGGGTTCAAATCCCACTTCTGACAAATGGTCTCGCTTCTTCGTTGGATATGTTTGTTGAAAGGTATTTGGAAACGAAGATCAGAGATGGATTTTATGTTAAGTTACAGAAGTTGTAATCACAAAGAAATTAATGCATTTAAATGCTCTCGACATACCATAAAATACAAACCACTTTTGACTTAATTTTTCAACTTTGGAAACGTATTGCTGCCAGAAGTGTTTAGGTTTTGTAAGTCCAAAAAATGACGTTGGAAGGTAAACCTTGAAAACAGGCCATAATGTAACAAAGTAATCTACCTTAAAAATGCACTTATGTCAATGCTACACACAGTGCCTCAAGAAATGACGCTCCAGCACGGCACTATATCACATCTGATATTTCATGCTGTGTTGTACAAAAGATGCGGAATTCAACAACATAGTCAATAAAGGACATCCTGGTATTTATTATAATTTCAATGCCTTACATCATTTTTAAGTCAGGATGGCCAAGTGGTCTAAGGCGCTGCGTTAAGGTCGCAGTCTCCCCTGGAGGCGTGGGTTCAAATCCCACTTCTGACAAATGGTCTCGCTTCTTCGTTGGATATGTTTGTTGAAAGGTATTTGGAAACGAAGATCAGAGATGGATTTTATGTTAAGTTACAGATGTTGTAATCACAAAGAAATTAATGCATTTAAATGCTCTCGACATACCATAAAATACAAACCACTTTTGACTTAATTTTTCAACTTTGGAAACGTATTGCTGCCAGAAGTGTTTAGGTTTTGTAAGTCCAAAACATGAGGTTGGAAGGTAAACCTTGAAAACAGGCCATAATGTAACAAAGTAATCTACCTTAAAAATGCACTTATGTCAATGCTACACACAGTGCCTCAAGAAATGACGCTCCAGCACGGCACTATATCACATCTGATATTTCATGCTATGTTGTACAAAAGATGCGGAATTCAACAACATAGTCAATAAAGGACATCCTGGTATTTATTATAATTTCTATGCCTTACATCATTTTCAAGTCAGGATGGCCGAGTGGTCTAAGGCGCTGCGTTAAGGTCGCAGTCTCCCCTGGAGGCGTGGGTTCAAATCCCACTTCTGACAAATGGTCTCGCTTCTTCGTTGGATATGTTTGTTGAAAGGTATTTGGAAACGAAGATCAGAGATGGATTTTATGTTAAGTTACAGAAGTTGTAATCACAAAGAAATTAATGCATTTAAATGCTCTCGACATACCATAAAATACAAACCACTTTTGACTTAATTTTTCAACTTTGGAAACGTATTGCTGCCAGAAGTGTTTAGGTTTTGTAAGTCCAAAAAATGACGTTGGAAGGTAAACCTTGAAAACAGGCCATAATGTAACAAAGTAATCTACCTTAAAAATGCACTTATGTCAATGCTACACACAGTGCCTCAAGAAATGACGCTCCAGCACGGCACTATATCACATCTGATATTTCATGCTGTGTTGTACAAAAGATGCGGAATTCAACAACATAGTCAATAAAGGACATCCTGGTATTTATTATAATTTCAATGCCTTACATCATTTTTAAGTCAGGATGGCCGAGTGGTCTAAGGCGCTGCGTTAAGGTCGCAGTCTCCCCTGGAGGCGTGGGTTCAAATCCCACTTCTGACAAATGGTCTCGCTTCTTCGTTGGATATGTTGTTTGTTGAAAGGTATTTGGAAACGAAGATCAGAGATGGATTTTATGTTAAGTTACAGATGTTGTAATCACAAAGAAATTAATGCATTTAAATGCTCTCGACATACCATAAAATACAAACCACTTTTGACTTAATTTTTCAACTTTGGAAACGTATTGCTGCCAGAAGTGTTTAGGTTTTGTAAGTCCAAAACATGAGGTTGGAAGGTAAACCTTGAAAACAGGCCATAATGTAACAAAGTAATCTACCTTAAAAATGCACTTATGTCAATGCTACACACAGTGCCTCAAGAAATGACGCTCCAGCACGGCACTATATCACATCTGATATTTCATGCTGTGTTGTACAAAAGATAAGGAATTCAACAACATAGTCAATAAAGGACATCCTGGTATTTATTATAATTTCAATGCCGTACATGATTTTCAAGTCAGGATGGCCGAGTGGTCTAAGGCGCTGCGTTAAGGTCGCAGTCTCCCCTGGAGGCGTGGGTTCAAATCCGACTTCTGACAAATGGTCTCGCTTCTTCGTTGGATATGTTTGTTGAAAGGTATTTGGAAACGAAGATCAGAGATGGATTTTATGTTAAGTTACAGATGTTGTAATCACAAAGAAATTAATGCATTTAAATGCTCTCGACATACCATAAAATACAAACCACTTTTGACTTAATTTTTCAACTTTGGAAACGTATTGCTGCCAGAAGTGTTTAGGTTTTGTAAGTCCAAAACATGAGGTTGGAAGGTAAACCTTGAAAACAGGCCATAATGTAACAAAGTAATCTACCTTAAAAATGCACTTATGTCAATGCTACACACAGTGCCTCAAGAAATGACGCTCCAGCACGGCACTATATCACATCTGATATTTCATGCTGTGTTGTACAAAAGATAAGGAATTCAACAACATAGTCAATAAAGGACATCCTGGTATTTATTATAATTTCAATGCCTTACATCATTTTTAAGTCAGGATGGCCGAGTGGTCTAAGGCGCTGCGTTAAGGTCGCAGTCTCCCCTGGAGGCGTGGGTTCAAATCCCACTTCTGACAAATGGTCTCGCTTCTTCGTTGGATATGTTTGTTGAAAGGTATTTGGAAACGAAGATCAGAGATGGATTTTATGTTAAGTTACAGATGTTGTAATCACAAAGAAATTAATGCATTTAAATGCTCTCGACATACCATAAAATACAAACCACTTTTGACTTAATTTTTCAACTTTGGAAACGTATTGCTGCCAGAAGTGTTTAGGTTTTGTAAGTCCAAAACATGAGGTTGGAAGGTAAACCTTGAAAACAGGCCATAATGTAACAAAGTAATCTACCTTAAAAATGCACTTATGTCAATGCTACACACAGTGCCTCAAGAAATGACGCTCCAGCACGGCACTATATCACATCTGATATTTCATGCTGTGTTGTACAAAAGATAAGGAATTCAACAACATAGTCAATAAAGGACATCCTGGTATTTATTATAATTTCAATGCCTTACATCATTTTTAAGTCAGGATGGCCGAGTGGTCTAAGGCGCTGCGTTAAGGTCGCAGTCTCCCCTGGAGGCGTGGGTTCAAATCCCACTTCTGACAAATGGTCTCGCTTCTTCGTTGGATATGTTTGTTGAAAGGTATTTGGAAACGAAGATCAGAGATGGATTTTATGTTAAGTTACAGATGTTGTAATCACAAAGAAATTAATGCATTTAAATGCTCTCGACATACCATAAAATACAAACCACTTTTGACTTAATTTTTCAACTTTGGAAACGTATTGCTGCCAGAAGTGTTTAGGTTTTGTAAGTCCAAAACATGAGGTTGGAAGGTAAACCTTGAAAACAGGCCATAATGTAACAAAGTAATCTACCTTAAAAATGCACTTATGTCAATGCTACACACAGTGCCTCAAGAAATGACGCTCCAGCACGGCACTATATCACATCTGATATTTCATGCTGTGTTGTACAAAAGATGCGGAATTCAACAACATAGTCAATAAAGGACATCCTGGTATTTATTATAATTTCTATGCCTTACATCATTTTCAAGTCAGGATGGCCGAGTGGTCTAAGGCGCTGCGTTAAGGTCGCAGTCTCCCCTGGAGGCGTGGGTTCAAATCCCACTTCTGACAAATGGTCTCGCTTCTTCGTTGGATATGTTTGTTGAAAGGTATTTGGAAACGAAGATCAGAGATGGATTTTATGTTAAGTTACAGAAGTTGTAATCACAAAGAAATTAATGCATTTAAATGCTCTCGACATACCATAAAATACAAACCACTTTTGACTTAATTTTTCAACTTTGGAAACGTATTGCTGCCAGAAGTGTTTAGGTTTTGTAAGTCCAAAAAATGACGTTGGAAGGTAAACCTTGAAAACAGGCCATAATGTAACAAAGTAATCTACCTTAAAAATGCACTTATGTCAATGCTACACACAGTGCCTCAAGAAATGACGCTCCAGCACGGCACTATATCACATCTGATATTTCATGCTGTGTTGTACAAAAGATGCGGAATTCAACAACATAGTCAATAAAGGACATCCTGGTATTTATTATAATTTCAATGCCTTACATCATTTTTAAGTCAGGATGGCCGAGTGGTCTAAGGCGCTGCGTTAAGGTCGCAGTCTCCCCTGGAGGCGTGGGTTCAAATCCCACTTCTGACAAATGGTCTCGCTTCTTCGTTGGATATGTTGTTTGTTGAAAGGTATTTGGAAACGAAGATCAGAGATGGATTTTATGTTAAGTTACAGATGTTGTAATCACAAAGAAATTAATGCATTTAAATGCTCTCGACATACCATAAAATACAAACCACTTTTGACTTAATTTTTCAACTTTGGAAACGTATTGCTGCCAGAAGTGTTTAGGTTTTGTAAGTCCAAAACATGAGGTTGGAAGGTAAACCTTGAAAACAGGCCATAATGTAACAAAGTAATCTACCTTAAAAATGCACTTATGTCAATGCTACACACAGTGCCTCAAGAAATGACGCTCCAGCACGGCACTATATCACATCTGATATTTCATGCTGTGTTGTACAAAAGATAAGGAATTCAACAACATAGTCAATAAAGGACATCCTGGTATTTATTATAATTTCAATGCCGTACATGATTTTCAAGTCAGGATGGCCGAGTGGTCTAAGGCGCTGCGTTAAGGTCGCAGTCTCCCCTGGAGGCGTGGGTTCAAATCCGACTTCTGACAAATGGTCTCGCTTCTTCGTTGGATATGTTTGTTGAAAGGTATTTGGAAACGAAGATCAGAGATGGATTTTATGTTAAGTTACAGATGTTGTAATCACAAAGAAATTAATGCATTTAAATGCTCTCGACATACCATAAAATACAAACCACTTTTGACTTAATTTTTCAACTTTGGAAACGTATTGCTGCCAGAAGTGTTTAGGTTTTGTAAGTCCAAAACATGAGGTTGGAAGGTAAACCTTGAAAACAGGCCATAATGTAACAAAGTAATCTACCTTAAAAATGCACTTATGTCAATGCTACACACAGTGCCTCAAGAAATGACGCTCCAGCACGGCACTATATCACATCTGATATTTCATGCTGTGTTGTACAAAAGATAAGGAATTCAACAACATAGTCAATAAAGGACATCCTGGTATTTATTATAATTTCAATGCCTTACATCATTTTTAAGTCAGGATGGCCGAGTGGTCTAAGGCGCTGCGTTAAGGTCGCAGTCTCCCCTGGAGGCGTGGGTTCAAATCCCACTTCTGACAAATGGTCTCGCTTCTTCGTTGGATATGTTTGTTGAAAGGTATTTGGAAACGAAGATCAGAGATGGATTTTATGTTAAGTTACAGATGTTGTAATCACAAAGAAATTAATGCATTTAAATGCTCTCGACATACCATAAAATACAAACCACTTTTGACTTAATTTTTCAACTTTGGAAACGTATTGCTGCCAGAAGTGTTTAGGTTTTGTAAGTCCAAAACATGAGGTTGGAAGGTAAACCTTGAAAACAGGCCATAATGTAACAAAGTAATCTACCTTAAAAATGCACTTATGTCAATGCTACACACAGTGCCTCAAGAAATGACGCTCCAGCACGGCACTATATCACATCTGATATTTCATGCTGTGTTGTACAAAAGATGCGGAATTCAACAACATAGTCAATAAAGGACATCCTGGTATTTATTATAATTTCTATGCCTTACATCATTTTCAAGTCAGGATGGCCGAGTGGTCTAAGGCGCTGCGTTAAGGTCGCAGTCTCCCCTGGAGGCGTGGGTTCAAATCCCACTTCTGACAAATGGTCTCGCTTCTTCGTTGGATATGTTTGTTGAAAGGTATTTGGAAACGAAGATCAGAGATGGATTTTATGTTAAGTTACAGAAGTTGTAATCACAAAGAAATTAATGCATTTAAATGCTCTCGACATACCATAAAATACAAACCACTTTTGACTTAATTTTTCAACTTTGGAAACGTATTGCTGCCAGAAGTGTTTAGGTTTTGTAAGTCCAAAAAATGACGTTGGAAGGTAAACCTTGAAAAAAGGCCATAATGTAACAAAGTAATCTACCTTAAAAATGCACTTATGTCAATGCTACACACAGTGCCTCAAGAAATGACGCTCCAGCACGGCACTATATCACATCTGATATTTCATGCTGTGTTGTACAAAAGATAAGGAATTCAACAACATAGTCAATAAAGGACATCCTGGTATTTATTATAATTTCAATGCCTTACATCATTTTCAAGTCAGGATGGCCGAGTGGTCTAAGGCGCTGCGTTAAGGTCGCAGTCTTCCCTGGAGGCGTGGGTTCAAATCCCACTTCTGACAAATGGTCTCGCTTCTTCGTTGGATATGTTGTTTGTTGAAAGGTATTTGGAAACGAAGATCAGAGATGGATTTTATGTTAAGTTACAGATGTTGTAATCACAAAGAAATTAATGCATTTAAATGCTCTCGACATACCATAAAATACAAACCACTTTTGACTTAATTTTTCAACTTTGGAAACGTATTGCTGCCAGAAGTGTTTAGGTTTTGTAAGTCCAAAACATGAGGTTGGAAGGTAAACCTTGAAAACAGGCCATAATGTAACAAAGTAATCTACCTTAAAAATGCACTTATGTCAATGCTACACACAGTGCCTCAAGAAATGACGCTCCAGCACGGCACTATATCACATCTGATATTTCATGCTGTGTTGTACAAAAGATGCGGAATTCAACAACATAGTCAATAAAGGACATCCTGGTATTTATTATAATTTCAATGCCTTACATCATTTTTAAGTCAGGATGGCTGAGTGGTCTAAGGCGCTGCGTTAAGGTCGCAGTCTCCCCTGGAGGCGTGGGTTCAAATCCCACTTCTGACAAATGGTCTCGCTTCTTCGTTGGATATGTTGTTTGTTGAAAGGTATTTGGAAACGAAGATCAGAGATGGATTTTATGTTAAGTTACAGATGTTGTAATCACAAAGAAATTAATGCATTTAAATGCTCTCGACATACCATAAAATACAAACCACTTTTGACTTAATTTTTCAACTTTGGAAACGTATTGCTGCCAGAAGTGTTTAGGTTTTGTAAGTCCAAAACATGAGGTTGGAAGGTAAACCTTGAAAACAGGCCATAATGTAACAAAGTAATCTACCTTAAAAATGCACTTATGTCAATGCTACACACAGTGCCTCAAGAAATGACGCTCCAGCACGGCACTATATCACATCTGATATTTCATGCTGTGTTGTACAAAAGATGCGGAATTCAACAACATAGTCAATAAAGGACATCCTGGTATTTATTATAATTTCTATGCCTTACATCATTTTCAAGTCAGGATGGCCGAGTGGTCTAAGGCGCTGCGTTAAGGTCGCAGTCTCCCCTGGAGGCGTGGGTTCAAATCCCACTTCTGACAAATGGTCTCGCTTCTTCGTTGGATATGTTTGTTGAAAGGTATTTGGAAACGAAGATCAGAGATGGATTTTATGTTAAGTTACAGAAGTTGTAATCACAAAGAAATTAATGCATTTAAATGCTCTCGACATACCATAAAATACAAACCACTTTTGACTTAATTTTTCAACTTTGGAAACGTATTGCTGCCAGAAGTGTTTAGGTTTTGTAAGTCCAAAAAATGACGTTGGAAGGTAAACCTTGAAAAAAGGCCATAATGTAACAAAGTAATCTACCTTAAAAATGCACTTATGTCAATGCTACACACAGTGCCTCAAGAAATGACGCTCCAGCACGGCACTATATCACATCTGATATTTCATGCTGTGTTGTACAAAAGATAAGGAATTCAACAACATAGTCAATAAAGGACATCCTGGTATTTATTATAATTTCAATGCCTTACATCATTTTCAAGTCAGGATGGCCGAGTGGTCTAAGGCGCTGCGTTAAGGTCGCAGTCTTCCCTGGAGGCGTGGGTTCAAATCCCACTTCTGACAAATGGTCTCGCTTCTTCGTTGGATATGTTGTTTGTTGAAAGGTATTTGGAAACGAAGATCAGAGATGGATTTTATGTTAAGTTACAGAAGTTGTAATCACAAAGAAATTAATGCATTTAAATGCTCTCGACATACCATAAAATACAAACCACTTTTGACTTAATTTTTCAACTTTGGAAACGTATTGCTGCCAGAAGTGTTTAGGTTTTGTAAGTCCAAAAAATGACGTTGGAAGGTAAACCTTGAAAAAAGGCCATAATGTAACAAAGTAATCTACCTTAAAAATGCACTTATGTCAATGCTACACACAGTGCCTCAAGAAATGACGCTCCAGCACGGCACTATATCACATCTGATATTTCATGCTGTGTTGTACAAAAGATAAGGAATTCAACAACATAGTCAATAAAGGACATCCTGGTATTTATTATAATTTCAATGCCTTACATCATTTTCAAGTCAGGATGGCCGAGTGGTCTAAGGCGCTGCGTTAAGGTCGCAGTCTTCCCTGGAGGCGTGGGTTCAAATCCCACTTCTGACAAATGGTCTCGCTTCTTCGTTGGATATGTTGTTTGTTGAAAGGTATTTGGAAACGAAGATCAGAGATGGATTTTATGTTAAGTTACAGATGTTGTAATCACAAAGAAATTAATGCATTTAAATGCTCTCGACATACCATAAAATACAAACCACTTTTGACTTAATTTTTCAACTTTGGAAACGTATTGCTGCCAGAAGTGTTTAGGTTTTGTAAGTCCAAAACATGAGGTTGGAAGGTAAACCTTGAAAACAGGCCATAATGTAACAAAGTAATCTACCTTAAAAATGCACTTATGTCAATGCTACACACAGTGCCTCAAGAAATGACGCTCCAGCACGGCACTATATCACATCTGATAATTCATGCTGTGTTGTACAAAAGATGCGGAATTCAACAACATAGTCAATAAAGGACATCCTGGTATTTATTATAATTTCTATGCCTTACATCATTTTCAAGTCAGGATGGCCGAGTGGTCTAAGGCGCTGCGTTAAGGTCGCAGTCTCCCCTGGAGGCGTGGGTTCAAATCCCACTTCTGACAAATGGTCTCGCTTCTTCGTTGGATATGTTTGTTGAAAGGTATTTGGAAACGAAGATCAGAGATGGATTTTATGTTAAGTTACAGAAGTTGTAATCACAAAGAAATTAATGCATTTAAATGCTCTCGACATACCATAAAATACAAACCACTTTTGACTTAATTTTTCAACTTTGGAAACGTATTGCTGCCAGAAGTGTTTAGGTTTTGTAAGTCCAAAACATGAGGTTGGAAGGTAAACCTTGAAAACAGGCCATAATGTAACAAAGTAATCTACCTTAAAAATGCACTTATGTCAATGCTACACACAGTGCCTCAAGAAATGACGCTCCAGCACGGCACTATATCACATCTGATATTTCATGCTGTGTTGTACAAAAGATAAGGAATTCAACAACATAGTCAATAAATGACATCCTGGTATTTATTATAATTTCAATGCCGTACATGATTTTCAAGTCAGGATGGCCGAGTGGTCTAAGGCGCTGCGTTAAGGTCGCAGTCTCCCCTGGAGGCGTGGGTTCAAATCCCACTTCTGACAAATGGTCTCGCTTCTTCGTTGGATATGTTTGTTGAAAGGTATTTGGAAACGAAGATCAGAGATGGATTTTATGTTAAGTTACAGATGTTGTAATCACAAAGAAATTAATGCATTTAAATGCTCTCGACATACCATAAAATACAAACCACTTTTGACTTAATTTTTCAACTTTGGAAACGTATTGCTGCCAGAAGTGTTTAGGTTTTGTAAGTCCAAAACATGAGGTTGGAAGGTAAACCTTGAAAACAGGCCATAATGTAACAAAGTAATCTACCTTAAAAATGCACTTATGTCAATGCTACACACAGTGCCTCAAGAAATGACGCTCCAGCACGGCACTATATCACATCTGATAATTCATGCTGTGTTGTACAAAAGATAAGGAATTCACCAACATAGTCAATAAAGGACATCCTGGTATTTATTATAATTTCAATGCCTTACATCATTTTTAAGTCAGGATGGCCGAGTGGTCTAAGGCGCTGTGTTAAGGTCGCAGTCTCCCCTGGAGGCGTGGGTTCAAATCCGACTTCTGACAAATGGTCTCGCTTCTTCGTTGGATATGTTTGTTGAAAGGTATTTGGAAATGAAGATCAGAGATGGATTTTATGTTAAGTTACAGAAGTTGTAATCACAAAGAAATTAATGCATTTAAATGCTCTCGACATACCATAAAATACAAACCACTTTTGACTTAATTTTTCAACTTTGGAAACGTATTGCTGCCAGAAGTGTTTAGGTTTTGTAAGTCCAAAAAATGACGTTGGAAGGTAAACCTGGAAAAAAGGCCATAATGTAACAAAGTAATCTACCTTAAAAATGCACTTATGTCAATGCTACACACAGTGCCTCAAGAAATGACGCTCCAGCACGGCACTATATCACATCTGATATTTCATGCTGTGTTGTAGAAAAGATAAGGAATTCACCAACAGTCAATAAAGGACATCCTGGTATTTATTATAATTTCAATGCCTTACATCATTTTCAAGTGAGGATGGCCGAGTGGTCTAAGGCGCTGCGTTAAGGTCGCAGTCTCCCCTGGAGGCGTGGGTTCAAATCCCACTTCTGACAAATGGTCTCGCTTCTTCATTGGATATGTTTGTTGAAAGGTATTTGGAAACGAAGATCAGAGATGGATTTTATGTTAAGTTACAGATGTCGTAATCACAAAGAAATTAATGCATTTAAATGCTCTCGACATACCATAAAATACAAACCACTTTTGACTTAATTTTTCAACTTTGGAAACGTATTGCTGCCAGAAGTGTTTAGGTTTTGTAAGTCCAAAACATGAGGTTGGAAGGTAAACCTTGAAAACAGGCCATAATGTAACAAAGTAATCTACCTTAAAAATGCACTTATGTCAATGCTACACACAGTGCCTCAAGAAATGACGCTCCAGCACGGCACTATATCACATCTGATAATTCATGCTGTGTTGTACAAAAGATGCGGAATTCAACAACATAGTCAATAAAGAACATCCTGGTATTTATTATAATTTCAATGCCTTACATCATTTTCAAGTCAGGATGGCCGAGTGGTCTAAGGCGCTGCGTTAAGGTCGCAGTCTCCCCTGGAGGCGTGGGTTCAAATCCGACTTCTGACAAATGGTCTCGCTTCTTTGTTGGATATGTTTGTTGAAAGGTATTTGGAAACGAAGATCAGAGATGGATTTTATGTTAAGTTACAGAAGTTGTAATCACAAAGAAATTAATGCATTTAAATGCTCTCGACATACCATAAAATACAAACCACTTTTGACTTAATTTTTCAACTTTGGAAACGTATTGCTGCCAGAAGTGTTTAGGTTTTGTAAGTCCAAAAAATGACGTTGGAAGGTAAACCTGGAAAAAAGGCCATAATGTAACAAAGTAATCTACCTTAAAAATGCACTTATGTCAATGCTACACACAGTGCCTCAAGAAATGACGCTCCAGCACGGCACTATATTACATCTGATATTTCATGCTGTGTTGTACAAAAGATAAGGAATTCACCAACATAGTCAATAAAGGACATCCTGGTGTTTATTATAATTTTAATGCCTTACATCATTTTTAAGTCAGGATGGCCGAGTGGTCTAAGGCGCTGCGTTAAGGTCGCAGTCTCCCCTGGAGGCGTGGGTTCAAATCCCACTTCTGACAAATGGTCTCGCTTCTTCGTTGGATATGTTTGTTGAAAGGTATTTGGAAACGAAGATCAGAGATGGATTTTATGTTAAGTTACAGATGTTGTAATCACAAAGAAATTAATGCATTTAAATGCTCTCGACATACCATAAAATACAAACCACTTTTGACTTAATTTTTCAACTTTGGAAACGTATTGCTGCCAGAAGTGTTTAGGTTTTGTAAGTCCAAAACATGAGGTTGGAAGGTAAACCTTGAAAACAGGCCATAATGTAACAAAGTAATCTACCTTAAAAATGCACTTATGTCAATGCTACACACAGTGCCTCAAGAAATGACGCTCCAGCACGGCACTATATCACATCTGATAATTCATGCTGTGTTGTACAAAAGATGCGGAATTCAACAACATAGTCAATAAAGGACATCCTGGTATTTATTATAATTTCTATGCCTTACATCATTTTCAAGTCAGGATGGCCGAGTGGTCTAAGGCGCTGCGTTAAGGTCGCAGTCTCCCCTGGAGGCGTGGGTTCAAATCCCACTTCTGACAAATGGTCTCGCTTCTTCGTTGGATATGTTTGTTGAAAGGTATTTGGAAACGAAGATCAGAGATGGATTTTATGTTAAGTTACAGAAGTTGTAATCACAAAGAAATTAATGCATTTAAATGCTCTCGACATACCATAAAATACAAACCACTTTTGACTTAATTTTTCAACTTTGGAAACGTATTGCTGCCAGAAGTGTTTAGGTTTTGTAAGTCCAAAAAATGACGTTGGAAGGTAAACCTGGAAAAAAGGCCATAATGTAACAAAGTAATCTACCTTAAAAATGCACTTATGTCAATGCTACACACAGTGCCTCAAGAAATGACGCTCCAGCACGGCACTATATCACATCTGATATTTCATGCTGTGTTGTAGAAAAGATAAGGAATTCACCAACAGTCAATAAAGGACATCCTGGTATTTATTATAAATTCAATGCCTTACATCATTTTCAAGTGAGGATGGCCGAGTGGTCTAAGGCGCTGCGTTAAGGTCGCAGTCTCCCCTGGAGGCGTGGGTTCAAACCCCACTTCTGACAAATGGTCTCGCTTCTTCGTTGGATATGTTGTTTGTTGAAAGGTATTTGGAAACGAAGATCAGAGATGGATTTTATGTTAAGTTACAGATGTCGTAATCACAAAGAAATTAATGCATTTAAATGCTCTCGACATACCATAAAATACAAACCACTTTTGACTTAATTTTTCAACTTTGGAAACGTATTGCTGCCAGAAGTGTTTAGGTTTTGTAAGTCCAAAACATGAGGTTGGAAGGAAAACCTTGAAAACAGGCCATAATGTAACAAAGTAATCTACCTTAAAAATGCACTTATGTCAATGCTACACACAGTGCCTCAAGAAATGACGCTCCAGCACGGCACTATATCACATCTGATAATTCATGCTGTGTTGTACAAAAGATGCGGAATTCAACAACATAGTCAATAAAGGACATCCTGGTATTTATTATAATTTCTATGCCTTACATCATTTTCAAGTCAGGATGGCCGAGTGGTCTAAGGCGCTGCGTTAAGGTCGCAGTCTCCCCTGGAGGCGTGGGTTCAAATCCCACTTCTGACAAATGGTCTCGCTTCTTCGTTGGATATGTTTGTTGAAAGGTATTTGGAAACGAAGATCAGAGATGGATTTTATTTTAAGTTACAGAAGTTGTAATCACAAAGAAATTAATGCATTTAAATGCTCTCGACATACCATAAAATACAAACCACTTTTGACTTAATTTTTCAACTTTGGAAACGTATTGCTGCCAGAAGTGTTTAGGTTTTGTAAGTCCAAAAAATGACGTTGGAAGGTAAACCTTGAAAAAAGGCCATAATGTAACAAAGTAATCTACCTTAAAAATGCACTTATGTCAATGCTACACACAGTGCCTCAAGAAATGACGCTCCAGCACGGCACTATATCACATCTGATATTTCATGCTGTGTTGTACAAAAGATAAGGAATTCAACAACATAGTCAATAAAGGACATCCTGGTATTTATTATAATTTCAATGCCGTACATGATTTTCAAGTCAGGATGGCCGAGTGGTCTAAGGCGCTGCGTTAAGGTCGCAGTCTCCCCTGGAGGCGTGGGTTCAAATCCGACTTCTGACAAATGGTCTCGCTTCTTTGTTGGATATGTTTGTTGAAAGGTATTTGGAAACGAAGATCAGAGATGGATTTTATGTTAAGTTACAGATGTTGTAATCACAAAGAAATTAATGCATTTAAATGCTCTCGACATACCATAAAATACAAACCACTTTTGACTTAATTTTTCAACTTTGGAAACGTATTGCTGCCAGAAGTGTTTAGGTTTTGTAAGTCCAAAACATGAGGTTGGAAGGTAAACCTTGAAAACAGGCCATAATGTAACAAAGTAATCTACCTTAAAAATGCACTTATGTCAATGCTACACACAGTGCCTCAAGAAATGACGCTCCAGCACGGCACTATATCACATCTGATATTTCATGCTGTGTTGTACAAAAGATAAGGAATTCAACAACATAGTCAATAAAGGACATCCTGGTATTTATTATAATTTCAATGCCGTACATGATTTTCAAGTCAGGATGGCCGAGTGGTCTAAGGCGCTGCGTTAAGGTCGCAGTCTCCCCTGGAGGCGTGGGTTCAAATCCCACTTCTGACAAATGGTCTCGCTTCTTCGTTGGATATGTTTGTTGAAAGGTATTTGGAAACGAAGATCAGAGATGGATTTTATGTTAAGTTACAGATGTTGTAATCACAAAGAAATTAATGCATTTAAATGCTCTCGACATACCATAAAATACAAACCACTTTTGACTTAATTTTTCAACTTTGGAAACGTATTGCTGCCAGAAGTGTTTAGGTTTTGTAAGTCCAAAACATGAGGTTGGAAGGTAAACCTTGAAAACAGGCCATAATGTAACAAAGTAATCTACCTTAAAAATGCACTTATGTCAATGCTACACACAGTGCCTCAAGAAATGACGCTCCAGCACGGCACTATATCACATCTGATAATTCATGCTGTGTTGTACAAAAGATGCGGAATTCAACAACATAGTCAATAAAGAACATCCTGGTATTTATTATAATTTCTATGCCTTACATCATTTTCAAGTCAGGATGGCCGAGTGGTCTAAGGCGCTGCGTTAAGGTCGCAGTCTCCCCTGGAGGCGTGGGTTCAAATCCGACTTCTGACAAATGGTCTCGCTTCTTTGTTGGATATGTTTGTTGAAAGGTATTTGGAAACGAAGATCAGAGATGGATTTTATGTTAAGTTACAGAAGTTGTAATCACAAAGAAATTAATGCATTTAAATGCTCTCGACATACCATAAAATACAAACCACTTTTGACTTAATTTTTCAACTTTGGAAACGTATTGCTGCCAGAAGTGTTTAGGTTTTGTAAGTCCAAAAAATGACGTTGGAAGGTAAACCTGGAAAAAAGGCCATAATGTAACAAAGTAATCTACCTTAAAAATGCACTTATGTCAATGCTACACACAGTGCCTCAAGAAATGACGCTCCAGCACGGCACTATATTACATCTGATATTTCATGCTGTGTTGTACAAAAGATAAGGAATTCACCAACATAGTCAATAAAGGACATCCTGGTATTTATTATAATTTCAATGCCTTACATCATTTTTAAGTCAGGATGGCCGAGTGGTCTAAGGCGCTGTGTTAAGGTCGCAGTCTCCCCTGGAGGCGTGGGTTCAAATCCGACTTCTGACAAATGGTCTCGCTTCTTCGTTGGATATGTTTGTTGAAAGGTATTTGGAAATGAAGATCAGAGATGGATTTTATGTTAAGTTACAGAAGTTGTAATCACAAAGAAATTAATGCATTTAAATGCTCTCGACATACCATAAAATACAAACCACTTTTGACTTAATTTTTCAACTTTGGAAACGTATTGCTGCCAGAAGTGTTTAGGTTTTGTAAGTCCAAAAAATGACGTTGGAAGGTAAACCTGGAAAAAAGGCCATAATGTAACAAAGTAATCTACCTTAAAAATGCACTTATGTCAATGCTACACACAGTGCCTCAAGAAATGACGCTCCAGCACGGCACTATATCACATCTGATATTTCATGCTGTGTTGTAGAAAAGATAAGGAATTCACCAACAGTCAATAAAGGACATCCTGGTATTTATTATAATTTCAATGCCTTACATCATTTTCAAGTGAGGATGGCCGAGTGGTCTAAGGCGCTGCGTTAAGGTCGCAGTCTCCCCTGGAGGCGTGGGTTCAAATCCCACTTCTGACAAATGGTCTCGCTTCTTCATTGGATATGTTTGTTGAAAGGTATTTGGAAACGAAGATCAGAGATGGATTTTATGTTAAGTTACAGATGTCGTAATCACAAAGAAATTAATGCATTTAAATGCTCTCGACATACCATAAAATACAAACCACTTTTGACTTAATTTTTCAACTTTGGAAACGTATTGCTGCCAGAAGTGTTTAGGTTTTGTAAGTCCAAAACATGAGGTTGGAAGGTAAACCTTGAAAACAGGCCATAATGTAACAAAGTAATCTACCTTAAAAATGCACTTATGTCAATGCTACACACAGTGCCTCAAGAAATGACGCTCCAGCACGGCACTATATCACATCTGATAATTCATGCTGTGTTGTACAAAAGATGCGGAATTCAACAACATAGTCAATAAAGAACATCCTGGTATTTATTATAATTTCAATGCCTTACATCATTTTCAAGTCAGGATGGCCGAGTGGTCTAAGGCGCTGCGTTAAGGTCGCAGTCTCCCCTGGAGGCGTGGGTTCAAATCCGACTTCTGACAAATGGTCTCGCTTCTTTGTTGGATATGTTTGTTGAAAGGTATTTGGAAACGAAGATCAGAGATGGATTTTATGTTAAGTTACAGAAGTTGTAATCACAAAGAAATTAATGCATTTAAATGCTCTCGACATACCATAAAATACAAACCACTTTTGACTTAATTTTTCAACTTTGGAAACGTATTGCTGCCAGAAGTGTTTAGGTTTTGTAAGTCCAAAAAATGACGTTGGAAGGTAAACCTGGAAAAAAGGCCATAATGTAACAAAGTAATCTACCTTAAAAATGCACTTATGTCAATGCTACACACAGTGCCTCAAGAAATGACGCTCCAGCACGGCACTATATTACATCTGATATTTCATGCTGTGTTGTACAAAAGATAAGGAATTCACCAACATAGTCAATAAAGGACATCCTGGTATTTATTATAATTTCAATGCCTTACATCATTTTTAAGTCAGGATGGCCGAGTGGTCTAAGGCGCTGCGTTAAGGTCGCAGTCTCCCCTGGAGGCGTGGGTTCAAATCCCACTTCTGACAAATGGTCTCGCTTCTTCGTTGGATATGTTTGTTGAAAGGTATTTGGAAACGAAGATCAGAGATGGATTTTATGTTAAGTTACAGATGTTGTAATCACAAAGAAATTAATGCATTTAAATGCTCTCGACATACCATAAAATACAAACCACTTTTGACTTAATTTTTCAACTTTGGAAACGTATTGCTGCCAGAAGTGTTTAGGTTTTGTAAGTCCAAAACATGAGGTTGGAAGGTAAACCTTGAAAACAGGCCATAATGTAACAAAGTAATCTACCTTAAAAATGCACTTATGTCAATGCTACACACAGTGCCTCAAGAAATGACGCTCCAGCACGGCACTATATCACATCTGATAATTCATGCTGTGTTGTACAAAAGATGCGGAATTCAACAACATAGTCAATAAAGGACATCCTGGTATTTATTATAATTTCTATGCCTTACATCATTTTCAAGTCAGGATGGCCGAGTGGTCTAAGGCGCTGCGTTAAGGTCGCAGTCTCCCCTGGAGGCGTGGGTTCAAATCCCACTTCTGACAAATGGTCTCGCTTCTTCGTTGGATATGTTTGTTGAAAGGTATTTGGAAACGAAGATCAGAGATGGATTTTATGTTAAGTTACAGAAGTTGTAATCACAAAGAAATTAATGCATTTAAATGCTCTCGACATACCATAAAATACAAACCACTTTTGACTTAATTTTTCAACTTTGGAAACGTATTGCTGCCAGAAGTGTTTAGGTTTTGTAAGTCCAAAAAATGACGTTGGAAGGTAAACCTGGAAAAAAGGCCATAATGTAACAAAGTAATCTACCTTAAAAATGCACTTATGTCAATGCTACACACAGTGCCTCAAGAAATGACGCTCCAGCACGGCACTATATCACATCTGATATTTCATGCTGTGTTGTAGAAAAGATAAGGAATTCACCAACAGTCAATAAAGGACATCCTGGTATTTATTATAAATTCAATGCCTTACATCATTTTCAAGTGAGGATGGCCGAGTGGTCTAAGGCGCTGCGTTAAGGTCGCAGTCTCCCCTGGAGGCGTGGGTTCAAACCCCACTTCTGACAAATGGTCTCGCTTCTTCGTTGGATATGTTGTTTGTTGAAAGGTATTTGGAAACGAAGATCAGAGATGGATTTTATGTTAAGTTACAGATGTCGTAATCACAAAGAAATTAATGCATTTAAATGCTCTCGACATACCATAAAATACAAACCACTTTTGACTTAATTTTTCAACTTTGGAAACGTATTGCTGCCAGAAGTGTTTAGGTTTTGTAAGTCCAAAACATGAGGTTGGAAGGAAAACCTTGAAAACAGGCCATAATGTAACAAAGTAATCTACCTTAAAAATGCACTTATGTCAATGCTACACACAGTGCCTCAAGAAATGACGCTCCAGCACGGCACTATATCACATCTGATAATTCATGCTGTGTTGTACAAAAGATGCGGAATTCAACAACATAGTCAATAAAGGACATCCTGGTATTTATTATAATTTCTATGCCTTACATCATTTTCAAGTCAGGATGGCCGAGTGGTCTAAGGCGCTGCGTTAAGGTCGCAGTCTCCCCTGGAGGCGTGGGTTCAAATCCCACTTCTGACAAATGGTCTCGCTTCTTCGTTGGATATGTTTGTTGAAAGGTATTTGGAAATGAAGATCAGAGATGGATTTTATGTTAAGTTACAGAAGTTGTAATCACAAAGAAATTAATGCATTTAAATGCTCTCGACATACCATAAAATACAAACCACTTTTGACTTAATTTTTCAACTTTGGAAACGTATTGCTGCCAGAAGTGTTTAGGTTTTGTAAGTCCAAAAAATGACGTTGGAAGGTAAACCTTGAAAAAAGGCCATAATGTAACAAAGTAATCTACCTTAAAAATGCACTTATGTCAATGCTACACACAGTGCCTCAAGAAATGACGCTCCAGCACGGCACTATATCACATCTGATATTTCATGCTGTGTTGTACAAAAGATAAGGAATTCAACAACATAGTCAATAAAGGACATCCTGGTATTTATTATAATTTCAATGCCGTACATGATTTTCAAGTCAGGATGGCCGAGTGGTCTAAGGCGCTGCGTTAAGGTCGCAGTCTCCCCTGGAGGCGTGGGTTCAAATCCCACTTCTGACAAATGGTCTCGCTTCTTCGTTGGATATGTTTGTTGAAAGGTATTTGGAAACGAAGATCAGAGATGGATTTTATGTTAAGTTACAGATGTTGTAATCACAAAGAAATTAATGCATTTAAATGCTCTCGACATACCATAAAATACAAACCACTTTTGACTTAATTTTTCAACTTTGGAAACGTATTGCTGCCAGAAGTGTTTAGGTTTTGTAAGTCCAAAACATGAGGTTGGAAGGTAAACCTTGAAAACAGGCCATAATGTAACAAAGTAATCTACCTTAAAAATGCACTTATGTCAATGCTACACACAGTGCCTCAAGAAATGACGCTCCAGCACGGCACTATATCACATCTGATAATTCATGCTGTGTTGTACAAAAGATGCGGAATTCAACAACATAGTCAATAAAGAACATCCTGGTATTTATTATAATTTCTATGCCTTACATCATTTTCAAGTCAGGATGGCCGAGTGGTCTAAGGCGCTGCGTTAAGGTCGCAGTCTCCCCTGGAGGCGTGGGTTCAAATCCGACTTCTGACAAATGGTCTCGCTTCTTTGTTGGATATGTTTGTTGAAAGGTATTTGGAAACGAAGATCAGAGATGGATTTTATGTTAAGTTACAGAAGTTGTAATCACAAAGAAATTAATGCATTTAAATGCTCTCGACATACCATAAAATACAAACCACTTTTGACTTAATTTTTCAACTTTGGAAACGTATTGCTGCCAGAAGTGTTTAGGTTTTGTAAGTCCAAAAAATGACGTTGGAAGGTAAACCTGGAAAAAAGGCCATAATGTAACAAAGTAATCTACCTTAAAAATGCACTTATGTCAATGCTACACACAGTGCCTCAAGAAATGACGCTCCAGCACGGCACTATATTACATCTGATATTTCATGCTGTGTTGTACAAAAGATAAGGAATTCACCAACATAGTCAATAAAGGACATCCTGGTATTTATTATAATTTCAATGCCTTACATCATTTTTAAGTCAGGATGGCCGAGTGGTCTAAGGCGCTGTGTTAAGGTCGCAGTCTCCCCTGGAGGCGTGGGTTCAAATCCGACTTCTGACAAATGGTCTCGCTTCTTCGTTGGATATGTTTGTTGAAAGGTATTTGGAAATGAAGATCAGAGATGGATTTTATGTTAAGTTACAGAAGTTGTAATCACAAAGAAATTAATGCATTTAAATGCTCTCGACATACCATAAAATACAAACCACTTTTGACTTAATTTTTCAACTTTGGAAACGTATTGCTGCCAGAAGTGTTTAGGTTTTGTAAGTCCAAAAAATGACGTTGGAAGGTAAACCTGGAAAAAAGGCCATAATGTAACAAAGTAATCTACCTTAAAAATGCACTTATGTCAATGCTACACACAGTGCCTCAAGAAATGACGCTCCAGCACGGCACTATATCACATCTGATATTTCATGCTGTGTTGTAGAAAAGATAAGGAATTCACCAACAGTCAATAAAGGACATCCTGGTATTTATTATAATTTCAATGCCTTACATCATTTTCAAGTGAGGATGGCCGAGTGGTCTAAGGCGCTGCGTTAAGGTCGCAGTCTCCCCTGGAGGCGTGGGTTCAAATCCCACTTCTGACAAATGGTCTCGCTTCTTCATTGGATATGTTTGTTGAAAGGTATTTGGAAACGAAGATCAGAGATGGATTTTATGTTAAGTTACAGATGTCGTAATCACAAAGAAATTAATGCATTTAAATGCTCTCGACATACCATAAAATACAAACCACTTTTGACTTAATTTTTCAACTTTGGAAACGTATTGCTGCCAGAAGTGTTTAGGTTTTGTAAGTCCAAAACATGAGGTTGGAAGGTAAACCTTGAAAACAGGCCATAATGTAACAAAGTAATCTACCTTAAAAATGCACTTATGTCAATGCTACACACAGTGCCTCAAGAAATGACGCTCCAGCACGGCACTATATCACATCTGATAATTCATGCTGTGTTGTACAAAAGATGCGGAATTCAACAACATAGTCAATAAAGAACATCCTGGTATTTATTATAATTTCAATGCCTTACATCATTTTCAAGTCAGGATGGCCGAGTGGTCTAAGGCGCTGCGTTAAGGTCGCAGTCTCCCCTGGAGGCGTGGGTTCAAATCCGACTTCTGACAAATGGTCTCGCTTCTTTGTTGGATATGTTTGTTGAAAGGTATTTGGAAACGAAGATCAGAGATGGATTTTATGTTAAGTTACAGAAGTTGTAATCACAAAGAAATTAATGCATTTAAATGCTCTCGACATACCATAAAATACAAACCACTTTTGACTTAATTTTTCAACTTTGGAAACGTATTGCTGCCAGAAGTGTTTAGGTTTTGTAAGTCCAAAAAATGACGTTGGAAGGTAAACCTGGAAAAAAGGCCATAATGTAACAAAGTAATCTACCTTAAAAATGCACTTATGTCAATGCTACACACAGTGCCTCAAGAAATGACGCTCCAGCACGGCACTATATTACATCTGATATTTCATGCTGTGTTGTACAAAAGATAAGGAATTCACCAACATAGTCAATAAAGGACATCCTGGTATTTATTATAATTTCAATGCCTTACATCATTTTTAAGTCAGGATGGCCGAGTGGTCTAAGGCGCTGCGTTAAGGTCGCAGTCTCCCCTGGAGGCGTGGGTTCAAATCCCACTTCTGACAAATGGTCTCGCTTCTTCGTTGGATATGTTTGTTGAAAGGTATTTGGAAACGAAGATCAGAGATGGATTTTATGTTAAGTTACAGATGTTGTAATCACAAAGAAATTAATGCATTTAAATGCTCTCGACATACCATAAAATACAAACCACTTTTGACTTAATTTTTCAACTTTGGAAACGTATTGCTGCCAGAAGTGTTTAGGTTTTGTAAGTCCAAAACATGAGGTTGGAAGGTAAACCTTGAAAACAGGCCATAATGTAACAAAGTAATCTACCTTAAAAATGCACTTATGTCAATGCTACACACAGTGCCTCAAGAAATGACGCTCCAGCACGGCACTATATCACATCTGATAATTCATGCTGTGTTGTACAAAAGATGCGGAATTCAACAACATAGTCAATAAAGGACATCCTGGTATTTATTATAATTTCTATGCCTTACATCATTTTCAAGTCAGGATGGCCGAGTGGTCTAAGGCGCTGCGTTAAGGTCGCAGTCTCCCCTGGAGGCGTGGGTTCAAATCCCACTTCTGACAAATGGTCTCGCTTCTTCGTTGGATATGTTTGTTGAAAGGTATTTGGAAACGAAGATCAGAGATGGATTTTATGTTAAGTTACAGAAGTTGTAATCACAAAGAAATTAATGCATTTAAATGCTCTCGACATACCATAAAATACAAACCACTTTTGACTTAATTTTTCAACTTTGGAAACGTATTGCTGCCAGAAGTGTTTAGGTTTTGTAAGTCCAAAAAATGACGTTGGAAGGTAAACCTGGAAAAAAGGCCATAATGTAACAAAGTAATCTACCTTAAAAATGCACTTATGTCAATGCTACACACAGTGCCTCAAGAAATGACGCTCCAGCACGGCACTATATCACATCTGATATTTCATGCTGTGTTGTAGAAAAGATAAGGAATTCACCAACAGTCAATAAAGGACATCCTGGTATTTATTATAAATTCAATGCCTTACATCATTTTCAAGTGAGGATGGCCGAGTGGTCTAAGGCGCTGCGTTAAGGTCGCAGTCTCCCCTGGAGGCGTGGGTTCAAACCCCACTTCTGACAAATGGTCTCGCTTCTTCGTTGGATATGTTGTTTGTTGAAAGGTATTTGGAAACGAAGATCAGAGATGGATTTTATGTTAAGTTACAGATGTCGTAATCACAAAGAAATTAATGCATTTAAATGCTCTCGACATACCATAAAATACAAACCACTTTTGACTTAATTTTTCAACTTTGGAAACGTATTGCTGCCAGAAGTGTTTAGGTTTTGTAAGTCCAAAACATGAGGTTGGAAGGAAAACCTTGAAAACAGGCCATAATGTAACAAAGTAATCTACCTTAAAAATGCACTTATGTCAATGCTACACACAGTGCCTCAAGAAATGACGCTCCAGCACGGCACTATATCACATCTGATAATTCATGCTGTGTTGTACAAAAGATGCGGAATTCAACAACATAGTCAATAAAGGACATCCTGGTATTTATTATAATTTCTATGCCTTACATCATTTTCAAGTCAGGATGGCCGAGTGGTCTAAGGCGCTGCGTTAAGGTCGCAGTCTCCCCTGGAGGCGTGGGTTCAAATCCCACTTCTGACAAATGGTCTCGCTTCTTCGTTGGATATGTTTGTTGAAAGGTATTTGGAAACGAAGATCAGAGATGGATTTTATTTTAAGTTACAGAAGTTGTAATCACAAAGAAATTAATGCATTTAAATGCTCTCGACATACCATAAAATACAAACCACTTTTGACTTAATTTTTCAACTTTGGAAACGTATTGCTGCCAGAAGTGTTTAGGTTTTGTAAGTCCAAAAAATGACGTTGGAAGGTAAACCTTGAAAAAAGGCCATAATGTAACAAAGTAATCTACCTTAAAAATGCACTTATGTCAATGCTACACACAGTGCCTCAAGAAATGACGCTCCAGCACGGCACTATATCACATCTGATATTTCATGCTGTGTTGTACAAAAGATAAGGAATTCAACAACATAGTCAATAAAGGACATCCTGGTATTTATTATAATTTCAATGCCGTACATGATTTTCAAGTCAGGATGGCCGAGTGGTCTAAGGCGCTGCGTTAAGGTCGCAGTCTCCCCTGGAGGCGTGGGTTCAAATCCGACTTCTGACAAATGGTCTCGCTTCTTTGTTGGATATGTTTGTTGAAAGGTATTTGGAAACGAAGATCAGAGATGGATTTTATGTTAAGTTACAGATGTTGTAATCACAAAGAAATTAATGCATTTAAATGCTCTCGACATACCATAAAATACAAACCACTTTTGACTTAATTTTTCAACTTTGGAAACGTATTGCTGCCAGAAGTGTTTAGGTTTTGTAAGTCCAAAACATGAGGTTGGAAGGTAAACCTTGAAAACAGGCCATAATGTAACAAAGTAATCTACCTTAAAAATGCACTTATGTCAATGCTACACACAGTGCCTCAAGAAATGACGCTCCAGCACGGCACTATATCACATCTGATATTTCATGCTGTGTTGTACAAAAGATAAGGAATTCAACAACATAGTCAATAAAGGACATCCTGGTATTTATTATAATTTCAATGCCGTACATGATTTTCAAGTCAGGATGGCCGAGTGGTCTAAGGCGCTGCGTTAAGGTCGCAGTCTCCCCTGGAGGCGTGGGTTCAAATCCCACTTCTGACAAATGGTCTCGCTTCTTCGTTGGATATGTTTGTTGAAAGGTATTTGGAAACGAAGATCAGAGATGGATTTTATGTTAAGTTACAGATGTTGTAATCACAAAGAAATTAATGCATTTAAATGCTCTCGACATACCATAAAATACAAACCACTTTTGACTTAATTTTTCAACTTTGGAAACGTATTGCTGCCAGAAGTGTTTAGGTTTTGTAAGTCCAAAACATGAGGTTGGAAGGTAAACCTTGAAAACAGGCCATAATGTAACAAAGTAATCTACCTTAAAAATGCACTTATGTCAATGCTACACACAGTGCCTCAAGAAATGACGCTCCAGCACGGCACTATATCACATCTGATAATTCATGCTGTGTTGTACAAAAGATGCGGAATTCAACAACATAGTCAATAAAGAACATCCTGGTATTTATTATAATTTCTATGCCTTACATCATTTTCAAGTCAGGATGGCCGAGTGGTCTAAGGCGCTGCGTTAAGGTCGCAGTCTCCCCTGGAGGCGTGGGTTCAAATCCGACTTCTGACAAATGGTCTCGCTTCTTTGTTGGATATGTTTGTTGAAAGGTATTTGGAAACGAAGATCAGAGATGGATTTTATGTTAAGTTACAGAAGTTGTAATCACAAAGAAATTAATGCATTTAAATGCTCTCGACATACCATAAAATACAAACCACTTTTGACTTAATTTTTCAACTTTGGAAACGTATTGCTGCCAGAAGTGTTTAGGTTTTGTAAGTCCAAAAAATGACGTTGGAAGGTAAACCTGGAAAAAAGGCCATAATGTAACAAAGTAATCTACCTTAAAAATGCACTTATGTCAATGCTACACACAGTGCCTCAAGAAATGACGCTCCAGCACGGCACTATATTACATCTGATATTTCATGCTGTGTTGTACAAAAGATAAGGAATTCACCAACATAGTCAATAAAGGACATCCTGGTATTTATTATAATTTCAATGCCTTACATCATTTTTAAGTCAGGATGGCCGAGTGGTCTAAGGCGCTGTGTTAAGGTCGCAGTCTCCCCTGGAGGCGTGGGTTCAAATCCGACTTCTGACAAATGGTCTCGCTTCTTCGTTGGATATGTTTGTTGAAAGGTATTTGGAAATGAAGATCAGAGATGGATTTTATGTTAAGTTACAGAAGTTGTAATCACAAAGAAATTAATGCATTTAAATGCTCTCGACATACCATAAAATACAAACCACTTTTGACTTAATTTTTCAACTTTGGAAACGTATTGCTGCCAGAAGTGTTTAGGTTTTGTAAGTCCAAAAAATGACGTTGGAAGGTAAACCTGGAAAAAAGGCCATAATGTAACAAAGTAATCTACCTTAAAAATGCACTTATGTCAATGCTACACACAGTGCCTCAAGAAATGACGCTCCAGCACGGCACTATATCACATCTGATATTTCATGCTGTGTTGTAGAAAAGATAAGGAATTCACCAACAGTCAATAAAGGACATCCTGGTATTTATTATAATTTCAATGCCTTACATCATTTTCAAGTGAGGATGGCCGAGTGGTCTAAGGCGCTGCGTTAAGGTCGCAGTCTCCCCTGGAGGCGTGGGTTCAAATCCCACTTCTGACAAATGGTCTCGCTTCTTCATTGGATATGTTTGTTGAAAGGTATTTGGAAACGAAGATCAGAGATGGATTTTATGTTAAGTTACAGATGTCGTAATCACAAAGAAATTAATGCATTTAAATGCTCTCGACATACCATAAAATACAAACCACTTTTGACTTAATTTTTCAACTTTGGAAACGTATTGCTGCCAGAAGTGTTTAGGTTTTGTAAGTCCAAAACATGAGGTTGGAAGGTAAACCTTGAAAACAGGCCATAATGTAACAAAGTAATCTACCTTAAAAATGCACTTATGTCAATGCTACACACAGTGCCTCAAGAAATGACGCTCCAGCACGGCACTATATCACATCTGATAATTCATGCTGTGTTGTACAAAAGATGCGGAATTCAACAACATAGTCAATAAAGAACATCCTGGTATTTATTATAATTTCAATGCCTTACATCATTTTCAAGTCAGGATGGCCGAGTGGTCTAAGGCGCTGCGTTAAGGTCGCAGTCTCCCCTGGAGGCGTGGGTTCAAATCCGACTTCTGACAAATGGTCTCGCTTCTTTGTTGGATATGTTTGTTGAAAGGTATTTGGAAACGAAGATCAGAGATGGATTTTATGTTAAGTTACAGAAGTTGTAATCACAAAGAAATTAATGCATTTAAATGCTCTCGACATACCATAAAATACAAACCACTTTTGACTTAATTTTTCAACTTTGGAAACGTATTGCTGCCAGAAGTGTTTAGGTTTTGTAAGTCCAAAAAATGACGTTGGAAGGTAAACCTGGAAAAAAGGCCATAATGTAACAAAGTAATCTACCTTAAAAATGCACTTATGTCAATGCTACACACAGTGCCTCAAGAAATGACGCTCCAGCACGGCACTATATTACATCTGATATTTCATGCTGTGTTGTACAAAAGATAAGGAATTCACCAACATAGTCAATAAAGGACATCCTGGTATTTATTATAATTTCAATGCCTTACATCATTTTTAAGTCAGGATGGCCGAGTGGTCTAAGGCGCTGCGTTAAGGTCGCAGTCTCCCCTGGAGGCGTGGGTTCAAATCCCACTTCTGACAAATGGTCTCGCTTCTTCGTTGGATATGTTTGTTGAAAGGTATTTGGAAACGAAGATCAGAGATGGATTTTATGTTAAGTTACAGATGTTGTAATCACAAAGAAATTAATGCATTTAAATGCTCTCGACATACCATAAAATACAAACCACTTTTGACTTAATTTTTCAACTTTGGAAACGTATTGCTGCCAGAAGTGTTTAGGTTTTGTAAGTCCAAAACATGAGGTTGGAAGGTAAACCTTGAAAACAGGCCATAATGTAACAAAGTAATCTACCTTAAAAATGCACTTATGTCAATGCTACACACAGTGCCTCAAGAAATGACGCTCCAGCACGGCACTATATCACATCTGATAATTCATGCTGTGTTGTACAAAAGATGCGGAATTCAACAACATAGTCAATAAAGGACATCCTGGTATTTATTATAATTTCTATGCCTTACATCATTTTCAAGTCAGGATGGCCGAGTGGTCTAAGGCGCTGCGTTAAGGTCGCAGTCTCCCCTGGAGGCGTGGGTTCAAATCCCACTTCTGACAAATGGTCTCGCTTCTTCGTTGGATATGTTTGTTGAAAGGTATTTGGAAACGAAGATCAGAGATGGATTTTATGTTAAGTTACAGAAGTTGTAATCACAAAGAAATTAATGCATTTAAATGCTCTCGACATACCATAAAATACAAACCACTTTTGACTTAATTTTTCAACTTTGGAAACGTATTGCTGCCAGAAGTGTTTAGGTTTTGTAAGTCCAAAAAATGACGTTGGAAGGTAAACCTGGAAAAAAGGCCATAATGTAACAAAGTAATCTACCTTAAAAATGCACTTATGTCAATGCTACACACAGTGCCTCAAGAAATGACGCTCCAGCACGGCACTATATCACATCTGATATTTCATGCTGTGTTGTAGAAAAGATAAGGAATTCACCAACAGTCAATAAAGGACATCCTGGTATTTATTATAAATTCAATGCCTTACATCATTTTCAAGTGAGGATGGCCGAGTGGTCTAAGGCGCTGCGTTAAGGTCGCAGTCTCCCCTGGAGGCGTGGGTTCAAACCCCACTTCTGACAAATGGTCTCGCTTCTTCGTTGGATATGTTGTTTGTTGAAAGGTATTTGGAAACGAAGATCAGAGATGGATTTTATGTTAAGTTACAGATGTCGTAATCACAAAGAAATTAATGCATTTAAATGCTCTCGACATACCATAAAATACAAACCACTTTTGACTTAATTTTTCAACTTTGGAAACGTATTGCTGCCAGAAGTGTTTAGGTTTTGTAAGTCCAAAACATGAGGTTGGAAGGAAAACCTTGAAAACAGGCCATAATGTAACAAAGTAATCTACCTTAAAAATGCACTTATGTCAATGCTACACACAGTGCCTCAAGAAATGACGCTCCAGCACGGCACTATATCACATCTGATAATTCATGCTGTGTTGTACAAAAGATGCGGAATTCAACAACATAGTCAATAAAGGACATCCTGGTATTTATTATAATTTCTATGCCTTACATCATTTTCAAGTCAGGATGGCCGAGTGGTCTAAGGCGCTGCGTTAAGGTCGCAGTCTCCCCTGGAGGCGTGGGTTCAAATCCCACTTCTGACAAATGGTCTCGCTTCTTCGTTGGATATGTTTGTTGAAAGGTATTTGGAAACGAAGATCAGAGATGGATTTTATTTTAAGTTACAGAAGTTGTAATCACAAAGAAATTAATGCATTTAAATGCTCTCGACATACCATAAAATACAAACCACTTTTGACTTAATTTTTCAACTTTGGAAACGTATTGCTGCCAGAAGTGTTTAGGTTTTGTAAGTCCAAAAAATGACGTTGGAAGGTAAACCTTGAAAAAAGGCCATAATGTAACAAAGTAATCTACCTTAAAAATGCACTTATGTCAATGCTACACACAGTGCCTCAAGAAATGACGCTCCAGCACGGCACTATATCACATCTGATATTTCATGCTGTGTTGTACAAAAGATAAGGAATTCAACAACATAGTCAATAAAGGACATCCTGGTATTTATTATAATTTCAATGCCGTACATGATTTTCAAGTCAGGATGGCCGAGTGGTCTAAGGCGCTGCGTTAAGGTCGCAGTCTCCCCTGGAGGCGTGGGTTCAAATCCGACTTCTGACAAATGGTCTCGCTTCTTTGTTGGATATGTTTGTTGAAAGGTATTTGGAAACGAAGATCAGAGATGGATTTTATGTTAAGTTACAGATGTTGTAATCACAAAGAAATTAATGCATTTAAATGCTCTCGACATACCATAAAATACAAACCACTTTTGACTTAATTTTTCAACTTTGGAAACGTATTGCTGCCAGAAGTGTTTAGGTTTTGTAAGTCCAAAACATGAGGTTGGAAGGTAAACCTTGAAAACAGGCCATAATGTAACAAAGTAATCTACCTTAAAAATGCACTTATGTCAATGCTACACACAGTGCCTCAAGAAATGACGCTCCAGCACGGCACTATATCACATCTGATATTTCATGCTGTGTTGTACAAAAGATAAGGAATTCACCAACATAGTCAATAAAGGACATCCTGGTATTTATTATAATTTCAATGCCTTACATCATTTTTAAGTCAGGATGGCCGAGTGGTCTAAGGCGCTGCGTTAAGGTCGCAGTCTCCCCTGGAGGCGTGGGTTCAAATCCCACTTCTGACAAATGGTCTCGCTTCTTCGTTGGATATGTTGTTTGTTGAAAGGTATTTGGAAACGAAGATCAGAGATGGATTTTATGTTAAGTTACAGATGTTGTAATCACAAAGAAATTAATGCATTTAAATGCTCTCGACATACCATAAAATACAAACCACTTTTGACTTAATTTTTCAACTTTGGAAACGTATTGCTGCCAGAAGTGTTTAGGTTTTGTAAGTCCAAAACATGAGGTTGGAAGGTAAACCTTGAAAACAGGCCATAATGTAACAAAGTAATCTACCTTAAAAATGCACTTATGTCAATGCTACACACAGTGCCTCAAGAAATGACGCTCCAGCACGGCACTATATCACATCTGATATTTCATGCTGTGTTGTACAAAAGATAAGGAATTCACCAACATAGTCAATAAAGGACATCCTGGTATTTATTATAATTTCAATGCCTTACATCATTTTTAAGTCAGGATGGCCGAGTGGTCTAAGGCGCTGCGTTAAGGTCGCAGTCTCCCCTGGAGGCGTGGGTTCAAATCCCACTTCTGACAAATGGTCTCGCTTCTTCGTTGGATATGTTGTTTGTTGAAAGGTATTTGGAAACGAAGATCAGAGATGGATTTTATGTTAAGTTACAGATGTTGTAATCACAAAGAAATTAATGCATTTAAATGCTCTCGACATACCATAAAATACAAACCACTTTTGACTTAATTTTTCAACTTTGGAAACGTATTGCTGCCAGAAGTGTTTAGGTTTTGTAAGTCCAAAACATGAGGTTGGAAGGTAAACCTTGAAAACAGGCCATAATGTAACAAAGTAATCTACCTTAAAAATGCACTTATGTCAATGCTACACACAGTGCCTCAAGAAATGACGCTCCAGCACGGCACTATATCACATCTGATATTTCATGCTGTGTTGTACAAAAGATAAGGAATTCACCAACATAGTCAATAAAGGACATCCTGGTATTTATTATAATTTCAATGCCTTACATTGATTTTAAGTCAGGATGGCCGAGTGGTCTAAGGCGCTGCGTTAAGGTCGCAGTCTCCCCTGGAGGCGTGGGTTCAAATCCCACTTCTGACAAATGGTCTCGCTTCTTTGTTGGATATGTTTGTTGAAAGGTATTTGGAAACGAAGATCAGAGATGGATTTTATGTTAAGTTACAGAAGTTGTAATCACAAAGAAATTAATGCATTTAAATGCTCTCGACATACCATAAAATACAAACCACTTTTGACTTAATTTTTCAACTTTGGAAACGTATTGCTGCCAGAAGTGTTAAGGTTTTGTAAGTCCAAAACATGAGGTTGGAAGGTAAACCTTGAAAACAGGCCATAATGTAACAAAGTAATCTACCTTAAAAATGCACTTATGTCAATGCTACACACAGTGCCTCAAGAAATGACGCTCCAGCACGGCACTATATCACATCTGATATTTCATGCTGTGTTGTACAAAAGATGCGGAATTCAACAACATAGTCAATAAAGGATATCCTGGTATTTATTATAATTTCTATGCCTTACATCATTTTCAAGTCAGGATGGCCGAGTGGTCTAAGGCGCTGCGTTAAGGTCGCAGTCTCCCCTGGAGGCGTGGGTTCAAATCCCACTTCTGACAAATGGTCTCGCTTCTTCGTTGGATATGTTTGTTGAAAGGTATTTGGAAACGAAGATCAGAGATGGATTTTATGTTAAGTTACAGAAGTTGTAATCACAAAGAAATTAATGCATTTAAATGCTCTCGACATACCATAAAATACAAACCACTTTTGACTTAATTTTTCAACTTTGGAAACGTATTGCTGCCAGAAGTGTTTAGGTTTTGTAAGTCCAAAAAATGACGTTGGAAGGTAAACCTTGAAAAAAGGCCATAATGTAACAAAGTAATCTACCTTAAAAATGCACTTATGTCAATGCTACACACAGTGCCTCAAGAAATGACGCTCCAGCACGGCACTATATCACATCTGATATTTCATGCTGTGTTGTACAAAAGATAAGGAATTCACCAACAGTCAATAAAGGACATCCTGGTATTTATTATAATTTCAATGCCTTACATCATTTTCAAGTGAGGATGGCCGAGTGGTCTAAGGCGCTGCGTTAAGGTCGCAGTCTCCCCTGGAGGCGTGGGTTCAAATCCCACTTCTGACAAATGGTCTCGCTTCTTCATTGGATATGTTTGTTGAAAGGTATTTGGAAACGAAGATCAGAGATGGATTTTATGTTAAGTTACAGATGTCGTAATCACAAAGAAATTAATGCATTTAAATGCTCTCGACATACCATAAAATACAAACCACTTTTGACTTAATTTTTCAACTTTGGAAACGTATTGCTGCCAGAAGTGTTTAGGTTTTGTAAGTCCAAAACATGAGGTTGGAAGGTAAACCTTGAAAACAGGCCATAATGTAACAAAGTAATCTACCTTAAAAATGCACTTATGTCAATGCTACACACAGTGCCTCAAGAAATGACGCTCCAGCACGGCACTATATCACATCTGATAATTCATGCTGTGTTGTACAAAAGATGCGGAATTCAACAACATAGTCAATAAAGGACATCCTGGTATTTATTATAATTTCTATGCCTTACATCATTTTCAAGTCAGGATGGCTGAGTGGTCTAAGGCGCTGCGTTAAGGTCGCAGTCTCCCCTGGAGGCGTGGGTTCAAATCCCACTTCTGACAAATGGTCTCGCTTCTTCGTTGGATATGTTTGTTGAAAGGTATTTGGAAACGAAGATCAGAGATGGATTTTATGTTAAGTTACAGAAGTTGTAATCACAAAGAAATTAATGCATTTAAATGCTCTCGACATACCATAAAATACAAACCACTTTTGACTTAATTTTTCAACTTTGGAAACGTATTGCTGCCAGAAGTGTTTAGGTTTTGTAAGTCCAAAAAATGACGTTGGAAGGTAAACCTTGAAAAAAGGCCATAATGTAACAAAGTAATCTACCTTAAAAATGCACTTATGTCAATGCTACACACAGTGCCTCAAGAAATGACGCTCCAGCACGGCACTATATCACATCTGATATTTCATGCTGTGTTGTAGAAAAGATAAGGAATTCACCAACAGTCAATAAAGGACATCCTGGTATTTATTATAATTTCAATGCCTTACATCATTTTCAAGTGAGGATGGCCGAGTGGTCTAAGGCGCTGCGTTAAGGTCGCAGTCTCCCCTGGAGGCGTGGGTTCAAATCCCACTTCTGACAAATGGTCTCGCTTCTTCATTGGATATGTTTGTTGAAAGGTATTTGGAAACGAAGATCAGAGATGGATTTTATGTTAAGTTACAGATGTCGTAATCACAAAGAAATTAATGCATTTAAATGCTCTCGACATACCATAAAATACAAACCACTTTTGACTTAATTTTTCAACTTTGGAAACGTATTGCTGCCAGAAGTGTTTAGGTTTTGTAAGTCCAAAACATGAGGTTGGAAGGAAAACCTTGAAAACAGGCCATAATGTAACAAAGTAATCTACCTTAAAAATGCACTTATGTCAATGCTACACACAGTGCCTCAAGAAATGACGCTCCAGCACGGCACTATATCACATCTGATAATTCATGCTGTGTTGTACAAAAGATGCGGAATTCAACAACATAGTCAATAAAGGACATCCTGGTATTTATTATAATTTCTATGCCTTACATCATTTTCAAGTCAGGATGGCCGAGGGGTCTAAGGCGCTGCGTTAAGGTCGCAGTCTCCCCTGGAGGCGTGGGTTCAAATCCCACTTCTGACAAATGGTCTCGCTTCTTCGTTGGATATGTTTGTTGAAAGGTATTTGGAAACGAAGATCAGAGATGGATTTTATGTTAAGTTACAGAAGTTGTAATCACAAAGAAATTAATGCATTTAAATGCTCTCGACATACCATAAAATACAAACCACTTTTGACTTAATTTTTCAACTTTGGAAACGTATTGCTGCCAGAAGTGTTTAGGTTTTGTAAGTCCAAAAAATGACGTTGGAAGGTAAACCTTGAAAAAAGGCCATAATGTAACAAAGTAATCTACCTTAAAAATGCACTTATGTCAATACTAAACACAGTGCCTCAAGAAATGACGCTCCAGCACGGCACTATATCACATCTGATATTTCATGCTGTGTTGTACAAAAGATAAGGAATTCAACAACATAGTCAATAAAGGACATCCTGGTATTTATTATAATTTCAATGCCTTACATCATTTTTAAGTCAGGATGGCCGAGTGGTCTAAGGCGCTGCGTTAAGGTCGCAGTCTCCCCTGGAGGCGTGGGTTCAAATCCCACTTCTGACAAATGGTCTCGCTTCTTCGTTGGATATGTTTGTTGAAAGGTATTTGGAAACGAAGATCAGAGATGGATTTTATGTTAAGTTACAGAAGTTGTAATCACAAAGAAATTAATGCATTTAAATGCTCTCGACATACCATAAAATACAAACCACTTTTGACTTAATTTTTCAACTTTGGAAACGTATTGCTGCCAGAAGTGTTTAGGTTTTGTAAGTCCAAAAAATGACGTTGGAAGGTAAACCTTGAAAAAAGGCCATAATGTAACAAAGTAATCTACCTTAAAAATGCACTTATGTCAATACTAAACACAGTGCCTCAAGAAATGACGCTCCAGCACGGCACTATATCACATCTGATATTTCATGCTGTGTTGTACAAAAGATAAGGAATTCAACAACATAGTCAATAAAGGACATCCTGGTATTTATTATAATTTCAATGCCTTACATCATTTTTAAGTCAGGATGGCCGAGTGGTCTAAGGCGCTGCGTTAAGGTCGCAGTCTCCCCTGGAGGCGTGGGTTCAAATCCCACTTCTGACAAATGGTCTCGCTTCTTCGTTGGATTTGTTGTTTGTTGAAAGGTATTTGGAAACGAAGATCAGAGATGGATTTTATGTTAAGTTACAGATGTTGTAATCACAAAGAAATTAATGCATTTAAATGCTCTCGACATACCATAAAATACAAACCACTTTTGACTTAATTTTTCAACTTTGGAAACGTATTGCTGCCAGAAGTGTTTAGGTTTTGTAAGTCCAAAACATGAGGTTGGAAGGTAAACCTTGAAAACAGGCCATAATGTAACAAAGTAATCTACCTTAAAAATGCACTTATGTCAATGCTACACACAGTGCCTCAAGAAATGACGCTCCAGCACGGCACTATATCACATCTGATATTTCATGCTGTGTTGTACAAAAGATGCGGAATTCAACAACATAGTCAATAAAGGACATCCTGGTATTTATTATAATTTCAATGCCTTACATCATTTTCAAGTCAGGATGGCCGAGTGGTCTAAGGCGCTGCGTTAAGGTCGCAGTCTCCCCTGGAGGCGTGGGTTCAAATCCCACTTCTGACAAATGGTCTCGCTTCTTCGTTGGATATGTTTGTTGAAAGGTATTTGGAAACGAAGATCAGAGATGGATTTTATGTTAAGTTACAGAAGTTGTAATCACAAAGAAATTAATGCATTTAAATGCTCTCGACATACCATAAAATACAAACCACTTTTGACTTAATTTTTCAACTTTGGAAACGTATTGCTGCCAGAAGTGTTTAGGTTTTGTAAGTCCAAAAAATGACGTTGGAAGGTAAACCTGGAAAAAAGGCCATAATGTAACAAAGTAATCTACCTTAAAAATGCACTTATGTCAATGCTACACACAGTGCCTCAAGAAATGACGCTCCAGCACGGCACTATATCACATCTGATATTTCATGCTGTGTTGTAGAAAAGATAAGGAATTCACCAACAGTCAATAAAGGACATCCTGGTATTTATTATAATTTCAATGCCTTACATCATTTTCAAGTGAGGATGGCCGAGTGGTCTAAGGCGCTGCGTTAAGGTCGCAGTCTCCCCTGGAGGCGTGGGTTCAAATCCCACTTCTGACAAATGGTCTCGCTTCTTCGTTGGATATGTTTGTTGAAAGGTATTTGGAAATGAAGATCAGAGATGGATTTTATGTTAAGTTACAGAAGTTGTAATCACAAAGAAATTAATGCATTTAAATGCTCTCGACATACCATAAAATACAAACCACTTTTGACTTAATTTTTCAACTTTGGAAACGTATTGCTGCCAGAAGTGTTTAGGTTTTGTAAGTCCAAAAAATGACGTTGGAAGGTAAACCTGGAAAAAAGGCCATAATGTAACAAAGTAATCTACCTTAAAAATGCACTTATGTCAATGCTACACACAGTGCCTCAAGAAATGACGCTCCAGCACGGCACTATATCACATCTGATATTTCATGCTGTGTTGTAGAAAAGATAAGGAATTCACCAACAGTCAATAAAGGACATCCTGGTATTTATTATAATTTCAATGCCTTACATCATTTTCAAGTGAGGATGGCCGAGTGGTCTAAGGCGCTGCGTTAAGGTCGCAGTCTCCCCTGGAGGCGTGGGTTCAAATCCCACTTCTGACAAATGGTCTCGCTTCTTCGTTGGATATGTTTGTTGAAAGGTATTTGGAAATGAAGATCAGAGATGGATTTTATGTTAAGTTACAGAAGTTGTAATCACAAAGAAATTAATGCATTTAAATGCTCTCGACATACCATAAAATACAAACCACTTTTGACTTAATTTTTCAACTTTGGAAACGTATTGCTGCCAGAAGTGTTTAGGTTTTGTAAGTCCAAAAAATGACGTTGGAAGGTAAACCTGGAAAAAAGGCCATAATGTAACAAAGTAATCTACCTAAAAAATGCACTTATGTCAATACTACACACAGTGCCTCAAGAAATGACGCTCCAGCACGGCACTATATCACATCTGATATTTCATGCTGTGTTGTACAAAAGATAAGGAATTCACCAACATAGTCAATAAAGGACATCCTGGTATTTATTATAATTTCAATGCCTTACATCATTTTTAAGTCAGGATGGCCGAGTGGTCTAAGGCGCTGCGTTAAGGTCGCAGTCTCCCCTGGAGGCGTGGGTTCAAATCCCACTTCTGACAAATGGTCTCGCTTCTTCGTTGGATATGTTGTTTGTTGAAAGGTATTTGGAAAGGAAGATCAGAGATGGATTTTATGTTAAGTTACAGATGCTGTAATCACAAAGAAATTAATGCATTTAAATGCTCTCGACATACCATAAAATACAAACCACTTTTGACTTAATTTTTCAACTTTGGAAACGTATTGCTGCCAGAAGTGTTTAGGTTTTGTAAGTCCAAAACATGAGGTTGGAAGGTAAACCTTGAAAACAGGCCATAATGTAACAAAGTAATCTACCTTAAAAATGCACTTATGTCAATGCTACACACAGTGCCTCAAGAAATGACGCTCCAGCACGGCACTATATCACATCTGATATTTCATGCTGTGTTGTACAAAAGATGCGGAATTCAACAACATAGTCAATAAAGGACATCCTGGTATTTATTATAATTTCAATGCCTTACATCATTTTCAAGTCAGGATGGCCGAGTGGTCTAAGGCGCTGCGTTAAGGTCGCAGTCTCCCCTGGAGGCGTGGGTTCAAATCCCACTTCTGACAAATGGTCTCGCTTCTTTGTTGGATATGTTTGTTGAAAGGTATTTGGAAATGAAGATCAGAGATGGATTTTATGTTAAGTTACAGAAGTTGTAATCACAAAGAAATTAATGCATTTAAATGCTCTCGACATACCATAAAATACAAACCACTTTTGACTTAATTTTTCAACTTTGGAAACGTATTGCTGCCAGAAGTGTTTAGGTTTTGTAAGTCCAAAAAATGACGTTGGAAGGTAAACCTGGAAAAAAGGCCATAATGTAACAAAGTAATCTACCTTAAAAATGCACTTATGTCAATGCTACACACAGTGCCTCAAGAAATGACGCTCCAGCACGGCACTATATCACATCTGATATTTCATGCTGTGTTGTAGAAAAGATAAGGAATTCACCAACAGTCAATAAAGGACATCCTGGTATTTATTATAATTTCAATGCCTTACATCATTTTCAAGTGAGGATGGCCGAGTGGTCTAAGGCGCTGCGTTAAGGTCGCAGTCTCCCCTGGAGGCGTGGGTTCAAATCCCACTTCTGACAAATGGTCTCGCTTCTTCGTTGGATATGTTTGTTGAAAGGTATTTGGAAATGAAGATCAGAGATGGATTTTATGTTAAGTTACAGAAGTTGTAATCACAAAGAAATTAATGCATTTAAATGCTCTCGACATACCATAAAATACAAACCACTTTTGACTTAATTTTTCAACTTTGGAAACGTATTGCTGCCAGAAGTGTTTAGGTTTTGTAAGTCCAAAAAATGACGTTGGAAGGTAAACCTGGAAAAAAGGCCATAATGTAACAAATTAATCTACCTTAAAAATGCACTTATGTCAATGCTACACACAGTGCCTCAAGAAATGACGCTCCAGCACGGCACTATATCACATCTGATATTTCATGCTGTGTTGTAGAAAAGATAAGGAATTCACCAACAGTCAATAAAGGACATCCTGGTATTTATTATAATTTCAATGCCTTACATCATTTTCAAGTGAGGATGGCCGAGTGGTCTAAGGCGCTGCGTTAAGGTCGCAGTCTCCCCTGGAGGCGTGGGTTCAAATCCCACTTCTGACAAATGGTCTCGCTTCTTCGTTGGATATGTTTGTTGAAAGGTATTTGGAAATGAAGATCAGAGATGGATTTTATGTTAAGTTACAGAAGTTGTAATCACAAAGAAATTAATGCATTTAAATGCTCTCGACATACCATAAAATACAAACCACTTTTGACTTAATTTTTCAACTTTGGAAACGTATTGCTGCCAGAAGTGTTTAGGTTTTGTAAGTCCAAAAAATGACGTTGGAAGGTAAACCTGGAAAAAAGGCCATAATGTAACAAAGTAATCTACCTTAAAAATGCACTTATGTCAATGCTACACACAGTGCCTCAAGAAATGACGCTCCAGCACGGCACTATATCACATCTGATATTTCATGCTGTGTTGTAGAAAAGATAAGGAATTCACCAACAGTCAATAAAGGACATCCTGGTATTTATTATAATTTCAATGCCTTACATCATTTTCAAGTGAGGATGGCCGAGTGGTCTAAGGCGCTGCGTTAAGGTCGCAGTCTCCCCTGGAGGCGTGGGTTCAAATCCCACTTCTGACAAATGGTCTCGCTTCTTCGTTGGATATGTTTGTTGAAAGGTATTTGGAAACGAAGATCAGAGATGGATTTTATGTTAAGTTACAGAAGTTGTAATCACAAAGAAATTAATGCATTTAAATGCTCTCGACATACCATAAAATACAAACCACTTTTGACTTAATTTTTCAACTTTGGAAACGTATTGCTGCCAGAAGTGTTTAGGTTTTGTAAGTCCAAAAAATGACGTTGGAAGGTAAACCTTGAAAAAAGGCCATAATGTAACAAAGTAATCTACCTTAAAAATGCACTTATGTCAATGCTACACACAGTGCCTCAAGAAATGACGCTCCAGCACGGCACTATATCACATCTGATATTTCATGCTGTGTTGTACAAAAGATAAGGAATTCAACAACATAGTCAATAAAGGACATCCTGGTATTTATTATAATTTCAATGCCGTACATGATTTTCAAGTCAGGATGGCCGAGTGGTCTAAGGCGCTGCGTTAAGGTCGCAGTCTCCCCTGGAGGCGTGGGTTCAAATCCGACTTCTGACAAATGGTCTCGCTTCTTTGTTGGATATGTTTGTTGAAAGGTATTTGGAAACGAAGATCAGAGATGGATTTTATGTTAAGTTACAGATGTTGTAATCACAAAGAAATTAATGCATTTAAATGCTCTCGACATACCATAAAATACAAACCACTTTTGACTTAATTTTTCAACTTTGGAAACGTATTGCTGCCAGAAGTGTTTAGGTTTTGTAAGTCCAAAACATGAGGTTGGAAGGTAAACCTTGAAAACAGGCCATAATGTAACAAAGTAATCTACCTTAAAAATGCACTTATGTCAATGCTACACACAGTGCCTCAAGAAATGACGCTCCAGCACGGCACTATATCACATCTGATATTTCATGCTGTGTTGTACAAAAGATAAGGAATTCACCAACATAGTCAATAAAGGACATCCTGGTATTTATTATAATTTCAATGCCTTACATCATTTTTAAGTCAGGATGGCCGAGTGGTCTAAGGCGCTGCGTTAAGGTCGCAGTCTCCCCTGGAGGCGTGGGTTCAAATCCCACTTCTGACAAATGGTCTCGCTTCTTCGTTGGATATGTTGTTTGTTGAAAGGTATTTGGAAACGAAGATCAGAGATGGATTTTATGTTAAGTTACAGATGTTGTAATCACAAAGAAATTAATGCATTTAAATGCTCTCGACATACCATAAAATACAAACCACTTTTGACTTAATTTTTCAACTTTGGAAACGTATTGCTGCCAGAAGTGTTTAGGTTTTGTAAGTCCAAAACATGAGGTTGGAAGGTAAACCTTGAAAACAGGCCATAATGTAACAAAGTAATCTACCTTAAAAATGCACTTATGTCAATGCTACACACAGTGCCTCAAGAAATGACGCTCCAGCACGGCACTATATCACATCTGATATTTCATGCTGTGTTGTACAAAAGATAAGGAATTCACCAACATAGTCAATAAAGGACATCCTGGTATTTATTATAATTTCAATGCCTTACATCATTTTCAAGTGAGGATGGCCGAGTGGTCTAAGGCGCTGCGTTAAGGTCGCAGTCTCCCCTGGAGGCGTGGGTTCAAATCCCACTTCTGACAAATGGTCTCGCTTCTTCGTTGGATATGTTGTTTGTTGAAAGGTATTTGGAAACGAAGATCAGAGATGGATTTTATGTTAAGTTACAGATGTTGTAATCACAAAGAAATTAATGCATTTAAATGCTCTCGACATACCATAAAATACAAACCACTTTTGACTTAATTTTTCAACTTTGGAAACGTATTGCTGCCAGAAGTGTTTAGGTTTTGTAAGTCCAAAACATGAGGTTGGAAGGTAAACCTTGAAAACAGGCCATAATGTAACAAAGTAATCTACCTTAAAAATGCACTTATGTCAATGCTACACACAGTGCCTCAAGAAATGACGCTCCAGCACGGCACTATATCACATCTGATATTTCATGCTGTGTTGTACAAAAGATAAGGAATTCACCAACATAGTCAATAAAGGACATCCTGGTATTTATTATAATTTCAATGCCTTACATTGATTTTAAGTCAGGATGGCCGAGTGGTCTAAGGCGCTGCGTTAAGGTCGCAGTCTCCCCTGGAGGCGTGGGTTCAAATCCCACTTCTGACAAATGGTCTCGCTTCTTTGTTGGATATGTTTGTTGAAAGGTATTTGGAAACGAAGATCAGAGATGGATTTTATGTTAAGTTACAGATGTTGTAATCACAAAGAAATTAATGCATTTAAATGCTCTCGACATACCATAAAATACAAACCACTTTTGACTTAATTTTTCAACTTTGGAAACGTATTGCTGCCAGAAGTGTTTAGGTTTTGTAAGTCCAAAAAATGACGTTGGAAGGTAAACCTGGAAAAAAGGCCATAATGTAACAAATTAATCTACCTTAAAAATGCACTTATGTCAATGCTACACACAGTGCCTCAAGAAATGACGCTCCAGCACGGCACTATATCACATCTGATATTTCATGCTGTGTTGTAGAAAAGATAAGGAATTCACCAACAGTCAATAAAGGACATCCTGGTATTTATTATAATTTCAATGCCTTACATCATTTTCAAGTGAGGATGGCCGAGTGGTCTAAGGCGCTGCGTTAAGGTCGCAGTCTCCCCTGGAGGCGTGGGTTCAAATCCCACTTCTGACAAATGGTCTCGCTTCTTTGTTGGATATGTTTGTTGAAAGGTATTTGGAAATGAAGATCAGAGATGGATTTTATGTTAAGTTACAGAAGTTGTAATCACAAAGAAATTAATGCATTTAAATGCTCTCGACATACCATAAAATACAAACCACTTTTGACTTAATTTTTCAACTTTGGAAACGTATTGCTGCCAGAAGTGTTTAGGTTTTGTAAGTCCAAAAAATGACGTTGGAAGGTAAACCTGGAAAAAAGGCCATAATGTAACAAAGTAATCTACCTTAAAAATGCACTTATGTCAATGCTACACACAGTGCCTCAAGAAATGACGCTCCAGCACGGCACTATATCACATCTGATATTTCATGCTGTGTTGTAGAAAAGATAAGGAATTCACCAACAGTCAATAAAGGACATCCTGGTATTTATTATAATTTCAATGCCTTACATCATTTTCAAGTGAGGATGGCCGAGTGGTCTAAGGCGCTGCGTTAAGGTCGCAGTCTCCCCTGGAGGCGTGGGTTCAAATCCCACTTCTGACAAATGGTCTCGCTTCTTCGTTGGATATGTTTGTTGAAAGGTATTTGGAAATGAAGATCAGAGATGGATTTTATGTTAAGTTACAGAAGTTGTAATCACAAAGAAATTAATGCATTTAAATGCTCTCGACATACCATAAAATACAAACCACTTTTGACTTAATTTTTCAACTTTGGAAACGTATTGCTGCCAGAAGTGTTTAGGTTTTGTAAGTCCAAAAAATGACGTTGGAAGGTAAACCTGGAAAAAAGGCCATAATGTAACAAATTAATCTACCTTAAAAATGCACTTATGTCAATGCTACACACAGTGCCTCAAGAAATGACGCTCCAGCACGGCACTATATCACATCTGATATTTCATGCTGTGTTGTAGAAAAGATAAGGAATTCACCAACAGTCAATAAAGGACATCCTGGTATTTATTATAATTTCAATGCCTTACATCATTTTCAAGTGAGGATGGCCGAGTGGTCTAAGGCGCTGCGTTAAGGTCGCAGTCTCCCCTGGAGGCGTGGGTTCAAATCCCACTTCTGACAAATGGTCTCGCTTCTTCGTTGGATATGTTTGTTGAAAGGTATTTGGAAATGAAGATCAGAGATGGATTTTATGTTAAGTTACAGAAGTTGTAATCACAAAGAAATTAATGCATTTAAATGCTCTCGACATACCATAAAATACAAACCACTTTTGACTTAATTTTTCAACTTTGGAAACGTATTGCTGCCAGAAGTGTTTAGGTTTTGTAAGTCCAAAAAATGACGTTGGAAGGTAAACCTGGAAAAAAGGCCATAATGTAACAAAGTAATCTACCTTAAAAATGCACTTATGTCAATGCTACACACAGTGCCTCAAGAAATGACGCTCCAGCACGGCACTATATCACATCTGATATTTCATGCTGTGTTGTAGAAAAGATAAGGAATTCACCAACAGTCAATAAAGGACATCCTGGTATTTATTATAATTTCAATGCCTTACATCATTTTCAAGTGAGGATGGCCGAGTGGTCTAAGGCGCTGCGTTAAGGTCGCAGTCTCCCCTGGAGGCGTGGGTTCAAATCCCACTTCTGACAAATGGTCTCGCTTCTTCGTTGGATATGTTTGTTGAAAGGTATTTGGAAACGAAGATCAGAGATGGATTTTATGTTAAGTTACAGAAGTTGTAATCACAAAGAAATTAATGCATTTAAATGCTCTCGACATACCATAAAATACAAACCACTTTTGACTTAATTTTTCAACTTTGGAAACGTATTGCTGCCAGAAGTGTTTAGGTTTTGTAAGTCCAAAAAATGACGTTGGAAGGTAAACCTTGAAAAAAGGCCATAATGTAACAAAGTAATCTACCTTAAAAATGCACTTATGTCAATGCTACACACAGTGCCTCAAGAAATGACGCTCCAGCACGGCACTATATCACATCTGATATTTCATGCTGTGTTGTACAAAAGATAAGGAATTCAACAACATAGTCAATAAAGGACATCCTGGTATTTATTATAATTTCAATGCCGTACATGATTTTCAAGTCAGGATGGCCGAGTGGTCTAAGGCGCTGCGTTAAGGTCGCAGTCTCCCCTGGAGGCGTGGGTTCAAATCCGACTTCTGACAAATGGTCTCGCTTCTTTGTTGGATATGTTTGTTGAAAGGTATTTGGAAACGAAGATCAGAGATGGATTTTATGTTAAGTTACAGATGTTGTAATCACAAAGAAATTAATGCATTTAAATGCTCTCGACATACCATAAAATACAAACCACTTTTGACTTAATTTTTCAACTTTGGAAACGTATTGCTGCCAGAAGTGTTTAGGTTTTGTAAGTCCAAAACATGAGGTTGGAAGGTAAACCTTGAAAACAGGCCATAATGTAACAAAGTAATCTACCTTAAAAATGCACTTATGTCAATGCTACACACAGTGCCTCAAGAAATGACGCTCCAGCACGGCACTATATCACATCTGATATTTCATGCTGTGTTGTACAAAAGATAAGGAATTCACCAACATAGTCAATAAAGGACATCCTGGTATTTATTATAATTTCAATGCCTTACATCATTTTTAAGTCAGGATGGCCGAGTGGTCTAAGGCGCTGCGTTAAGGTCGCAGTCTCCCCTGGAGGCGTGGGTTCAAATCCCACTTCTGACAAATGGTCTCGCTTCTTCGTTGGATATGTTGTTTGTTGAAAGGTATTTGGAAACGAAGATCAGAGATGGATTTTATGTTAAGTTACAGATGTTGTAATCACAAAGAAATTAATGCATTTAAATGCTCTCGACATACCATAAAATACAAACCACTTTTGACTTAATTTTTCAACTTTGGAAACGTATTGCTGCCAGAAGTGTTTAGGTTTTGTAAGTCCAAAACATGAGGTTGGAAGGTAAACCTTGAAAACAGGCCATAATGTAACAAAGTAATCTACCTTAAAAATGCACTTATGTCAATGCTACACACAGTGCCTCAAGAAATGACGCTCCAGCACGGCACTATATCACATCTGATATTTCATGCTGTGTTGTACAAAAGATAAGGAATTCACCAACATAGTCAATAAAGGACATCCTGGTATTTATTATAATTTCAATGCCTTACATCATTTTCAAGTGAGGATGGCCGAGTGGTCTAAGGCGCTGCGTTAAGGTCGCAGTCTCCCCTGGAGGCGTGGGTTCAAATCCCACTTCTGACAAATGGTCTCGCTTCTTCGTTGGATATGTTGTTTGTTGAAAGGTATTTGGAAACGAAGATCAGAGATGGATTTTATGTTAAGTTACAGATGTTGTAATCACAAAGAAATTAATGCATTTAAATGCTCTCGACATACCATAAAATACAAACCACTTTTGACTTAATTTTTCAACTTTGGAAACGTATTGCTGCCAGAAGTGTTTAGGTTTTGTAAGTCCAAAACATGAGGTTGGAAGGTAAACCTTGAAAACAGGCCATAATGTAACAAAGTAATCTACCTTAAAAATGCACTTATGTCAATGCTACACACAGTGCCTCAAGAAATGACGCTCCAGCACGGCACTATATCACATCTGATATTTCATGCTGTGTTGTACAAAAGATAAGGAATTCACCAACATAGTCAATAAAGGACATCCTGGTATTTATTATAATTTCAATGCCTTACATTGATTTTAAGTCAGGATGGCCGAGTGGTCTAAGGCGCTGCGTTAAGGTCGCAGTCTCCCCTGGAGGCGTGGGTTCAAATCCCACTTCTGACAAATGGTCTCGCTTCTTTGTTGGATATGTTTGTTGAAAGGTATTTGGAAACGAAGATCAGAGATGGATTTTATGTTAAGTTACAGATGTTGTAATCACAAAGAAATTAATGCATTTAAATGCTCTCGACATACCATAAAATACAAACCACTTTTGACTTAATTTTTCAACTTTGGAAACGTATTGCTGCCAGAAGTGTTTAGGTTTTGTAAGTCCAAAAAATGACGTTGGAAGGTAAACCTGGAAAAAAGGCCATAATGTAACAAATTAATCTACCTTAAAAATGCACTTATGTCAATGCTACACACAGTGCCTCAAGAAATGACGCTCCAGCACGGCACTATATCACATCTGATATTTCATGCTGTGTTGTAGAAAAGATAAGGAATTCACCAACAGTCAATAAAGGACATCCTGGTATTTATTATAATTTCAATGCCTTACATCATTTTCAAGTGAGGATGGCCGAGTGGTCTAAGGCGCTGCGTTAAGGTCGCAGTCTCCCCTGGAGGCGTGGGTTCAAATCCCACTTCTGACAAATGGTCTCGCTTCTTCGTTGGATATGTTTGTTGAAAGGTATTTGGAAATGAAGATCAGAGATGGATTTTATGTTAAGTTACAGAAGTTGTAATCACAAAGAAATTAATGCATTTAAATGCTCTCGACATACCATAAAATACAAACCACTTTTGACTTAATTTTTCAACTTTGGAAACGTATTGCTGCCAGAAGTGTTTAGGTTTTGTAAGTCCAAAAAATGACGTTGGAAGGTAAACCTGGAAAAAAGGCCATAATGTAACAAAGTAATCTACCTTAAAAATGCACTTATGTCAATGCTACACACAGTGCCTCAAGAAATGACGCTCCAGCACGGCACTATATCACATCTGATATTTCATGCTGTGTTGTAGAAAAGATAAGGAATTCACCAACAGTCAATAAAGGACATCCTGGTATTTATTATAATTTCAATGCCTTACATCATTTTCAAGTGAGGATGGCCGAGTGGTCTAAGGCGCTGCGTTAAGGTCGCAGTCTCCCCTGGAGGCGTGGGTTCAAATCCCACTTCTGACAAATGGTCTCGCTTCTTCGTTGGATATGTTTGTTGAAAGGTATTTGGAAACGAAGATCAGAGATGGATTTTATGTTAAGTTACAGAAGTTGTAATCACAAAGAAATTAATGCATTTAAATGCTCTCGACATACCATAAAATACAAACCACTTTTGACTTAATTTTTCAACTTTGGAAACGTATTGCTGCCAGAAGTGTTTAGGTTTTGTAAGTCCAAAAAATGACGTTGGAAGGTAAACCTTGAAAAAAGGCCATAATGTAACAAAGTAATCTACCTTAAAAATGCACTTATGTCAATGCTACACACAGTGCCTCAAGAAATGACGCTCCAGCACGGCACTATATCACATCTGATATTTCATGCTGTGTTGTACAAAAGATAAGGAATTCAACAACATAGTCAATAAAGGACATCCTGGTATTTATTATAATTTCAATGCCGTACATGATTTTCAAGTCAGGATGGCCGAGTGGTCTAAGGCGCTGCGTTAAGGTCGCAGTCTCCCCTGGAGGCGTGGGTTCAAATCCGACTTCTGACAAATGGTCTCGCTTCTTTGTTGGATATGTTTGTTGAAAGGTATTTGGAAACGAAGATCAGAGATGGATTTTATGTTAAGTTACAGATGTTGTAATCACAAAGAAATTAATGCATTTAAATGCTCTCGACATACCATAAAATACAAACCACTTTTGACTTAATTTTTCAACTTTGGAAACGTATTGCTGCCAGAAGTGTTTAGGTTTTGTAAGTCCAAAACATGAGGTTGGAAGGTAAACCTTGAAAACAGGCCATAATGTAACAAAGTAATCTACCTTAAAAATGCACTTATGTCAATGCTACACACAGTGCCTCAAGAAATGACGCTCCAGCACGGCACTATATCACATCTGATATTTCATGCTGTGTTGTACAAAAGATAAGGAATTCACCAACATAGTCAATAAAGGACATCCTGGTATTTATTATAATTTCAATGCCTTACATCATTTTTAAGTCAGGATGGCCGAGTGGTCTAAGGCGCTGCGTTAAGGTCGCAGTCTCCCCTGGAGGCGTGGGTTCAAATCCCACTTCTGACAAATGGTCTCGCTTCTTCGTTGGATATGTTGTTTGTTGAAAGGTATTTGGAAACGAAGATCAGAGATGGATTTTATGTTAAGTTACAGATGTTGTAATCACAAAGAAATTAATGCATTTAAATGCTCTCGACATACCATAAAATACAAACCACTTTTGACTTAATTTTTCAACTTTGGAAACGTATTGCTGCCAGAAGTGTTTAGGTTTTGTAAGTCCAAAACATGAGGTTGGAAGGTAAACCTTGAAAACAGGCCATAATGTAACAAAGTAATCTACCTTAAAAATGCACTTATGTCAATGCTACACACAGTGCCTCAAGAAATGACGCTCCAGCACGGCACTATATCACATCTGATATTTCATGCTGTGTTGTACAAAAGATAAGGAATTCACCAACATAGTCAATAAAGGACATCCTGGTATTTATTATAATTTCAATGCCTTACATCATTTTCAAGTGAGGATGGCCGAGTGGTCTAAGGCGCTGCGTTAAGGTCGCAGTCTCCCCTGGAGGCGTGGGTTCAAATCCCACTTCTGACAAATGGTCTCGCTTCTTCGTTGGATATGTTGTTTGTTGAAAGGTATTTGGAAACGAAGATCAGAGATGGATTTTATGTTAAGTTACAGATGTTGTAATCACAAAGAAATTAATGCATTTAAATGCTCTCGACATACCATAAAATACAAACCACTTTTGACTTAATTTTTCAACTTTGGAAACGTATTGCTGCCAGAAGTGTTTAGGTTTTGTAAGTCCAAAACATGAGGTTGGAAGGTAAACCTTGAAAACAGGCCATAATGTAACAAAGTAATCTACCTTAAAAATGCACTTATGTCAATGCTACACACAGTGCCTCAAGAAATGACGCTCCAGCACGGCACTATATCACATCTGATATTTCATGCTGTGTTGTACAAAAGATGCGGAATTCAACAACATAGTCAATAAAGGACATCCTGGTATTTATTATAATTTCAATGCCTTACATCATTTTCAAGTCAGGATGGCCGAGTGGTCTAAGGCGCTGCGTTAAGGTCGCAGTCTCCCCTGGAGGCGTGGGTTCAAATCCCACTTCTGACAAATGGTCTCGCTTCTTCGTTGGATATGTTTGTTGAAAGGTATTTGGAAACGAAGATCAGAGATGGATTTTATGTTAAGTTACAGAAGTTGTAATCACAAAGAAATTAATGCATTTAAATGCTCTCGACATACCATAAAATACAAACCACTTTTGACTTAATTTTTCAACTTTGGAAACGTATTGCTGCCAGAAGTGTTTAGGTTTTGTAAGTCCAAAAAATGACGTTGGAAGGTAAACCTGGAAAAAAGGCCATAATGTAACAAAGTAATCTACCTTAAAAATGCACTTATGTCAATGCTACACACAGTGCCTCAAGAAATGACGCTCCAGCACGGCACTATATCACATCTGATATTTCATGCTGTGTTGTAGAAAAGATAAGGAATTCACCAACAGTCAATAAAGGACATCCTGGTATTTATTATAATTTCAATGCCTTACATCATTTTCAAGTGAGGATGGCCGAGTGGTCTAAGGCGCTGCGTTAAGGTCGCAGTCTCCCCTGGAGGCGTGGGTTCAAATCCCACTTCTGACAAATGGTCTCGCTTCTTCGTTGGATATGTTTGTTGAAAGGTATTTGGAAATGAAGATCAGAGATGGATTTTATGTTAAGTTACAGAAGTTGTAATCACAAAGAAATTAATGCATTTAAATGCTCTCGACATACCATAAAATACAAACCACTTTTGACTTAATTTTTCAACTTTGGAAACGTATTGCTGCCAGAAGTGTTTAGGTTTTGTAAGTCCAAAAAATGACGTTGGAAGGTAAACCTGGAAAAAAGGCCATAATGTAACAAAGTAATCTACCTTAAAAATGCACTTATGTCAATGCTACACACAGTGCCTCAAGAAATGACGCTCCAGCACGGCACTATATCACATCTGATATTTCATGCTGTGTTGTAGAAAAGATAAGGAATTCACCAACAGTCAATAAAGGACATCCTGGTATTTATTATAATTTCAATGCCTTACATCATTTTCAAGTGAGGATGGCCGAGTGGTCTAAGGCGCTGCGTTAAGGTCGCAGTCTCCCCTGGAGGCGTGGGTTCAAATCCCACTTCTGACAAATGGTCTCGCTTCTTCGTTGGATATGTTTGTTGAAAGGTATTTGGAAATGAAGATCAGAGATGGATTTTATGTTAAGTTACAGAAGTTGTAATCACAAAGAAATTAATGCATTTAAATGCTCTCGACATACCATAAAATACAAACCACTTTTGACTTAATTTTTCAACTTTGGAAACGTATTGCTGCCAGAAGTGTTTAGGTTTTGTAAGTCCAAAAAATGACGTTGGAAGGTAAACCTGGAAAAAAGGCCATAATGTAACAAAGTAATCTACCTAAAAAATGCACTTATGTCAATACTACACACAGTGCCTCAAGAAATGACGCTCCAGCACGGCACTATATCACATCTGATATTTCATGCTGTGTTGTACAAAAGATAAGGAATTCACCAACATAGTCAATAAAGGACATCCTGGTATTTATTATAATTTCAATGCCTTACATCATTTTTAAGTCAGGATGGCCGAGTGGTCTAAGGCGCTGCGTTAAGGTCGCAGTCTCCCCTGGAGGCGTGGGTTCAAATCCCACTTCTGACAAATGGTCTCGCTTCTTCGTTGGATATGTTGTTTGTTGAAAGGTATTTGGAAAGGAAGATCAGAGATGGATTTTATGTTAAGTTACAGATGCTGTAATCACAAAGAAATTAATGCATTTAAATGCTCTCGACATACCATAAAATACAAACCACTTTTGACTTAATTTTTCAACTTTGGAAACGTATTGCTGCCAGAAGTGTTTAGGTTTTGTAAGTCCAAAACATGAGGTTGGAAGGTAAACCTTGAAAACAGGCCATAATGTAACAAAGTAATCTACCTTAAAAATGCACTTATGTCAATGCTACACACAGTGCCTCAAGAAATGACGCTCCAGCACGGCACTATATCACATCTGATATTTCATGCTGTGTTGTACAAAAGATGCGGAATTCAACAACATAGTCAATAAAGGACATCCTGGTATTTATTATAATTTCAATGCCTTACATCATTTTCAAGTCAGGATGGCCGAGTGGTCTAAGGCGCTGCGTTAAGGTCGCAGTCTCCCCTGGAGGCGTGGGTTCAAATCCCACTTCTGACAAATGGTCTCGCTTCTTTGTTGGATATGTTTGTTGAAAGGTATTTGGAAATGAAGATCAGAGATGGATTTTATGTTAAGTTACAGAAGTTGTAATCACAAAGAAATTAATGCATTTAAATGCTCTCGACATACCATAAAATACAAACCACTTTTGACTTAATTTTTCAACTTTGGAAACGTATTGCTGCCAGAAGTGTTTAGGTTTTGTAAGTCCAAAAAATGACGTTGGAAGGTAAACCTGGAAAAAAGGCCATAATGTAACAAAGTAATCTACCTTAAAAATGCACTTATGTCAATGCTACACACAGTGCCTCAAGAAATGACGCTCCAGCACGGCACTATATCACATCTGATATTTCATGCTGTGTTGTAGAAAAGATAAGGAATTCACCAACAGTCAATAAAGGACATCCTGGTATTTATTATAATTTCAATGCCTTACATCATTTTCAAGTGAGGATGGCCGAGTGGTCTAAGGCGCTGCGTTAAGGTCGCAGTCTCCCCTGGAGGCGTGGGTTCAAATCCCACTTCTGACAAATGGTCTCGCTTCTTCGTTGGATATGTTTGTTGAAAGGTATTTGGAAATGAAGATCAGAGATGGATTTTATGTTAAGTTACAGAAGTTGTAATCACAAAGAAATTAATGCATTTAAATGCTCTCGACATACCATAAAATACAAACCACTTTTGACTTAATTTTTCAACTTTGGAAACGTATTGCTGCCAGAAGTGTTTAGGTTTTGTAAGTCCAAAAAATGACGTTGGAAGGTAAACCTGGAAAAAAGGCCATAATGTAACAAATTAATCTACCTTAAAAATGCACTTATGTCAATGCTACACACAGTGCCTCAAGAAATGACGCTCCAGCACGGCACTATATCACATCTGATATTTCATGCTGTGTTGTAGAAAAGATAAGGAATTCACCAACAGTCAATAAAGGACATCCTGGTATTTATTATAATTTCAATGCCTTACATCATTTTCAAGTGAGGATGGCCGAGTGGTCTAAGGCGCTGCGTTAAGGTCGCAGTCTCCCCTGGAGGCGTGGGTTCAAATCCCACTTCTGACAAATGGTCTCGCTTCTTCGTTGGATATGTTTGTTGAAAGGTATTTGGAAATGAAGATCAGAGATGGATTTTATGTTAAGTTACAGAAGTTGTAATCACAAAGAAATTAATGCATTTAAATGCTCTCGACATACCATAAAATACAAACCACTTTTGACTTAATTTTTCAACTTTGGAAACGTATTGCTGCCAGAAGTGTTTAGGTTTTGTAAGTCCAAAAAATGACGTTGGAAGGTAAACCTGGAAAAAAGGCCATAATGTAACAAAGTAATCTACCTTAAAAATGCACTTATGTCAATGCTACACACAGTGCCTCAAGAAATGACGCTCCAGCACGGCACTATATCACATCTGATATTTCATGCTGTGTTGTACAAAAGATAAGGAATTCACCAACATAGTCAATAAAGGACATCCTGGTATTTATTATAATTTCAATGCCTTACATCATTTTTAAGTCAGGATGGCCGAGTGGTCTAAGGCGCTGCGTTAAGGTCGCAGTCTCCCCTGGAGGCGTGGGTTCAAATCCCACTTCTGACAAATGGTCTCGCTTCTTCGTTGGATATGTTGTTTGTTGAAAGGTATTTGGAAACGAAGATCAGAGATGGATTTTATGTTAAGTTACAGATGTTGTAATCACAAAGAAATTAATGCATTTAAATGCTCTCGACATACCATAAAATACAAACCACTTTTGACTTAATTTTTCAACTTTGGAAACGTATTGCTGCCAGAAGTGTTTAGGTTTTGTAAGTCCAAAACATGAGGTTGGAAGGTAAACCTTGAAAACAGGCCATAATGTAACAAAGTAATCTACCTTAAAAATGCACTTATGTCAATGCTACACACAGTGCCTCAAGAAATGACGCTCCAGCACGGCACTATATCACATCTGATATTTCATGCTGTGTTGTACAAAAGATAAGGAATTCACCAACATAGTCAATAAAGGACATCCTGGTATTTATTATAATTTCAATGCCTTACATCATTTTCAAGTGAGGATGGCCGAGTGGTCTAAGGCGCTGCGTTAAGGTCGCAGTCTCCCCTGGAGGCGTGGGTTCAAATCCCACTTCTGACAAATGGTCTCGCTTCTTCGTTGGATATGTTGTTTGTTGAAAGGTATTTGGAAACGAAGATCAGAGATGGATTTTATGTTAAGTTACAGATGTTGTAATCACAAAGAAATTAATGCATTTAAATGCTCTCGACATACCATAAAATACAAACCACTTTTGACTTAATTTTTCAACTTTGGAAACGTATTGCTGCCAGAAGTGTTTAGGTTTTGTAAGTCCAAAACATGAGGTTGGAAGGTAAACCTTGAAAACAGGCCATAATGTAACAAAGTAATCTACCTTAAAAATGCACTTATGTCAATGCTACACACAGTGCCTCAAGAAATGACGCTCCAGCACGGCACTATATCACATCTGATATTTCATGCTGTGTTGTACAAAAGATGCGGAATTCAACAACATAGTCAATAAAGGACATCCTGGTATTTATTATAATTTCAATGCCTTACATCATTTTCAAGTCAGGATGGCCGAGTGGTCTAAGGCGCTGCGTTAAGGTCGCAGTCTCCCCTGGAGGCGTGGGTTCAAATCCCACTTCTGACAAATGGTCTCGCTTCTTCGTTGGATATGTTTGTTGAAAGGTATTTGGAAACGAAGATCAGAGATGGATTTTATGTTAAGTTACAGAAGTTGTAATCACAAAGAAATTAATGCATTTAAATGCTCTCGACATACCATAAAATACAAACCACTTTTGACTTAATTTTTCAACTTTGGAAACGTATTGCTGCCAGAAGTGTTTAGGTTTTGTAAGTCCAAAAAATGACGTTGGAAGGTAAACCTGGAAAAAAGGCCATAATGTAACAAAGTAATCTACCTTAAAAATGCACTTATGTCAATGCTACACACAGTGCCTCAAGAAATGACGCTCCAGCACGGCACTATATCACATCTGATATTTCATGCTGTGTTGTAGAAAAGATAAGGAATTCACCAACAGTCAATAAAGGACATCCTGGTATTTATTATAATTTCAATGCCTTACATCATTTTCAAGTGAGGATGGCCGAGTGGTCTAAGGCGCTGCGTTAAGGTCGCAGTCTCCCCTGGAGGCGTGGGTTCAAATCCCACTTCTGACAAATGGTCTCGCTTCTTCGTTGGATATGTTTGTTGAAAGGTATTTGGAAATGAAGATCAGAGATGGATTTTATGTTAAGTTACAGAAGTTGTAATCACAAAGAAATTAATGCATTTAAATGCTCTCGACATACCATAAAATACAAACCACTTTTGACTTAATTTTTCAACTTTGGAAACGTATTGCTGCCAGAAGTGTTTAGGTTTTGTAAGTCCAAAAAATGACGTTGGAAGGTAAACCTGGAAAAAAGGCCATAATGTAACAAAGTAATCTACCTTAAAAATGCACTTATGTCAATGCTACACACAGTGCCTCAAGAAATGACGCTCCAGCACGGCACTATATCACATCTGATATTTCATGCTGTGTTGTAGAAAAGATAAGGAATTCACCAACAGTCAATAAAGGACATCCTGGTATTTATTATAATTTCAATGCCTTACATCATTTTCAAGTGAGGATGGCCGAGTGGTCTAAGGCGCTGCGTTAAGGTCGCAGTCTCCCCTGGAGGCGTGGGTTCAAATCCCACTTCTGACAAATGGTCTCGCTTCTTCGTTGGATATGTTTGTTGAAAGGTATTTGGAAATGAAGATCAGAGATGGATTTTATGTTAAGTTACAGAAGTTGTAATCACAAAGAAATTAATGCATTTAAATGCTCTCGACATACCATAAAATACAAACCACTTTTGACTTAATTTTTCAACTTTGGAAACGTATTGCTGCCAGAAGTGTTTAGGTTTTGTAAGTCCAAAAAATGACGTTGGAAGGTAAACCTGGAAAAAAGGCCATAATGTAACAAAGTAATCTACCTAAAAAATGCACTTATGTCAATACTACACACAGTGCCTCAAGAAATGACGCTCCAGCACGGCACTATATCACATCTGATATTTCATGCTGTGTTGTACAAAAGATAAGGAATTCACCAACATAGTCAATAAAGGACATCCTGGTATTTATTATAATTTCAATGCCTTACATCATTTTTAAGTCAGGATGGCCGAGTGGTCTAAGGCGCTGCGTTAAGGTCGCAGTCTCCCCTGGAGGCGTGGGTTCAAATCCCACTTCTGACAAATGGTCTCGCTTCTTCGTTGGATATGTTGTTTGTTGAAAGGTATTTGGAAAGGAAGATCAGAGATGGATTTTATGTTAAGTTACAGATGCTGTAATCACAAAGAAATTAATGCATTTAAATGCTCTCGACATACCATAAAATACAAACCACTTTTGACTTAATTTTTCAACTTTGGAAACGTATTGCTGCCAGAAGTGTTTAGGTTTTGTAAGTCCAAAACATGAGGTTGGAAGGTAAACCTTGAAAACAGGCCATAATGTAACAAAGTAATCTACCTTAAAAATGCACTTATGTCAATGCTACACACAGTGCCTCAAGAAATGACGCTCCAGCACGGCACTATATCACATCTGATATTTCATGCTGTGTTGTACAAAAGATGCGGAATTCAACAACATAGTCAATAAAGGACATCCTGGTATTTATTATAATTTCAATGCCTTACATCATTTTCAAGTCAGGATGGCCGAGTGGTCTAAGGCGCTGCGTTAAGGTCGCAGTCTCCCCTGGAGGCGTGGGTTCAAATCCCACTTCTGACAAATGGTCTCGCTTCTTTGTTGGATATGTTTGTTGAAAGGTATTTGGAAATGAAGATCAGAGATGGATTTTATGTTAAGTTACAGAAGTTGTAATCACAAAGAAATTAATGCATTTAAATGCTCTCGACATACCATAAAATACAAACCACTTTTGACTTAATTTTTCAACTTTGGAAACGTATTGCTGCCAGAAGTGTTTAGGTTTTGTAAGTCCAAAAAATGACGTTGGAAGGTAAACCTGGAAAAAAGGCCATAATGTAACAAAGTAATCTACCTTAAAAATGCACTTATGTCAATGCTACACACAGTGCCTCAAGAAATGACGCTCCAGCACGGCACTATATCACATCTGATATTTCATGCTGTGTTGTAGAAAAGATAAGGAATTCACCAACAGTCAATAAAGGACATCCTGGTATTTATTATAATTTCAATGCCTTACATCATTTTCAAGTGAGGATGGCCGAGTGGTCTAAGGCGCTGCGTTAAGGTCGCAGTCTCCCCTGGAGGCGTGGGTTCAAATCCCACTTCTGACAAATGGTCTCGCTTCTTCGTTGGATATGTTTGTTGAAAGGTATTTGGAAATGAAGATCAGAGATGGATTTTATGTTAAGTTACAGAAGTTGTAATCACAAAGAAATTAATGCATTTAAATGCTCTCGACATACCATAAAATACAAACCACTTTTGACTTAATTTTTCAACTTTGGAAACGTATTGCTGCCAGAAGTGTTTAGGTTTTGTAAGTCCAAAAAATGACGTTGGAAGGTAAACCTGGAAAAAAGGCCATAATGTAACAAATTAATCTACCTTAAAAATGCACTTATGTCAATGCTACACACAGTGCCTCAAGAAATGACGCTCCAGCACGGCACTATATCACATCTGATATTTCATGCTGTGTTGTAGAAAAGATAAGGAATTCACCAACAGTCAATAAAGGACATCCTGGTATTTATTATAATTTCAATGCCTTACATCATTTTCAAGTGAGGATGGCCGAGTGGTCTAAGGCGCTGCGTTAAGGTCGCAGTCTCCCCTGGAGGCGTGGGTTCAAATCCCACTTCTGACAAATGGTCTCGCTTCTTCGTTGGATATGTTTGTTGAAAGGTATTTGGAAATGAAGATCAGAGATGGATTTTATGTTAAGTTACAGAAGTTGTAATCACAAAGAAATTAATGCATTTAAATGCTCTCGACATACCATAAAATACAAACCACTTTTGACTTAATTTTTCAACTTTGGAAACGTATTGCTGCCAGAAGTGTTTAGGTTTTGTAAGTCCAAAAAATGACGTTGGAAGGTAAACCTGGAAAAAAGGCCATAATGTAACAAAGTAATCTACCTTAAAAATGCACTTATGTCAATGCTACACACAGTGCCTCAAGAAATGACGCTCCAGCACGGCACTATATCACATCTGATATTTCATGCTGTGTTGTAGAAAAGATAAGGAATTCACCAACAGTCAATAAAGGACATCCTGGTATTTATTATAATTTCAATGCCTTACATCATTTTCAAGTGAGGATGGCCGAGTGGTCTAAGGCGCTGCGTTAAGGTCGCAGTCTCCCCTGGAGGCGTGGGTTCAAATCCCACTTCTGACAAATGGTCTCGCTTCTTCGTTGGATATGTTTGTTGAAAGGTATTTGGAAACGAAGATCAGAGATGGATTTTATGTTAAGTTACAGAAGTTGTAATCACAAAGAAATTAATGCATTTAAATGCTCTCGACATACCATAAAATACAAACCACTTTTGACTTAATTTTTCAACTTTGGAAACGTATTGCTGCCAGAAGTGTTTAGGTTTTGTAAGTCCAAAAAATGACGTTGGAAGGTAAACCTTGAAAAAAGGCCATAATGTAACAAAGTAATCTACCTTAAAAATGCACTTATGTCAATGCTACACACAGTGCCTCAAGAAATGACGCTCCAGCACGGCACTATATCACATCTGATATTTCATGCTGTGTTGTACAAAAGATAAGGAATTCACCAACATAGTCAATAAAGGACATCCTGGTATTTATTATAATTTCAATGCCTTACATCATTTTTAAGTCAGGATGGCCGAGTGGTCTAAGGCGCTGCGTTAAGGTCGCAGTCTCCCCTGGAGGCGTGGGTTCAAATCCCACTTCTGACAAATGGTCTCGCTTCTTCGTTGGATATGTTGTTTGTTGAAAGGTATTTGGAAACGAAGATCAGAGATGGATTTTATGTTAAGTTACAGATGTTGTAATCACAAAGAAATTAATGCATTTAAATGCTCTCGACATACCATAAAATACAAACCACTTTTGACTTAATTTTTCAACTTTGGAAACGTATTGCTGCCAGAAGTGTTTAGGTTTTGTAAGTCCAAAACATGAGGTTGGAAGGTAAACCTTGAAAACAGGCCATAATGTAACAAAGTAATCTACCTTAAAAATGCACTTATGTCAATGCTACACACAGTGCCTCAAGAAATGACGCTCCAGCACGGCACTATATCACATCTGATATTTCATGCTGTGTTGTACAAAAGATAAGGAATTCACCAACATAGTCAATAAAGGACATCCTGGTATTTATTATAATTTCAATGCCTTACATCATTTTCAAGTGAGGATGGCCGAGTGGTCTAAGGCGCTGCGTTAAGGTCGCAGTCTCCCCTGGAGGCGTGGGTTCAAATCCCACTTCTGACAAATGGTCTCGCTTCTTCGTTGGATATGTTGTTTGTTGAAAGGTATTTGGAAACGAAGATCAGAGATGGATTTTATGTTAAGTTACAGATGTTGTAATCACAAAGAAATTAATGCATTTAAATGCTCTCGACATACCATAAAATACAAACCACTTTTGACTTAATTTTTCAACTTTGGAAACGTATTGCTGCCAGAAGTGTTTAGGTTTTGTAAGTCCAAAACATGAGGTTGGAAGGTAAACCTTGAAAACAGGCCATAATGTAACAAAGTAATCTACCTTAAAAATGCACTTATGTCAATGCTACACACAGTGCCTCAAGAAATGACGCTCCAGCACGGCACTATATCACATCTGATATTTCATGCTGTGTTGTACAAAAGATAAGGAATTCACCAACATAGTCAATAAAGGACATCCTGGTATTTATTATAATTTCAATGCCTTACATTGATTTTAAGTCAGGATGGCCGAGTGGTCTAAGGCGCTGCGTTAAGGTCGCAGTCTCCCCTGGAGGCGTGGGTTCAAATCCCACTTCTGACAAATGGTCTCGCTTCTTTGTTGGATATGTTTGTTGAAAGGTATTTGGAAACGAAGATCAGAGATGGATTTTATGTTAAGTTACAGATGTTGTAATCACAAAGAAATTAATGCATTTAAATGCTCTCGACATACCATAAAATACAAACCACTTTTGACTTAATTTTTCAACTTTGGAAACGTATTGCTGCCAGAAGTGTTTAGGTTTTGTAAGTCCAAAAAATGACGTTGGAAGGTAAACCTGGAAAAAAGGCCATAATGTAACAAATTAATCTACCTTAAAAATGCACTTATGTCAATGCTACACACAGTGCCTCAAGAAATGACGCTCCAGCACGGCACTATATCACATCTGATATTTCATGCTGTGTTGTAGAAAAGATAAGGAATTCACCAACAGTCAATAAAGGACATCCTGGTATTTATTATAATTTCAATGCCTTACATCATTTTCAAGTGAGGATGGCCGAGTGGTCTAAGGCGCTGCGTTAAGGTCGCAGTCTCCCCTGGAGGCGTGGGTTCAAATCCCACTTCTGACAAATGGTCTCGCTTCTTCGTTGGATATGTTTGTTGAAAGGTATTTGGAAATGAAGATCAGAGATGGATTTTATGTTAAGTTACAGAAGTTGTAATCACAAAGAAATTAATGCATTTAAATGCTCTCGACATACCATAAAATACAAACCACTTTTGACTTAATTTTTCAACTTTGGAAACGTATTGCTGCCAGAAGTGTTTAGGTTTTGTAAGTCCAAAAAATGACGTTGGAAGGTAAACCTGGAAAAAAGGCCATAATGTAACAAAGTAATCTACCTTAAAAATGCACTTATGTCAATGCTACACACAGTGCCTCAAGAAATGACGCTCCAGCACGGCACTATATCACATCTGATATTTCATGCTGTGTTGTAGAAAAGATAAGGAATTCACCAACAGTCAATAAAGGACATCCTGGTATTTATTATAATTTCAATGCCTTACATCATTTTCAAGTGAGGATGGCCGAGTGGTCTAAGGCGCTGCGTTAAGGTCGCAGTCTCCCCTGGAGGCGTGGGTTCAAATCCCACTTCTGACAAATGGTCTCGCTTCTTCGTTGGATATGTTTGTTGAAAGGTATTTGGAAACGAAGATCAGAGATGGATTTTATGTTAAGTTACAGAAGTTGTAATCACAAAGAAATTAATGCATTTAAATGCTCTCGACATACCATAAAATACAAACCACTTTTGACTTAATTTTTCAACTTTGGAAACGTATTGCTGCCAGAAGTGTTTAGGTTTTGTAAGTCCAAAAAATGACGTTGGAAGGTAAACCTTGAAAAAAGGCCATAATGTAACAAAGTAATCTACCTTAAAAATGCACTTATGTCAATGCTACACACAGTGCCTCAAGAAATGACGCTCCAGCACGGCACTATATCACATCTGATATTTCATGCTGTGTTGTACAAAAGATAAGGAATTCAACAACATAGTCAATAAAGGACATCCTGGTATTTATTATAATTTCAATGCCTTACATCATTTTCAAGTGAGGATGGCCGAGTGGTCTAAGGCGCTGCGTTAAGGTCGCAGTCTCCCCTGGAGGCGTGGGTTCAAATCCCACTTCTGACAAATGGTCTCGCTTCTTCGTTGGATATGTTGTTTGTTGAAAGGTATTTGGAAACGAAGATCAGAGATGGATTTTATGTTAAGTTACAGATGTTGTAATCACAAAGAAATTAATGCATTTAAATGCTCTCGACATACCATAAAATACAAACCACTTTTGACTTAATTTTTCAACTTTGGAAACGTATTGCTGCCAGAAGTGTTTAGGTTTTGTAAGTCCAAAACATGAGGTTGGAAGGTAAACCTTGAAAACAGGCCATAATGTAACAAAGTAATCTACCTTAAAAATGCACTTATGTCAATGCTACACACAGTGCCTCAAGAAATGACGCTCCAGCACGGCACTATATCACATCTGATATTTCATGCTGTGTTGTACAAAAGATAAGGAATTCACCAACATAGTCAATAAAGGACATCCTGGTATTTATTATAATTTCAATGCCTTACATTGATTTTAAGTCAGGATGGCCGAGTGGTCTAAGGCGCTGCGTTAAGGTCGCAGTCTCCCCTGGAGGCGTGGGTTCAAATCCCACTTCTGACAAATGGTCTCGCTTCTTCGTTGGATATGTTTGTTGAAAGGTATTTGGAAACGAAGATCAGAGATGGATTTTATGTTAAGTTACAGAAGTTGTAATCACAAAGAAATTAATGCATTTAAATGCTCTCGACATACCATAAAATACAAACCACTTTTGACTTAATTTTTCAACTTTGGAAACGTATTGCTGCCAGAAGTGTTTAGGTTTTGTAAGTCCAAAAAATGACGTTGGAAGGTAAACCTTGAAAAAAGGCCATAATGTAACAAAGTAATCTACCTTAAAAATGCACTTATGTCAATACTAAACACAGTGCCTCAAGAAATGACGCTCCAGCACGGCACTATATCACATCTGATATTTCATGCTGTGTTGTACAAAAGATGCGGAATTCAACAACATAGTCAATAAAGGATATCCTGGTATTTATTATAATTTCTATGCCTTACATCATTTTCAAGTCAGGATGGCCGAGTGGTCTAAGGCGCTGCGTTAAGGTCGCAGTCTCCCCTGGAGGCGTGGGTTCAAATCCCACTTCTGACAAATGGTCTCGCTTCTTCGTTGGATATGTTTGTTGAAAGGTATTTGGAAACGAAGATCAGAGATGGATTTTATGTTAAGTTACAGAAGTTGTAATCACAAAGAAATTAATGCATTTAAATGCTCTCGACATACCATAAAATACAAACCACTTTTGACTTAATTTTTCAACTTTGGAAACGTATTGCTGCCAGAAGTGTTTAGGTTTTGTAAGTCCAAAAAATGACGTTGGAAGGTAAACCTTGAAAAAAGGCCATAATGTAACAAAGTAATCTACCTTAAAAATGCACTTATGTCAATGCTACACACAGTGCCTCAAGAAATGACGCTCCAGCACGGCACTATATCACATCTGATATTTCATGCTGTGTTGTACAAAAGATAAGGAATTCACCAACAGTCAATAAAGGACATCCTGGTATTTATTATAATTTCAATGCCTTACATCATTTTCAAGTGAGGATGGCCGAGTGGTCTAAGGCGCTGCGTTAAGGTCGCAGTCTCCCCTGGAGGCGTGGGTTCAAATCCCACTTCTGACAAATGGTCTCGCTTCTTCATTGGATATGTTTGTTGAAAGGTATTTGGAAACGAAGATCAGAGATGGATTTTATGTTAAGTTACAGATGTCGTAATCACAAAGAAATTAATGCATTTAAATGCTCTCGACATACCATAAAATACAAACCACTTTTGACTTAATTTTTCAACTTTGGAAACGTATTGCTGCCAGAAGTGTTTAGGTTTTGTAAGTCCAAAAAATGACGTTGGAAGGTAAACCTTGAAAAAAGGCCATAATGTAACAAAGTAATCTACCTTAAAAATGCACTTATGTCAATACTAAACACAGTGCCTCAAGAAATGACGCTCCAGCACGGCACTATATCACATCTGATATTTCATGCTGTGTTGTACAAAAGATAAGGAATTCAACAACATAGTCAATAAAGGACATCCTGGTATTTATTATAATTTCAATGCCTTACATCATTTTTAAGTCAGGATGGCCGAGTGGTCTAAGGCGCTGCGTTAAGGTCGCAGTCTCCCCTGGAGGCGTGGGTTCAAATCCCACTTCTGACAAATGGTCTCGCTTCTTCGTTGGATTTGTTGTTTGTTGAAAGGTATTTGGAAACGAAGATCAGAGATGGATTTTATGTTAAGTTACAGATGTTGTAATCACAAAGAAATTAATGCATTTAAATGCTCTCGACATACCATAAAATACAAACCACTTTTGACTTAATTTTTCAACTTTGGAAACGTATTGCTGCCAGAAGTGTTTAGGTTTTGTAAGTCCAAAACATGAGGTTGGAAGGTAAACCTTGAAAACAGGCCATAATGTAACAAAGTAATCTACCTTAAAAATGCACTTATGTCAATGCTACACACAGTGCCTCAAGAAATGACGCTCCAGCACGGCACTATATCACATCTGATATTTCATGCTGTGTTGTACAAAAGATGCGGAATTCAACAACATAGTCAATAAAGGACATCCTGGTATTTATTATAATTTCAATGCCTTACATCATTTTCAAGTCAGGATGGCCGAGTGGTCTAAGGCGCTGCGTTAAGGTCGCAGTCTCCCCTGGAGGCGTGGGTTCAAATCCCACTTCTGACAAATGGTCTCGCTTCTTCGTTGGATATGTTTGTTGAAAGGTATTTGGAAACGAAGATCAGAGATGGATTTTATGTTAAGTTACAGAAGTTGTAATCACAAAGAAATTAATGCATTTAAATGCTCTCGACATACCATAAAATACAAACCACTTTTGACTTAATTTTTCAACTTTGGAAACGTATTGCTGCCAGAAGTGTTTAGGTTTTGTAAGTCCAAAAAATGACGTTGGAAGGTAAACCTGGAAAAAAGGCCATAATGTAACAAAGTAATCTACCTTAAAAATGCACTTATGTCAATGCTACACACAGTGCCTCAAGAAATGACGCTCCAGCACGGCACTATATCACATCTGATATTTCATGCTGTGTTGTAGAAAAGATAAGGAATTCACCAACAGTCAATAAAGGACATCCTGGTATTTATTATAATTTCAATGCCTTACATCATTTTCAAGTGAGGATGGCCGAGTGGTCTAAGGCGCTGCGTTAAGGTCGCAGTCTCCCCTGGAGGCGTGGGTTCAAATCCCACTTCTGACAAATGGTCTCGCTTCTTCGTTGGATATGTTTGTTGAAAGGTATTTGGAAATGAAGATCAGAGATGGATTTTATGTTAAGTTACAGAAGTTGTAATCACAAAGAAATTAATGCATTTAAATGCTCTCGACATACCATAAAATACAAACCACTTTTGACTTAATTTTTCAACTTTGGAAACGTATTGCTGCCAGAAGTGTTTAGGTTTTGTAAGTCCAAAAAATGACGTTGGAAGGTAAACCTGGAAAAAAGGCCATAATGTAACAAAGTAATCTACCTTAAAAATGCACTTATGTCAATGCTACACACAGTGCCTCAAGAAATGACGCTCCAGCACGGCACTATATCACATCTGATATTTCATGCTGTGTTGTAGAAAAGATAAGGAATTCACCAACAGTCAATAAAGGACATCCTGGTATTTATTATAATTTCAATGCCTTACATCATTTTCAAGTGAGGATGGCCGAGTGGTCTAAGGCGCTGCGTTAAGGTCGCAGTCTCCCCTGGAGGCGTGGGTTCAAATCCCACTTCTGACAAATGGTCTCGCTTCTTCGTTGGATATGTTTGTTGAAAGGTATTTGGAAATGAAGATCAGAGATGGATTTTATGTTAAGTTACAGAAGTTGTAATCACAAAGAAATTAATGCATTTAAATGCTCTCGACATACCATAAAATACAAACCACTTTTGACTTAATTTTTCAACTTTGGAAACGTATTGCTGCCAGAAGTGTTTAGGTTTTGTAAGTCCAAAAAATGACGTTGGAAGGTAAACCTGGAAAAAAGGCCATAATGTAACAAAGTAATCTACCTAAAAAATGCACTTATGTCAATACTACACACAGTGCCTCAAGAAATGACGCTCCAGCACGGCACTATATCACATCTGATATTTCATGCTGTGTTGTACAAAAGATAAGGAATTCACCAACATAGTCAATAAAGGACATCCTGGTATTTATTATAATTTCAATGCCTTACATCATTTTTAAGTCAGGATGGCCGAGTGGTCTAAGGCGCTGCGTTAAGGTCGCAGTCTCCCCTGGAGGCGTGGGTTCAAATCCCACTTCTGACAAATGGTCTCGCTTCTTCGTTGGATATGTTGTTTGTTGAAAGGTATTTGGAAAGGAAGATCAGAGATGGATTTTATGTTAAGTTACAGATGCTGTAATCACAAAGAAATTAATGCATTTAAATGCTCTCGACATACCATAAAATACAAACCACTTTTGACTTAATTTTTCAACTTTGGAAACGTATTGCTGCCAGAAGTGTTTAGGTTTTGTAAGTCCAAAACATGAGGTTGGAAGGTAAACCTTGAAAACAGGCCATAATGTAACAAAGTAATCTACCTTAAAAATGCACTTATGTCAATGCTACACACAGTGCCTCAAGAAATGACGCTCCAGCACGGCACTATATCACATCTGATATTTCATGCTGTGTTGTACAAAAGATGCGGAATTCAACAACATAGTCAATAAAGGACATCCTGGTATTTATTATAATTTCAATGCCTTACATCATTTTCAAGTGAGGATGGCCGAGTGGTCTAAGGCGCTGCGTTAAGGTCGCAGTCTCCCCTGGAGGCGTGGGTTCAAATCCCACTTCTGACAAATGGTCTCGCTTCTTCGTTGGATATGTTTGTTGAAAGGTATTTGGAAATGAAGATCAGAGATGGATTTTATGTTAAGTTACAGAAGTTGTAATCACAAAGAAATTAATGCATTTAAATGCTCTCGAAATACCATAAAATACAAACCACTTTTGACTTAATTTTTCAACTTTGGAAACGTATTGCTGCCAGAAGTGTTTAGGTTTTGTAAGTCCAAAAAATGACGTTGGAAGGTAAACCTGGAAAAAAGGCCATAATGTAACAAATTAATCTACCTTAAAAATGCACTTATGTCAATGCTACACACAGTGCCTCAAGAAATGACGCTCCAGCACGGCACTATATCACATCTGATATTTCATGCTGTGTTGTAGAAAAGATAAGGAATTCACCAACAGTCAATAAAGGACATCCTGGTATTTATTATAATTTCAATGCCTTACATCATTTTCAAGTGAGGATGGCCGAGTGGTCTAAGGCGCTGCGTTAAGGTCGCAGTCTCCCCTGGAGGCGTGGGTTCAAATCCCACTTCTGACAAATGGTCTCGCTTCTTCGTTGGATATGTTTGTTGAAAGGTATTTGGAAATGAAGATCAGAGATGGATTTTATGTTAAGTTACAGAAGTTGTAATCACAAAGAAATTAATGCATTTAAATGCTCTCGACATACCATAAAATACAAACCACTTTTGACTTAATTTTTCAACTTTGGAAACGTATTGCTGCCAGAAGTGTTTAGGTTTTGTAAGTCCAAAAAATGACGTTGGAAGGTAAACCTGGAAAAAAGGCCATAATGTAACAAAGTAATCTACCTTAAAAATGCACTTATGTCAATGCTACACACAGTGCCTCAAGAAATGACGCTCCAGCACGGCACTATATCACATCTGATATTTCATGCTGTGTTGTAGAAAAGATAAGGAATTCACCAACAGTCAATAAAGGACATCCTGGTATTTATTATAATTTCAATGCCTTACATCATTTTCAAGTGAGGATGGCCGAGTGGTCTAAGGCGCTGCGTTAAGGTCGCAGTCTCCCCTGGAGGCGTGGGTTCAAATCCCACTTCTGACAAATGGTCTCGCTTCTTCGTTGGATATGTTTGTTGAAAGGTATTTGGAAACGAAGATCAGAGATGGATTTTATGTTAAGTTACAGAAGTTGTAATCACAAAGAAATTAATGCATTTAAATGCTCTCGACATACCATAAAATACAAACCACTTTTGACTTAATTTTTCAACTTTGGAAACGTATTGCTGCCAGAAGTGTTTAGGTTTTGTAAGTCCAAAAAATGACGTTGGAAGGTAAACCTGGAAAAAAGGCCATAATGTAACAAAGTAATCTACCTTAAAAATGCACTTATGTCAATGCTACACACAGTGCCTCAAGAAATGACGCTCCAGCACGGCACTATATCACATCTGATATTTCATGCTGTGTTGTAGAAAAGATAAGGAATTCACCAACAGTCAATAAAGGACATCCTGGTATTTATTATAAATTCAATGCCTTACATCATTTTCAAGTGAGGATGGCCGAGTGGTCTAAGGCGCTGCGTTAAGGTCGCAGTCTCCCCTGGAGGCGTGGGTTCAAATCCCACTTCTGACAAATGGTCTCGCTTCTTCGTTGGATATGTTGTTTGTTGAAAGGTATTTGGAAACGAAGATCAGAGATGGATTTTATGTTAAGTTACAGATGTCGTAATCACAAAGAAATTAATGCATTTAAATGCTCTCGACATACCATAAAATACAAACCACTTTTGACTTAATTTTTCAACTTTGGAAACGTATTGCTGCCAGAAGTGTTTAGGTTTTGTAAGTCCAAAACATGAGGTTGGAAGGAAAACCTTGAAAACAGGCCATAATGTAACAAAGTAATCTACCTTAAAAATGCACTTATGTCAATGCTACACACAGTGCCTCAAGAAATGACGCTCCAGCACGGCACTATATCACATCTGATAATTCATGCTGTGTTGTACAAAAGATGCGGAATTCAACAACATAGTCAATAAAGGACATCCTGGTATTTATTATAATTTCTATGCCTTACATCATTTTCAAGTCAGGATGGCCGAGTGGTCTAAGGCGCTGCGTTAAGGTCGCAGTCTCCCCTGGAGGCGTGGGTTCAAATCCCACTTCTGACAAATGGTCTCGCTTCTTCGTTGGATATGTTTGTTGAAAGGTATTTGGAAACGAAGATCAGAGATGGATTTTATGTTAAGTTACAGAAGTTGTAATCACAAAGAAATTAATGCATTTAAATGCTCTCGACATACCATAAAATACAAACCACTTTTGACTTAATTTTTCAACTTTGGAAACGTATTGCTGCCAGAAGTGTTTAGGTTTTGTAAGTCCAAAAAATGACGTTGGAAGGTAAACCTTGAAAAAAGGCCATAATGTAACAAAGTAATCTACCTTAAAAATGCACTTATGTCAATGCTACACACAGTGCCTCAAGAAATGACGCTCCAGCACGGCACTATATCACATCTGATATTTCATGCTGTGTTGTACAAAAGATAAGGAATTCAACAACATAGTCAATAAAGGACATCCTGGTATTTATTATAATTTCAATGCCGTACATGATTTTCAAGTCAGGATGGCCGAGTGGTCTAAGGCGCTGCGTTAAGGTCGCAGTCTCCCCTGGAGGCGTGGGTTCAAATCCGACTTCTGACAAATGGTCTCGCTTCTTTGTTGGATATGTTTGTTGAAAGGTATTTGGAAACGAAGATCAGAGATGGATTTTATGTTAAGTTACAGATGTTGTAATCACAAAGAAATTAATGCATTTAAATGCTCTCGACATACCATAAAATACAAACCACTTTTGACTTAATTTTTCAACTTTGGAAACGTATTGCTGCCAGAAGTGTTTAGGTTTTGTAAGTCCAAAACATGAGGTTGGAAGGTAAACCTTGAAAACAGGCCATAATGTAACAAAGTAATCTACCTTAAAAATGCACTTATGTCAATGCTACACACAGTGCCTCAAGAAATGACGCTCCAGCACGGCACTATATCACATCTGATATTTCATGCTGTGTTGTACAAAAGATAAGGAATTCACCAACATAGTCAATAAAGGACATCCTGGTATTTATTATAATTTCAATGCCTTACATCATTTTTAAGTCAGGATGGCCGAGTGGTCTAAGGCGCTGCGTTAAGGTCGCAGTCTCCCCTGGAGGCGTGGGTTCAAATCCCACTTCTGACAAATGGTCTCGCTTCTTCGTTGGATATGTTGTTTGTTGAAAGGTATTTGGAAACGAAGATCAGAGATGGATTTTATGTTAAGTTACAGATGTTGTAATCACAAAGAAATTAATGCATTTAAATGCTCTCGACATACCATAAAATACAAACCACTTTTGACTTAATTTTTCAACTTTGGAAACGTATTGCTGCCAGAAGTGTTTAGGTTTTGTAAGTCCAAAACATGAGGTTGGAAGGTAAACCTTGAAAACAGGCCATAATGTAACAAAGTAATCTACCTTAAAAATGCACTTATGTCAATGCTACACACAGTGCCTCAAGAAATGACGCTCCAGCACGGCACTATATCACATCTGATATTTCATGCTGTGTTGTACAAAAGATAAGGAATTCACCAACATAGTCAATAAAGGACATCCTGGTATTTATTATAATTTCAATGCCTTACATCATTTTCAAGTGAGGATGGCCGAGTGGTCTAAGGCGCTGCGTTAAGGTCGCAGTCTCCCCTGGAGGCGTGGGTTCAAATCCCACTTCTGACAAATGGTCTCGCTTCTTCGTTGGATATGTTGTTTGTTGAAAGGTATTTGGAAACGAAGATCAGAGATGGATTTTATGTTAAGTTACAGATGTTGTAATCACAAAGAAATTAATGCATTTAAATGCTCTCGACATACCATAAAATACAAACCACTTTTGACTTAATTTTTCAACTTTGGAAACGTATTGCTGCCAGAAGTGTTTAGGTTTTGTAAGTCCAAAACATGAGGTTGGAAGGTAAACCTTGAAAACAGGCCATAATGTAACAAAGTAATCTACCTTAAAAATGCACTTATGTCAATGCTACACACAGTGCCTCAAGAAATGACGCTCCAGCACGGCACTATATCACATCTGATAATTCATGCTGTGTTGTACAAAAGATGCGGAATTCAACAACATAGTCAATAAAGGACATCCTGGTATTTATTATAATTTCTATGCCTTACATCATTTTCAAGTCAGGATGGCTGAGTGGTCTAAGGCGCTGCGTTAAGGTCGCAGTCTCCCCTGGAGGCGTGGGTTCAAATCCCACTTCTGACAAATGGTCTCGCTTCTTCGTTGGATATGTTTGTTGAAAGGTATTTGGAAACGAAGATCAGAGATGGATTTTATGTTAAGTTACAGATGTCGTAATCACAAAGAAATTAATGCATTTAAATGCTCTCGACATACCATAAAATACAAACCACTTTTGACTTAATTTTTCAACTTTGGAAACGTATTGCTGCCAGAAGTGTTTAGGTTTTGTAAGTCCAAAACATGAGGTTGGAAGGTAAACCTTGAAAACAGGCCATAATGTAACAAAGTAATCTACCTTAAAAATGCACTTATGTCAATGCTACACACAGTGCCTCAAGAAATGACGCTCCAGCACGGCACTATATCACATCTGATAATTCATGCTGTGTTGTACAAAAGATGCGGAATTCAACAACATAGTCAATAAAGGACATCCTGGTATTTATTATAATTTCTATGCCTTACATCATTTTCAAGTCAGGATGGCTGAGTGGTCTAAGGCGCTGCGTTAAGGTCGCAGTCTCCCCTGGAGGCGTGGGTTCAAATCCCACTTCTGACAAATGGTCTCGCTTCTTCGTTGGATATGTTTGTTGAAAGGTATTTGGAAACGAAGATCAGAGATGGATTTTATGTTAAGTTACAGAAGTTGTAATCACAAAGAAATTAATGCATTTAAATGCTCTCGACATACCATAAAATACAAACCACTTTTGACTTAATTTTTCAACTTTGGAAACGTATTGCTGCCAGAAGTGTTTAGGTTTTGTAAGTCCAAAAAATGACGTTGGAAGGTAAACCTGGAAAAAAGGCCATAATGTAACAAAGTAATCTACCTTAAAAATGCACTTATGTCAATACTAAACACAGTGCCTCAAGAAATGACGCTCCAGCACGGCACTATATCACATCTGATATTTCATGCTGTGTTGTACAAAAGATAAGGAATTCAACAACATAGTCAATAAAGGACATCCTGGTATTTATTATAATTTCAATGCCTTGCATCATTTTTAAGTCAGGATGGCCGAGTGGTCTAAGGCGCTGCGTTAAGGTCGCAGTCTCCCCTGGAGGCGTGGGTTCAAATCCCACTTCTGACAAATGGTCTCGCTTCTTCGTTGGATTTGTTGTTTGTTGAAAGGTATTTGGAAACGAAGATCAGAGATGGATTTTATGTTAAGTTACAGATGTTGTAATCACAAAGAAATTAATGCATTTAAATGCTCTCGACATACCATAAAATACAAACCACTTTTGACTTAATTTTTCAACTTTGGAAACGTATTGCTGCCAGAAGTGTTTAGGTTTTGTAAGTCCAAAACATGAGGTTGGAAGGTAAACCTTGAAAACAGGCCATAATGTAACAAAGTAATCTACCTTAAAAATGCACTTATGTCAATGCTACACACAGTGCCTCAAGAAATGACGCTCCAGCACGGCACTATATCACATCTGATATTTCATGCTGTGTTGTACAAAAGATGCGGAATTCAACAACATAGTCAATAAAGGACATCCTGGTATTTATTATAATTTCAATGCCTTACATCATTTTCAAGTCAGGATGGCCGAGTGGTCTAAGGCGCTGCGTTAAGGTCGCAGTCTCCCCTGGAGGCGTGGGTTCAAATCCCACTTCTGACAAATGGTCTCGCTTCTTCGTTGGATATGTTTGTTGAAAGGTATTTGGAAACGAAGATCAGAGATGGATTTTATGTTAAGTTACAGAAGTTGTAATCACAAAGAAATTAATGCATTTAAATGCTCTCGACATACCATAAAATACAAACCACTTTTGACTTAATTTTTCAACTTTGGAAACGTATTGCTGCCAGAAGTGTTTAGGTTTTGTAAGTCCAAAAAATGACGTTGGAAGGTAAACCTGGAAAAAAGGCCATAATGTAACAAAGTAATCTACCTTAAAAATGCACTTATGTCAATGCTACACACAGTGCCTCAAGAAATGACGCTCCAGCACGGCACTATATCACATCTGATATTTCATGCTGTGTTGTAGAAAAGATAAGGAATTCACCAACAGTCAATAAAGGACATCCTGGTATTTATTATAATTTCAATGCCTTACATCATTTTCAAGTGAGGATGGCCGAGTGGTCTAAGGCGCTGCGTTAAGGTCGCAGTCTCCCCTGGAGGCGTGGGTTCAAATCCCACTTCTGACAAATGGTCTCGCTTCTTCGTTGGATATGTTTGTTGAAAGGTATTTGGAAATGAAGATCAGAGATGGATTTTATGTTAAGTTACAGAAGTTGTAATCACAAAGAAATTAATGCATTTAAATGCTCTCGACATACCATAAAATACAAACCACTTTTGACTTAATTTTTCAACTTTGGAAACGTATTGCTGCCAGAAGTGTTTAGGTTTTGTAAGTCCAAAAAATGACGTTGGAAGGTAAACCTGGAAAAAAGGCCATAATGTAACAAAGTAATCTACCTTAAAAATGCACTTATGTCAATGCTACACACAGTGCCTCAAGAAATGACGCTCCAGCACGGCACTATATCACATCTGATATTTCATGCTGTGTTGTAGAAAAGATAAGGAATTCACCAACAGTCAATAAAGGACATCCTGGTATTTATTATAATTTCAATGCCTTACATCATTTTCAAGTGAGGATGGCCGAGTGGTCTAAGGCGCTGCGTTAAGGTCGCAGTCTCCCCTGGAGGCGTGGGTTCAAATCCCACTTCTGACAAATGGTCTCGCTTCTTCGTTGGATATGTTTGTTGAAAGGTATTTGGAAATGAAGATCAGAGATGGATTTTATGTTAAGTTACAGAAGTTGTAATCACAAAGAAATTAATGCATTTAAATGCTCTCGACATACCATAAAATACAAACCACTTTTGACTTAATTTTTCAACTTTGGAAACGTATTGCTGCCAGAAGTGTTTAGGTTTTGTAAGTCCAAAAAATGACGTTGGAAGGTAAACCTGGAAAAAAGGCCATAATGTAACAAAGTAATCTACCTAAAAAATGCACTTATGTCAATACTACACACAGTGCCTCAAGAAATGACGCTCCAGCACGGCACTATATCACATCTGATATTTCATGCTGTGTTGTACAAAAGATAAGGAATTCACCAACATAGTCAATAAAGGACATCCTGGTATTTATTATAATTTCAATGCCTTACATCATTTTTAAGTCAGGATGGCCGAGTGGTCTAAGGCGCTGCGTTAAGGTCGCAGTCTCCCCTGGAGGCGTGGGTTCAAATCCCACTTCTGACAAATGGTCTCGCTTCTTCGTTGGATATGTTGTTTGTTGAAAGGTATTTGGAAAGGAAGATCAGAGATGGATTTTATGTTAAGTTACAGATGCTGTAATCACAAAGAAATTAATGCATTTAAATGCTCTCGACATACCATAAAATACAAACCACTTTTGACTTAATTTTTCAACTTTGGAAACGTATTGCTGCCAGAAGTGTTTAGGTTTTGTAAGTCCAAAAAATGACGTTGGAAGGTAAACCTTGAAAAAAGGCCATAATGTAACAAAGTAATCTACCTTAAAAATGCACTTATGTCAATACTAAACACAGTGCCTCAAGAAATGACGCTCCAGCACGGCACTATATCACATCTGATATTTCATGCTGTGTTGTACAAAAGATAAGGAATTCAACAACATAGTCAATAAAGGACATCCTGGTATTTATTATAATTTCAATGCCTTGCATCATTTTTAAGTCAGGATGGCCGAGTGGTCTAAGGCGCTGCGTTAAGGTCGCAGTCTCCCCTGGAGGCGTGGGTTCAAATCCCACTTCTGACAAATGGTCTCGCTTCTTCGTTGGATTTGTTGTTTGTTGAAAGGTATTTGGAAACGAAGATCAGAGATGGATTTTATGTTAAGTTACAGATGTTGTAATCACAAAGAAATTAATGCATTTAAATGCTCTCGACATACCATAAAATACAAACCACTTTTGACTTAATTTTTCAACTTTGGAAACGTATTGCTGCCAGAAGTGTTTAGGTTTTGTAAGTCCAAAACATGAGGTTGGAAGGTAAACCTTGAAAACAGGCCATAATGTAACAAAGTAATCTACCTTAAAAATGCACTTATGTCAATGCTACACACAGTGCCTCAAGAAATGACGCTCCAGCACGGCACTATATCACATCTGATATTTCATGCTGTGTTGTACAAAAGATGCGGAATTCAACAACATAGTCAATAAAGGACATCCTGGTATTTATTATAATTTCAATGCCTTACATCATTTTCAAGTCAGGATGGCCGAGTGGTCTAAGGCGCTGCGTTAAGGTCGCAGTCTCCCCTGGAGGCGTGGGTTCAAATCCCACTTCTGACAAATGGTCTCGCTTCTTCGTTGGATATGTTTGTTGAAAGGTATTTGGAAACGAAGATCAGAGATGGATTTTATGTTAAGTTACAGAAGTTGTAATCACAAAGAAATTAATGCATTTAAATGCTCTCGACATACCATAAAATACAAACCACTTTTGACTTAATTTTTCAACTTTGGAAACGTATTGCTGCCAGAAGTGTTTAGGTTTTGTAAGTCCAAAAAATGACGTTGGAAGGTAAACCTGGAAAAAAGGCCATAATGTAACAAAGTAATCTACCTTAAAAATGCACTTATGTCAATGCTACACACAGTGCCTCAAGAAATGACGCTCCAGCACGGCACTATATCACATCTGATATTTCATGCTGTGTTGTAGAAAAGATAAGGAATTCACCAACAGTCAATAAAGGACATCCTGGTATTTATTATAATTTCAATGCCTTACATCATTTTCAAGTGAGGATGGCCGAGTGGTCTAAGGCGCTGCGTTAAGGTCGCAGTCTCCCCTGGAGGCGTGGGTTCAAATCCCACTTCTGACAAATGGTCTCGCTTCTTCGTTGGATATGTTTGTTGAAAGGTATTTGGAAATGAAGATCAGAGATGGATTTTATGTTAAGTTACAGAAGTTGTAATCACAAAGAAATTAATGCATTTAAATGCTCTCGACATACCATAAAATACAAACCACTTTTGACTTAATTTTTCAACTTTGGAAACGTATTGCTGCCAGAAGTGTTTAGGTTTTGTAAGTCCAAAAAATGACGTTGGAAGGTAAACCTGGAAAAAAGGCCATAATGTAACAAAGTAATCTACCTTAAAAATGCACTTATGTCAATGCTACACACAGTGCCTCAAGAAATGACGCTCCAGCACGGCACTATATCACATCTGATATTTCATGCTGTGTTGTAGAAAAGATAAGGAATTCACCAACAGTCAATAAAGGACATCCTGGTATTTATTATAATTTCAATGCCTTACATCATTTTCAAGTGAGGATGGCCGAGTGGTCTAAGGCGCTGCGTTAAGGTCGCAGTCTCCCCTGGAGGCGTGGGTTCAAATCCCACTTCTGACAAATGGTCTCGCTTCTTCGTTGGATATGTTTGTTGAAAGGTATTTGGAAATGAAGATCAGAGATGGATTTTATGTTAAGTTACAGAAGTTGTAATCACAAAGAAATTAATGCATTTAAATGCTCTCGACATACCATAAAATACAAACCACTTTTGACTTAATTTTTCAACTTTGGAAACGTATTGCTGCCAGAAGTGTTTAGGTTTTGTAAGTCCAAAAAATGACGTTGGAAGGTAAACCTGGAAAAAAGGCCATAATGTAACAAAGTAATCTACCTAAAAAATGCACTTATGTCAATACTACACACAGTGCCTCAAGAAATGACGCTCCAGCACGGCACTATATCACATCTGATATTTCATGCTGTGTTGTACAAAAGATAAGGAATTCACCAACATAGTCAATAAAGGACATCCTGGTATTTATTATAATTTCAATGCCTTACATCATTTTTAAGTCAGGATGGCCGAGTGGTCTAAGGCGCTGCGTTAAGGTCGCAGTCTCCCCTGGAGGCGTGGGTTCAAATCCCACTTCTGACAAATGGTCTCGCTTCTTCGTTGGATATGTTGTTTGTTGAAAGGTATTTGGAAAGGAAGATCAGAGATGGATTTTATGTTAAGTTACAGATGCTGTAATCACAAAGAAATTAATGCATTTAAATGCTCTCGACATACCATAAAATACAAACCACTTTTGACTTAATTTTTCAACTTTGGAAACGTATTGCTGCCAGAAGTGTTTAGGTTTTGTAAGTCCAAAACATGAGGTTGGAAGGTAAACCTTGAAAACAGGCCATAATGTAACAAAGTAATCTACCTTAAAAATGCACTTATGTCAATGCTACACACAGTGCCTCAAGAAATGACGCTCCAGCACGGCACTATATCACATCTGATATTTCATGCTGTGTTGTACAAAAGATGCGGAATTCAACAACATAGTCAATAAAGGACATCCTGGTATTTATTATAATTTCAATGCCTTACATCATTTTCAAGTGAGGATGGCCGAGTGGTCTAAGGCGCTGCGTTAAGGTCGCAGTCTCCCCTGGAGGCGTGGGTTCAAATCCCACTTCTGACAAATGGTCTCGCTTCTTCGTTGGATATGTTTGTTGAAAGGTATTTGGAAATGAAGATCAGAGATGGATTTTATGTTAAGTTACAGAAGTTGTAATCACAAAGAAATTAATGCATTTAAATGCTCTCGAAATACCATAAAATACAAACCACTTTTGACTTAATTTTTCAACTTTGGAAACGTATTGCTGCCAGAAGTGTTTAGGTTTTGTAAGTCCAAAAAATGACGTTGGAAGGTAAACCTGGAAAAAAGGCCATAATGTAACAAATTAATCTACCTTAAAAATGCACTTATGTCAATGCTACACACAGTGCCTCAAGAAATGACGCTCCAGCACGGCACTATATCACATCTGATATTTCATGCTGTGTTGTAGAAAAGATAAGGAATTCACCAACAGTCAATAAAGGACATCCTGGTATTTATTATAATTTCAATGCCTTACATCATTTTCAAGTGAGGATGGCCGAGTGGTCTAAGGCGCTGCGTTAAGGTCGCAGTCTCCCCTGGAGGCGTGGGTTCAAATCCCACTTCTGACAAATGGTCTCGCTTCTTCGTTGGATATGTTTGTTGAAAGGTATTTGGAAATGAAGATCAGAGATGGATTTTATGTTAAGTTACAGAAGTTGTAATCACAAAGAAATTAATGCATTTAAATGCTCTCGACATACCATAAAATACAAACCACTTTTGACTTAATTTTTCAACTTTGGAAACGTATTGCTGCCAGAAGTGTTTAGGTTTTGTAAGTCCAAAAAATGACGTTGGAAGGTAAACCTGGAAAAAAGGCCATAATGTAACAAAGTAATCTACCTTAAAAATGCACTTATGTCAATGCTACACACAGTGCCTCAAGAAATGACGCTCCAGCACGGCACTATATCACATCTGATATTTCATGCTGTGTTGTAGAAAAGATAAGGAATTCACCAACAGTCAATAAAGGACATCCTGGTATTTATTATAATTTCAATGCCTTACATCATTTTCAAGTGAGGATGGCCGAGTGGTCTAAGGCGCTGCGTTAAGGTCGCAGTCTCCCCTGGAGGCGTGGGTTCAAATCCCACTTCTGACAAATGGTCTCGCTTCTTCGTTGGATATGTTTGTTGAAAGGTATTTGGAAACGAAGATCAGAGATGGATTTTATGTTAAGTTACAGAAGTTGTAATCACAAAGAAATTAATGCATTTAAATGCTCTCGACATACCATAAAATACAAACCACTTTTGACTTAATTTTTCAACTTTGGAAACGTATTGCTGCCAGAAGTGTTTAGGTTTTGTAAGTCCAAAAAATGACGTTGGAAGGTAAACCTGGAAAAAAGGCCATAATGTAACAAAGTAATCTACCTTAAAAATGCACTTATGTCAATGCTACACACAGTGCCTCAAGAAATGACGCTCCAGCACGGCACTATATCACATCTGATATTTCATGCTGTGTTGTAGAAAAGATAAGGAATTCACCAACAGTCAATAAAGGACATCCTGGTATTTATTATAAATTCAATGCCTTACATCATTTTCAAGTGAGGATGGCCGAGTGGTCTAAGGCGCTGCGTTAAGGTCGCAGTCTCCCCTGGAGGCGTGGGTTCAAATCCCACTTCTGACAAATGGTCTCGCTTCTTCGTTGGATATGTTGTTTGTTGAAAGGTATTTGGAAACGAAGATCAGAGATGGATTTTATGTTAAGTTACAGATGTCGTAATCACAAAGAAATTAATGCATTTAAATGCTCTCGACATACCATAAAATACAAACCACTTTTGACTTAATTTTTCAACTTTGGAAACGTATTGCTGCCAGAAGTGTTTAGGTTTTGTAAGTCCAAAACATGAGGTTGGAAGGAAAACCTTGAAAACAGGCCATAATGTAACAAAGTAATCTACCTTAAAAATGCACTTATGTCAATGCTACACACAGTGCCTCAAGAAATGACGCTCCAGCACGGCACTATATCACATCTGATAATTCATGCTGTGTTGTACAAAAGATGCGGAATTCAACAACATAGTCAATAAAGGACATCCTGGTATTTATTATAATTTCTATGCCTTACATCATTTTCAAGTCAGGATGGCCGAGTGGTCTAAGGCGCTGCGTTAAGGTCGCAGTCTCCCCTGGAGGCGTGGGTTCAAATCCCACTTCTGACAAATGGTCTCGCTTCTTCGTTGGATATGTTTGTTGAAAGGTATTTGGAAACGAAGATCAGAGATGGATTTTATGTTAAGTTACAGAAGTTGTAATCACAAAGAAATTAATGCATTTAAATGCTCTCGACATACCATAAAATACAAACCACTTTTGACTTAATTTTTCAACTTTGGAAACGTATTGCTGCCAGAAGTGTTTAGGTTTTGTAAGTCCAAAAAATGACGTTGGAAGGTAAACCTGGAAAAAAGGCCATAATGTAACAAAGTAATCTACCTTAAAAATGCACTTATGTCAATGCTACACACAGTGCCTCAAGAAATGACGCTCCAGCACGGCACTATATCACATCTGATATTTCATGCTGTGTTGTAGAAAAGATAAGGAATTCACCAACAGTCAATAAAGGACATCCTGGTATTTATTATAAATTCAATGCCTTACATCATTTTCAAGTGAGGATGGCCGAGTGGTCTAAGGCGCTGCGTTAAGGTCGCAGTCTCCCCTGGAGGCGTGGGTTCAAATCCGACTTCTGACAAATGGTCTCGCTTCTTTGTTGGATATGTTTGTTGAAAGGTATTTGGAAACGAAGATCAGAGATGGATTTTATGTTAAGTTACAGATGTTGTAATCACAAAGAAATTAATGCATTTAAATGCTCTCGACATACCATAAAATACAAACCACTTTTGACTTAATTTTTCAACTTTGGAAACGTATTGCTGCCAGAAGTGTTTAGGTTTTGTAAGTCCAAAACATGAGGTTGGAAGGTAAACCTTGAAAACAGGCCATAATGTAACAAAGTAATCTACCTTAAAAATGCACTTATGTCAATGCTACACACAGTGCCTCAAGAAATGACGCTCCAGCACGGCACTATATCACATCTGATATTTCATGCTGTGTTGTACAAAAGATAAGGAATTCACCAACATAGTCAATAAAGGACATCCTGGTATTTATTATAATTTCAATGCCTTACATCATTTTTAAGTCAGGATGGCCGAGTGGTCTAAGGCGCTGCGTTAAGGTCGCAGTCTCCCCTGGAGGCGTGGGTTCAAATCCCACTTCTGACAAATGGTCTCGCTTCTTCGTTGGATATGTTGTTTGTTGAAAGGTATTTGGAAACGAAGATCAGAGATGGATTTTATGTTAAGTTACAGATGTTGTAATCACAAAGAAATTAATGCATTTAAATGCTCTCGACATACCATAAAATACAAACCACTTTTGACTTAATTTTTCAACTTTGGAAACGTATTGCTGCCAGAAGTGTTTAGGTTTTGTAAGTCCAAAACATGAGGTTGGAAGGTAAACCTTGAAAACAGGCCATAATGTAACAAAGTAATCTACCTTAAAAATGCACTTATGTCAATGCTACACACAGTGCCTCAAGAAATGACGCTCCAGCACGGCACTATATCACATCTGATATTTCATGCTGTGTTGTACAAAAGATAAGGAATTCACCAACATAGTCAATAAAGGACATCCTGGTATTTATTATAATTTCAATGCCTTACATCATTTTCAAGTGAGGATGGCCGAGTGGTCTAAGGCGCTGCGTTAAGGTCGCAGTCTCCCCTGGAGGCGTGGGTTCAAATCCCACTTCTGACAAATGGTCTCGCTTCTTCGTTGGATATGTTGTTTGTTGAAAGGTATTTGGAAACGAAGATCAGAGATGGATTTTATGTTAAGTTACAGATGTTGTAATCACAAAGAAATTAATGCATTTAAATGCTCTCGACATACCATAAAATACAAACCACTTTTGACTTAATTTTTCAACTTTGGAAACGTATTGCTGCCAGAAGTGTTTAGGTTTTGTAAGTCCAAAAAATGACGTTGGAAGGTAAACCTTGAAAAAAGGCCATAATGTAACAAAGTAATCTACCTTAAAAATGCACTTATGTCAATGCTACACACAGTGCCTCAAGAAATGACGCTCCAGCACGGCACTATATCACATCTGATATTTCATGCTGTGTTGTACAAAAGATAAGGAATTCACCAACAGTCAATAAAGGACATCCTGGTATTTATTATAATTTCAATGCCTTACATCATTTTCAAGAGAGGATGGCCGAGTGGTCTAAGGCGCTGCGTTAAGGTCGCAGTCTCCCCTGGAGGCGTGGGTTCAAATCCCACTTCTGACAAATGGTCTCGCTTCTTCATTGGATATGTTTGTTGAAAGGTATTTGGAAACGAAGATCAGAGATGGATTTTATGTTAAGTTACAGATGTCGTAATCACAAAGAAATTAATGCATTTAAATGCTCTCGACATACCATAAAATACAAACCACTTTTGACTTAATTTTTCAACTTTGGAAACGTATTGCTGCCAGAAGTGTTTAGGTTTTGTAAGTCCAAAACATGAGGTTGGAAGGTAAACCTTGAAAACAGGCCATAATGTAACAAAGTAATCTACCTTAAAAATGCACTTATGTCAATGCTACACACAGTGCCTCAAGAAATGACGCTCCAGCACGGCACTATATCACATCTGATAATTCATGCTGTGTTGTACAAAAGATGCGGAATTCAACAACATAGTCAATAAAGGACATCCTGGTATTTATTATAATTTCTATGCCTTACATCATTTTCAAGTCAGGATGGCTGAGTGGTCTAAGGCGCTGCGTTAAGGTCGCAGTCTCCCCTGGAGGCGTGGGTTCAAATCCCACTTCTGACAAATGGTCTCGCTTCTTCGTTGGATATGTTTGTTGAAAGGTATTTGGAAACGAAGATCAGAGATGGATTTTATGTTAAGTTACAGAAGTTGTAATCACAAAGAAATTAATGCATTTAAATGCTCTCGACATACCATAAAATACAAACCACTTTTGACTTAATTTTTCAACTTTGGAAACGTATTGCTGCCAGAAGTGTTTAGGTTTTGTAAGTCCAAAAAATGACGTTGGAAGGTAAACCTTGAAAAAAGGCCATAATGTAACAAAGTAATCTACCTTAAAAATGCACTTATGTCAATGCTACACACAGTGCCTCAAGAAATGACGCTCCAGCCCGGCACTATATCACATCTGATATTTCATGCTGTGTTGTAGAAAAGATAAGGAATTCACCAACAGTCAATAAAGGACATCCTGGTATTTATTATAATTTCAATGCCTTACATCATTTTCAAGTGAGGATGGCCGAGTGGTCTAAGGCGCTGCGTTAAGGTCGCAGTCTCCCCTGGAGGCGTGGGTTCAAATCCCACTTCTGACAAATGGTCTCGCTTCTTCATTGGATATGTTTGTTGAAAGGTATTTGGAAACGAAGATCAGAGATGGATTTTATGTTAAGTTACAGATGTCGTAATCACAAAGAAATTAATGCATTTAAATGCTCTCGACATACCATAAAATACAAACCACTTTTGACTTAATTTTTCAACTTTGGAAACGTATTGCTGCCAGAAGTGTTTAGGTTTTGTAAGTCCAAAACATGAGGTTGGAAGGAAAACCTTGAAAACAGGCCATAATGTAACAAAGTAATCTACCTTAAAAATGCACTTATGTCAATGCTACACACAGTGCCTCAAGAAATGACGCTCCAGCACGGCACTATATCACATCTGATAATTCATGCTGTGTTGTACAAAAGATGCGGAATTCAACAACATAGTCAATAAAGGACATCCTGGTATTTATTATAATTTCTATGCCTTACATCATTTTCAAGTCAGGATGGCCGAGTGGTCTAAGGCGCTGCGTTAAGGTCGCAGTCTCCCCTGGAGGCGTGGGTTCAAATCCCACTTCTGACAAATGGTCTCGCTTCTTCGTTGGATATGTTTGTTGAAAGGTATTTGGAAACGAAGATCAGAGATGGATTTTATGTTAAGTTACAGAAGTTGTAATCACAAAGAAATTAATGCATTTAAATGCTCTCGACATACCATAAAATACAAACCACTTTTGACTTAATTTTTCAACTTTGGAAACGTATTGCTGCCAGAAGTGTTTAGGTTTTGTAAGTCCAAAAAATGACGTTGGAAGGTAAACCTTGAAAAAAGGCCATAATGTAACAAAGTAATCTACCTTAAAAATGCACTTATGTCAATACTAAACACAGTGCCTCAAGAAATGACGCTCCAGCACGGCACTATATCACATCTGATATTTCATGCTGTGTTGTACAAAAGATAAGGAATTCAACAACATAGTCAATAAAGGACATCCTGGTATTTATTATAATTTCAATGCCTTACATCATTTTTAAGTCAGGATGGCCGAGTGGTCTAAGGCGCTGCGTTAAGGTCGCAGTCTACCCTGGAGGCGTGGGTTCAAATCCCACTTCTGACAAATGGTCTCGCTTCTTCGTTGGATTTGTTGTTTGTTGAAAGGTATTTGGAAACGAAGATCAGAGATGGATTTTATGTTAAGTTACAGATGTTGTAATCACAAAGAAATTAATGCATTTAAATGCTCTCGACATACCATAAAATACAAACCACTTTTGACTTAATTTTTCAACTTTGGAAACGTATTGCTGCCAGAAGTGTTTAGGTTTTGTAAGTCCAAAACATGAGGTTGGAAGGTAAACCTTGAAAACAGGCCATAATGTAACAAAGTAATCTACCTTAAAAATGCACTTATGTCAATGCTACACACAGTGCCTCAAGAAATGACGCTCCAGCACGGCACTATATCACATCTGATATTTCATGCTGTGTTGTACAAAAGATGCGGAATTCAACAACATAGTCAATAAAGGACAACCTGGTATTTATTATAATTTCAATGCCTTACATCATTTTCAAGTGAGGATGGCCGAGTGGTCTAAGGCGCTGCGTTAAGGTCGCAGTCTCCCCTGGAGGCGTGGGTTCAAATCCCACTTCTGACAAATGGTCTCGCTTCTTCGTTGGATATGTTTGTTGAAAGGTATTTGGAAATGAAGATCAGAGATGGATTTTATGTTAAGTTACAGAAGTTGTAATCACAAAGAAATTAATGCATTTAAATGCTCTCGACATACCATAAAATACAAACCACTTTTGACTTAATTTTTCAACTTTGGAAACGTATTGCTGCCAGAAGTGTTTAGGTTTTGTAAGTCCAAAAAATGACGTTGGAAGGTAAACCTGGAAAAAAGGCCATAATGTAACAAAGTAATCTACCTTAAAAATGCACTTATGTCAATGCTACACACAGTGCCTCAAGAAATGACGCTCCAGCACGGCACTATATCACATCTGATATTTCATGCTGTGTTGTAGAAAAGATAAGGAATTCACCAACAGTCAATAAAGGACATCCTGGTATTTATTATAATTTCAATGCCTTACATCATTTTCAAGTGAGGATGGCCGAGTGGTCTAAGGCGCTGCGTTAAGGTCGCAGTCTCCCCTGGAGGCGTGGGTTCAAATCCCACTTCTGACAAATGGTCTCGCTTCTTCGTTGGATATGTTTGTTGAAAGGTATTTGGAAATGAAGATCAGAGATGGATTTTATGTTAAGTTACAGAAGTTGTAATCACAAAGAAATTAATGCATTTAAATGCTCTCGACATACCATAAAATACAAACCACTTTTGACTTAATTTTTCAACTTTGGAAACGTATTGCTGCCAGAAGTGTTTAGGTTTTGTAAGTCCAAAAAATGACGTTGGAAGGTAAACCTGGAAAAAAGGCCATAATGTAACAAAGTAATCTACCTTAAAAATGCACTTATGTCAATGCTACACACAGTGCCTCAAGAAATGACGCTCCAGCACGGCACTATATCACATCTGATATTTCATGCTGTGTTGTAGAAAAGATAAGGAATTCACCAACAGTCAATAAAGGACATCCTGGTATTTATTATAATTTCAATGCCTTACATCATTTTCAAGTGAGGATGGCCGAGTGGTCTAAGGCGCTGCGTTAAGGTCGCAGTCTCCCCTGGAGGCGTGGGTTCAAATCCCACTTCTGACAAATGGTCTCGCTTCTTCGTTGGATATGTTTGTTGAAAGGTATTTGGAAACGAAGATCAGAGATGGATTTTATGTTAAGTTACAGAAGTTGTAATCACAAAGAAATTAATGCATTTAAATGCTCTCGACATACCATAAAATACAAACCACTTTTGACTTAATTTTTCAACTTTGGAAACGTATTGCTGCCAGAAGTGTTTAGGTTTTGTAAGTCCAAAAAATGACGTTGGAAGGTAAACCTTGAAAAAAGGCCATAATGTAACAAAGTAATCTACCTTAAAAATGCACTTATGTCAATGCTACACACAGTGCCTCAAGAAATGACGCTCCAGCCCGGCACTATATCACATCTGATATTTCATGCTGTGTTGTAGAAAAGATAAGGAATTCACCAACAGTCAATAAAGGACATCCTGGTATTTATTATAATTTCAATGCCTTACATCATTTTCAAGTGAGGATGGCCGAGTGGTCTAAGGCGCTGCGTTAAGGTCGCAGTCTCCCCTGGAGGCGTGGGTTCAAATCCCACTTCTGACAAATGGTCTCGCTTCTTCGTTGGATATGTTGTTTGTTGAAAGGTATTTGGAAAGGAAGATCAGAGATGGATTTTATGTTAAGTTACAGATGCTGTAATCACAAAGAAATTAATGCATTTAAATGCTCTCGACATACCATAAAATACAAACCACTTTTGACTTAATTTTTCAACTTTGGAAACGTATTGCTGCCAGAAGTGTTTAGGTTTTGTAAGTCCAAAACATGAGGTTGGAAGGTAAACCTTGAAAACAGGCCATAATGTAACAAAGTAATCTACCTTAAAAATGCACTTATGTCAATGCTACACACAGTGCCTCAAGAAATGACGCTCCAGCACGGCACTATATCACATCTGATATTTCATGCTGTGTTGTACAAAAGATGCGGAATTCAACAACATAGTCAATAAAGGACATCCTGGTATTTATTATAATTTCAATGCCTTACATCATTTTCAAGTCAGGATGGCCGAGTGGTCTAAGGCGCTGCGTTAAGGTCGCAGTCTCCCCTGGAGGCGTGGGTTCAAATCCCACTTCTGACAAATGGTCTCGCTTCTTCGTTGGATATGTTTGTTGAAAGGTATTTGGAAATGAAGATCAGAGATGGATTTTATGTTAAGTTACAGAAGTTGTAATCACAAAGAAATTAATGCATTTAAATGCTCTCGACATACCATAAAATACAAACCACTTTTGACTTAATTTTTCAACTTTGGAAACGTATTGCTGCCAGAAGTGTTTAGGTTTTGTAAGTCCAAAACATGAGGTTGGAAGGTAAACCTTGAAAACAGGCCATAATGTAACAAAGTAATCTACCTTAAAAATGCACTTATGTCAATGCTACACACAGTGCCTCAAGAAATGACGCTCCAGCACGGCACTATATCACATCTGATATTTCATGCTGTGTTGTACAAAAGATGCGGAATTCAACAACATAGTCAATAAAGGACATCCTGGTATTTATTATAATTTCAATGCCTTACATCATTTTCAAGTCAGGATGGCCGAGTGGTCTAAGGCGCTGCGTTAAGGTCGCAGTCTCCCCTGGAGGCGTGGGTTCAAATCCCACTTCTGACAAATGGTCTCGCTTCTTCGTTGGATATGTTTGTTGAAAGGTATTTGGAAATGAAGATCAGAGATGGATTTTATGTTAAGTTACAGAAGTTGTAATCACAAAGAAATTAATGCATTTAAATGCTCTCGACATACCATAAAATACAAACCACTTTTGACTTAATTTTTCAACTTTGGAAACGTATTGCTGCCAGAAGTGTTTAGGTTTTGTAAGTCCAAAAAATGACGTTGGAAGGTAAACCTGGAAAAAAGGCCATAATGTAACAAAGTAATCTACCTTAAAAATGCACTTATGTCAATGCTACACACAGTGCCTCAAGAAATGACGCTCCAGCACGGCACTATATCACATCTGATATTTCATGCTGTGTTGTAGAAAAGATAAGGAATTCACCAACAGTCAATAAAGGACATCCTGGTATTTATTATAATTTCAATGCCTTACATCATTTTCAAGTGAGGATGGCCGAGTGGTCTAAGGCGCTGCGTTAAGGTCGCAGTCTCCCCTGGAGGCGTGGGTTCAAATCCCACTTCTGACAAATGGTCTCGCTTCTTCGTTGGATATGTTTGTTGAAAGGTATTTGGAAATGAAGATCAGAGATGGATTTTATGTTAAGTTACAGAAGTTGTAATCACAAAGAAATTAATGCATTTAAATGCTCTCGACATACCATAAAATACAAACCACTTTTGACTTAATTTTTCAACTTTGGAAACGTATTGCTGCCAGAAGTGTTTAGGTTTTGTAAGTCCAAAAAATGACGTTGGAAGGTAAACCTGGAAAAAAGGCCATAATGTAACAAATTAATCTACCTTAAAAATGCACTTATGTCAATGCTACACACAGTGCCTCAAGAAATGACGCTCCAGCACGGCACTATATCACATCTGATATTTCATGCTGTGTTGTAGAAAAGATAAGGAATTCACCAACAGTCAATAAAGGACATCCTGGTATTTATTATAATTTCAATGCCTTACATCATTTTCAAGTGAGGATGGCCGAGTGGTCTAAGGCGCTGCGTTAAGGTCGCAGTCTCCCCTGGAGGCGTGGGTTCAAATCCCACTTCTGACAAATGGTCTCGCTTCTTCGTTGGATATGTTTGTTGAAAGGTATTTGGAAATGAAGATCAGAGATGGATTTTATGTTAAGTTACAGAAGTTGTAATCACAAAGAAATTAATGCATTTAAATGCTCTCGACATACCATAAAATACAAACCACTTTTGACTTAATTTTTCAACTTTGGAAACGTATTGCTGCCAGAAGTGTTTAGGTTTTGTAAGTCCAAAAAATGACGTTGGAAGGTAAACCTGGAAAAAAGGCCATAATGTAACAAAGTAATCTACCTTAAAAATGCACTTATGTCAATGCTACACACAGTGCCTCAAGAAATGACGCTCCAGCACGGCACTATATCACATCTGATATTTCATGCTGTGTTGTAGAAAAGATAAGGAATTCACCAACAGTCAATAAAGGACATCCTGGTATTTATTATAATTTCAATGCCTTACATCATTTTCAAGTGAGGATGGCCGAGTGGTCTAAGGCGCTGCGTTAAGGTCGCAGTCTCCCCTGGAGGCGTGGGTTCAAATCCCACTTCTGACAAATGGTCTCGCTTCTTCGTTGGATATGTTTGTTGAAAGGTATTTGGAAATGAAGATCAGAGATGGATTTTATGTTAAGTTACAGAAGTTGTAATCACAAAGAAATTAATGCATTTAAATGCTCTCGACATACCATAAAATACAAACCACTTTTGACTTAATTTTTCAACTTTGGAAACGTATTGCTGCCAGAAGTGTTTAGGTTTTGTAAGTCCAAAAAATGACGTTGGAAGGTAAACCTGGAAAAAAGGCCATAATGTAACAAAGTAATCTACCTAAAAAATGCACTTATGTCAATACTACACACAGTGCCTCAAGAAATGACGCTCCAGCACGGCACTATATCACATCTGATATTTCATGCTGTGTTGTACAAAAGATAAGGAATTCACCAACATAGTCAATAAAGGACATCCTGGTATTTATTATAATTTCAATGCCTTACATCATTTTCAAGTGAGGATGGCCGAGTGGTCTAAGGCGCTGCGTTAAGGTCGCAGTCTCCCCTGGAGGCGTGGGTTCAAATCCCACTTCTGACAAATGGTCTCGCTTCTTCGTTGGATATGTTGTTTGTTGAAAGGTATTTGGAAATGAAGATCAGAGATGGATTTTATGTTAAGTTACAGAAGTTGTAATCACAAAGAAATTAATGCATTTAAATGCTCTCGACATACCATAAAATACAAACCACTTTTGACTTAATTTTTCAACTTTGGAAACGTATTGCTGCCAGAAGTGTTTAGGTTTTGTAAGTCCAAAAAATGACGTTGGAAGGTAAACCTGGAAAAAAGGCCATAATGTAACAAAGTAATCTACCTTAAAAATGCACTTATGTCAATGCTACACACAGTGCCTCAAGAAATGACGCTCCAGCACGGCACTATATCACATCTGATATTTCATGCTGTGTTGTAGAAAAGATAAGGAATTCACCAACAGTCAATAAAGGACATCCTGGTATTTATTATAATTTCAATGCCTTACATCATTTTCAAGTGAGGATGGCCGAGTGGTCTAAGGCGCTGCGTTAAGGTCGCAGTCTCCCCTGGAGGCGTGGGTTCAAATCCCACTTCTGACAAATGGTCTCGCTTCTTCGTTGGATATGTTTGTTGAAAGGTATTTGGAAATGAAGATCAGAGATGGATTTTATGTTAAGTTACAGAAGTTGTAATCACAAAGAAATTAATGCATTTAAATGCTCTCGACATACCATAAAATACAAACCACTTTTGACTTAATTTTTCAACTTTGGAAACGTATTGCTGCCAGAAGTGTTTAGGTTTTGTAAGTCCAAAAAATGACGTTGGAAGGTAAACCTGGAAAAAAGGCCATAATGTAACAAAGTAATCTACCTAAAAAATGCACTTATGTCAATACTACACACAGTGCCTCAAGAAATGACGCTCCAGCACGGCACTATATCACATCTGATATTTCATGCTGTGTTGTACAAAAGATAAGGAATTCACCAACATAGTCAATAAAGGACATCCTGGTATTTATTATAATTTCAATGCCTTACATCATTTTTAAGTCAGGATGGCCGAGTGGTCTAAGGCGCTGCGTTAAGGTCGCAGTATCCCCTGGAGGCGTGGGTTCAAATCCCACTTCTGACAAATGGTCTCGCTTCTTCGTTGGATATGTTGTTTGTTGAAAGGTATTTGGAAAGGAAGATCAGAGATGGATTTTATGTTAAGTTACAGATGCTGTAATCACAAAGAAATTAATGCATTTAAATGCTCTCGACATACCATAAAATACAAACCACTTTTGACTTAATTTTTCAACTTTGGAAACGTATTGCTGCCAGAAGTGTTTAGGTTTTGTAAGTCCAAAACATGAGGTTGGAAGGTAAACCTTGAAAACAGGCCATAATGTAACAAAGTAATCTACCTTAAAAATGCACTTATGTCAATGCTACACACAGTGCCTCAAGAAATGACGCTCCAGCACGGCACTATATCACATCTGATATTTCATGCTGTGTTGTAGAAAAGATAAGGAATTCACCAACAGTCAATAAAGGACATCCTGGTATTTATTATAATTTCAATGCCTTACATCATTTTCAAGTGAGGATGGCCGAGTGGTCTAAGGCGCTGCGTTAAGGTCGCAGTCTCCCCTGGAGGCGTGGGTTCAAATCCCACTTCTGACAAATGGTCTCGCTTCTTCGTTGGATATGTTTGTTGAAAGGTATTTGGAAATGAAGATCAGAGATGGATTTTATGTTAAGTTACAGAAGTTGTAATCACAAAGAAATTAATGCATTTAAATGCTCTCGACATACCATAAAATACAAACCACTTTTGACTTAATTTTTCAACTTTGGAAACGTATTGCTGCCAGAAGTGTTTAGGTTTTGTAAGTCCAAAAAATGACGTTGGAAGGTAAACCTGGAAAAAAGGCCATAATGTAACAAAGTAATCTACCTAAAAAATGCACTTATGTCAATACTACACACAGTGCCTCAAGAAATGACGCTCCAGCACGGCACTATATCACATCTGATATTTCATGCTGTGTTGTACAAAAGATAAGGAATTCACCAACATAGTCAATAAAGGACATCCTGGTATTTATTATAATTTCAATGCCTTACATCATTTTCAAGTCAGGATGGCCGAGTGGTCTAAGGCGCTGCGTTAAGGTCGCAGTCTCCCCTGGAGGCGTGGGTTCAAATCCCACTTCTGACAAATGGTCTCGCTTCTTCGTTGGATATGTTTGTTGAAAGGTATTTGGAAATGAAGATCAGAGATGGATTTTATGTTAAGTTACAGAAGTTGTAATCACAAAGAAATTAATGCATTTAAATGCTCTCGACATACCATAAAATACAAACCACTTTTGACTTAATTTTTCAACTTTGGAAACGTATTGCTGCCAGAAGTGTTTAGGTTTTGTAAGTCCAAAAAATGACGTTGGAAGGTAAACCTGGAAAAAAGGCCATAATGTAACAAAGTAATCTACCTTAAAAATGCACTTATGTCAATGCTACACACAGTGCCTCAAGAAATGACGCTCCAGCACGGCACTATATCACATCTGATATTTCATGCTGTGTTGTAGAAAAGATAAGGAATTCACCAACAGTCAATAAAGGACATCCTGGTATTTATTATAATTTCAATGCCTTACATCATTTTCAAGTGAGGATGGCCGAGTGGTCTAAGGCGCTGCGTTAAGGTCGCAGTCTCCCCTGGAGGCGTGGGTTCAAATCCCACTTCTGACAAATGGTCTCGCTTCTTCGTTGGATATGTTTGTTGAAAGGTATTTGGAAATGAAGATCAGAGATGGATTTTATGTTAAGTTACAGAAGTTGTAATCACAAAGAAATTAATGCATTTAAATGCTCTCGACATACCATAAAATACAAACCACTTTTGACTTAATTTTTCAACTTTGGAAACGTATTGCTGCCAGAAGTGTTTAGGTTTTGTAAGTCCAAAAAATGACGTTGGAAGGTAAACCTGGAAAAAAGGCCATAATGTAACAAATTAATCTACCTTAAAAATGCACTTATGTCAATGCTACACACAGTGCCTCAAGAAATGACGCTCCAGCACGGCACTATATCACATCTGATATTTCATGCTGTGTTGTAGAAAAGATAAGGAATTCACCAACAGTCAATAAAGGACATCCTGGTATTTATTATAATTTCAATGCCTTACATCATTTTCAAGTGAGGATGGCCGAGTGGTCTAAGGCGCTGCGTTAAGGTCGCAGTCTCCCCTGGAGGCGTGGGTTCAAATCCCACTTCTGACAAATGGTCTCGCTTCTTCGTTGGATATGTTTGTTGAAAGGTATTTGGAAATGAAGATCAGAGATGGATTTTATGTTAAGTTACAGAAGTTGTAATCACAAAGAAATTAATGCATTTAAATGCTCTCGACATACCATAAAATACAAACCACTTTTGACTTAATTTTTCAACTTTGGAAACGTATTGCTGCCAGAAGTGTTTAGGTTTTGTAAGTCCAAAAAATGACGTTGGAAGGTAAACCTGGAAAAAAGGCCATAATGTAACAAAGTAATCTACCTTAAAAATGCACTTATGTCAATGCTACACACAGTGCCTCAAGAAATGACGCTCCAGCACGGCACTATATCACATCTGATATTTCATGCTGTGTTGTAGAAAAGATAAGGAATTCACCAACAGTCAATAAAGGACATCCTGGTATTTATTATAATTTCAATGCCTTACATCATTTTCAAGTGAGGATGGCCGAGTGGTCTAAGGCGCTGCGTTAAGGTCGCAGTCTCCCCTGGAGGCGTGGGTTCAAATCCCACTTCTGACAAATGGTCTCGCTTCTTCGTTGGATATGTTTGTTGAAAGGTATTTGGAAATGAAGATCAGAGATGGATTTTATGTTAAGTTACAGAAGTTGTAATCACAAAGAAATTAATGCATTTAAATGCTCTCGACATACCATAAAATACAAACCACTTTTGACTTAATTTTTCAACTTTGGAAACGTATTGCTGCCAGAAGTGTTTAGGTTTTGTAAGTCCAAAAAATGACGTTGGAAGGTAAACCTGGAAAAAAGGCCATAATGTAACAAAGTAATCTACCTAAAAAATGCACTTATGTCAATACTACACACAGTGCCTCAAGAAATGACGCTCCAGCACGGCACTATATCACATCTGATATTTCATGCTGTGTTGTACAAAAGATAAGGAATTCACCAACATAGTCAATAAAGGACATCCTGGTATTTATTATAATTTCAATGCCTTACATCATTTTCAAGTGAGGATGGCCGAGTGGTCTAAGGCGCTGCGTTAAGGTCGCAGTCTCCCCTGGAGGCGTGGGTTCAAATCCCACTTCTGACAAATGGTCTCGCTTCTTCGTTGGATATGTTGTTTGTTGAAAGGTATTTGGAAATGAAGATCAGAGATGGATTTTATGTTAAGTTACAGAAGTTGTAATCACAAAGAAATTAATGCATTTAAATGCTCTCGACATACCATAAAATACAAACCACTTTTGACTTAATTTTTCAACTTTGGAAACGTATTGCTGCCAGAAGTGTTTAGGTTTTGTAAGTCCAAAAAATGACGTTGGAAGGTAAACCTGGAAAAAAGGCCATAATGTAACAAAGTAATCTACCTTAAAAATGCACTTATGTCAATGCTACACACAGTGCCTCAAGAAATGACGCTCCAGCACGGCACTATATCACATCTGATATTTCATGCTGTGTTGTAGAAAAGATAAGGAATTCACCAACAGTCAATAAAGGACATCCTGGTATTTATTATAATTTCAATGCCTTACATCATTTTCAAGTGAGGATGGCCGAGTGGTCTAAGGCGCTGCGTTAAGGTCGCAGTCTCCCCTGGAGGCGTGGGTTCAAATCCCACTTCTGACAAATGGTCTCGCTTCTTCGTTGGATATGTTTGTTGAAAGGTATTTGGAAATGAAGATCAGAGATGGATTTTATGTTAAGTTACAGAAGTTGTAATCACAAAGAAATTAATGCATTTAAATGCTCTCGACATACCATAAAATACAAACCACTTTTGACTTAATTTTTCAACTTTGGAAACGTATTGCTGCCAGAAGTGTTTAGGTTTTGTAAGTCCAAAAAATGACGTTGGAAGGTAAACCTGGAAAAAAGGCCATAATGTAACAAAGTAATCTACCTTAAAAATGCACTTATGTCAATGCTACACACAGTGCCTCAAGAAATGACGCTCCAGCACGGCACTATATCACATCTGATATTTCATGCTGTGTTGTAGAAAAGATAAGGAATTCACCAACAGTCAATAAAGGACATCCTGGTATTTATTATAATTTCAATGCCTTACATCATTTTCAAGTGAGGATGGCCGAGTGGTCTAAGGCGCTGCGTTAAGGTCGCAGTCTCCCCTGGAGGCGTGGGTTCAAATCCCACTTCTGACAAATGGTCTCGCTTCTTCGTTGGATATGTTTGTTGAAAGGTATTTGGAAATGAAGATCAGAGATGGATTTTATGTTAAGTTACAGAAGTTGTAATCACAAAGAAATTAATGCATTTAAATGCTCTCGACATACCATAAAATACAAACCACTTTTGACTTAATTTTTCAACTTTGGAAACGTATTGCTGCCAGAAGTGTTTAGGTTTTGTAAGTCCAAAAAATGACGTTGGAAGGTAAACCTGGAAAAAAGGCCATAATGTAACAAAGTAATCTACCTAAAAAATGCACTTATGTCAATACTACACACAGTGCCTCAAGAAATGACGCTCCAGCACGGCACTATATCACATCTGATATTTCATGCTGTGTTGTACAAAAGATAAGGAATTCACCAACATAGTCAATAAAGGACATCCTGGTATTTATTATAATTTCAATGCCTTACATCATTTTTAAGTCAGGATGGCCGAGTGGTCTAAGGCGCTGCGTTAAGGTCGCAGTATCCCCTGGAGGCGTGGGTTCAAATCCCACTTCTGACAAATGGTCTCGCTTCTTCGTTGGATATGTTGTTTGTTGAAAGGTATTTGGAAAGGAAGATCAGAGATGGATTTTATGTTAAGTTACAGATGCTGTAATCACAAAGAAATTAATGCATTTAAATGCTCTCGACATACCATAAAATACAAACCACTTTTGACTTAATTTTTCAACTTTGGAAACGTATTGCTGCCAGAAGTGTTTAGGTTTTGTAAGTCCAAAACATGAGGTTGGAAGGTAAACCTTGAAAACAGGCCATAATGTAACAAAGTAATCTACCTTAAAAATGCACTTATGTCAATGCTACACACAGTGCCTCAAGAAATGATGCTCCAGCACGGCACTATATCACATCTGATATTTCATGCTGTGTTGTAGAAAAGATAAGGAATTCACCAACAGTCAATAAAGGACATCCTGGTATTTATTATAATTTCAATGCCTTACATCATTTTCAAGTGAGGATGGCCGAGTGGTCTAAGGCGCTGCGTTAAGGTCGCAGTCTCCCCTGGAGGCGTGGGTTCAAATCCCACTTCTGACAAATGGTCTCGCTTCTTCGTTGGATATGTTTGTTGAAAGGTATTTGGAAATGAAGATCAGAGATGGATTTTATGTTAAGTTACAGAAGTTGTAATCACAAAGAAATTAATGCATTTAAATGCTCTCGACATACCATAAAATACAAACCACTTTTGACTTAATTTTTCAACTTTGGAAACGTATTGCTGCCAGAAGTGTTTAGGTTTTGTAAGTCCAAAAAATGACGTTGGAAGGTAAACCTGGAAAAAAGGCCATAATGTAACAAAGTAATCTACCTAAAAAATGCACTTATGTCAATACTACACACAGTGCCTCAAGAAATGACGCTCCAGCACGGCACTATATCACATCTGATATTTCATGCTGTGTTGTACAAAAGATAAGGAATTCACCAACATAGTCAATAAAGGACATCCTGGTATTTATTATAATTTCAATGCCTTACATCATTTTCAAGTGAGGATGGCCGAGTGGTCTAAGGCGCTGCGTTAAGGTCGCAGTCTCCCCTGGAGGCGTGGGTTCAAATCCCACTTCTGACAAATGGTCTCGCTTCTTCGTTGGATATGTTGTTTGTTGAAAGGTATTTGGAAATGAAGATCAGAGATGGATTTTATGTTAAGTTACAGAAGTTGTAATCACAAAGAAATTAATGCATTTAAATGCTCTCGACATACCATAAAATACAAACCACTTTTGACTTAATTTTTCAACTTTGGAAACGTATTGCTGCCAGAAGTGTTTAGGTTTTGTAAGTCCAAAAAATGACGTTGGAAGGTAAACCTGGAAAAAAGGCCATAATGTAACAAAGTAATCTACCTTAAAAATGCACTTATGTCAATGCTACACACAGTGCCTCAAGAAATGACGCTCCAGCACGGCACTATATCACATCTGATATTTCATGCTGTGTTGTAGAAAAGATAAGGAATTCACCAACAGTCAATAAAGGACATCCTGGTATTTATTATAATTTCAATGCCTTACATCATTTTCAAGTGAGGATGGCCGAGTGGTCTAAGGCGCTGCGTTAAGGTCGCAGTCTCCCCTGGAGGCGTGGGTTCAAATCCCACTTCTGACAAATGGTCTCGCTTCTTCGTTGGATATGTTTGTTGAAAGGTATTTGGAAATGAAGATCAGAGATGGATTTTATGTTAAGTTACAGAAGTTGTAATCACAAAGAAATTAATGCATTTAAATGCTCTCGACATACCATAAAATACAAACCACTTTTGACTTAATTTTTCAACTTTGGAAACGTATTGCTGCCAGAAGTGTTTAGGTTTTGTAAGTCCAAAAAATGACGTTGGAAGGTAAACCTGGAAAAAAGGCCATAATGTAACAAAGTAATCTACCTTAAAAATGCACTTATGTCAATGCTACACACAGTGCCTCAAGAAATGACGCTCCAGCACGGCACTATATCACATCTGATATTTCATGCTGTGTTGTAGAAAAGATAAGGAATTCACCAACAGTCAATAAAGGACATCCTGGTATTTATTATAATTTCAATGCCTTACATCATTTTCAAGTGAGGATGGCCGAGTGGTCTAAGGCGCTGCGTTAAGGTCGCAGTCTCCCCTGGAGGCGTGGGTTCAAATCCCACTTCTGACAAATGGTCTCGCTTCTTCGTTGGATATGTTTGTTGAAAGGTATTTGGAAATGAAGATCAGAGATGGATTTTATGTTAAGTTACAGAAGTTGTAATCACAAAGAAATTAATGCATTTAAATGCTCTCGACATACCATAAAATACAAACCACTTTTGACTTAATTTTTCAACTTTGGAAACGTATTGCTGCCAGAAGTGTTTAGGTTTTGTAAGTCCAAAAAATGACGTTGGAAGGTAAACCTGGAAAAAAGGCCATAATGTAACAAAGTAATCTACCTAAAAAATGCACTTATGTCAATACTACACACAGTGCCTCAAGAAATGACGCTCCAGCACGGCACTATATCACATCTGATATTTCATGCTGTGTTGTACAAAAGATAAGGAATTCACCAACATAGTCAATAAAGGACATCCTGGTATTTATTATAATTTCAATGCCTTACATCATTTTTAAGTCAGGATGGCCGAGTGGTCTAAGGCGCTGCGTTAAGGTCGCAGTATCCCCTGGAGGCGTGGGTTCAAATCCCACTTCTGACAAATGGTCTCGCTTCTTCGTTGGATATGTTGTTTGTTGAAAGGTATTTGGAAAGGAAGATCAGAGATGGATTTTATGTTAAGTTACAGATGCTGTAATCACAAAGAAATTAATGCATTTAAATGCTCTCGACATACCATAAAATACAAACCACTTTTGACTTAATTTTTCAACTTTGGAAACGTATTGCTGCCAGAAGTGTTTAGGTTTTGTAAGTCCAAAACATGAGGTTGGAAGGTAAACCTTGAAAACAGGCCATAATGTAACAAAGTAATCTACCTTAAAAATGCACTTATGTCAATGCTACACACAGTGCCTCAAGAAATGACGCTCCAGCACGGCACTATATCACATCTGATATTTCATGCTGTGTTGTAGAAAAGATAAGGAATTCACCAACAGTCAATAAAGGACATCCTGGTATTTATTATAATTTCAATGCCTTACATCATTTTCAAGTGAGGATGGCCGAGTGGTCTAAGGCGCTGCGTTAAGGTCGCAGTCTCCCCTGGAGGCGTGGGTTCAAATCCCACTTCTGACAAATGGTCTCGCTTCTTCGTTGGATATGTTTGTTGAAAGGTATTTGGAAATGAAGATCAGAGATGGATTTTATGTTAAGTTACAGAAGTTGTAATCACAAAGAAATTAATGCATTTAAATGCTCTCGACATACCATAAAATACAAACCACTTTTGACTTAATTTTTCAACTTTGGAAACGTATTGCTGCCAGAAGTGTTTAGGTTTTGTAAGTCCAAAAAATGACGTTGGAAGGTAAACCTGGAAAAAAGGCCATAATGTAACAAAGTAATCTACCTAAAAAATGCACTTATGTCAATACTACACACAGTGCCTCAAGAAATGACGCTCCAGCACGGCACTATATCACATCTGATATTTCATGCTGTGTTGTACAAAAGATAAGGAATTCACCAACATAGTCAATAAAGGACATCCTGGTATTTATTATAATTTCAATGCCTTACATCATTTTCAAGTCAGGATGGCCGAGTGGTCTAAGGCGCTGCGTTAAGGTCGCAGTCTCCCCTGGAGGCGTGGGTTCAAATCCCACTTCTGACAAATGGTCTCGCTTCTTCGTTGGATATGTTTGTTGAAAGGTATTTGGAAATGAAGATCAGAGATGGATTTTATGTTAAGTTACAGAAGTTGTAATCACAAAGAAATTAATGCATTTAAATGCTCTCGACATACCATAAAATACAAACCACTTTTGACTTAATTTTTCAACTTTGGAAACGTATTGCTGCCAGAAGTGTTTAGGTTTTGTAAGTCCAAAAAATGACGTTGGAAGGTAAACCTGGAAAAAAGGCCATAATGTAACAAAGTAATCTACCTTAAAAATGCACTTATGTCAATGCTACACACAGTGCCTCAAGAAATGACGCTCCAGCACGGCACTATATCACATCTGATATTTCATGCTGTGTTGTAGAAAAGATAAGGAATTCACCAACAGTCAATAAAGGACATCCTGGTATTTATTATAATTTCAATGCCTTACATCATTTTCAAGTGAGGATGGCCGAGTGGTCTAAGGCGCTGCGTTAAGGTCGCAGTCTCCCCTGGAGGCGTGGGTTCAAATCCCACTTCTGACAAATGGTCTCGCTTCTTCGTTGGATATGTTTGTTGAAAGGTATTTGGAAATGAAGATCAGAGATGGATTTTATGTTAAGTTACAGAAGTTGTAATCACAAAGAAATTAATGCATTTAAATGCTCTCGACATACCATAAAATACAAACCACTTTTGACTTAATTTTTCAACTTTGGAAACGTATTGCTGCCAGAAGTGTTTAGGTTTTGTAAGTCCAAAAAATGACGTTGGAAGGTAAACCTGGAAAAAAGGCCATAATGTAACAAATTAATCTACCTTAAAAATGCACTTATGTCAATGCTACACACAGTGCCTCAAGAAATGACGCTCCAGCACGGCACTATATCACATCTGATATTTCATGCTGTGTTGTAGAAAAGATAAGGAATTCACCAACAGTCAATAAAGGACATCCTGGTATTTATTATAATTTCAATGCCTTACATCATTTTCAAGTGAGGATGGCCGAGTGGTCTAAGGCGCTGCGTTAAGGTCGCAGTCTCCCCTGGAGGCGTGGGTTCAAATCCCACTTCTGACAAATGGTCTCGCTTCTTCGTTGGATATGTTTGTTGAAAGGTATTTGGAAATGAAGATCAGAGATGGATTTTATGTTAAGTTACAGAAGTTGTAATCACAAAGAAATTAATGCATTTAAATGCTCTCGACATACCATAAAATACAAACCACTTTTGACTTAATTTTTCAACTTTGGAAACGTATTGCTGCCAGAAGTGTTTAGGTTTTGTAAGTCCAAAAAATGACGTTGGAAGGTAAACCTGGAAAAAAGGCCATAATGTAACAAAGTAATCTACCTTAAAAATGCACTTATGTCAATGCTACACACAGTGCCTCAAGAAATGACGCTCCAGCACGGCACTATATCACATCTGATATTTCATGCTGTGTTGTAGAAAAGATAAGGAATTCACCAACAGTCAATAAAGGACATCCTGGTATTTATTATAATTTCAATGCCTTACATCATTTTCAAGTGAGGATGGCCGAGTGGTCTAAGGCGCTGCGTTAAGGTCGCAGTCTCCCCTGGAGGCGTGGGTTCAAATCCCACTTCTGACAAATGGTCTCGCTTCTTCGTTGGATATGTTTGTTGAAAGGTATTTGGAAATGAAGATCAGAGATGGATTTTATGTTAAGTTACAGAAGTTGTAATCACAAAGAAATTAATGCATTTAAATGCTCTCGACATACCATAAAATACAAACCACTTTTGACTTAATTTTTCAACTTTGGAAACGTATTGCTGCCAGAAGTGTTTAGGTTTTGTAAGTCCAAAAAATGACGTTGGAAGGTAAACCTGGAAAAAAGGCCATAATGTAACAAAGTAATCTACCTAAAAAATGCACTTATGTCAATACTACACACAGTGCCTCAAGAAATGACGCTCCAGCACGGCACTATATCACATCTGATATTTCATGCTGTGTTGTACAAAAGATAAGGAATTCACCAACATAGTCAATAAAGGACATCCTGGTATTTATTATAATTTCAATGCCTTACATCATTTTCAAGTGAGGATGGCCGAGTGGTCTAAGGCGCTGCGTTAAGGTCGCAGTCTCCCCTGGAGGCGTGGGTTCAAATCCCACTTCTGACAAATGGTCTCGCTTCTTCGTTGGATATGTTGTTTGTTGAAAGGTATTTGGAAATGAAGATCAGAGATGGATTTTATGTTAAGTTACAGAAGTTGTAATCACAAAGAAATTAATGCATTTAAATGCTCTCGACATACCATAAAATACAAACCACTTTTGACTTAATTTTTCAACTTTGGAAACGTATTGCTGCCAGAAGTGTTTAGGTTTTGTAAGTCCAAAAAATGACGTTGGAAGGTAAACCTGGAAAAAAGGCCATAATGTAACAAAGTAATCTACCTTAAAAATGCACTTATGTCAATGCTACACACAGTGCCTCAAGAAATGACGCTCCAGCACGGCACTATATCACATCTGATATTTCATGCTGTGTTGTAGAAAAGATAAGGAATTCACCAACAGTCAATAAAGGACATCCTGGTATTTATTATAATTTCAATGCCTTACATCATTTTCAAGTGAGGATGGCCGAGTGGTCTAAGGCGCTGCGTTAAGGTCGCAGTCTCCCCTGGAGGCGTGGGTTCAAATCCCACTTCTGACAAATGGTCTCGCTTCTTCGTTGGATATGTTTGTTGAAAGGTATTTGGAAATGAAGATCAGAGATGGATTTTATGTTAAGTTACAGAAGTTGTAATCACAAAGAAATTAATGCATTTAAATGCTCTCGACATACCATAAAATACAAACCACTTTTGACTTAATTTTTCAACTTTGGAAACGTATTGCTGCCAGAAGTGTTTAGGTTTTGTAAGTCCAAAAAATGACGTTGGAAGGTAAACCTGGAAAAAAGGCCATAATGTAACAAAGTAATCTACCTTAAAAATGCACTTATGTCAATGCTACACACAGTGCCTCAAGAAATGACGCTCCAGCACGGCACTATATCACATCTGATATTTCATGCTGTGTTGTAGAAAAGATAAGGAATTCACCAACAGTCAATAAAGGACATCCTGGTATTTATTATAATTTCAATGCCTTACATCATTTTCAAGTGAGGATGGCCGAGTGGTCTAAGGCGCTGCGTTAAGGTCGCAGTCTCCCCTGGAGGCGTGGGTTCAAATCCCACTTCTGACAAATGGTCTCGCTTCTTCGTTGGATATGTTTGTTGAAAGGTATTTGGAAATGAAGATCAGAGATGGATTTTATGTTAAGTTACAGAAGTTGTAATCACAAAGAAATTAATGCATTTAAATGCTCTCGACATACCATAAAATACAAACCACTTTTGACTTAATTTTTCAACTTTGGAAACGTATTGCTGCCAGAAGTGTTTAGGTTTTGTAAGTCCAAAAAATGACGTTGGAAGGTAAACCTGGAAAAAAGGCCATAATGTAACAAAGTAATCTACCTAAAAAATGCACTTATGTCAATACTACACACAGTGCCTCAAGAAATGACGCTCCAGCACGGCACTATATCACATCTGATATTTCATGCTGTGTTGTACAAAAGATAAGGAATTCACCAACATAGTCAATAAAGGACATCCTGGTATTTATTATAATTTCAATGCCTTACATCATTTTTAAGTCAGGATGGCCGAGTGGTCTAAGGCGCTGCGTTAAGGTCGCAGTATCCCCTGGAGGCGTGGGTTCAAATCCCACTTCTGACAAATGGTCTCGCTTCTTCGTTGGATATGTTGTTTGTTGAAAGGTATTTGGAAAGGAAGATCAGAGATGGATTTTATGTTAAGTTACAGATGCTGTAATCACAAAGAAATTAATGCATTTAAATGCTCTCGACATACCATAAAATACAAACCACTTTTGACTTAATTTTTCAACTTTGGAAACGTATTGCTGCCAGAAGTGTTTAGGTTTTGTAAGTCCAAAACATGAGGTTGGAAGGTAAACCTTGAAAACAGGCCATAATGTAACAAAGTAATCTACCTTAAAAATGCACTTATGTCAATGCTACACACAGTGCCTCAAGAAATGACGCTCCAGCACGGCACTATATCACATCTGATATTTCATGCTGTGTTGTAGAAAAGATAAGGAATTCACCAACAGTCAATAAAGGACATCCTGGTATTTATTATAATTTCAATGCCTTACATCATTTTCAAGTGAGGATGGCCGAGTGGTCTAAGGCGCTGCGTTAAGGTCGCAGTCTCCCCTGGAGGCGTGGGTTCAAATCCCACTTCTGACAAATGGTCTCGCTTCTTCGTTGGATATGTTTGTTGAAAGGTATTTGGAAATGAAGATCAGAGATGGATTTTATGTTAAGTTACAGAAGTTGTAATCACAAAGAAATTAATGCATTTAAATGCTCTCGACATACCATAAAATACAAACCACTTTTGACTTAATTTTTCAACTTTGGAAACGTATTGCTGCCAGAAGTGTTTAGGTTTTGTAAGTCCAAAAAATGACGTTGGAAGGTAAACCTGGAAAAAAGGCCATAATGTAACAAAGTAATCTACCTAAAAAATGCACTTATGTCAATACTACACACAGTGCCTCAAGAAATGACGCTCCAGCACGGCACTATATCACATCTGATATTTCATGCTGTGTTGTACAAAAGATAAGGAATTCACCAACATAGTCAATAAAGGACATCCTGGTATTTATTATAATTTCAATGCCTTACATCATTTTCAAGTGAGGATGGCCGAGTGGTCTAAGGCGCTGCGTTAAGGTCGCAGTCTCCCCTGGAGGCGTGGGTTCAAATCCCACTTCTGACAAATGGTCTCGCTTCTTCGTTGGATATGTTTGTTGAAAGGTATTTGGAAATGAAGATCAGAGATGGATTTTATGTTAAGTTACAGAAGTTGTAATCACAAAGAAATTAATGCATTTAAATGCTCTCGACATACCATAAAATACAAACCACTTTTGACTTAATTTTTCAACTTTGGAAACGTATTGCTGCCAGAAGTGTTTAGGTTTTGTAAGTCCAAAAAATGACGTTGGAAGGTAAACCTGGAAAAAAGGCCATAATGTAACAAAGTAATCTACCTTAAAAATGCACTTATGTCAATGCTACACACAGTGCCTCAAGAAATGACGCTCCAGCACGGCACTATATCACATCTGATATTTCATGCTGTGTTGTAGAAAAGATAAGGAATTCACCAACAGTCAATAAAGGACATCCTGGTATTTATTATAATTTCAATGCCTTACATCATTTTCAAGTGAGGATGGCCGAGTGGTCTAAGGCGCTGCGTTAAGGTCGCAGTCTCCCCTGGAGGCGTGGGTTCAAATCCCACTTCTGACAAATGGTCTCGCTTCTTCGTTGGATATGTTGTTTGTTGAAAGGTATTTGGAAACGAAGATCAGAGATGGATTTTATGTTAAGTTACAGATGCTGTAATCACAAAGAAATTAATGCATTTAAATGCTCTCGACATACCATAAAATACAAACCACTTTTGACTTAATTTTTCAACTTTGGAAACGTATTGCTGCCAGAAGAGTTTAGGTTTTGTAAGTCCAAAAAATGACGTTGGAAGGTAAACCTGGAAAAAAGGCCATAATGTAACAAAGTAATCTACCTTAAAAATGCACTTATGTCAATGCTACACACAGTGCCTCAAGAAATGACGCTCCAGCACGGCACTATATCACATCTGATATTTCATGCTGTGTTGTACAAAGATAAGGAATTCACCAACATAGTCAATAAAGGACATCCTGGTATTTATTATAATTTCAATGCCTTACATCATTTTTAAGTCAGGATGGCCGAGTGGTCTAAGGCGCTGCGTTAAGGTCGCAGTCTCCCCTGGAGGCGTGGGTTCAAATCCCACTTCTGACAAATGGTCTCGCTTCTTCGTTGGATATGTTGTTTGTTGAAAGGTATTTGGAAACGAAGATCAGAGATGGATTTTATGTTAAGTTACAGATGCTGTAATCACAAAGAAATTAATGCATTTAAATGCTCTCGACATACCATAAAATACAAACCACTTTTGACTTAATTTTTCAACTTTGGAAACGTATTGCTGCCAGAAGTGTTTAGGTTTTGTAAGTCCAAAACATGAGGTTGGAAGGTAAACCTTGAAAACAGGCCATAATGTAACAAAGTAATCTACCTTAAAAATGCACTTATGTCAATGCTACACACAGTGCCTCAAGAAATGACGCTCCAGCACGGCACTATATCACATCTGATATTTCATGCTGTGTTGTACAAAAGATAAGGAATTCACCAACATAGTCAATAAAGGACATCCTGGTATTTATTATAATTTCAATGCCTTACATCATTTTTAAGTCAGGATGGCCGAGTGGTCTAAGGCGCTGCGTTAAGGTCGCAGTCTCCCCTGGAGGCGTGGGTTCAAATCCCACTTCTGACAAATGGTCTCGCTTCTTCGTTGGATATGTTGTTTGTTGAAAGGTATTTGGAAACGAAGATCAGAGATGGATTTTATGTTAAGTTACAGATGTTGTAATCACACAGAAATTAATGCATTTAAATGCTCTCGACATACCATAAAATACAAACCACTTTTGACTTAATTTTTCAACTTTGGAAACGTATTGCTGCCAGAAGTGTTTAGGTTTTGTAAGTCCAAAACATGAGGTTGGAAGGTAAACCTTGAAAACAGGCCATAATGTAACAAAGTAATCTACCTTAAAAATGCACTTATGTCAATGCTACACACAGTGCCTCAAGAAATGACGCTCCAGCACGGCACTATATCACATCTGATATTTCATGCTGTGTTGTACAAAAGATAAGGAATTCACCAACATAGTCAATAAAGGACATCCTGGTATTTATTATAATTTCAATGCCTTACATCGATTTTAAGTCAGGATGGCCGAGTGGTCTAAGGCGCTGCGTTAAGGTCGCAGTCTCCCCTGGAGGCGTGGGTTCAAATCCCACTTCTGACAAATGGTCTCGCTTCTTCGTTGGATATGTTGTTTGTTGAAAGGTATTTGGAAACGAAGATCAGAGATGGATTTTATGTTAAGTTACAGATGTTGTAATCACACAGAAATTAATGCATTTAAATGCTCTCGACATACCATAAAATACAAACCACTTTTGACTTAATTTTTCAACTTTGGAAACGTATTGCTGCCAGAAGTGTTTAGGTTTTGTAAGTCCAAAACATGAGGTTGGAAGGTAAACCTTGAAAACAGGCCATAATGTAACAAAGTAATCTACCTTAAAAATGCACTTATGTCAATGCTACACACAGTGCCTCAAGAAATGACGCTCCAGCACGGCACTATATCACATCTGATATTTCATGCTGTGTTGTACAAAAGATAAGGAATTCACCAACATAGTCAATAAAGGACATCCTGGTATTTATTATAATTTCAATGCCTTACATCGATTTTAAGTCAGGATGGCCGAGTGGTCTAAGGCGCTGCGTTAAGGTCGCAGTCTCCCCTGGAGGCGTGGGTTCAAATCCCACTTCTGACAAATGGTCTCGCTTCTTCGTTGGATATGTTTGTTGAAAGGTATTTGGAAACGAAGATCAGAGATGGATTTTATAGTAAGTTACAGAAGTTGTAATCACAAAGAAATTAATGCATTTAAATGCTCTCGACATACCATAAAATACAAACCACTTTTGACTTAATTTTTCAACTTTGGAAACCTATTGCTGCCAGAAGTGTTTAGGTTTTGTAAGTCCAAAAAATGACGTTGGAAGGTAAACCTGGAAAAAAGGCCATAATGTAACAAAGTAATCTACCTTAAAAATGCACTTATGTCAATGCTACACACAGTGCCTCAAGAAATGACGCTCCAGCACGGCACTATATCACATCTGATATTTCATGCTGTGTTGTAGAAAAGATAAGGAATTCACCAACAGTCAATAAAGGACATCCTGGTATTTATTATAATTTCAATGCCTTACATCATTTTCAAGTGAGGATGGCCGAGTGGTCTAAGGCGCTGCGTTAAGGTCGCAGTCTCCCCTGGAGGCGTGGGTTCAAATCCCACTTCTGACAAATGGTCTCGCTTCTTCGTTGGATATGTTTGTTGAAAGGTATTTGGAAACGAAGATCAGAGATGGATTTTATGTTAAGTTACAGAAGTTGTAATCACAAAGAAATTAATGCATTTAAATGCTCTCGACATACCATAAAATACAAACCACTTTTGACTTAATTTTTCAACTTTGGAAACGTATTGCTGCCAGAAGTGTTTAGGTTTTGTAAGTCCAAAAAATGACGTGGGAAGGTAAACCTGGAAAAAAGGCCATAATGTAACAAAGTAATCTACCTTAAAAATGCACTTATGTCAATGCTACACACAGTGCCTCAAGAAATGACGCTCCAGCACGGCACTATATCACATCTGATATTTCATGCTGTGTTGTACAAAAGATGCGGAATTCACCAACATAGTCAATAAAGGACATCCTGGTATTTATTATAATTTCAATGCCTTACATCGATTTTAAGTCAGGATGGCCGAGTGGTCTAAGGCGCTGCGTTAAGGTCGCAGTCTCCCCTGGAGGCGTGGGTTCAAATCCCACTTCTGACAAATGGTCTCGCTTCTTTGTTGGATATGTTGTTTGTTGAAAGGTATTTGGAAACGAAGATCAGAGATGGATTTTATGTTAAGTTACAGATGTTGTAATCACACAGAAATTAATGCATTTAAATGCTCTCGACATACCATAAAATACAAACCACTTTTGACTTAATTTTTCAACTTTGGAAACGTATTGCTGCCAGAAGTGTTTAGGTTTTGTAAGTCCAAAACATGAGGTTGGAAGGTAAACCTTGAAAACAGGCCATAATGTAACAAAGTAATCTACCTTAAAAATGCACTTATGTCAATGCTACACACAGTGCCTCAAGAAATGACGCTCCAGCACGGCACTATATCACATCTGATATTTCATGCTGTGTTGTACAAAAGATGCGGAATTCAACAACATAGTCAATAAAGGACATCCTGGTATTTATTATAATTTCAATGCCTTACATCATTTTCAAGTCAGGATGGCCGAGTGGTCTAAGGCGCTGCGTTAAGGTCGCAGTCTCCCCTGGAGGCGTGGGTTCAAATCCCACTTCTGACAAATGGTCTCGCTTCTTCGTTGGATATGTTGTTTGTTGAAAGGTATTTGGAAAGGAAGATCAGAGATGGATTTTATGTTAAGTTACAGATGCTGTAATCACAAAGAAATTAATGCATTTAAATGCTCTCGACATACCATAAAATACAAACCACTTTTGACTTAATTTTTCAACTTTGGAAACGTATTGCTGCCAGAAGTGTTTAGGTTTTGTAAGTCCAAAACATGAGGTTGGAAGGTAAACCTTGAAAACAGGCCATAATGTAACAAAGTAATCTACCTTAAAAATGCACTTATGTCAATGCTACACACAGTGCCTCAAGAAATGACGCTCCAGCACGGCACTATATCACATCTGATATTTCATGCTGTGTTGTACAAAAGATGCGGAATTCAACAACATAGTCAATAAAGGACATCCTGGTATTTATTATAATTTCAATGCCTTACATCATTTTCAAGTCAGGATGGCCGAGTGGTCTAAGGCGCTGCGTTAAGGTCGCAGTCTCCCCTGGAGGCGTGGGTTCAAATCCCACTTCTGACAAATGGTCTCGCTTCTTCGTTGGATATGTTTGTTGAAAGGTATTTGGAAATGAAGATCAGAGATGGATTTTATGTTAAGTTACAGAAGTTGTAATCACAAAGAAATTAATGCATTTAAATGCTCTCGACATACCATAAAATACAAACCACTTTTGACTTAATTTTTCAACTTTGGAAACGTATTGCTGCCAGAAGTGTCTAGGTTTTGTAAGTCCAAAAAATGACGTTGGAAGGTAAACCTGGAAAAAAGGCCATAATGTAACAAAGTAATCTACCTTAAAAATGCACTTATGTCAATGCTACACACAGTGCCTCAAGAAATGACGCTCCAGCACGGCACTATATCACATCTGATATTTCATGCTGTGTTGTAGAAAAGATAAGGAATTCACCATCAGTCAATAAAGGACATCCTGGTATTTATTATAATTTCAATGCCTTACATCATTTTCAAGTGAGGATGGCCGAGTGGTCTAAGGCGCTGCGTTAAGGTCGCAGTCTCCCCTGGAGGCGTGGGTTCAAATCCCACTTCTGACAAATGGTCTCGCTTCTTCGTTGGATATGTTTGTTGAAAGGTATTTGGAAACGAAGATCAGAGATGGATTTTATGTTAAGTTACAGATGTTGTAATCACAAAGAAATTAATGCATTTAAATGCTCTCGACATACCATAAAATACAAACCACTTTTGACTTAATTTTTCAACTTTGGAAACGTATTGCTGCCAGAAGTGTTTAGGTTTTGTAAGTCCAAAACATGAGGTTGGAAGGTAAACCTTGAAAACAGGCCATAATGTAACAAAGTAATCTACCTTAAAAATGCACTTATGTCAATGCTACACACAGTGCCTCAAGAAATGACGCTCCAGCACGGCACTATATCACATCTGATATTTCATGCTGTGTTGTACAAAAGATAAGGAATTCACCAACATAGTCAATAAAGGACATCCTGGTATTTATTATAATTTCAATGCCTTACATCGATTTTAAGTCAGGATGGCCGAGTGGTCTAAGGCGCTGCGTTAAGGTCGCAGTCTCCCCTGGAGGCGTGGGTTCAAATCCCACTTCTGACAAATGGTCTCGCTTCTTCGTTGGATATGTTGTTTGTTGAAAGGTATTTGGAAACGAAGATCAGAGATGGATTTTATGTTAAGTTACAGATGTTGTAATCACACAGAAATTAATGCATTTAAATGCTCTCGACATACCATAAAATACAAACCACTTTTGACTTAATTTTTCAACTTTGGAAACGTATTGCTGCCAGAAGTGTTTAGGTTTTGTAAGTCCAAAACATGAGGTTGGAAGGTAAACCTTGAAAACAGGCCATAATGTAACAAAGTAATCTACCTTAAAAATGCACTTATGTCAATGCTACACACAGTGCCTCAAGAAATGACGCTCCAGCACGGCACTATATCACATCTGATATTTCATGCTGTGTTGTACAAAAGATAAGGAATTCACCAACATAGTCAATAAAGGACATCCTGGTATTTATTATAATTTCAATGCCTTACATCGATTTTAAGTCAGGATGGCCGAGTGGTCTAAGGCGCTGCGTTAAGGTCGCAGTCTCCCCTGGAGGCGTGGGTTCAAATCCCACTTCTGACAAATGGTCTCGCTTCTTCGTTGGATATGTTTGTTGAAAGGTATTTGGAAACGAAGATCAGAGATGGATTTTATGTTAAGTTACAGAAGTTGTAATCACAAAGAAATTAATGCATTTAAATGCTCTCGACATACCATAAAATACAAACCACTTTTGACTTAATTTTTCAACTTTGGAAACCTATTGCTGCCAGAAGTGTTTAGGTTTTGTAAGTCCAAAAAATGACGTTGGAAGGTAAACCTGGAAAAAAGGCCATAATGTAACAAAGTAATCTACCTTAAAAATGCACTTATGTCAATGCTACACACAGTGCCTCAAGAAATGACGCTCCAGCACGGCACTATATCACATCTGATATTTCATGCTGTGTTGTAGAAAAGATAAGGAATTCACCAACAGTCAATAAAGGACATCCTGGTATTTATTATAATTTCAATGCCTTACATCATTTTCAAGTGAGGATGGCCGAGTGGTCTAAGGCGCTGCGTTAAGGTCGCAGTCTCCCCTGGAGGCGTGGGTTCAAATCCCACTTCTGACAAATGGTCTCGCTTCTTCGTTGGATATGTTTGTTGAAAGGTATTTGGAAACGAAGATCAGAGATGGATTTTATGTTAAGTTACAGAAGTTGTAATCACAAAGAAATTAATGCATTTAAATGCTCTCGACATACCATAAAATACAAACCACTTTTGACTTAATTTTTCAACTTTGGAAACGTATTGCCGCCAGAAGTGTTTAGGTTTTGTAAGTCCAAAAAATGACGTGGGAAGGTAAACCTGGAAAAAAGGCCATAATGTAACAAAGTAATCTACCTTAAAAATGCACTTATGTCAATGCTACACACAGTGCCTCAAGAAATGACGCTCCAGCACGGCACTATATCACATCTGATATTTCATGCTGTGTTGTACAAAAGATGCGGAATTCACCAACATAGTCAATAAAGGACATCCTGGTATTTATTATAATTTCAATGCCTTACATCGATTTTAAGTCAGGATGGCCGAGTGGTCTAAGGCGCTGCGTTAAGGTCGCAGTCTCCCCTGGAGGCGTGGGTTCAAATCCCACTTCTGACAAATGGTCTCGCTTCTTCGTTGGATATGTTGTTTGTTGAAAGGTATTTGGAAACGAAGATCAGAGATGGATTTTATGTTAAGTTACAGATGTTGTAATCACACAGAAATTAATGCATTTAAATGCTCTCGACATACCATAAAATACAAACCACTTTTGACTTAATTTTTCAACTTTGGAAACGTATTGCTGCCAGAAGTGTTTAGGTTTTGTAAGTCCAAAACATGAGGTTGGAAGGTAAACCTTGAAAACAGGCCATAATGTAACAAAGTAATCTACCTTAAAAATGCACTTATGTCAATGCTACACACAGTGCCTCAAGAAATGACGCTCCAGCACGGCACTATATCACATCTGATATTTCATGCTGTGTTGTACAAAAGATGCGGAATTCAACAACATAGTCAATAAAGGACATCCTGGTATTTATTATAATTTCAATGCCTTACATCATTTTCAAGTCAGGATTGCCGAGTGGTCTAAGGCGCTGCATTAAGGTCGCAGTCTCCCCTGGAGGCGTGGGTTCAAATCCCACTTCTGACAAATGGTCTCGCTTCTTCGTTGGATATGTTTGTTGAAAGGTATTTGGAAACGAAGATCAGAGATGGATTTTATGTTAAGTTACAGAAGTTGTAATCACAAAGAAATTAATGCATTTTAATGCTCTCGACATACCATAAAATACAAACCACTTTTGACTTAATTTTTCAACTTTGGAAACGTATTGCTGCCAGAAGTGTTTAGGTTTTGTAAGTCCAAAAAATGACGTGGGAAGGTAAACCTGGAAAAAAGGCCATAATGTAACAAAGTAATCTACCTTAAATATGCACTTATGTCAATGCTACACACAGTGCCTCAAGAAATGACGCTCCAGCACGGCACTATATCACATCTGATATTTCATGCTGTGTTGTAGAAAAGATAAGGAATTCACCAACAGTCAATAAAGGACATCCTGGTATTTATTATAATTTCAATGCCTTACATCATTTTCAAGTGAGGATGGCCGAGTGGTCTAAGGCGCTGCGTTAAGGTCGCAGTCTCCCCTAGAGGCGTGGGTTCAAATCCCACTTCTGACAAATGCTCTCGCTTCTTCATTGGATATGTTTGTTGAAAGGAATTTGGAAACGAAGATCAGAGATGGATTTTATGTTAAGTTACAGATGTTGTAATCACAAAGAAATTAATGCATTTAAATGCTCTCGACATACCATAAAATACAAACCACTTTTGACTTAATTTTTCAACTTTGGAAACGTATTGCTGCCAGAAGTGTTTAGGTTTTGTAAGTCCAAAACATGAGGTTGGAAGGTAAACCTTGAAAACAGGCCATAATGTAACAAAGTAATCTACCTTAAAAATGCACTTATGTCAATGCTACACACAGTGCCTCAAGAAATGACGCTCCAGCACGGCACTATATCACATCTGATATTTCATGCTGTGTTGTACAAAAGATAAGGAATTCACCAACATAGTCAATAAAGGACATCCTGGTATTTATTATAATTTCAATGCCTTACATCATTTTTAAGTCAGGATGGCCGAGTGGTCTAAGGCGCTGCGTTAAGGTCGCAGTCTCCCCTGGAGGCGTGGGTTCAAATCCCACTTCTGACAAATGGTCTCGCTTCTTCGTTGGATATGTTGTTTGTTGAAAGGTATTTCGAAACGAAGATCAGAGATGGATTTTATGTTAAGTTACAGATGTTGTAATCACACAGAAATTAATGCATTTAAATGCTCTCGACATACCATAAAATACAAACCACTTTTGACTTAATTTTTCAACTTTGGAAACGTATTGCTGCCAGAAGTGTTTAGGTTTTGTAAGTCCAAAACATGAGGTTGGAAGGTAAACCTTGAAAACAGGCCATAATGTAACAAAGTAATCTACCTTAAAAATGCACTTATGTCAATGCTACACACAGTGCCTCAAGAAATGACGCTCCAGCACGGCAGTATATCACATCTGATATTTCATGCTGTGTTGTACAAAAGATAAGGAATTCACCAACATAGTCAATAAAGGACATCCTGGTATTTATTATAATTTCAATGCCTTACATCGATTTTAAGTCAGGATGGCCGAGTGGTCTAAGGCGCTGCGTTAAGGTCGCAGTCTCCCCTGGAGGCGTGGGTTCAAATCCCACTTCTGACAAATGGTCTCGCTTCTTCGTTGGATATGTTTGTTGAAAGGTATTTGGAAACGAAGATCAGAGATGGATTTTATGTTAAGTTACAGAAGTTGTAATCACAAAGAAATTAATGCATTTAAATGCTCTCGACATACCATAAAATACAAACCACTTTTGACTTAATTTTTCAACTTTGGAAACCTATTGCTGCCAGAAGTGTTTAGGTTTTGTAAGTCCAAAAAATGACGTTGGAAGGTAAACCTGGAAAAAAGGCCATAATGTAACAAAGTAATCTACCTTAAAAATGCACTTATGTCAATGCTACACACAGTGCCTCAAGAAATGACGCTCCAGCACGGCACTATATCACATCTGATATTTCATGCTGTGTTGTAGAAAAGATAAGGAATTCACCAACAGTCAATAAAGGACATCCTGGTATTTATTATAATTTCAATGCCTTACATCATTTTCAAGTGAGGATGGCCGAGTGGTCTAAGGCGCTGCGTTAAGGTCGCAGTCTCCCCTGGAGGCGTGTGTTCAAATCCCACTTCTGACAAATGGTCTCGCTTCTTCGTTGGATATGTTTGTTGAAAGGTATTTGGAAACGAAGATCAGAGATGGATTTTATGTTAAGTTACAGAAGTTGTAATCACAAAGAAATTAATGCATTTAAATGCTCTCGACATACCATAAAATACAAACCACTTTTGACTTAATTTTTCAACTTTGGAAACGTATTGCTGCCAGAAGTGTTTAGGTTTTGTAAGTCCAAAACATGAGGTTGGAAGGTAAACCTTGAAAACAGGCCATAATGTAACAAAGTAATCTACCTTAAAAATGCACTTATGTCAATGCTACACACAGTGCCTCAAGAAATGACGCTCCAGCACGGCACTATATCACATCTGATATTTCATGCTGTGTTGTACAAAAGATAAGGAATTCACCAACATAGTCAATAAAGGACATCCTGGTATTTATTATAATTTCAATGCCTTACATCGATTTTAAGTCAGGATGGCCGAGTGGTCTAAGGCGCTGCGTTAAGGTCGCAGTCTCCCCTGGAGGCGTGGGTTCAAATCCCACTTCTGACAAATGGTCTCGCTTCTTCGTTGGATATGTTGTTTGTTGAAAGGTATTTGGAAACGAAGATCAGAGATGGATTTTATGTTAAGTTACAGAAGTTGTAATCACAAAGAAATTAATGCATTTAAATGCTCTCGACATACCATAAAATACAAACCACTTTTGACTTAATTTTTCAACTTTGGAAACCTATTGCTGCCAGAAGTGTTTAGGTTTTGTAAGTCCAAAAAATGACGTTGGAAGGTAAACCTGGAAAAAAGGCCATAATGTAACAAAGTAATCTACCTTAAAAATGCACTTATGTCAATGCTACACACAGTGCCTCAAGAAATGACGCTCCAGCACGGCACTATATCACATCTGATATTTCATGCTGTGTTGTAGAAAAGATAAGGAATTCACCAACAGTCAATAAAGGACATCCTGGTATTTATTATAATTTCAATGCCTTACATCATTTTCAAGTGAGGATGGCCGAGTGGTCTAAGGCGCTGCGTTAAGGTCGCAGTCTCCCCTGGAGGCGTGGGTTCAAATCCCACTTCTGACAAATGGTCTCGCTTCTTCGTTGGATATGTTTGTTGAAAGGTATTTGGAAACGAAGATCAGAGATGGATTTTATGTTAAGTTACAGAAGTTGTAATCACAAAGAAATTAATGCATTTAAATGCTCTCGACATACCATAAAATACAAACCACTTTTGACTTAATTTTTCAACTTTGGAAACGTATTGCTGCCAGAAGTGTTTAGGTTTTGTAAGTCCAAAAAATGACGTGGGAAGGTAAACCTGGAAAAAAGGCCATAATGTAACAAAGTAATCTACCTTAAAAATGCACTTATGTCAATGCTACACACAGTGCCTCAAGAAATGACGCTCCAGCACGGCACTATATCACATCTGATATTTCATGCTGTGTTGTACAAAAGATGCGGAATTCACCAACATAGTCAATAAAGGACATCCTGGTATTTATTATAATTTCAATGCCTTACATCGATTTTAAGTCAGGATGGCCGAGTGGTCTAAGGCGCTGCGTTAAGGTCGCAGTCTCCCCTGGAGGCGTGGGTTTAAATCCCACTTCTGACAAATGGTCTCGCTTCTTCGTTGGATATGTTGTTTGTTGAAAGGTATTTGGAAACGAAGATCAGAGATGGATTTTATGTTAAGTTACAGATGTTGTAATCACACAGAAATTAATGCATTTAAATGCTCTCGACATACCATAAAATACAAACCACTTTTGACTTAATTTTTCAACTTTGGAAACGTATTGCTGCCAGAAGTGTTTAGGTTTTGTAAGTCCAAAACATGAGGTTGGAAGGTAAACCTTGAAAACAGGCCATAATGTAACAAAGTAATCTACCTTAAAAATGCACTTATGTCAATGCTACACACAGTGCCTCAAGAAATGACGCTCCAGCACGGCACTATATCACATCTGATATTTCATGCTGTGTTGTACAAAAGATGCGGAATTCAACAACATAGTCAATAAAGGACATCCTGGTATTTATTATAATTTCAATGCCTTACATCATTTTCAAGTCAGGATGGCCGAGTGGTCTAAGGCGCTGCGTTAAGGTCGCAGTCTCCCCTGGAGGCGTGGGTTCAAATCCCACTTCTGACAAATGGTCTCGCTTCTTCGTTGGATATGTTTGTTGAAAGGTATTTGGAAACGAAGATCAGAGATGGATTTTATGTTAAGTTACAGAAGTTGTAATCACAAAGAAATTAATGCATTTAAATGCTCTCGACATACCATAAAATACAAACCACTTTTGACTTAATTTTTCAACTTTGGAAACGTATTGCTGCCAGAAGTGTTTAGGTTTTGTAAGTCCAAAAAATGACGTGGGAAGGTAAACCTGGAAAAAAGGCCATAATGTAACAAAGTAATCTACCTTAAAAATGCACTTATGTCAATGCTACACACAGTGCCTCAAGAAATGACGCTCCAGCACGGCACTATATCACATCTGATATTTCATGCTGTGTTGTAGAAAAGATAAGGAATTCACCAACAGTCAATAAAGGACATCCTGGTATTTATTATAATTTCAATGCCTTACATCATTTTCAAGTGAGGATGGCCGAGTGGTCTAAGGCGCTGCGTTAAGGTCGCAGTCTCCCCTAGAGGCGTGGGTTCAAATCCCACTTCTGACAAATGCTCTCGCTTCTTCATTGGATATGTTTGTTGAAAGGAATTTGGAAACGAAGATCAGAGATGGATTTTATGTTAAGTTACAGATGTTGTAATCACAAAGAAATTAATGCATTTAAATGCTCTCGACATACCATAAAATACAAACCACTTTTGACTTAATTTTTCAACTTTGGAAACGTATTGCTGCCAGAAGTGTTTAGGTTTTGTAAGTCCAAAACATGAGGTTGGAAGGTAAACCTTGAAAACAGGCCATAATGTAACAAAGTAATCTACCTTAAAAATGCACTTATGTCAATGCTACACACAGTGCCTCAAGAAATGACGCTCCAGCACGGCACTATATCACATCTGATATTTCATGCTGTGTTGTACAAAAGATAAGGAATTCACCAACATAGTCAATAAAGGACATCCTGGTATTTATTATAATTTCAATGCCTTACATCATTTTTAAGTCAGGATGGCCGAGTGGTCTAAGGCGCTGCGTTAAGGTCGCAGTCTCCCCTGGAGGCGTGGGTTCAAATCCCACTTCTGACAAATGGTCTCGCTTCTTCGTTGGATATGTTGTTTGTTGAAAGGTATTTGGAAACGAAGATCAGAGATGGATTTTATGTTAAGTTACAGATGCTGTAATCACAAAGAAATTAATGCATTTAAATGCTCTCGACATACCATAAAATAAAAACCACTTTTGACTTAATTTTTCAACTTTGGAAACGTATTGCTGCCAGAAGTGTTTAGGTTTTGTAAGTCCAAAACATGAGGTTGGAAGGTAAACCTTGAAAACAGGCCATAATGTAACAAAGTAATCTACCTTAAAAATGCACTTATGTCAATGCTACACACAGTGCCTCAAGAAATGACGCTCCAGCACGGCACTATATCACATCTGATATTTCATGCTGTGTTGTACAAAAGATAAGGAATTCACCAACATAGTCAATAAAGGACATCCTGGTATTTATTATAATTTCAATGCCTTACATCATTTTTAAGTCAGGATGGCCGAGTGGTCTAAGGCGCTGCGTTAAGGTCGCAGTCTCCCCTGGAGGCGTGGGTTCAAATCCCACTTCTGACAAATGGTCTCGCTTCTTCGTTGGATATGTTGTTTGTTGAAAGGTATTTCGAAACGAAGATCAGAGATGGATTTTATGTTAAGTTACAGATGTTGTAATCACACAGAAATTAATGCATTTAAATGCTCTCGACATACCATAAAATACAAACCACTTTTGACTTAATTTTTCAACTTTGGAAACGTATTGCTGCCAGAAGTGTTTAGGTTTTGTAAGTCCAAAACATGAGGTTGGAAGGTAAACCTTGAAAACAGGCCATAATGTAACAAAGTAATCTACCTTAAAAATGCACTTATGTCAATGCTACACACAGTGCCTCAAGAAATGACGCTCCAGCACGGCACTATATCACATCTGATATTTCATGCTGTGTTGTACAAAAGATAAGGAATTCACCAACATAGTCAATAAAGGACATCCTGGTATTTATTATAATTTCAATGCCTTACATCGATTTTAAGTCAGGATGGCCGAGTGGTCTAAGGCGCTGCGTTAAGGTCGCAGTCTCCCCTGGAGGCGTGGGTTCAAATCCCACTTCTGACAAATGGTCTCGCTTCTTCGTTGGATATGTTTGTTGAAAGGTATTTGGAAACGAAGATCAGAGATGGATTTTATGTTAAGTTACAGAAGTTGTAATCACAAAGAAATTAATGCATTTAAATGCTCTCGACATACCATAAAATACAAACCACTTTTGACTTAATTTTTCAACTTTGGAAACCTATTGCTGCCAGAAGTGTTTAGGTTTTGTAAGTCCAAAAAATGACGTTGGAAGGTAAACCTGGAAAAAAGGCCATAATGTAACAAAGTAATCTACCTTAAAAATGCACTTATGTCAATGCTACACACAGTGCCTCAAGAAATGACGCTCCAGCACGGCACTATATCACATCTGATATTTCATGCTGTGTTGTAGAAAAGATAAGGAATTCACCAACAGTCAATAAAGGACATCCTGGTATTTATTATAATTTCAATGCCTTACATCATTTTCAAGTGAGGATGGCCGAGTGGTCTAAGGCGCTGCGTTAAGGTCGCAGTCTCCCCTGGAGGCGTGTGTTCAAATCCCACTTCTGACAAATGGTCTCGCTTCTTCGTTGGATATGTTTGTTGAAAGGTATTTGGAAACGAAGATCAGAGATGGATTTTATGTTAAGTTACAGAAGTTGTAATCACAAAGAAATTAATGCATTTAAATGCTCTCGACATACCATAAAATACAAACCACTTTTGACTTAATTTTTCAACTTTGGAAACGTATTGCTGCCAGAAGTGTTTAGGTTTTGTAAGTCCAAAAAATGACGTGGGAAGGTAAACCTGGAAAAAAGGCCATAATGTAACAAAGTAATCTACCTTAAAAATGCACTTATGTCAATGCTACACACAGTGCCTCAAGAAATGACGCTCCAGCACGGCACTATATCACATCTGATATTTCATGCTGTGTTGTACAAAAGATGCGGAATTCACCAACATAGTCAATAAAGGACATCCTGGTATTTATTATAATTTCAATGCCTTACATCGATTTTAAGTCAGGATGGCCGAGTGGTCTAAGGCGCTGCGTTAAGGTCGCAGTCTCCCCTGGAGGCGTGGGTTCAAATCCCACTTCTGACAAATGGTCTCGCTTCTTCGTTGGATATGTTGTTTGTTGAAAGGTATTTGGAAACGAAGATCAGAGATGGATTTTATGTTAAGTTACAGATGTTGTAATCACAAAGAAATTAATGCATTTAAATGCTCTCGACATACCATAAAATACAAACCACTTTTGACTTAATTTTTCAACTTTGGAAACGTATTGCTGCCAGAAGTGTTTAGGTTTTGTAAGTCCAAAACATGAGGTTGGAAGGTAAACCTTGAAAACAGGCCATAATGTAACAAAGTAATCTACCTTAAAAATGCACTTATGTCAATGCTACACACAGTGCCTCAAGAAATGACGCTCCAGCACGGCACTATATCACATCTGATATTTCATGCTGTGTTGTACAAAAGATAAGGAATTCAACAACATAGTCAATAAAGGACATCCTGGTATTTATTATAATTTCAATGCCTTACATCATTTTCAAGTCAGGATGGCCGAGTGGTCTAAGGCGCTGCGTTAAGGTCGCAGTCTCCCCTGGAGGCGTGGGTTCAAATCCCACTTCTGACAAATGGTCTCGCTTCTTCGTTGGATATGTTTGTTGAAAGGTATTTGGAAACGAAGATCAGAGATGGATTTTATGTTAAGTTACAGAAGTTGTAATCACAAAGAAATTAATGCATTTAAATGCTCTCGACATACCATAAAATACAAACCACTTTTGACTTAATTTTTCAACTTTGGAAACGTATTGCTGCCAGAAGTGTTTAGGTTTTGTAAGTCCAAAAAATGACGTTGGAAGGTAAACCTTGAAAAAAGGCCATAATGTAACAAAGTAATCTACCTTAAAAATGCACTTATGTCAATGCTACACACAGTGCCTCAAGAAATGACGCTTCAGCACGGCACTATATCACATCTGATATTTCATGCTGTGTTGTAAAAAAGATAAGGAATTCACCAACAGTCAATAAAGGACATCCTGGTATTTATTATAATTTCAATGCCTTACATCATTTTCAAGTGAGGATGGCCGAGTGGTCTAAGGCGCTGCGTTAAGGTCGCAGTCTCCCCTGGAGGCGTGGGTTCAAATCCCACTTCTGACAAATGGTCTCGCTTCTTCATTGGATATGTTTGTTGAAAGGTATTTGGAAACGAAGATCAGAGATGGATTTTATGTTAAGTTACAGATGTCGTAATCACAAAGAAATTAATGCATTTAAATGCTCTCGACATACCATAAAATACAAACCACTTTTGACTTAATTTTTCAACTTTGGAAACGTATTGCTGCCAGAAGTGTTTAGGTTTTGTAAGTCCAAAACATGAGGTTGGAAGGTAAACCTTGAAAACAGGCCATAATGTAACAAAGTAATCTACCTTAAAAATGCACTTATGTCAATGCTACACACAGTGCCTCAAGAAATGACGCTCCAGCACGGCACTATATCACATCTGATATTTCATACTGTGTTGTACAAAAGATGCGGAATTCAACAACATAGTCAATAAAGGACATCCTGGTATTTATTATAATTTCAATGCCTTACATCATTTTCAAGTCAGGATGGCCGAGTGGTCTAAGGCGCTGCGTTAAGGTCGCAGTCTCCCCTGGAGGCGTGGGTTCAAATCCCACTTCTGACAAATGGTCTCGCTTCTTCGTTGGATATGTTTGTTGAAAGGTATTTGGAAACGAAGATCAGAGATGGATTTTATGTTAAGTTACAGAAGTTGTAATCACAAAGAAATTAATGCATTTAAATGCTCTCGACATACCATAAAATACAAACCACTTTTGACTTAATTTTTCAACTTTGGAAACGTATTGCTGCCAGAAGTGTTTAGGTTTTGTAAGTCCAAAAAATGACGTGGGAAGGTAAACCTGGAAAAAAGGCCATAATGTAACAAAGTAATCTACCTTAAAAATGCACTTATGTCAATGCTACACACAGTGCCTCAAGAAATGACGCTCCAGCACGGCACTATATCACATCTGATATTTCATGCTGTGTTGTAGAAAAGATAAGGAATTCACCAACAGTCAATAAAGGACATCCTGGTATTTATTATAATTTCAATGCCTTACATCATTTTCAAGTGAGGATGGCCGAGTGGTCTAAGGCGCTGCGTTAAGGTCGCAGTCTCCCCTAGAGGCGTGGGTTCAAATCCCACTTCTGACAAATGCTCTCGCTTCTTCATTGGATATGTTTGTTGAAAGGAATTTGGAAACGAAGATCAGAGATGGATTTTATGTTAAGTTACAGATGTTGTAATCACAAAGAAATTAATGCATTTAAATGCTCTCGACATACCATAAAATACAAACCACTTTTGACTTAATTTTTCAACTTTGGAAACGTATTGCTGCCAGAAGTGTTTAGGTTTTGTAAGTCCAAAACATGAGGTTGGAAGGTAAACCTTGAAAACAGGCCATAATGTAACAAAGTAATCTACCTTAAAAATGCACTTATGTCAATGCTACACACAGTGCCTCAAGAAATGACGCTCCAGCACGGCACTATATCACATCTGATATTTCATGCTGTGTTGTACAAAAGATAAGGAATTCACCAACATAGTCAATAAAGGACATCCTGGTATTTATTATAATTTCAATGCCTTACATCATTTTTAAGTCAGGATGGCCGAGTGGTCTAAGGCGCTGCGTTAAGGTCGCAGTCTCCCCTGGAGGCGTGGGTTCAAATCCCACTTCTGACAAATGGTCTCGCTTCTTCGTTGGATATGTTGTTTGTTGAAAGGTATTTCGAAACGAAGATCAGAGATGGATTTTATGTTAAGTTACAGATGTTGTAATCACACAGAAATTAATGCATTTAAATGCTCTCGACATACCATAAAATACAAACCACTTTTGACTTAATTTTTCAACTTTGGAAACGTATTGCTGCCAGAAGTGTTTAGGTTTTGTAAGTCCAAAACATGAGGTTGGAAGGTAAACCTTGAAAACAGGCCATAATGTAACAAAGTAATCTACCTTAAAAATGCACTTATGTCAATGCTACACACAGTGCCTCAAGAAATGACGCTCCAGCACGGCACTATATCACATCTGATATTTCATGCTGTGTTGTACAAAAGATAAGGAATTCACCAACATAGTCAATAAAGGACATCCTGGTATTTATTATAATTTCAATGCCTTACATCGATTTTAAGTCAGGATGGCCGAGTGGTCTAAGGCGCTGCGTTAAGGTCGCAGTCTCCCCTGGAGGCGTGGGTTCAAATCCCACTTCTGACAAATGGTCTCGCTTCTTCGTTGGATATGTTTGTTGAAAGGTATTTGGAAACGAAGATCAGAGATGGATTTTATGTTAAGTTACAGAAGTTGTAATCACAAAGAAATTAATGCATTTAAATGCTCTCGACATACCATAAAATACAAACCACTTTTGACTTAATTTTTCAACTTTGGAAACCTATTGCTGCCAGAAGTGTTTAGGTTTTGTAAGTCCAAAAAATGACGTTGGAAGGTAAACCTGGAAAAAAGGCCATAATGTAACAAAGTAATCTACCTTAAAAATGCACTTATGTCAATGCTACACACAGTGCCTCAAGAAATGACGCTCCAGCACGGCACTATATCACATCTGATATTTCATGCTGTGTTGTAGAAAAGATAAGGAATTCACCAACAGTCAATAAAGGACATCCTGGTATTTATTATAATTTCAATGCCTTACATCATTTTCAAGTGAGGATGGCGGAGTGGTCTAAGGCGCTGCGTTAAGGTCGCAGTCTCCCCTGGAGGCGTGTGTTCAAATCCCACTTCTGACAAATGGTCTCGCTTCTTCGTTGGATATGTTTGTTGAAAGGTATTTGGAAACGAAGATCAGAGATGGATTTTATGTTAAGTTACAGAAGTTGTAATCACAAAGAAATTAATGCATTTAAATGCTCTCGACATACCATAAAATACAAACCACTTTTGACTTAATTTTTCAACTTTGGAAACGTATTGCTGCCAGAAGTGTTTAGGTTTTGTAAGTCCAAAAAATGACGTGGGAAGGTAAACCTGGAAAAAAGGCCATAATGTAACAAAGTAATCTACCTTAAAAATGCACTTATGTCAATGCTACACACAGTGCCTCAAGAAATGACGCTCCAGCACGGCACTATATCACATCTGATATTTCATGCTGTGTTGTACAAAAGATGCGGAATTCACCAACATAGTCAATAAAGGACATCCTGGTATTTATTATAATTTCAATGCCTTACATCGATTTTAAGTCAGGATGGCCGAGTGGTCTAAGGCGCTGCGTTAAGGTCGCAGTCTCCCCTGGAGGCGTGGGTTCAAATCCCACTTCTGACAAATGGTCTCGCTTCTTCGTTGGATATGTTGTTTGTTGAAAGGTATTTGGAAACGAAGATCAGAGATGGATTTTATGTTAAGTTACAGATGTTGTAATCACAAAGAAATTAATGCATTTAAATGCTCTCGACATACCATAAAATACAAACCACTTTTGACTTAATTTTTCAACTTTGGAAACGTATTGCTGCCAGAAGTGTTTAGGTTTTGTAAGTCCAAAACATGAGGTTGGAAGGTAAACCTTGAAAACAGGCCATAATGTAACAAAGTAATCTACCTTAAAAATGCACTTATGTCAATGCTACACACAGTGCCTCAAGAAATGACGCTCCAGCACGGCACTATATCACATCTGATATTTCATGCTGTGTTGTACAAAAGATGCGGAATTCAACAACATAGTCAATAAAGGACATCCTGGTATTTATTATAATTTCAATGCCTTACATCATTTTCAAGTCAGGATGGCCGAGTGGTCTAAGGCGCTGCGTTAAGGTCGCAGTCTCCCCTGGAGGCGTGGGTTCAAATCCCACTTCTGACAAATGGTCTCGCTTCTTCGTTGGATATGTTTGTTGAAAGGTATTTGGAAACGAAGATCAGAGATGGATTTTATGTTAAGTTACAGAAGTTGTAATCACAAAGAAATTAATGCATTTAAATGCTCTCGACATACCATAAAATACAAACCACTTTTGACTTAATTTTTCAACTTTGGAAACGTATTGCTGCCAGAAGTGTTTAGGTTTTGTAAGTCCAAAAAATGACGTTGGAAGGTAAACCTTGAAAAAAGGCCATAATGTAACAAAGTAATCTACCTTAAAAATGCACTTATGTCAATGCTACACACAGTGCCTCAAGAAATGACGCTCCAGCACGGCACTATATCACATCTGATATTTCATGCTGTGTTGTAAAAAAGATAAGGAATTCACCAACAGTCAATAAAGGACATCCTGGTATTTATTATAATTTCAATGCCTTACATCATTTTCAAGTGAGGATGGCCGAGTGGTCTAAGGCGCTGCGTTAAGGTCGCAGTCTCCCCTGGAGGCGTGGGTTCAAATCCCACTTCTGACAAATGGTCTCGCTTCTTCATTGGATATGTTTGTTGAAAGGTATTTGGAAACGAAGATCAGAGATGGATTTTATGTTAAGTTACAGATGTCGTAATCACAAAGAAATTAATGCATTTAAATGCTCTCGACATACCATAAAATACAAACCACTTTTGACTTAATTTTTCAACTTTGGAAACGTATTGCTGCCAGAAGTGTTTAGGTTTTGTAAGTCCAAAACATGAGGTTGGAAGGTAAACCTTGAAAACAGGCCATAATGTAACAAAGTAATCTACCTTAAAAATGCACTTATGTCAATGCTACACACAGTGCCTCAAGAAATGACGCTCCAGCACGGCACTATATCACATCTGATATTTCATACTGTGTTGTACAAAAGATGCGGAATTCAACAACATAGTCAATAAAGGACATCCTGGTATTTATTATAATTTCTATGCCTTACATCATTTTCAAGTCAGGATGGCCGAGTGGTCTAAGGCGCTGCGTTAAGGTCGCAGTCTCCCCTGGAGGCGTGGGTTCAAATCCCACTTCTGACAAATGGTCTCGCTTCTTCGTTGGATATGTTTGTTGAAAGGTATTTGGAAACGAAGATCAGAGATGGATTTTATGTTAAGTTACAGAAGTTGTAATCACAAAGAAATTAATGCATTTAAATGCTCTCGACATACCATAAAATACAAACCACTTTTGACTTAATTTTTCAACTTTGGAAACGTATTGCTGCCAGAAGTGTTTAGGTTTTGTAAGTCCAAAAAATGACGTTGGAAGGTAAACCTTGAAAAAAGGCCATAATGTAACAAAGTAATCTACCTTAAAAATGCACTTATGTCAATGCTACACACAGTGCCTCAAGAAATGACGCTCCAGCACGGCACTATATCACATCTGATATTTCATGCTGTGTTGTACAAAAGATAAGGAATTCAACAACATAGTCAATAAAGGACATCCTGGTATTTATTATAATTTCAATGCCTTACATCATTTTCAAGTCAGGATGGCCGAGTGGTCTAAGGCGCTGCGTTAAGGTCGCAGTCTCCCCTGGAGGCGTGGGTTCAAATCCCACTTCTGACAAATGGTCTCGCTTCTTCGTTGGATATGTTGTTTGTTGAAAGGTATTTGGAAACGAAGATCAGAGATGGATTTTATGTTAAGTTACAGATGTTGTAATCACACAGAAATTAATGCATTTAAATGCTCTCGACATACCATAAAATACAAACCACTTTTGACTTAATTTTTCAACTTTGGAAACGTATTGCTGCCAGAAGTGTTTAGGTTTTGTAAGTCCAAAACATGAGGTTGGAAGGTAAACCTTGAAAACAGGCCATAATGTAACAAAGTAATCTACCTTAAAAATGCACTTATGTCAATGCTACACACAGTGCCTCAAGAAATGACGCTCCAGCACGGCACTATATCACATCTGATATTTCATGCTGTGTTGTACAAAAGATGCGGAATTCAACAACATAGTCAATAAAGGACATCCTGGTATTTATTATAATTTCAATGCCTTACATCATTTTCAATTCAGGATGGCCGAGTGGTCTAAGGCGCTGCGTTAAGGTCGCAGTCTCCCCTGGAGGCGTGGGTTCAAATCCCACTTCTGACAAATGGTCTCGCTTCTTCGTTGGATATGTTTGTTGAAAGGTATTTGGAAACGAAGATCAGAGATGGATTTTATGTTAAGTTACAGAAGTTGTAATCACAAAGAAATTAATGCATTTAAATGCTCTCGACATACCATAAAATACAAACCACTTTTGACTTAATTTTTCAACTTTGGAAACGTATTGCTGCCAGAAGTGTTTAGGTTTTGTAAGTCCAAAAAATGACGTGGGAAGGTAAACCTGGAAAAAAGGCCATAATGTAACAAAGTAATCTACCTTAAAAATGCACTTATGTCAATGCTACACACAGTGCCTCAAGAAATGACGCTCCAGCACGGCACTATATCACATCTGATATTTCATGCTGTGTTGTAGAAAAGATAAGGAATTCACCAACAGTCAATAAAGGACATCCTGGTATTTATTATAATTTCAATGCCTTACATCATTTTCAAGTGAGGATGGCCGAGTGGTCTAAGGCGCTGCGTTAAGGTCGCAGTCTCCCCTAGAGGCGTGGGTTCAAATCCCACTTCTGACAAATGCTCTCGCTTCTTCATTGGATATGTTTGTTGAAAGGAATTTGGAAACGAAGATCAGAGATGGATTTTATGTTAAGTTACAGATGTTGTAATCACAAAGAAATTAATGCATTTAAATGCTCTCGACATACCATAAAATACAAACCACTTTTGACTTAATTTTTCAACTTTGGAAACGTATTGCTGCCAGAAGTGTTTAGGTTTTGTAAGTCCAAAACATGAGGTTGGAAGGTAAACCTTGAAAACAGGCCATAATGTAACAAAGTAATCTACCTTAAAAATGCACTTATGTCAATGCTACACACAGTGCCTCAAGAAATGACGCTCCAGCACGGCACTATATCACATCTGATATTTCATGCTGTGTTGTACAAAAGATAAGGAATTCACCAACATAGTCAATAAAGGACATCCTGGTATTTATTATAATTTCAATGCCTTACATCATTTTTAAGTCAGGATGGCCGAGTGGTCTAAGGCGCTGCGTTAAGGTCGCAGTCTCCCCTGGAGGCGTGGGTTCAAATCCCACTTCTGACAAATGGTCTCGCTTCTTCGTTGGATATGTTGTTTGTTGAAAGGTATTTGGAAACGAAGATCAGAGATGGATTTTATGTTAAGTTACAGATGCTGTAATCACAAAGAAATTAATGCATTTAAATGCTCTCGACATACCATAAAATAAAAACCACTTTTGACTTAATTTTTCAACTTTGGAAACGTATTGCTGCCAGAAGTGTTTAGGTTTTGTAAGTCCAAAACATGAGGTTGGAAGGTAAACCTTGAAAACAGGCCATAATGTAACAAAGTAATCTACCTTAAAAATGCACTTATGTCAATGCTACACACAGTGCCTCAAGAAATGACGCTCCAGCACGGCACTATATCACATCTGATATTTCATGCTGTGTTGTACAAAAGATAAGGAATTCACCAACATAGTCAATAAAGGACATCCTGGTATTTATTATAATTTCAATGCCTTACATCATTTTTAAGTCAGGATGGCCGAGTGGTCTAAGGCGCTGCGTTAAGGTCGCAGTCTCCCCTGGAGGCGTGGGTTCAAATCCCACTTCTGACAAATGGTCTCGCTTCTTCGTTGGATATGTTGTTTGTTGAAAGGTATTTCGAAACGAAGATCAGAGATGGATTTTATGTTAAGTTACAGATGTTGTAATCACACAGAAATTAATGCATTTAAATGCTCTCGACATACCATAAAATACAAACCACTTTTGACTTAATTTTTCAACTTTGGAAACGTATTGCTGCCAGAAGTGTTTAGGTTTTGTAAGTCCAAAACATGAGGTTGGAAGGTAAACCTTGAAAACAGGCCATAATGTAACAAAGTAATCTACCTTAAAAATGCACTTATGTCAATGCTACACACAGTGCCTCAAGAAATGACGCTCCAGCACGGCACTATATCACATCTGATATTTCATGCTGTGTTGTACAAAAGATAAGGAATTCACCAACATAGTCAATAAAGGACATCCTGGTATTTATTATAATTTCAATGCCTTACATCGATTTTAAGTCAGGATGGCCGAGTGGTCTAAGGCGCTGCGTTAAGGTCGCAGTCTCCCCTGGAGGCGTGGGTTCAAATCCCACTTCTGACAAATGGTCTCGCTTCTTCGTTGGATATGTTTGTTGAAAGGTATTTGGAAACGAAGATCAGAGATGGATTTTATGTTAAGTTACAGAAGTTGTAATCACAAAGAAATTAATGCATTTAAATGCTCTCGACATACCATAAAATACAAACCACTTTTGACTTAATTTTTCAACTTTGGAAACCTATTGCTGCCAGAAGTGTTTAGGTTTTGTAAGTCCAAAAAATGACGTTGGAAGGTAAACCTGGAAAAAAGGCCATAATGTAACAAAGTAATCTACCTTAAAAATGCACTTATGTCAATGCTACACACAGTGCCTCAAGAAATGACGCTCCAGCACGGCACTATATCACATCTGATATTTCATGCTGTGTTGTAGAAAAGATAAGGAATTCACCAACAGTCAATAAAGGACATCCTGGTATTTATTATAATTTCAATGCCTTACATCATTTTCAAGTGAGGATGGCCGAGTGGTCTAAGGCGCTGCGTTAAGGTCGCAGTCTCCCCTGGAGGCGTGTGTTCAAATCCCACTTCTGACAAATGGTCTCGCTTCTTCGTTGGATATGTTTGTTGAAAGGTATTTGGAAACGAAGATCAGAGATGGATTTTATGTTAAGTTACAGAAGTTGTAATCACAAAGAAATTAATGCATTTAAATGCTCTCGACATACCATAAAATACAAACCACTTTTGACTTAATTTTTCAACTTTGGAAACGTATTGCTGCCAGAAGTGTTTAGGTTTTGTAAGTCCAAAAAATGACGTGGGAAGGTAAACCTGGAAAAAAGGCCATAATGTAACAAAGTAATCTACCTTAAAAATGCACTTATGTCAATGCTACACACAGTGCCTCAAGAAATGACGCTCCAGCACGGCACTATATCACATCTGATATTTCATGCTGTGTTGTACAAAAGATGCGGAATTCACCAACATAGTCAATAAAGGACATCCTGGTATTTATTATAATTTCAATGCCTTACATCGATTTTAAGTCAGGATGGCCGAGTGGTCTAAGGCGCTGCGTTAAGGTCGCAGTCTCCCCTGGAGGCGTGGGTTCAAATCCCACTTCTGACAAATGGTCTCGCTTCTTCGTTGGATATGTTGTTTGTTGAAAGGTATTTGGAAACGAAGATCAGAGATGGATTTTATGTTAAGTTACAGATGTTGTAATCACAAAGAAATTAATGCATTTAAATGCTCTCGACATACCATAAAATACAAACCACTTTTGACTTAATTTTTCAACTTTGGAAACGTATTGCTGCCAGAAGTGTTTAGGTTTTGTAAGTCCAAAACATGAGGTTGGAAGGTAAACCTTGAAAACAGGCCATAATGTAACAAAGTAATCTACCTTAAAAATGCACTTATGTCAATGCTACACACAGTGCCTCAAGAAATGACGCTCCAGCACGGCACTATATCACATCTGATATTTCATGCTGTGTTGTACAAAAGATGCGGAATTCAACAACATAGTCAATAAAGGACATCCTGGTATTTATTATAATTTCAATGCCTTACATCATTTTCAAGTCAGGATGGCCGAGTGGTCTAAGGCGCTGCGTTAAGGTCGCAGTCTCCCCTGGAGGCGTGGGTTCAAATCCCACTTCTGACAAATGGTCTCGCTTCTTCGTTGGATATGTTTGTTGAAAGGTATTTGGAAACGAAGATCAGAGATGGATTTTATGTTAAGTTACAGAAGTTGTAATCACAAAGAAATTAATGCATTTAAATGCTCTCGACATACCATAAAATACAAACCACTTTTGACTTAATTTTTCAACTTTGGAAACGTATTGCTGCCAGAAGTGTTTAGGTTTTGTAAGTCCAAAAAATGACGTTGGAAGGTAAACCTTGAAAAAAGGCCATAATGTAACAAAGTAATCTACCTTAAAAATGCACTTATGTCAATGCTACACACAGTGCCTCAAGAAATGACGCTCCAGCACGGCACTATATCACATCTGATATTTCATGCTGTGTTGTAAAAAAGATAAGGAATTCACCAACAGTCAATAAAGGACATCCTGGTATTTATTATAATTTCAATGCCTTACATCATTTTCAAGTGAGGATGGCCGAGTGGTCTAAGGCGCTGCGTTAAGGTCGCAGTCTCCCCTGGAGGCGTGGGTTCAAATCCCACTTCTGACAAATGGTCTCGCTTCTTCGTTGGATATGTTTGTTGAAAGGTATTTGGAAACGAAGATCAGAGATGGATTTTATGTTAAGTTACAGATGTCGTAATCACAAAGAAATTAATGCATTTAAATGCTCTCGACATACCATAAAATACAAACCACTTTTGACTTAATTTTTCAACTTTGGAAACGTATTGCTGCCAGAAGTGTTTAGGTTTTGTAAGTCCAAAAAATGACGTTGGAAGGTAAACCTTGAAAAAAGGCCATAATGTAACAAAGTAATCTACCTTAAAAATGCACTTATGTCAATGCTACACACAGTGCCTCAAGAAATGACGCTCCAGCACGGCACTATATCACATCTGATATTTCATGCTGTGTTGTAAAAAAGATAAGGAATTCACCAACAGTCAATAAAGGACATCCTGGTATTTATTATAATTTCAATGCCTTACATCATTTTCAAGTGAGGATGGCCGAGTGGTCTAAGGCGCTGCGTTAAGGTCGCAGTCTCCCCTGGAGGCGTGGGTTCAAATCCCACTTCTGACAAATGGTCTCGCTTCTTCGTTGGATATGTTGTTTGTTGAAAGGTATTTGGAAACGAAGATCAGAGATGGATTTTATGTTAAGTTACAGAAGTTGTAATCACAAAGAAATTAATGCATTTAAATGCTCTCGACATACCATAAAATACAAACCACTTTTGACTTAATTTTTCAACTTTGGAAACGTATTGCTGCCAGAAGTGTTTAGGTTTTGTAAGTCCAAAAAATGACGTTGGAAGGTAAACCTTGAAAAAAGGCCATAATGTAACAAAGTAATCTACCTTAAAAATGCACTTATGTCAATGCTACACACAGTGCCTCAAGAAATGACGCTCCAGCACGGCACTATATCACATCTGATATTTCATGCTGTGTTGTACAAAAGATGCGGAATTCACCAACATAGTCAATAAAGGACATCCTGGTATTTATTATAATTTCAATGCCTTACATCGATTTTAAGTCAGGATGGCCGAGTGGTCTAAGGCGCTGCGTTAAGGTCGCAGTCTCCCCTGGAGGCGTGGGTTCAAATCCCACTTCTCACAAATGGTCTCGCTTCTTCGTTGGATATGTTTGTTGAAAGGTATTTGGAAACGAAGATCAGAGATGGATTTTATGTTAAGTTACAGAAGTTGTAATCACAAAGAAATTAATGCATTTAAATGCTCTCGACATACCATAAAATACAAACCACTTTTGACTTAATTTTTCAACTTTGGAAACGTATTGCTGCCAGAAGTGTTTAGGTTTTGTAAGTCCAAAAAATGACGTTGGAAGGTAAACCTTGAAAAAAGGCCATAATGTAACAAAGTAATCTACCTTAAAAATGCACTTATGTCAATGCTACACACAGTGCCTCAAGAAATGACGCTCCAGCACGGCACTATATCACATCTGATATTTCATGCTGTGTTGTACAAAAGATAAGGAATTCAACAACATAGTCAATAAAGGACATCCTGGTATTTATTATAATTTCAATGCCTTACATCATTTTCAAGTCAGGATGGCCGAGTGGTCTAAGGCGCTGCGTTAAGGTCGCAGTCTCCCCTGGAGGCGTGGGTTCAAATCCCACTTCTGACAAATGGTCTCGCTTCTTCGTTGGATATGTTGTTTGTTGAAAGGTATTTGGAAACGAAGATCAGAGATGGATTTTATGTTAAGTTACAGATGTTGTAATCACACAGAAATTAATGCATTTAAATGCTCTCGACATACCATAAAATACAAACCACTTTTGACTTAATTTTTCAACTTTGGAAACGTATTGCTGCCAGAAGTGTTTAGGTTTTGTAAGTCCAAAACATGAGGTTGGAAGGTAAACCTTGAAAACAGGCCATAATGTAACAAAGTAATCTACCTTAAAAATGCACTTATGTCAATGCTACACACAGTGCCTCAAGAAATGACGCTCCAGCACGGCACTACACTCACCGGCCACTTTATTAGGTACCCCATGCTAGTAACGGGTTGGACCCCCTTTTGCCTTCAGAACTGCCTCAATTCTTCGTGGCATAGATTCAACAAGGTTCTGGAAGCATTCCTCAGGGAGTTTGGTCCATATTGACATGATGGCATCACACAGTTGCCGCAGATTTGTCGGCTGCACATCCATGATGCGAATCTCCCGTTCCACCACATCCCAAAGATGCTCTATTGGATTGAGATCTGGTGATTGTGGAGGCCATTTGAGTACAGCGAACTCATTGTCATGTTCAAGAAACCAGTCTGAGATGATTCCAGCTTTATGACATGGCGCTTTATCCTGCTGAAAGTAGCCATCAGAAGTTGGGTACATTGTGGTCATAAAGGGATGGACATGGTCAGCAACAATACTCAGGTAGGCTGTGGCGTTGCAACGATGCTCAATTGGTACCAAGGGGCCCAAAGAGTGCCAAGAAAATATTCCCCACACCATGACACCACCACCACCAGCCTGAACCGTTGATACAAGGCAGGATGGATCCATGCTTTCATGTTGTAGACGCCAAATTCTGACCCTACCATCCGAATGTCACAGCAGAAATCGAGACTCATCAGACCAGGCAACGTTTTTCCAATCTTCTATTGTCCAATTTCGATGGGCTTGTGCAAATTGTAGCCTCAGTTTCCTGTTCTTAGCTGAAAGGAGTGGCACCCGGTGTGGTCTTCTGCTGCTGTAGCCCATCTGCCTCAAAGTTCGACGTACTGTGCGTTCAGAGATGCTCTTATGCCCACCTTGGTTGTAACGGGTGGTTATTTGAGTCACTGTTGCCCTTCTATCAGCTCGAACCAGTCTGGCCATTCTCCTCTGACCTCTGGCATCAACAAGGCATTTCCGCCCACAGAACTGCCGCTCACTGGATGTTTTTTCTTTTTCGGACCATTCTCTGTAAACCCTAGAGATGGTTGTGCGTGAAAATCCCAGTAGATTAGCAGTTTCTGAAATACTCAGACCAGCCCTTCTGGCACCAACAATCATGCCACGTTCAAAGTCACTCAAATCACCTTTCTTCCCCATACTGATGCTCGGTTTGAACTGCAGGAGATTGTCTTGACAATGTCTACATGCCTAAATGCACTGAGTTGCCGCCATGTGATTGGCTGCTTAGAAATTAAGTGTTAACGAGCAGTTGGACAGGTGTACCTAATAAAGTGGCCGGTGAGTGTATATCACATCTGATATTTCATGCTGTGTTGTACAAAAGATGCGGAATTCAACAACATAGTCAATAAAGGACATCCTGGTATTTATTATAATTTCTATGCCTTACATCATTTTCAAGTCAGGATGGCCGAGTGGTCTAAGGCGCTGCGTTAAGGTCGCAGTCTCCCCTGGAGGCGTGGGTTCAAATCCCACTTCTGACAAATGGTCTCGCTTCTTCGTTGGATATGTTTGTTGAAAGGTATTTGGAAACGAAGATCAGAGATGGATTTTATGTTAAGTTACAGATGTTGTAATCACACAGAAATTAATGCATTTAAATGCTCTCGACATACCATAAAATACAAACCACTTTTGACTTAATTTTTCAACTTTGGAAACGTATTGCTGCCAGAAGTGTTTAGGTTTTGTAAGTCCAAAACATGAGGTTGGAAGGTAAACCTTGAAAACAGGCCATAATGTAACAAAGTAATCTACCTTAAAAATGCACTTATGTCAATGCTACACACAGTGCCTCAAGAAATGACGCTCCAGCACGGCACTATATCACATCTGATATTTCATGCTGTGTTGTACAAAAGATAAGGAATTCACCAACATAGTCAATAAAGGACATCCTGGTATTTATTATAATTTCAATGCCTTACATCGATTTTAAGTCAGGATGGCCGAGTGGTCTAAGGCGCTGCGTTAAGGTCGCAGTCTCCCCTGGAGGCGTGGGTTCAAATCCCACTTCTGACAAATGGTCTCGCTTCTTCGTTGGATATGTTTGTTGAAAGGTATTTGGAAACGAAGATCAGAGATGGATTTTATGTTAAGTTACAGAAGTTGTAATCACAAAGAAATTAATGCATTTAAATGCTCTCGACATACCATAAAATACAAACCACTTTTGACTTAATTTTTCAACTTTGGAAACCTATTGCTGCCAGAAGTGTTTAGGTTTTGTAAGTCCAAAAAATGACGTTGGAAGGTAAACCTGGAAAAAAGGCCATATTGTAACAAAGTAATCTACCTTAAAAATGCACTTATGTCAATGCTACACACAGTGCCTCAAGAAATGACGCTCCAGCACGGCACTATATCACATCTGATATTTCATGCTGTGTTGTACAAAAGATAAGGAATTCACCAACATAGTCAATAAAGGACATCCTGGTATTTATTATAATTTCAATGCCTTACATCGATTTTAAGTCAGGATGGCCGAGTGGTCTAAGGCGCTGCGTTAAGGTCGCAGTCTCCCCTGGAGGCGTGGGTTCAAATCCCACTTCTGACAAATGGTCTCGCTTCTTCGTTGGATATGTTTGTTGAAAGGTATTTGGAAACGAAGATCAGAGATGGATTTTATGTTAAGTTACAGAAGTTGTAATCACAAAGAAATTAATGCATTTAAATGCTCTCGACATACCATAAAATACAAACCACTTTTGACTTAATTTTTCAACTTTGGAAACCTATTGCTGCCAGAAGTGTTTAGGTTTTGTAAGTCCAAAAAATGACGTTGGAAGGTAAACCTGGAAAAAAGGCCATAATGTAACAAAGTAATCTACCTTAAAAATGCACTTATGTCAATGCTACACACAGTGCCTCAAGAAATGACGCTCCAGCACGGCACTATATCACATCTGATATTTCATGCTGTGTTGTAGAAAAGATAAGGAATTCACCAACAGTCAATAAAGGACATCCTGGTATTTATTATAATTTCAATGCCTTACATCATTTTCAAGTGAGGATGGCCGAGTGGTCTAAGGCGCTGCGTTAAGGTCGCAGTCTCCCCTGGAGGCGTGGGTTCAAATCCCACTTCTGACAAATGGTCTCGCTTCTTCGTTGGATATGTTTGTTGAAAGGTATTTGGAAACGAAGATCAGAGATGGATTTTATGTTAAGTTACAGAAGTTGTAATCACAAAGAAATTAATGCATTTAAATGCTCTCGACATACCATAAAATACAAACCACTTTTGACTTAATTTTTCAACTTTGGAAACGTATTGCTGCCAGAAGTGTTTAGGTTTTGTAAGTCCAAAACATGAGGTTGGAAGGTAAACCTTGAAAACAGGCCATAATGTAACAAAGTAATCTACCTTAAAAATGCACTTATGTCAATGCTACACACAGTGCCTCAAGAAATGACGCTCCAGCACGGCACTATATCACATCTGATATTTCATGCTGTGTTGTACAAAAGATAAGGAATTCACCAACATAGTCAATAAAGGACATCCTGGTATTTATTATAATTTCAATGCCTTACATCGATTTTAAGTCAGGATGGCCGAGTGGTCTAAGGCGCTGCGTTAAGGTCGCAGTCTCCCCTGGAGGCGTGGGTTCAAATCCCACTTCTGACAAATGGTCTCGCTTCTTCGTTGGATATGTTTGTTGAAAGGTATTTGGAAACGAAGATCAGAGATGGTTTTTATGTTAAGTTACAGAAGTTGTAATCACAAAGAAATTAATGCATTTAAATGCTCTCGACATACCATAAAATACAAACCACTTTTGACTTAATTTTTCAACTTTGGAAACGTATTGCTGCCAGAAGTGTTTAGGTTTTGTAAGTCCAAAAAATGACGTGGGAAGGTAAACCTGGAAAAAAGGCCATAATGTAACAAAGTAATCTACCTTAAAAATGCACTTATGTCAATGCTACACACAGTGCCTCAAGAAATGACGCTCCAGCACGGCACTATATCACATCTGATATTTCATGCTGTGTTGTAGAAAAGATAAGGAATTCACCAACAGTCAATAAAGGACATCCTGGTATTTATTATAATTTCAATGCCTTACATCATTTTCAAGTGAGGATGGCCGAGTGGTCTAAGGCGCTGCGTTAAGGTCGCAGTCTCCCCTAGAGGCGTGGGTTCAAATCCCACTTCTGACAAATGCTCTCGCTTCTTCATTGGATATGTTTGTTGAAAGGTATTTGGAAACGAAGATCAGAGATGGATTTTATGTTAAGTTACAGATGTTGTAATCACAAAGAAATTAATGCATTTAAATGCTCTCGACATACCATAAAATACAAACCACTTTTGACTTAATTTTTCAACTTTGGAAACGTATTGCTGCCAGAAGTGTTTAGGTTTTGTAAGTCCAAAACATAAGGTTGGAAGGTAAACCTTGAAAACAGGCCATAATGTAACAAAGTAATCTACCTTAAAAATGCACTTATGTCAATGCTACACACAGTGCCTCAAGAAATGACGCTCCAGCACGGCACTATATCACATCTGATATTTCATGCTGTGTTGTACAAAAGATGCGGAATTCAACAACATAGTCAATAAAGGACATCCTGGTATTTATTATAATTTCAATGCCTTACATCATTTTCAAGTGAGGATGGCCGAGTGGTCTAAGGCGCTGCGTTAAGGTCGCAGTCTCCCCTGGAGGCGTGGGTTCAATTCCCACTTCTGACAAATGGTCTCGCTTCTTCGTTGGATATGTTTGTTGAAAGGTATTTGGAAACGAAGATCAGAGATGGATTTTATGTTAAGTTACAGATGTTGTAATCACAAAGAAATTAATGCATTTAAATGCTCTCGACATACCATAAAATACAAACCACTTTTGACTTAATTTTTCAACTTTGGAAACGTATTGCTGCCAGAAGTGTTTAGGTTTTGTAAGTCCAAAACATGAGGTTGGAAGGTAAACCTTGAAAACAGGCCATAATGTAACAAAGTAATCTACCTTAAAAATGCACTTATGTCAATGCTACACACAGTGCCTCAAGAAATGACGCTCCAGCACGGCACTATATCACATCTGATATTTCATGCTGTGTTGTACAAAAGATAAGGAATTCACCAACATAGTCAATAAAGGACATCCTGGTATTTATTATAATTTCAATGCCTTACATCATTTTTAAGTCAGGATGGCCGAGTGGTCTAAGGCGCTGCGTTAAGGTCGCAGTCTCCCCTGGAGGCGTGGGTTCAAATCCCACTTCTGACAAATGGTCTCGCTTCTTCGTTGGATATGTTTGTTGAAAGGTATTTGGAAACGAAGATCAGAGATGGATTTTATGTTAAGTTACAGAAGTTGTAATCACAAAGAAATTAATGCATTTAAATGCTCTCGACATACCATAAAATACAAACCACTTTTGACTTAATTTTTCAACTTTGGAAACGTATTGCTGCCAGAAGTGTTTAGGTTTTGTAAGTCCAAAACATGAGGTTGGAAGGTAAACCTTGAAAACAGGCCATAATGTAACAAAGTAATCTACCTTAAAAATGCACTTATGTCAATGCTACACACAGTGCCTCAAGAAATGACGCTCCAGCACGGCACTATATCACATCTGATATTTCATGCTGTGTTGTACAAAAGATAAGGAATTCACCAACATAGTCAATAAAGGACATCCTGGTATTTATTATAATTTCAATGCCTTACATCATTTTTAAGTCAGGATGGCCGAGTGGTCTAAGGCGCTGCGTTAAGGTCGCAGTCTCCCCTGGAGGCGTGGGTTCAAATCCCACTTCTGACAAATGGTCTCGCTTCTTCGTTGGATATGTTGTTTGTTGAAAGGTATTTGGAAACGAAGATCAGAGATGGATTTTATGTTAAGTTACAGAAGTTGTAATCACAAAGAAATTAATGCATTTAAATGCTCTCGACATACCATAAAATACAAACCACTTTTGACTTAATTTTTCAACTTTGGAAACGTATTGCTGCCAGAAGTGTTTAGGTTTTGTAAGTCCAAAAAATGACGTTGGAAGGTAAACCTTGAAAAAAGGCCATAATGTAACAAAGTAATCTACCTTAAAAATGCACTTATGTCAATGCTACACACAGTGCCTCAAGAAATGACGCTCCAGCACGGCACTATATCACATCTGATATTTCATGCTGTGTTGTACAAAAGATAAGGAATTCACCAACATAGTCAATAAAGGACATCCTGGTATTTATTATAATTTCAATGCCTTACATCATTTTTAAGTCAGGATGGCCGAGTGGTCTAAGGCGCTGCGTTAAGGTCGCAGTCTCCCCTGGAGGCGTGGGTTCAAATCCCACTTCTGACAAATGGTCTCGCTTCTTCGTTGGATATGTTGTTTGTTGAAAGGTATTTGGAAACGAAGATCAGAGATGGATTTTATGTTAAGTTACAGAAGTTGTAATCACAAAGAAATTAATGCATTTAAATGCTCTCGACATACCATAAAATACAAACCACTTTTGACTTAATTTTTCAACTTTGGAAACGTATTGCTGCCAGAAGTGTTTAGGTTTTGTAAGTCCAAAAAATGACGTTGGAAGGTAAACCTTGAAAAAAGGCCATAATGTAACAAAGTAATCTACCTTAAAAATGCACTTATGTCAATGCTACACACAGTGCCTCAAGAAATGACGCTCCAGCACGGCACTATATCACATCTGATATTTCATGCTGTGTTGTACAAAAGATGCGGAATTCACCAACATAGTCAATAAAGGACATCCTGGTATTTATTATAATTTCAATGCCTTACATCGATTTTAAGTCAGGATGGCCGAGTGGTCTAAGGCGCTGCGTTAAGGTCGCAGTCTCCCCTGGAGGCGTGGGTTCAAATCCCACTTCTCACAAATGGTCTCGCTTCTTCGTTGGATATGTTTGTTGAAAGGTATTTGGAAACGAAGATCAGAGATGGATTTTATGTTAAGTTACAGAAGTTGTAATCACAAAGAAATTAATGCATTTAAATGCTCTCGACATACCATAAAATACAAACCACTTTTGACTTAATTTTTCAACTTTGGAAACGTATTGCTGCCAGAAGTGTTTAGGTTTTGTAAGTCCAAAAAATGACGTTGGAAGGTAAACCTTGAAAAAAGGCCATAATGTAACAAAGTAATCTACCTTAAAAATGCACTTATGTCAATGCTACACACAGTGCCTCAAGAAATGACGCTCCAGCACGGCACTATATCACATCTGATATTTCATGCTGTGTTGTACAAAAGATAAGGAATTCAACAACATAGTCAATAAAGGACATCCTGGTATTTATTATAATTTCAATGCCTTACATCATTTTCAAGTCAGGATGGCCGAGTAGTCTAAGGCGCTGCGTTAAGGTCGCAGTCTTCCCTGGAGGCATGGGTTCAAATCCCACTTCTGACAAATGGTCTCGCTTCTTCGTTGGATATGTTGTTTGTTGAAAGGTATTTGGAAACGAAGATCAGAGATGGATTTTATGTTAAGTTACAGATGTTGTAATCACAAAGAAATTAATGCATTTAAATGCTCTCGACATACCATAAAATACAAACCACTTTTGACTTAATTTTTCAACTTTGGAAACGTATTGCTGCCAGAAGTGTTTAGGTTTTGTAAGTCCAAAACATGAGGTTGGAAGGTAAACCTTGAAAACAGGCCATAATGTAACAAAGTAATCTACCTTAAAAATGCACTTATGTCAATGCTACACACAGTGCCTCAAGAAATGACGCTCCAGCACGGCACTATATCACATCTGATATTTCATGCTGTGTTGTACAAAAGATGCGGAATTCAACAACATAGTCAATAAAGGACATCCTGGTATTTATTATAATTTCAATGCCTTACATCATTTTTAAGTCAGGATGGCCGAGTGGTCTAAGGCGCTGCGTTAAGGTCGCAGTCTCCCCTGGAGGCGTGGGTTCAAATCCCACTTCTGACAAATGGTCTCGCTTCTTCGTTGGATATGTTGTTTGTTGAAAGGTATTTGGAAACGAAGATCAGAGATGGATTTTATGTTAAGTTACAGATGTTGTAATCACAAAGAAATTAATGCATTTAAATGCTCTCGACATACCATAAAATACAAACCACTTTTGACTTAATTTTTCAACTTTGGAAACGTATTGCTGCCAGAAGTGTTTAGGTTTTGTAAGTCCAAAACATGAGGTTGGAAGGTAAACCTTGAAAACAGGCCATAATGTAACAAAGTAATCTACCTTAAAAATGCACTTATGTCAATGCTACACACAGTGCCTCAAGAAATGACGCTCCAGCACGGCACTATATCACATCTGATATTTCATGCTGTGTTGTACAAAAGATGCGGAATTCAACAACATAGTCAATAAAGGACATCCTGGTATTTATTATAATTTCAATGCCTTACATCATTTTCAAGTCAGGATGGCCGAGTGGTCTAAGGCGCTGCGTTAAGGTCGCAGTCTCCCCTGGAGGCGTGGGTTCAATTCCCACTTCTGACAAATGGTCTCGCTTCTTCGTTGGATATGTTTGTTGAAAGGTATTTGGAAACGAAGATCAGAGATGGATTTTATGTTAAGTTACAGATGTTGTAATCACAAAGAAATTAATGCATTTAAATGCTCTCGACATACCATAAAATACAAACCACTTTTGACTTAATTTTTCAACTTTGGAAACGTATTGCTGCCAGAAGTGTTTAGGTTTTGTAAGTCCAAAACATGAGGTTGGAAGGTAAACCTTGAAAACAGGCCATAATGTAACAAAGTAATCTACCTTAAAAATGCACTTATGTCAATGCTACACACAGTGCCTCAAGAAATGACGCTCCAGCACGGCACTATATCACATCTGATATTTCATGCTGTGTTGTACAAAAGATAAGGAATTCACCAACATAGTCAATAAAGGACATCCTGGTATTTATTATAATTTCAATGCCTTACATCATTTTTAAGTCAGGATGGCCGAGTGGTCTAAGGCGCTGCGTTAAGGTCGCAGTCTCCCCTGGAGGCGTGGGTTCAAATCCCACTTCTGACAAATGGTCTCGCTTCTTCGTTGGATATGTTTGTTGAAAGGTATTTGGAAACGAAGATCAGAGATGGATTTTATGTTAAGTTACAGAAGTTGTAATCACAAAGAAATTAATGCATTTAAATGCTCTCGACATACCATAAAATACAAACCACTTTTGACTTAATTTTTCAACTTTGGAAACGTATTGCTGCCAGAAGTGTTTAGGTTTTGTATGTCCAAAACATGAGGTTGGAAGGTAAACCTTGAAAACAGGCCATAATGTAACAAAGTAATCTACCTTAAAAATGCACTTATGTCAATGCTACACACAGTGCCTCAAGAAATGACGCTCCAGCACGGCACTATATCACATCTGATATTTCATGCTGTGTTGTACAAAAGATGCGGAATTCAACAACATAGTCAATAAAGGACATCCTGGTATTTATTATAATTTCAATGCCTTACATCATTTTCAAGTCAGGATGGCCGAGTGGTCTAAGGCGCTGCGTTAAGGTCGCAGTCTCCCCTGGAGGCGTGGGTTCAAATCCCACTTCTGACAAATGGTCTCGCTTCTTCGTTGGATATGTTTGTTGAAAGGTATTTGGAAACGAAGATCAGAGATGGATTTTATGTTAAGTTACAGAAGTTGTAATCACAAAGAAATTAATGCATTTAAATGCTCTCGACATACCATAAAATACAAACCACTTTTGACTTAATTTTTCAACTTTGGAAACGTATTGCTGCCAGAAGTGTTTAGGTTTTGTAAGTCCAAAAAATGACGTTGGAAGGTAAACCTGGAAAAAAGGCCATAATGTAACAAAGTAATCTACCTTAAAAATGCACTTATGTCAATGCTACACACAGTGCCTCAAGAAATGACGCTCCAGCACGGCACTATATCACATCTGATATTTCATGCTGTGTTGTACAAAAGATAAGGAATTCACCAACATAGTCAATAAAGGACATCCTGGTATTTATTATAATTTCAATGCCTTACATCATTTTTAAGTCAGGATGGCCGAGTGGTCTAAGGCGCTGCGTTAAGGTCGCAGTCTCCCCTGGAGGCGTGGGTTCAAATCCCACTTCTGACAAATGGTCTCGCTTCTTCGTTGGATATGTTGTTTGTTGAAAGGTATTTGGAAACGAAGATCAGAGATGGATTTTATGTTAAGTTACAGAAGTTGTAATCACAAAGAAATTAATGCATTTAAATGCTCTCGACATACCATAAAATACAAACCACTTTTGACTTAATTTTTCAACTTTGGAAACGTATTGCTGCCAGAAGTGTTTAGGTTTTGTAAGTCCAAAAAATGACGTTGGAAGGTAAACCTTGAAAAAAGGCCATAATGTAACAAAGTAATCTACCTTAAAAATGCACTTATGTCAATGCTACACACAGTGCCTCAAGAAATGACGCTCCAGCACGGCACTATATCACATCTGATATTTCATGCTGTGTTGTACAAAAGATGCGGAATTCACCAACATAGTCAATAAAGGACATCCTGGTATTTATTATAATTTCAATGCCTTACATCGATTTTAAGTCAGGATGGCCGAGTGGTCTAAGGCGCTGCGTTAAGGTCGCAGTCTCCCCTGGAGGCGTGGGTTCAAATCCCACTTCTCACAAATGGTCTCGCTTCTTCGTTGGATATGTTTGTTGAAAGGTATTTGGAAACGAAGATCAGAGATGGATTTTATGTTAAGTTACAGAAGTTGTAATCACAAAGAAATTAATGCATTTAAATGCTCTCGACATACCATAAAATACAAACCACTTTTGACTTAATTTTTCAACTTTGGAAACGTATTGCTGCCAGAAGTGTTTAGGTTTTGTAAGTCCAAAAAATGACGTTGGAAGGTAAACCTTGAAAAAAGGCCATAATGTAACAAAGTAATCTACCTTAAAAATGCACTTATGTCAATGCTACACACAGTGCCTCAAGAAATGACGCTCCAGCACGGCACTATATCACATCTGATATTTCATGCTGTGTTGTACAAAAGATAAGGAATTCAACAACATAGTCAATAAAGGACATCCTGGTATTTATTATAATTTCAATGCCTTACATCATTTTCAAGTCAGGATGGCCGAGTAGTCTAAGGCGCTGCGTTAAGGTCGCAGTCTTCCCTGGAGGCGTGGGTTCAAATCCCACTTCTGACAAATGGTCTCGCTTCTTCGTTGGATATGTTGTTTGTTGAAAGGTATTTGGAAACGAAGATCAGAGATGGATTTTATGTTAAGTTACAGATGTTGTAATCACAAAGAAATTAATGCATTTAAATGCTCTCGACATACCATAAAATACAAACCACTTTTGACTTAATTTTTCAACTTTGGAAACGTATTGCTGCCAGAAGTGTTTAGGTTTTGTAAGTCCAAAACATGAGGTTGGAAGGTAAACCTTGAAAACAGGCCATAATGTAACAAAGTAATCTACCTTAAAAATGCACTTATGTCAATGCTACACACAGTGCCTCAAGAAATGACGCTCCAGCACGGCACTATATCACATCTGATATTTCATGCTGTGTTGTACAAAAGATGCGGAATTCAACAACATAGTCAATAAAGGACATCCTGGTATTTATTATAATTTCAATGCCTTACATCATTTTTAAGTCAGGATGGCCGAGTGGTCTAAGGCGCTGCGTTAAGGTCGCAGTCTCCCCTGGAGGCGTGGGTTCAAATCCCACTTCTGACAAATGGTCTCGCTTCTTCGTTGGATATGTTGTTTGTTGAAAGGTATTTGGAAACGAAGATCAGAGATGGATTTTATGTTAAGTTACAGATGTTGTAATCACAAAGAAATTAATGCATTTAAATGCTCTCGACATACCATAAAATACAAACCACTTTTGACTTAATTTTTCAACTTTGGAAACGTATTGCTGCCAGAAGTGTTTAGGTTTTGTAAGTCCAAAACATGAGGTTGGAAGGTAAACCTTGAAAACAGGCCATAATGTAACAAAGTAATCTACCTTAAAAATGCACTTATGTCAATGCTACACACAGTGCCTCAAGAAATGACGCTCCAGCACGGCACTATATCACATCTGATATTTCATGCTGTGTTGTACAAAAGATGCGGAATTCAACAACATAGTCAATAAAGGACATCCTGGTATTTATTATAATTTCAATGCCTTACATCGATTTTAAGTCAGGATGGCCGAGTGGTCTAAGGCGCTGCGTTAAGGTCGCAGTCTCCCCTGGAGGCGTGGGTTCAAATCCCACTTCTCACAAATGGTCTCGCTTCTTCGTTGGATATGTTTGTTGAAAGGTATTTGGAAACGAAGATCAGAGATGGATTTTATGTTAAGTTACAGAAGTTGTAATCACAAAGAAATTAATGCATTTAAATGCTCTCGACATACCATAAAATACAAACCACTTTTGACTTAATTTTTCAACTTTGGAAACGTATTGCTGCCAGAAGTGTTTAGGTTTTGTAAGTCCAAAAAATGACGTTGGAAGGTAAACCTTGAAAAAAGGCCATAATGTAACAAAGTAATCTACCTTAAAAATGCACTTATGTCAATGCTACACACAGTGCCTCAAGAAATGACGCTCCAGCACGGCACTATATCACATCTGATATTTCATGCTGTGTTGTACAAAAGATAAGGAATTCAACAACATAGTCAATAAAGGACATCCTGGTATTTATTATAATTTCAATGCCTTACATCATTTTCAAGTCAGGATGGCCGAGTAGTCTAAGGCGCTGCGTTAAGGTCGCAGTCTTCCCTGGAGGCATGGGTTCAAATCCCACTTCTGACAAATGGTCTCGCTTCTTCGTTGGATATGTTGTTTGTTGAAAGGTATTTGGAAACGAAGATCAGAGATGGATTTTATGTTAAGTTACAGATGTTGTAATCACAAAGAAATTAATGCATTTAAATGCTCTCGACATACCATAAAATACAAACCACTTTTGACTTAATTTTTCAACTTTGGAAACGTATTGCTGCCAGAAGTGTTTAGGTTTTGTAAGTCCAAAACATGAGGTTGGAAGGTAAACCTTGAAAACAGGCCATAATGTAACAAAGTAATCTACCTTAAAAATGCACTTATGTCAATGCTACACACAGTGCCTCAAGAAATGACGCTCCAGCACGGCACTATATCACATCTGATATTTCATGCTGTGTTGTACAAAAGATGCGGAATTCAACAACATAGTCAATAAAGGACATCCTGGTATTTATTATAATTTCAATGCCTTACATCATTTTTAAGTCAGGATGGCCGAGTGGTCTAAGGCGCTGCGTTAAGGTCGCAGTCTCCCCTGGAGGCGTGGGTTCAAATCCCACTTCTGACAAATGGTCTCGCTTCTTCGTTGGATATGTTGTTTGTTGAAAGGTATTTGGAAACGAAGATCAGAGATGGATTTTATGTTAAGTTACAGATGTTGTAATCACAAAGAAATTAATGCATTTAAATGCTCTCGACATACCATAAAATACAAACCACTTTTGACTTAATTTTTCAACTTTGGAAACGTATTGCTGCCAGAAGTGTTTAGGTTTTGTAAGTCCAAAACATGAGGTTGGAAGGTAAACCTTGAAAACAGGCCATAATGTAACAAAGTAATCTACCTTAAAAATGCACTTATGTCAATGCTACACACAGTGCCTCAAGAAATGACGCTCCAGCACGGCACTATATCACATCTGATATTTCATGCTGTGTTGTACAAAAGATAAGGAATTCACCAACATAGTCAATAAAGGACATCCTGGTATTTATTATAATTTCAATGCCTTACATCATTTTTAAGTCAGGATGGCCGAGTGGTCTAAGGCGCTGCGTTAAGGTCGCAGTCTCCCCTGGAGGCGTGGGTTCAATTCCCACTTCTGACAAATGGTCTCGCTTCTTCGTTGGATATGTTTGTTGAAAGGTATTTGGAAACGAAGATCAGAGATGGATTTTATGTTAAGTTACAGATGTTGTAATCACAAAGAAATTAATGCATTTAAATGCTCTCGACATACCATAAAATACAAACCACTTTTGACTTAATTTTTCAACTTTGGAAACGTATTGCTGCCAGAAGTGTTTAGGTTTTGTAAGTCCAAAACATGAGGTTGGAAGGTAAACCTTGAAAACAGGCCATAATGTAACAAAGTAATCTACCTTAAAAATGCACTTATGTCAATGCTACACACAGTGCCTCAAGAAATGACGCTCCAGCACGGCACTATATCACATCTGATATTTCATGCTGTGTTGTACAAAAGATAAGGAATTCACCAACATAGTCAATAAAGGACATCCTGGTATTTATTATAATTTCAATGCCTTACATCATTTTTAAGTCAGGATGGCCGAGTGGTCTAAGGCGCTGCGTTAAGGTCGCAGTCTCCCCTGGAGGCGTGGGTTCAAATCCCACTTCTGACAAATGGTCTCGCTTCTTCGTTGGATATGTTTGTTGAAAGGTATTTGGAAACGAAGATCAGAGATGGATTTTATGTTAAGTTACAGAAGTTGTAATCACAAAGAAATTAATGCATTTAAATGCTCTCGACATACCATAAAATACAAACCACTTTTGACTTAATTTTTCAACTTTGGAAACGTATTGCTGCCAGAAGTGTTTAGGTTTTGTATGTCCAAAACATGAGGTTGGAAGGTAAACCTTGAAAACAGGCCATAATGTAACAAAGTAATCTACCTTAAAAATGCACTTATGTCAATGCTACACACAGTGCCTCAAGAAATGACGCTCCAGCACGGCACTATATCACATCTGATATTTCATGCTGTGTTGTACAAAAGATGCGGAATTCAACAACATAGTCAATAAAGGACATCCTGGTATTTATTATAATTTCAATGCCTTACATCATTTTCAAGTCAGGATGGCCGAGTGGTCTAAGGCGCTGCGTTAAGGTCGCAGTCTCCCCTGGAGGCGTGGGTTCAAATCCCACTTCTGACAAATGGTCTCGCTTCTTCGTTGGATATGTTTGTTGAAAGGTATTTGGAAACGAAGATCAGAGATGGATTTTATGTTAAGTTACAGAAGTTGTAATCACAAAGAAATTAATGCATTTAAATGCTCTCGACATACCATAAAATACAAACCACTTTTGACTTAATTTTTCAACTTTGGAAACGTATTGCTGCCAGAAGTGTTTAGGTTTTGTAAGTCCAAAAAATGACGTTGGAAGGTAAACCTGGAAAAAAGGCCATAATGTAACAAAGTAATCTACCTTAAAAATGCACTTATGTCAATGCTACACACAGTGCCTCAAGAAATGACGCTCCAGCACGGCACTATATCACATCTGATATTTCATGCTGTGTTGTACAAAAGATAAGGAATTCACCAACATAGTCAATAAAGGACATCCTGGTATTTATTATAATTTCAATGCCTTACATCATTTTTAAGTCAGGATGGCCGAGTGGTCTAAGGCGCTGCGTTAAGGTCGCAGTCTCCCCTGGAGGCGTGGGTTCAAATCCCACTTCTGACAAATGGTCTCGCTTCTTCGTTGGATATGTTGTTTGTTGAAAGGTATTTGGAAACGAAGATCAGAGATGGATTTTATGTTAAGTTACAGAAGTTGTAATCACAAAGAAATTAATGCATTTAAATGCTCTCGACATACCATAAAATACAAACCACTTTTGACTTAATTTTTCAACTTTGGAAACGTATTGCTGCCAGAAGTGTTTAGGTTTTGTAAGTCCAAAAAATGACGTTGGAAGGTAAACCTTGAAAAAAGGCCATAATGTAACAAAGTAATCTACCTTAAAAATGCACTTATGTCAATGCTACACACAGTGCCTCAAGAAATGACGCTCCAGCACGGCACTATATCACATCTGATATTTCATGCTGTGTTGTACAAAAGATGCGGAATTCACCAACATAGTCAATAAAGGACATCCTGGTATTTATTATAATTTCAATGCCTTACATCGATTTTAAGTCAGGATGGCCGAGTGGTCTAAGGCGCTGCGTTAAGGTCGCAGTCTCCCCTGGAGGCGTGGGTTCAAATCCCACTTCTCACAAATGGTCTCGCTTCTTCGTTGGATATGTTTGTTGAAAGGTATTTGGAAACGAAGATCAGAGATGGATTTTATGTTAAGTTACAGAAGTTGTAATCACAAAGAAATTAATGCATTTAAATGCTCTCGACATACCATAAAATACAAACCACTTTTGACTTAATTTTTCAACTTTGGAAACGTATTGCTGCCAGAAGTGTTTAGGTTTTGTAAGTCCAAAAAATGACGTTGGAAGGTAAACCTTGAAAAAAGGCCATAATGTAACAAAGTAATCTACCTTAAAAATGCACTTATGTCAATGCTACACACAGTGCCTCAAGAAATGACGCTCCAGCACGGCACTATATCACATCTGATATTTCATGCTGTGTTGTACAAAAGATAAGGAATTCAACAACATAGTCAATAAAGGACATCCTGGTATTTATTATAATTTCAATGCCTTACATCATTTTCAAGTCAGGATGGCCGAGTAGTCTAAGGCGCTGCGTTAAGGTCGCAGTCTTCCCTGGAGGCGTGGGTTCAAATCCCACTTCTGACAAATGGTCTCGCTTCTTCGTTGGATATGTTGTTTGTTGAAAGGTATTTGGAAACGAAGATCAGAGATGGATTTTATGTTAAGTTACAGATGTTGTAATCACAAAGAAATTAATGCATTTAAATGCTCTCGACATACCATAAAATACAAACCACTTTTGACTTAATTTTTCAACTTTGGAAACGTATTGCTGCCAGAAGTGTTTAGGTTTTGTAAGTCCAAAACATGAGGTTGGAAGGTAAACCTTGAAAACAGGCCATAATGTAACAAAGTAATCTACCTTAAAAATGCACTTATGTCAATGCTACACACAGTGCCTCAAGAAATGACGCTCCAGCACGGCACTATATCACATCTGATATTTCATGCTGTGTTGTACAAAATATGCGGAATTCACCAACATAGTCAATAAAGGACATCCTGGTATTTATTATAATTTCAATGCCTTACATCGATTTTAAGTCAGGATGGCCGAGTGGTCTAAGGCGCTGCGTTAAGGTCGCAGTCTCCCCTGGAGGCGTGGGTTCAAATCCCACTTCTGACAAATGGTCTCGCTTCTTCGTTGGATATGTTTGTTGAAAGGTATTTGGAAACGAAGATCAGAGATGGATTTTATGTTAAGTTACAGAAGTTGTAATCACAAAGAAATTAATGCATTTAAATGCTCTCGACATACCATAAAATACAAACCACTTTTGACTTAATTTTTCAACTTTGGAAACGTATTGCTGCCAGAAGTGTTTAGGTTTTGTAAGTCCAAAAAATGACGTTGGAAGGTAAACCTTGAAAACAGGCCATAATGTAACAAAGTAATCTACCTTAAAAATGCACTTATGTCAATGCTACACACAGTGCCTCAAGAAATGACGCTCCAGCACGGCACTATATCACATCTGATATTTCATGCTGTGTTGTACAAAAGATGCGGAATTCAACAACATAGTCAATAAAGGACATCCTGGTATTTATTATAATTTCAATGCCTTACATCATTTTTAAGTCAGGATGGCCGAGTGGTCTAAGGCGCTGCGTTAAGGTCGCAGTCTCCCCTGGAGGCGTGGGTTCAAATCCCACTTCTGACAAATGGTCTCGCTTCTTCGTTGGATATGTTGTTTGTTGAAAGGTATTTGGAAACGAAGATCAGAGATGGATTTTATGTTAAGTTACAGATGTTGTAATCACAAAGAAATTAATGCATTTAAATGCTCTCGACATACCATAAAATACAAACCACTTTTGACTTAATTTTTCAACTTTGGAAACGTATTGCTGCCAGAAGTGTTTAGGTTTTGTAAGTCCAAAACATGAGGTTGGAAGGTAAACCTTGAAAACAGGCCATAATGTAACAAAGTAATCTACCTTAAAAATGCACTTATGTCAATGCTACACACAGTGCCTCAAGAAATGACGCTCCAGCACGGCACTATATCACATCTGATATTTCATGCTGTGTTGTACAAAAGATAAGGAATTCACCAACATAGTCAATAAAGGACATCCTGGTATTTATTATAATTTCAATGCCTTACATCGATTTTAAGTCAGGATGGCCGAGTGGTCTAAGGCGCTGCGTTAAGGTCGCAGTCTCCCCTGGAGGCGTGGGTTCAAATCCCACTTCTGACAAATGGTCTCGCTTCTTCGTTGGATATGTTTGTTGAAAGGTATTTGGAAACGAAGATCAGAGATGGATTTTATGTTAAGTTACAGAAGTTGTAATCACAAAGAAATTAATGCATTTAAATGCTCTCGACATACCATAAAATACAAACCACTTTTGACTTAATTTTTCAACTTTGGAAACCTATTGCTGCCAGAAGTGTTTAGGTTTTGTAAGTCCAAAAAATGACGTTGGAAGGTAAACCTGGAAAAAAGGCCATAATGTAACAAAGTAATCTACCTTAAAAATGCACTTATGTCAATGCTACACACAGTGCCTCAAGAAATGACGCTCCAGCACGGCACTATATCACATCTGATATTTCATGCTGTGTTGTAGAAAAGATAAGGAATTCACCAACAGTCAATAAAGGACATCCTGGTATTTATTATAATTTCAATGCCTTACATCATTTTCAAGTGAGGATGGCCGAGTGGTCTAAGGCGCTGCGTTAAGGTCGCAGTCTCCCCTGGAGGCGTGGGTTCAAATCCCACTTCTGACAAATGGTCTCGCTTCTTCGTTGGATATGTTTGTTGAAAGGTATTTGGAAACGAAGATCAGAGATGGATTTTATGTTAAGTTACAGAAGTTGTAATCACAAAGAAATTAATGCATTTAAATGCTCTCGACATACCATAAAATACAAACCACTTTTGACTTAATTTTTCAACTTTGGAAACGTATTGCTGCCAGAAGTGTTTAGGTTTTGTAAGTCCAAAAAATGACGTGGGAAGGTAAACCTGGAAAAAAGGCCATAATGTAACAAAGTAATCTACCTTAAAAATGCACTTATGTCAATGCTACACACAGTGCCTCAAGAAATGACGCTCCAGCACGGCACTATATCACATCTGATATTTCATGCTGTGTTGTACAAAAGATAAGGAATTCACCAACATAGTCAATAAAGGACATCCTGGTATTTATTATAATTTCAATGCCTTACATCGATTTTAAGTCAGGATGGCCGAGTGGTCTAAGGCGCTGCGTTAAGGTCGCAGTCTCCCCTGGAGGCGTGGGTTCAAATCCCACTTCTGACAAATGGTCTCGCTTCTTCGTTGGATATGTTTGTTGAAAGGTATTTGGAAACGAAGATCAGAGATGGATTTTATGTTAAGTTACAGAAGTTGTAATCACAAAGAAATTAATGCATTTAAATGCTCTCGACATACCATAAAATACAAACCACTTTTGACTTAATTTTTCAACTTTGGAAACCTATTGCTGCCAGAAGTGTTTAGGTTTTGTAAGTCCAAAAAATGACGTTGGAAGGTAAACCTGGAAAAAAGGCCATAATGTAACAAAGTAATCTACCTTAAAAATGCACTTATGTCAATGCTACACACAGTGCCTCAAGAAATGACGCTCCAGCACGGCACTATATCACATCTGATATTTCATGCTGTGTTGTAGAAAAGATAAGGAATTCACCAACAGTCAATAAAGGACATCCTGGTATTTATTATAATTTCAATGCCTTACATCTTTTTCAAGTGAGGATGGCCGAGTGGTCTAAGGCGCTGCGTTAAGGTCGCAGTCTCCCCTGGAGGCGTGGGTTCAAATCCCACTTCTGACAAATGGTCTCGCTTCTTCGTTGGATATGTTTGTTGAAAGGTATTTGGAAACGAAGATCAGAGATGGATTTTATGTTAAGTTACAGAAGTTGTAATCACAAAGAAATTAATGCATTTAAATGCTCTCGACATACCATAAAATACAAACCACTTTTGACTTAATTTTTCAACTTTGGAAACGTATTGCTGCCAGAAGTGTTTAGGTTTTGTAAGTCCAAAAAATGACGTGGGAAGGTAAACCTGGAAAAAAGGCCATAATGTAACAAAGTAATCTACCTTAAAAATGCACTTATGTCAATGCTACACACAGTGCCTCAAGAAATGACGCTCCAGCACGGCACTATATCACATCTGATATTTCATGCTGTGTTGTACAAAAGATAAGGAATTCACCAACATAGTCAATAAAGGACATCCTGGTATTTATTATAATTTCAATGCCTTACATCATTTTTAAGTCAGGATGGCCGAGTGGTCTAAGGCGCTGCGTTAAGGTCGCAGTCTCCCCTGGAGGCGTGGGTTCAAATCCCACTTCTGACAAATGGTCTCGCTTCTTCGTTGGATATGTTGTTTGTTGAAAGGTATTTGGAAACGAAGATCAGAGATGGATTTTATGTTAAGTTACAGATGTTGTAATCACACAGAAATTAATGCATTTAAATGCTCTCGACATACCATAAAATACAAACCACTTTTGACTTAATTTTTCAACTTTGGAAACGTATTGCTGCCAGAAGTGTTTAGGTTTTGTAAGTCCAAAACATGAGGTTGGAAGGTAAACCTTGAAAACAGGCCATAATGTAACAAAGTAATCTACCTTAAAAATGCACTTATGTCAATGCTACACACAGTGCCTCAAGAAATGACGCTCCAGCACGGCACTATATCACATCTGATATTTCATGCTGTGTTGTACAAAAGATAAGGAATTCACCAACATAGTCAATAAAGGACATCCTGGTATTTATTATAATTTCAATGCCTTACATCGATTTTAAGTCAGGATGGCCGAGTGGTCTAAGGCGCTGCGTTAAGGTCGCAGTCTCCCCTGGAGGCGTGGGTTCAAATCCCACTTCTGACAAATGGTCTCGCTTCTTCGTTGGATATGTTTGTTGAAAGGTATTTGGAAACGAAGATCAGAGATGGTTTTTATGTTAAGTTACAGAAGTTGTAATCACAAAGAAATTAATGCATTTAAATGCTCTCGACATACCATAAAATACAAACCACTTTTGACTTAATTTTTCAACTTTGGAAACGTATTGCTGCCAGAAGTGTTTAGGTTTTGTAAGTCCAAAAAATGACGTGGGAAGGTAAACCTGGAAAAAAGGCCATAATGTAACAAAGTAATCTACCTTAAAAATGCACTTATGTCAATGCTACACACAGTGCCTCAAGAAATGACGCTCCAGCACGGCACTATATCACATCTGATATTTCATGCTGTGTTGTAGAAAAGATAAGGAATTCACCAACAGTCAATAAAGGACATCCTGGTATTTATTATAATTTCAATGCCTTACATCATTTTCAAGTGAGGATGGCCGAGTGGTCTAAGGCGCTGCGTTAAGGTCGCAGTCTCCCCTAGAGGCGTGGGTTCAAATCCCACTTCTGACAAATGCTCTCGCTTCTTCATTGGATATGTTTGTTGAAAGGTATTTGGAAACGAAGATCAGAGATGGATTTTATGTTAAGTTACAGATGTTGTAATCACAAAGAAATTAATGCATTTAAATGCTCTCGACATACCATAAAATACAAACCACTTTTGACTTAATTTTTCAACTTTGGAAACGTATTGCTGCCAGAAGTGTTTAGGTTTTGTAAGTCCAAAACATAAGGTTGGAAGGTAAACCTTGAAAACAGGCCATAAGGTAACAAAGTAATCTACCTTAAAAATGCACTTATGTCAATGCTACACACAGTGCCTCAAGAAATGACGCTCCAGCACGGCACTATATCACATCTGATATTTCATGCTGTGTTGTACAAAAGATGCGGAATTCAACAACATAGTCAATAAAGGACATCCTGGTATTTATTATAATTTCAATGCCTTACATCATTTTCAAGTCAGGATGGCCGAGTGGTCTAAGGCGCTGCGTTAAGGTCGCAGTCTCCCCTGGAGGCGTGGGTTCAATTCCCACTTCTGACAAATTGTCTCGCTTCTTCGTTGGATATGTTTGTTGAAAGGTATTTGGAAACGAAGATCAGAGATGGATTTTATGTTAAGTTACAGATGTTGTAATCACAAAGAAATTAATGCATTTAAATGCTCTCGACATACCATAAAATACAAACCACTTTTGACTTAATTTTTCAACTTTGGAAACGTATTGCTGCCAGAAGTGTTTAGGTTTTGTAAGTCCAAAACATGAGGTTGGAAGGTAAACCTTGAAAACAGGCCATAATGTAACAAAGTAATCTACCTTAAAAATGCACTTATGTCAATGCTACACACAGTGCCTCAAGAAATGACGCTCCAGCACGGCACTATATCACATCTGATATTTCATGCTGTGTTGTACAAAAGATAAGGAATTCACCAACATAGTCAATAAAGGACATCCTGGTATTTATTATAATTTCAATGCCTTACATCATTTTTAAGTCAGGATGGCCGAGTGGTCTAAGGCGCTGCGTTAAGGTCGCAGTCTCCCCTGGAGGCGTGGGTTCAAATCCCACTTCTGACAAATGGTCTCGCTTCTTCGTTGGATATGTTTGTTGAAAGGTATTTGGAAACGAAGATCAGAGATGGATTTTATGTTAAGTTACAGAAGTTGTAATCACAAAGAAATTAATGCATTTAAATGCTCTCGACATACCATAAAATACAAACCACTTTTGACTTAATTTTTCAACTTTGGAAACGTATTGCTGCCAGAAGTGTTTAGGTTTTGTAAGTCCAAAACATGAGGTTGGAAGGTAAACCTTGAAAACAGGCCATAATGTAACAAAGTAATCTACCTTAAAAATGCACTTATGTCAATGCTACACACAGTGCCTCAAGAAATGACGCTCCAGCACGGCACTATATCACATCTGATATTTCATGCTGTGTTGTACAAAAGATGCGGAATTCAACAACATAGTCAATAAAGGACATCCTGGTATTTATTATAATTTCAATGCCTTACATCATTTTCAAGTCAGGATGGCCGAGTGGTCTAAGGCGCTGCGTTAAGGTCGCAGTCTCCCCTGGAGGCGTGGGTTCAAATCCCACTTCTGACAAATGGTCTCGCTTCTTCGTTGGATATGTTTGTTGAAAGGTATTTGGAAACGAAGATCAGAGATGGATTTTATGTTAAGTTACAGAAGTTGTAATCACAAAGAAATTAATGCATTTAAATGCTCTCGACATACCATAAAATACAAACCACTTTTGACTTAATTTTTCAACTTTGGAAACGTATTGCTGCCAGAAGTGTTTAGGTTTTGTAAGTCCAAAAAATGACGTTGGAAGGTAAACCTGGAAAAAAGGCCATAATGTAACAAAGTAATCTACCTTAAAAATGCACTTATGTCAATGCTACACACAGTGCCTCAAGAAATGACGCTCCAGCACGGCACTATATCACATCTGATATTTCATGCTGTGTTGTACAAAAGATAAGGAATTCACCAACATAGTCAATAAAGGACATCCTGGTATTTATTATAATTTCAATGCCTTACATCATTTTTAAGTCAGGATGGCCGAGTGGTCTAAGGCGCTGCGTTAAGGTCGCAGTCTCCCCTGGAGGCGTGGGTTCAAATCCCACTTCTGACAAATGGTCTCGCTTCTTCGTTGGATATGTTGTTTGTTGAAAGGTATTTGGAAACGAAGATCAGAGATGGATTTTATGTTAAGTTACAGAAGTTGTAATCACAAAGAAATTAATGCATTTAAATGCTCTCGACATACCATAAAATACAAACCACTTTTGACTTAATTTTTCAACTTTGGAAACGTATTGCTGCCAGAAGTGTTTAGGTTTTGTAAGTCCAAAAAATGACGTTGGAAGGTAAACCTTGAAAAAAGGCCATAATGTAACAAAGTAATCTACCTTAAAAATGCACTTATGTCAATGCTACACACAGTGCCTCAAGAAATGACGCTCCAGCACGGCACTATATCACATCTGATATTTCATGCTGTGTTGTACAAAAGATGCGGAATTCACCAACATAGTCAATAAAGGACATCCTGGTATTTATTATAATTTCAATGCCTTACATCGATTTTAAGTCAGGATGGCCGAGTGGTCTAAGGCGCTGCGTTAAGGTCGCAGTCTCCCCTGGAGGCGTGGGTTCAAATCCCACTTCTCACAAATGGTCTCGCTTCTTCGTTGGATATGTTTGTTGAAAGGTATTTGGAAACGAAGATCAGAGATGGATTTTATGTTAAGTTACAGAAGTTGTAATCACAAAGAAATTAATGCATTTAAATGCTCTCGACATACCATAAAATACAAACCACTTTTGACTTAATTTTTCAACTTTGGAAACGTATTGCTGCCAGAAGTGTTTAGGTTTTGTAAGTCCAAAAAATGACGTTGGAAGGTAAACCTTGAAAAAAGGCCATAATGTAACAAAGTAATCTACCTTAAAAATGCACTTATGTCAATGCTACACACAGTGCCTCAAGAAATGACGCTCCAGCACGGCACTATATCACATCTGATATTTCATGCTGTGTTGTACAAAAGATAAGGAATTCAACAACATAGTCAATAAAGGACATCCTGGTATTTATTATAATTTCAATGCCTTACATCATTTTCAAGTCAGGATGGCCGAGTAGTCTAAGGCGCTGCGTTAAGGTCGCAGTCTTCCCTGGAGGCATGGGTTCAAATCCCACTTCTGACAAATGGTCTCGCTTCTTCGTTGGATATGTTGTTTGTTGAAAGGTATTTGGAAACGAAGATCAGAGATGGATTTTATGTTAAGTTACAGATGTTGTAATCACAAAGAAATTAATGCATTTAAATGCTCTCGACATACCATAAAATACAAACCACTTTTGACTTAATTTTTCAACTTTGGAAACGTATTGCTGCCAGAAGTGTTTAGGTTTTGTAAGTCCAAAACATGAGGTTGGAAGGTAAACCTTGAAAACAGGCCATAATGTAACAAAGTAATCTACCTTAAAAATGCACTTATGTCAATGCTACACACAGTGCCTCAAGAAATGACGCTCCAGCACGGCACTATATCACATCTGATATTTCATGCTGTGTTGTACAAAAGATGCGGAATTCAACAACATAGTCAATAAAGGACATCCTGGTATTTATTATAATTTCAATGCCTTACATCATTTTTAAGTCAGGATGGCCGAGTGGTCTAAGGCGCTGCGTTAAGGTCGCAGTCTCCCCTGGAGGCGTGGGTTCAAATCCCACTTCTGACAAATGGTCTCGCTTCTTCGTTGGATATGTTGTTTGTTGAAAGGTATTTGGAAACGAAGATCAGAGATGGATTTTATGTTAAGTTACAGATGTTGTAATCACAAAGAAATTAATGCATTTAAATGCTCTCGACATACCATAAAATACAAACCACTTTTGACTTAATTTTTCAACTTTGGAAACGTATTGCTGCCAGAAGTGTTTAGGTTTTGTAAGTCCAAAACATGAGGTTGGAAGGTAAACCTTGAAAACAGGCCATAATGTAACAAAGTAATCTACCTTAAAAATGCACTTATGTCAATGCTACACACAGTGCCTCAAGAAATGACGCTCCAGCACGGCACTATATCACATCTGATATTTCATGCTGTGTTGTACAAAAGATGCGGAATTCAACAACATAGTCAATAAAGGACATCCTGGTATTTATTATAATTTCAATGCCTTACATCATTTTCAAGTCAGGATGGCCGAGTGGTCTAAGGCGCTGCGTTAAGGTCGCAGTCTCCCCTGGAGGCGTGGGTTCAATTCCCACTTCTGACAAATGGTCTCGCTTCTTCGTTGGATATGTTTGTTGAAAGGTATTTGGAAACGAAGATCAGAGATGGATTTTATGTTAAGTTACAGATGTTGTAATCACAAAGAAATTAATGCATTTAAATGCTCTCGACATACCATAAAATACAAACCACTTTTGACTTAATTTTTCAACTTTGGAAACGTATTGCTGCCAGAAGTGTTTAGGTTTTGTAAGTCCAAAACATGAGGTTGGAAGGTAAACCTTGAAAACAGGCCATAATGTAACAAAGTAATCTACCTTAAAAATGCACTTATGTCAATGCTACACACAGTGCCTCAAGAAATGACGCTCCAGCACGGCACTATATCACATCTGATATTTCATGCTGTGTTGTACAAAAGATAAGGAATTCACCAACATAGTCAATAAAGGACATCCTGGTATTTATTATAATTTCAATGCCTTACATCATTTTTAAGTCAGGATGGCCGAGTGGTCTAAGGCGCTGCGTTAAGGTCGCAGTCTCCCCTGGAGGCGTGGGTTCAAATCCCACTTCTGACAAATGGTCTCGCTTCTTCGTTGGATATGTTTGTTGAAAGGTATTTGGAAACGAAGATCAGAGATGGATTTTATGTTAAGTTACAGAAGTTGTAATCACAAAGAAATTAATGCATTTAAATGCTCTCGACATACCATAAAATACAAACCACTTTTGACTTAATTTTTCAACTTTGGAAACGTATTGCTGCCAGAAGTGTTTAGGTTTTGTATGTCCAAAACATGAGGTTGGAAGGTAAACCTTGAAAACAGGCCATAATGTAACAAAGTAATCTACCTTAAAAATGCACTTATGTCAATGCTACACACAGTGCCTCAAGAAATGACGCTCCAGCACGGCACTATATCACATCTGATATTTCATGCTGTGTTGTACAAAAGATGCGGAATTCAACAACATAGTCAATAAAGGACATCCTGGTATTTATTATAATTTCAATGCCTTACATCATTTTCAAGTCAGGATGGCCGAGTGGTCTAAGGCGCTGCGTTAAGGTCGCAGTCTCCCCTGGAGGCGTGGGTTCAAATCCCACTTCTGACAAATGGTCTCGCTTCTTCGTTGGATATGTTTGTTGAAAGGTATTTGGAAACGAAGATCAGAGATGGATTTTATGTTAAGTTACAGAAGTTGTAATCACAAAGAAATTAATGCATTTAAATGCTCTCGACATACCATAAAATACAAACCACTTTTGACTTAATTTTTCAACTTTGGAAACGTATTGCTGCCAGAAGTGTTTAGGTTTTGTAAGTCCAAAAAATGACGTTGGAAGGTAAACCTGGAAAAAAGGCCATAATGTAACAAAGTAATCTACCTTAAAAATGCACTTATGTCAATGCTACACACAGTGCCTCAAGAAATGACGCTCCAGCACGGCACTATATCACATCTGATATTTCATGCTGTGTTGTACAAAAGATAAGGAATTCACCAACATAGTCAATAAAGGACATCCTGGTATTTATTATAATTTCAATGCCTTACATCATTTTTAAGTCAGGATGGCCGAGTGGTCTAAGGCGCTGCGTTAAGGTCGCAGTCTCCCCTGGAGGCGTGGGTTCAAATCCCACTTCTGACAAATGGTCTCGCTTCTTCGTTGGATATGTTGTTTGTTGAAAGGTATTTGGAAACGAAGATCAGAGATGGATTTTATGTTAAGTTACAGAAGTTGTAATCACAAAGAAATTAATGCATTTAAATGCTCTCGACATACCATAAAATACAAACCACTTTTGACTTAATTTTTCAACTTTGGAAACGTATTGCTGCCAGAAGTGTTTAGGTTTTGTAAGTCCAAAAAATGACGTTGGAAGGTAAACCTTGAAAAAAGGCCATAATGTAACAAAGTAATCTACCTTAAAAATGCACTTATGTCAATGCTACACACAGTGCCTCAAGAAATGACGCTCCAGCACGGCACTATATCACATCTGATATTTCATGCTGTGTTGTACAAAAGATAAGGAATTCACCAACATAGTCAATAAAGGACATCCTGGTATTTATTATAATTTCAATGCCTTACATCGATTTTAAGTCAGGATGGCCGAGTGGTCTAAGGCGCTGCGTTAAGGTCGCAGTCTCCCCTGGAGGCGTGGGTTCAAATCCCACTTCTCACAAATGGTCTCGCTTCTTCGTTGGATATGTTTGTTGAAAGGTATTTGGAAACGAAGATCAGAGATGGATTTTATGTTAAGTTACAGAAGTTGTAATCACAAAGAAATTAATGCATTTAAATGCTCTCGACATACCATAAAATACAAACCACTTTTGACTTAATTTTTCAACTTTGGAAACGTATTGCTGCCAGAAGTGTTTAGGTTTTGTAAGTCCAAAAAATGACGTTGGAAGGTAAACCTTGAAAAAAGGCCATAATGTAACAAAGTAATCTACCTTAAAAATGCACTTATGTCAATGCTACACACAGTGCCTCAAGAAATGACGCTCCAGCACGGCACTATATCACATCTGATATTTCATGCTGTGTTGTACAAAAGATAAGGAATTCAACAACATAGTCAATAAAGGACATCCTGGTATTTATTATAATTTCAATGCCTTACATCATTTTCAAGTCAGGATGGCCGAGTAGTCTAAGGCGCTGCGTTAAGGTCGCAGTCTTCCCTGGAGGCGTGGGTTCAAATCCCACTTCTGACAAATGGTCTCGCTTCTTCGTTGGATATGTTGTTTGTTGAAAGGTATTTGGAAACGAAGATCAGAGATGGATTTTATGTTAAGTTACAGATGTTGTAATCACAAAGAAATTAATGCATTTAAATGCTCTCGACATACCATAAAATACAAACCACTTTTGACTTAATTTTTCAACTTTGGAAACGTATTGCTGCCAGAAGTGTTTAGGTTTTGTAAGTCCAAAAAATGACGTTGGAAGGTAAACCTTGAAAAAAGGCCATAATGTAACAAAGTAATCTACCTTAAAAATGCACTTATGTCAATGCTACACACAGTGCCTCAAGAAATGACGCTCCAGCACGGCACTATATCACATCTGATATTTCATGCTGTGTTGTACAAAAGATAAGGAATTCAACAACATAGTCAATAAAGGACATCCTGGTATTTATTATAATTTCAATGCCTTACATCATTTTCAAGTCAGGATGGCCGAGTAGTCTAAGGCGCTGCGTTAAGGTCGCAGTCTTCCCTGGAGGCGTGGGTTCAAATCCCACTTCTGACAAATGGTCTCGCTTCTTCGTTGGATATGTTGTTTGTTGAAAGGTATTTGGAAACGAAGATCAGAGATGGATTTTATGTTAAGTTACAGATGTTGTAATCACAAAGAAATTAATGCATTTAAATGCTCTCGACATACCATAAAATACAAACCACTTTTGACTTAATTTTTCAACTTTGGAAACGTATTGCTGCCAGAAGTGTTTAGGTTTTGTAAGTCCAAAACATGAGGTTGGAAGGTAAACCTTGAAAACAGGCCATAATGTAACAAAGTAATCTACCTTAAAAATGCACTTATGTCAATGCTACACACAGTGCCTCAAGAAATGACGCTCCAGCACGGCACTATATCACATCTGATATTTCATGCTGTGTTGTACAAAATATGCGGAATTCACCAACATAGTCAATAAAGGACATCCTGGTATTTATTATAATTTCAATGCCTTACATCGATTTTAAGTCAGGATGGCCGAGTGGTCTAAGGCGCTGCGTTAAGGTCGCAGTCTCCCCTGGAGGCGTGGGTTCAAATCCCACTTCTGACAAATGGTCTCGCTTCTTCGTTGGATATGTTTGTTGAAAGGTATTTGGAAACGAAGATCAGAGATGGATTTTATGTTAAGTTACAGAAGTTGTAATCACAAAGAAATTAATGCATTTAAATGCTCTCGACATACCATAAAATACAAACCACTTTTGACTTAATTTTTCAACTTTGGAAACGTATTGCTGCCAGAAGTGTTTAGGTTTTGTAAGTCCAAAAAATGACGTTGGAAGGTAAACCTTGAAAACAGGCCATAATGTAACAAAGTAATCTACCTTAAAAATGCACTTATGTCAATGCTACACACAGTGCCTCAAGAAATGACGCTCCAGCACGGCACTATATCACATCTGATATTTCATGCTGTGTTGTACAAAAGATGCGGAATTCAACAACATAGTCAATAAAGGACATCCTGGTATTTATTATAATTTCAATGCCTTACATCATTTTTAAGTCAGGATGGCCGAGTGGTCTAAGGCGCTGCGTTAAGGTCGCAGTCTCCCCTGGAGGCGTGGGTTCAAATCCCACTTCTGACAAATGGTCTCGCTTCTTCGTTGGATATGTTGTTTGTTGAAAGGTATTTGGAATCGAAGATCAGAGATGGATTTTATGTTAAGTTACAGATGTTGTAATCACACAGAAATTAATGCATTTAAATGCTCTCGACATACCATAAAATACAAACCACTTTTGACTTAATTTTTCAACTTTGGAAACGTATTGCTGCCAGAAGTGTTTAGGTTTTGTAAGTCCAAAACATGAGGTTGGAAGGTAAACCTTGAAAACAGGCCATAATGTAACAAAGTAATCTACCTTAAAAATGCACTTATGTCAATGCTACACACAGTGCCTCAAGAAATGACGCTCCAGCACGGCACTATATCACATCTGATATTTCATGCTGTGTTGTACAAAAGATAAGGAATTCACCAACATAGTCAATAAAGGACATCCTGGTATTTATTATAATTTCAATGCCTTACATCGATTTTAAGTCAGGATGGCCGAGTGGTCTAAGGCGCTGCGTTAAGGTCGCAGTCTCCCCTGGAGGCGTGGGTTCAAATCCCACTTCTGACAAATGGTCTCGCTTCTTCGTTGGATATGTTTGTTGAAAGGTATTTGGAAACGAAGATCAGAGATGGATTTTATGTTAAGTTACAGAAGTTGTAATCACAAAGAAATTAATGCATTTAAATGCTCTCGACATACCATAAAATACAAACCACTTTTGACTTAATTTTTCAACTTTGGAAACCTATTGCTGCCAGAAGTGTTTAGGTTTTGTAAGTCCAAAAAATGACGTTGGAAGGTAAACCTGGAAAAAAGGCCATAATGTAACAAAGTAATCTACCTTAAAAATGCACTTATGTCAATGCTACACACAGTGCCTCAAGAAATGACGCTCCAGCACGGCACTATATCACATCTGATATTTCATGCTGTGTTGTAGAAAAGATAAGGAATTCACCAACAGTCAATAAAGGACATCCTGGTATTTATTATAATTTCAATGCCTTACATCATTTTCAAGTGAAGATGGCCGAGTGGTCTAAGGCGCTGCGTTAAGGTCGCAGTCTCCCCTAGAGGCGTGGGTTCAAATCCCACTTCTGACAAATGCTCTCGCTTCTTCATTGGATATGTTTGTTGAAAGGAATTTGGAAACGAAGATCAGAGATGGATTTTATGTTAAGTTACAGATGTTGTAATCACAAAGAAATTAATGCATTTAAATGCTCTCGACATACCATAAAATACAAACCACTTTTGACTTAATTTTTCAACTTTGGAAACGTATTGCTGCCAGAAGTGTTTAGGTTTTGTAAGTCCAAAACATGAGGTTGGAAGGTAAACCTTGAAAACAGGCCATAATGTAACAAAGTAATCTACCTTAAAAATGCACTTATGTCAATGCTACACACAGTGCCTCAAGAAATGACGCTCCAGCACGGCACTATATCACATCTGATATTTCATGCTGTGTTGTACAAAAGATAAGGAATTCACCAACATAGTCAATAAAGGACATCCTGGTATTTATTATAATTTCAATGCCTTACATCATTTTTAAGTCAGGATGGCCGAGTGGTCTAAGGCGCTGCGTTAAGGTCGCAGTCTCCCCTGGAGGCGTGGGTTCAAATCCCACTTCTGACAAATGGTCTCGCTTCTTCGTTGGATATGTTGTTTGTTGAAAGGTATTTGGAAACGAAGATCAGAGATGGATTTTATGTTAAGTTACAGATGCTGTAATCACAAAGAAATTAATGCATTTAAATGCTCTCGACATACCATAAAATACAAACCACTTTTGACTTAATTTTTCAACTTTGGAAACGTATTGCTGCCAGAAGTGTTTAGGTTTTGTAAGTCCAAAACATGAGGTTGGAAGGTAAACCTTGAAAACAGGCCATAATGTAACAAAGTAATCTACCTTAAAAATGCACTTATGTCAATGCTACACACAGTGCCTCAAGAAATGACGCTCCAGCACGGCACTATATCACATCTGATATTTCATGCTGTGTTGTACAAAAGATAAGGAATTCACCAACATAGTCAATAAAGGACATCCTGGTATTTATTATAATTTCAATGCCTTACATCATTTTTAAGTCAGGATGGCCGAGTGGTCTAAGGCGCTGCGTTAAGGTCGCAGTCTCCCCTGGAGGCGTGGGTTCAAATCCCACTTCTGACAAATGGTCTCGCTTCTTCGTTGGATATGTTGTTTGTTGAAAGGTATTTGGAAACGAAGATCAGAGATGGATTTTATGTTAAGTTACAGATGTTGTAATCACACAGAAATTAATGCATTTAAATGCTCTCGACATACCATAAAATACAAACCACTTTTGACTTAATTTTTCAACTTTGGAAACGTATTGCTGCCAGAAGTGTTTAGGTTTTGTAAGTCCAAAACATGAGGTTGGAAGGTAAACCTTGAAAACAGGCCATAATGTAACAAAGTAATCTACCTTAAAAATGCACTTATGTCAATGCTACACACAGTGCCTCAAGAAATGACGCTCCAGCACGGCACTATATCACATCTGATATTTCATGCTGTGTTGTACAAAAGATAAGGAATTCACCAACATAGTCAATAAAGGACATCCTGGTATTTATTATAATTTCAATGCCTTACATCGATTTTAAGTCAGGATGGCCGAGTGGTCTAAGGCGCTGCGTTAAGGTCGCAGTCTCCCCTGGAGGCGTGGGTTCAAATCCCACTTCTGACAAATGGTCTCGCTTCTTCGTTGGATATGTTTGTTGAAAGGTATTTGGAAACGAAGATCAGAGATGGATTTTATGTTAAGTTACAGAAGTTGTAATCACAAAGAAATTAATGCATTTAAATGCTCTCGACATACCATAAAATACAAACCACTTTTGACTTAATTTTTCAACTTTGGAAACCTATTGCTGCCAGAAGTGTTTAGGTTTTGTAAGTCCAAAAAATGACGTTGGAAGGTAAACCTGGAAAAAAGGCCATAATGTAACAAAGTAATCTACCTTAAAAATGCACTTATGTCAATGCTACACACAGTGCCTCAAGAAATGACGCTCCAGCACGGCACTATATCACATCTGATATTTCATGCTGTGTTGTAGAAAAGATAAGGAATTCACCAACAGTCAATAAAGGACATCCTGGTATTTATTATAATTTCAATGCCTTACATCATTTTCAAGTGAGGATGGCCGAGTGGTCTAAGGCGCTGCGTTAAGGTCGCAGTCTCCCCTGGAGGCGTGGGTTCAAATCCCACTTCTGACAAATGGTCTCGCTTCTTCGTTGGATATGTTTGTTGAAAGGTATTTGGAAACGAAGATCAGAGATGGATTTTATGTTAAGTTACAGAAGTTGTAATCACAAAGAAATTAATGCATTTAAATGCTCTCGACATACCATAAAATACAAACCACTTTTGACTTAATTTTTCAACTTTGGAAACCTATTGCTGCCAGAAGTGTTTAGGTTTTGTAAGTCCAAAAAATGACGTTGGAAGGTAAACCTGGAAAAAAGGCCATAATGTAACAAAGTAATCTACCTTAAAAATGCACTTATGTCAATGCTACACACAGTGCCTCAAGAAATGACGCTCCAGCACGGCACTATATCACATCTGATATTTCATGCTGTGTTGTAGAAAAGATAAGGAATTCACCAACATAGTCAATAAAGGACATCCTGGTATTTATTATAATTTCAATGCCTTACATCGATTTTAAGTCAGGATGGCCGAGTGGTCTAAGGCGCTGCGTTAAGGTCGCAGTCTCCCCTGGAGGCGTGGGTTCAAATCCCACTTCTGACAAATGGTCTCGCTTCTTCGTTGGATATGTTGTTTGTTGAAAGGTATTTGGAAACGAAGATCAGAGATGGATTTTATGTTAAGTTACAGATGTTGTAATCACAAAGAAATTAATGCATTTAAATGCTCTCGACATACCATAAAATACAAACCACTTTTGACTTAATTTTTCAACTTTGGAAACGTATTGCTGCCAGAAGTGTTTAGGTTTTGTAAGTCCAAAACATGAGGTTGGAAGGTAAACCTTGAAAACAGGCCATAATGTAACAAAGTAATCTACCTTAAAAATGCACTTATGTCAATGCTACACACAGTGCCTCAAGAAATGACGCTCCAGCACGGCACTATATCACATCTGATATTTCATGCTGTGTTGTACAAAAGATAAGGAATTCACCAACATAGTCAATAAAGGACATCCTGGTATTTATTATAATTTCAATGCCTTACATCGATTTTAAGTCAGGATGGCCGAGTGGTCTAAGGCGCTGCGTTAAGGTCGCAGTCTCCCCTGGAGGCGTGGGTTCAAATCCCACTTCTGACAAATGGTCTCGCTTCTTCGTTGGATATGTTTGTTGAAAGGTATTTGGAAACGAAGATCAGAGATGGATTTTATGTTAAGTTACAGAAGTTGTAATCACAAAGAAATTAATGCATTTAAATGCTCTCGACATACCATAAAATACAAACCACTTTTGACTTAATTTTTCAACTTTGGAAACCTATTGCTGCCAGAAGTGTTTAGGTTTTGTAAGTCCAAAAAATGACGTTGGAAGGTAAACCTGGAAAAAAGGCCATAATGTAACAAAGTAATCTACCTTAAAAATGCACTTATGTCAATGCTACACACAGTGCCTCAAGAAATGACGCTCCAGCACGGCACTATATCACATCTGATATTTCATGCTGTGTTGTAGAAAAGATAAGGAATTCACCAACAGTCAATAAAGGACATCCTGGTATTTATTATAATTTCAATGCCTTACATCATTTTCAAGTGAGGATGGCCGAGTGGTCTAAGGCGCTGCGTTAAGGTCGCAGTCTCCCCTGGAGGCGTGGGTTCAAATCCCACTTCTGACAAATGGTCTCGCTTCTTCGTTGGATATGTTTGTTGAAAGGTATTTGGAAACGAAGATCAGAGATGGATTTTATGTTAAGTTACAGAAGTTGTAATCACAAAGAAATTAATGCATTTAAATGCTCTCGACATACCATAAAATACAAACCACTTTTGACTTAATTTTTCAACTTTGGAAACGTATTGCTGCCAGAAGTGTTTAGGTTTTGTAAGTCCAAAAAATGACGTGGGAAGGTAAACCTGGAAAAAAGGCCATAATGTAACAAAGTAATCTACCTTAAAAATGCACTTATGTCAATGCTACACACAGTGCCTCAAGAAATGACGCTCCAGCACGGCACTATATCACATCTGATATTTCATGCTGTGTTGTACAAAAGATAAGGAATTCACCAACATAGTCAATAAAGGACATCCTGGTATTTATTATAATTTCAATGCCTTACATCGATTTTAAGTCAGGATGGCCGAGTGGTCTAAGGCGCTGCGTTAAGGTTGCAGTCTCCCCTGGAGGCGTGGGTTCAAATCCCACTTCTGACAAATGGTCTCGCTTCTTCGTTGGATATGTTTGTTGAAAGGTATTTGGAAACGAAGATCAGAGATGGATTTTATGTTAAGTTACAGAAGTTGTAATCACAAAGAAATTAATGCATTTAAATGCTCTCGACATACCATAAAATACAAACCACTTTTGACTTAATTTTTCAACTTTGGAAACCTATTGCTGCCAGAAGTGTTTAGGTTTTGTAAGTCCAAAAAATGACGTTGGAAGGTAAACCTGGAAAAAAGGCCATAATGTAACAAAGTAATCTACCTTAAAAATGCACTTATGTCAATGCTACACACAGTGCCTCAAGAAATGACGCTCCAGCACGGCACTATATCACATCTGATATTTCATGCTGTGTTGTAGAAAAGATAAGGAATTCACCAACAGTCAATAAAGGACATCCTGGTATTTATTATAATTTCAATGCCTTACATCATTTTCAAGTGAGGATGGCCGAGTGGTCTAAGGCGCTGCGTTAAGGTCGCAGTCTCCCCTGGAGGCGTGGGTTCAAATCCCACTTCTGACAAATGGTCTCGCTTCTTCGTTGGATATGTTTGTTGAAAGGTATTTGGAAACAAAGATCAGAGATGGATTTTATGTTAAGTTACAGATGTTGTAATAACACAGAAATTAATGCATTTAAATGCTCTCGACATACCATAAAATACAAACCACTTTTGACTTAATTTTTCAACTTTGGAAACGTATTGCTGCCAGAAGTGTTTAGGTTTTGTAAGTCCAAAACATGAGGTTGGAAGGTAAACCTTGAAAACAGGCCATAATGTAACAAAGTAATCTACCTTAAAAATGCACTTATGTCAATGCTACACACAGTGCCTCAAGAAATGACGCTCCAGCACGGCACTATATCACATCTGATATTTCATGCTGTGTTGTACAAAAGATAAGGAATTCACCAACATAGTCAATAAAGGACATCCTGGTATTTATTATAATTTCAATGCCTTACATCGATTTTAAGTCAGGATGGCCGAGTGGTCTAAGGCGCTGCGTTAAGGTCGCAGTCTCCCCTGGAGGCGTGGGTTCAAATCCCACTTCTGACAAATGGTCTCGCTTCTTCGTTGGATATGTTTGTTGAAAGGTATTTGGAAACGAAGATCAGAGATGGTTTTTATGTTAAGTTACAGAAGTTGTAATCACAAAGAAATTAATGCATTTAAATGCTCTCGACATACCATAAAATACAAACCACTTTTGACTTAATTTTTCAACTTTGGAAACGTATTGCTGCCAGAAGTGTTTAGGTTTTGTAAGTCCAAAAAATGACGTGGGAAGGTAAACCTGGAAAAAAGGCCATAATGTAACAAAGTAATCTACCTTAAAAATGCACTTATGTCAATGCTACACACAGTGCCTCAAGAAATGACGCTCCAGCACGGCACTATATCACATCTGATATTTCATGCTGTGTTGTAGAAAAGATAAGGAATTCACCAACAGTCAATAAAGGACATCCTGGTATTTATTATAATTTCAATGCCTTACATCATTTTCAAGTGAGGATGGCCGAGTGGTCTAAGGCGCTGCGTTAAGGTCGCAGTCTCCCCTAGAGGCGTGGGTTCAAATCCCACTTCTGACAAATGCTCTCGCTTCTTCATTGGATATGTTTGTTGAAAGGTATTTGGAAACGAAGATCAGAGATGGATTTTATGTTAAGTTACAGAAGTTGTAATCACAAAGAAATTAATGCATTTAAATGCTCTCGACATACCATAAAATACAAACCACTTTTGACTTAATTTTTCAACTTTGGAAACGTATTGCTGCCAGAAGTGTTTAGGTTTTGTAAGTCCAAAAAATGACGTTGGAAGGTAAACCTGGAAAAAAGGCCATAATGTAACAAAGTAATCTACCTTAAAAATGCACTTATGTCAATGCTACACACAGTGCCTCAAGAAATGACGCTCCAGCACGGCACTATATCACATCTGATATTTCATGCTGTGTTGTAGAAAAGATAAGGAATTCACCAACAGTCAATAAAGGACATCCTGGTATTTATTATAATTTCAATGCCTTACATCATTTTCAAGTGAGGATGGCCGAGTGGTCTAAGGCGCTGCGTTAAGGTCGCAGTCTCCCCTGGAGGCGTGGGTTCAAATCCCACTTCTGACAAATGGTCTCGCTTCTTCGTTGGATATGTTTGTTGAAAGGTATTTGGAAACGAAGATCAGAGATGGATTTTATGTTAAGTTACAGAAGTTGTAATCACAAAGAAATTAATGCATTTAAATGCTCTCGACATACCATAAAATACAAACCACTTTTGACTTAATTTTTCAACTTTGGAAACGTATTGCTGCCAGAAGTGTTTAGGTTTTGTAAGTCCAAAAAATGACGTGGGAAGGTAAACCTGGAAAAAAGGCCATAATGTAACAAAGTAATCTACCTTAAAAATGCACTTATGTCAATGCTACACACAGTGCCTCAAGAAATGACGCTCCAGCACGGCACTATATCACATCTGATATTTCATGCTGTGTTGTACAAAAGATAAGGAATTCACCAACATAGTCAATAAAGGACATCCTGGTATTTATTATAATTTCAATGCCTTACATCGATTTTAAGTCAGGATGGCCGAGTGGTCTAAGGCGCTGCGTTAAGGTTGCAGTCTCCCCTGGAGGCGTGGGTTCAAATCCCACTTCTGACAAATGGTCTCGCTTCTTCGTTGGATATGTTTGTTGAAAGGTATTTGGAAACGAAGATCAGAGATGGATTTTATGTTAAGTTACAGAAGTTGTAATCACAAAGAAATTAATGCATTTAAATGCTCTCGACATACCATAAAATACAAACCACTTTTGACTTAATTTTTCAACTTTGGAAACCTATTGCTGCCAGAAGTGTTTAGGTTTTGTAAGTCCAAAAAATGACGTTGGAAGGTAAACCTGGAAAAAAGGCCATAATGTAACAAAGTAATCTACCTTAAAAATGCACTTATGTCAATGCTACACACAGTGCCTCAAGAAATGACGCTCCAGCACGGCACTATATCACATCTGATATTTCATGCTGTGTTGTAGAAAAGATAAGGAATTCACCAACAGTCAATAAAGGACATCCTGGTATTTATTATAATTTCAATGCCTTACATCATTTTCAAGTGAGGATGGCCGAGTGGTCTAAGGCGCTGCGTTAAGGTCGCAGTCTCCCCTGGAGGCGTGGGTTCAAATCCCACTTCTGACAAATGGTCTCGCTTCTTCGTTGGATATGTTTGTTGAAAGGTATTTGGAAACAAAGATCAGAGATGGATTTTATGTTAAGTTACAGATGTTGTAATCACACAGAAATTAATGCATTTAAATGCTCTCGACATACCATAAAATACAAACCACTTTTGACTTAATTTTTCAACTTTGGAAACGTATTGCTGCCAGAAGTGTTTAGGTTTTGTAAGTCCAAAACATGAGGTTGGAAGGTAAACCTTGAAAACAGGCCATAATGTAACAAAGTAATCTACCTTAAAAATGCACTTATGTCAATGCTACACACAGTGCCTCAAGAAATGACGCTCCAGCACGGCACTATATCACATCTGATATTTCATGCTGTGTTGTACAAAAGATAAGGAATTCACCAACATAGTCAATAAAGGACATCCTGGTATTTATTATAATTTCAATGCCTTACATCGATTTTAAGTCAGGATGGCCGAGTGGTCTAAGGCGCTGCGTTAAGGTCGCAGTCTCCCCTGGAGGCGTGGGTTCAAATCCCACTTCTGACAAATGGTCTCGCTTCTTCGTTGGATATGTTTGTTGAAAGGTATTTGGAAACGAAGATCAGAGATGGTTTTTATGTTAAGTTACAGAAGTTGTAATCACAAAGAAATTAATGCATTTAAATGCTCTCGACATACCATAAAATACAAACCACTTTTGACTTAATTTTTCAACTTTGGAAACGTATTGCTGCCAGAAGTGTTTAGGTTTTGTAAGTCCAAAAAATGACGTGGGAAGGTAAACCTGGAAAAAAGGCCATAATGTAACAAAGTAATCTACCTTAAAAATGCACTTATGTCAATGCTACACACAGTGCCTCAAGAAATGACGCTCCAGCACGGCACTATATCACATCTGATATTTCATGCTGTGTTGTAGAAAAGATAAGGAATTCACCAACAGTCAATAAAGGACATCCTGGTATTTATTATAATTTCAATGCCTTACATCATTTTCAAGTGAGGATGGCCGAGTGGTCTAAGGCGCTGCGTTAAGGTCGCAGTCTCCCCTAGAGGCGTGGGTTCAAATCCCACTTCTGACAAATGCTCTCGCTTCTTCATTGGATATGTTTGTTGAAAGGTATTTGGAAACGAAGATCAGAGATGGATTTTATGTTAAGTTACAGATGTTGTAATCACAAAGAAATTAATGCATTTAAATGCTCTCGACATACCATAAAATACAAACCACTTTTGACTTAATTTTTCAACTTTGGAAACGTATTGCTGCCAGAAGTGTTTAGGTTTTGTAAGTCCAAAACATAAGGTTGGAAGGTAAACCTTGAAAACAGGCCATAATGTAACAAAGTAATCTACCTTAAAAATGCACTTATGTCAATGCTACACACAGTGCCTCAAGAAATGACGCTCCAGCACGGCACTATATCACATCTGATATTTCATGCTGTGTTGTACAAAAGATGCGGAATTCAACAACATAGTCAATAAAGGACATCCTGGTATTTATTATAATTTCAATGCCTTACATCATTTTCAAGTCAGGATGGCCGAGTGGTCTAAGGCGCTGCGTTAAGGTCGCAGTCTCCCCTGGAGGCGTGGGTTCAAATCCCACTTCTGACAAATGGTCTCGCTTCTTCGTTGGATATGTTTGTTGAAAGGTATTTGGAAACGAAGATCAGAGATGGATTTTATGTTAAGTTACAGAAGTTGTAATCACAAAGAAATTAATGCATTTAAATGCTCTCGACATACCATAAAATACAAACCACTTTTGACTTAATTTTTCAACTTTGGAAACGTATTGCTGCCAGAAGTGTTTAGGTTTTGTAAGTCCAAAAAATGACGTGGGAAGGTAAACCTGGAAAAAAGGCCATAATGTAACAAAGTAATCTACCTTAAAAATGCACTTATGTCAATGCTACACACAGTGCCTCAAGAAATGACGCTCCAGCACGGCACTATATCACATCTGATATTTCATGCTGTGTTGTACAAAAGATAAGGAATTCACCAACATAGTCAATAAAGGACATCCTGGTATTTATTATAATTTCAATGCCTTACATCGATTTTAAGTCAGGATGGCCGAGTGGTCTAAGGCGCTGCGTTAAGGTCGCAGTCTCCCCTGGAGGCGTGGGTTCAAATCCCACTTCTGACAAATGGTCTCGCTTCTTCGTTGGATATGTTTGTTGAAAGGTATTTGGAAACGAAGATCAGAGATGGATTTTATGTTAAGTTACAGAAGTTGTAATCACAAAGAAATTAATGCATTTAAATGCTCTCGACATACCATAAAATACAAACCACTTTTGACTTAATTTTTCAACTTTGGAAACCTATTGCTGCCAGAAGTGTTTAGGTTTTGTAAGTCCAAAAAATGACGTTGGAAGGTAAACCTGGAAAAAAGGCCATAATGTAACAAAGTAATCTACCTTAAAAATGCACTTATGTCAATGCTACACACAGTGCCTCAAGAAATGACGCTCCAGCACGGCACTATATCACATCTGATATTTCATGCTGTGTTGTAGAAAAGATAAGGAATTCACCAACAGTCAATAAAGGACATCCTGGTATTTATTATAATTTCAATGCCTTACATCATTTTCAAGTGAGGATGGCCGAGTGGTCTAAGGCGCTGCGTTAAGGTCGCAGTCTCCCCTGGAGGCGTGGGTTCAAATCCCACTTCTGACAAATGGTCTTGCTTCTTCGTTGGATATGTTTGTTGAAAGGTATTTGGAAACGAAGATCAGAGATGGATTTTATGTTAAGTTACAGATGTTGTAATCACACAGAAATTAATGCATTTAAATGCTCTCGACATACCATAAAATACAAACCACTTTTGACTTAATTTTTCAACTTTGGAAACGTATTGCTGCCAGAAGTGTTTAGGTTTTGTAAGTCCAAAACATGAGGTTGGAAGGTAAACCTTGAAAACAGGCCATAATGTAACAAAGTAATCTACCTTAAAAATGCACTTATGTCAATGCTACACACAGTGCCTCAAGAAATGACGCTCCAGCACGGCACTATATCACATCTGATATTTCATGCTGTGTTGTACAAAAGATAAGGAATTCACCAACATAGTCAATAAAGGACATCCTGGTATTTATTATAATTTCAATGCCTTACATCGATTTTAAGTCAGGATGGCCGAGTGGTCTAAGGCGCTGCGTTAAGGTCGCAGTCTCCCCTGGAGGCGTGGGTTCAAATCCCACTTCTGACAAATGGTCTCGCTTCTTCGTTGGATATGTTTGTTGAAAGGTATTTGGAAACGAAGATCAGAGATGGTTTTTATGTTAAGTTACAGAAGTTGTAATCACAAAGAAATTAATGCATTTAAATGCTCTCGACATACCATAAAATACAAACCACTTTTGACTTAATTTTTCAACTTTGGAAACGTATTGCTGCCAGAAGTGTTTAGGTTTTGTAAGTCCAAAAAATGACGTGGGAAGGTAAACCTGGAAAAAAGGCCATAATGTAACAAAGTAATCTACCTTAAAAATGCACTTATGTCAATGCTACACACAGTGCCTCAAGAAATGACGCTCCAGCACGGCACTATATCACATCTGATATTTCATGCTGTGTTGTAGAAAAGATAAGGAATTCACCAACAGTCAATAAAGGACATCCTGGTATTTATTATAATTTCAATGCCTTACATCATTTTCAAGTGAGGATGGCCGAGTGGTCTAAGGCACTGCGTTAAGGTCGCAGTCTCCCCTAGAGGCGTGGGTTCAAATCCCACTTCTGACAAATGCTCTCGCTTCTTCATTGGATATGTTTGTTGAAAGGTATTTGGAAACGAAGATCAGAGATGGATTTTATGTTAAGTTACAGATGTTGTAATCACAAAGAAATTAATGCATTTAAATGCTCTCGACATACCATAAAATACAAACCACTTTTGACTTAATTTTTCAACTTTGGAAACGTATTGCTGCCAGAAGTGTTTAGGTTTTGTAAGTCCAAAACATAAGGTTGGAAGGTAAACCTTGAAAACAGGCCATAATGTAACAAAGTAATCTACCTTAAAAATGCACTTATGTCAATGCTACACACAGTGCCTCAAGAAATGACGCTCCAGCACGGCACTATATCACATCTGATATTTCATGCTGTGTTGTACAAAAGATGCGGAATTCAACAACATAGTCAATAAAGGACATCCTGGTATTTATTATAATTTCAATGCCTTACATCATTTTCAAGTCAGGATGGCCGAGTGGTCTAAGGCGCTGCGTTAAGGTCGCAGTCTCCCCTGGAGGCGTGGGTTCAATTCCCACTTCTGACAAATGGTCTCGCTTCTTCGTTGGATATGTTTGTTGAAAGGTATTTGGAAACGAAGATCAGAGATGGATTTTATGTTAAGTTACAGATGTTGTAATCACAAAGAAATTAATGCATTTAAATGCTCTCGACATACCATAAAATACAAACCACTTTTGACTTAATTTTTCAACTTTGGAAACGTATTGCTGCCAGAAGTGTTTAGGTTTTGTAAGTCCAAAACATGAGGTTGGAAGGTAAACCTTGAAAACAGGCCATAATGTAACAAAGTAATCTACCTTAAAAATGCACTTATGTCAATGCTACACACAGTGCCTCAAGAAATGACGCTCCAGCACGGCACTATATCACATCTGATATTTCATGCTGTGTTGTACAAAAGATAAGGAATTCACCAACATAGTCAATAAAGGACATCCTGGTATTTATTATAATTTCAATGCCTTACATCATTTTTAAGTCAGGATGGCCGAGTGGTCTAAGGCGCTGCGTTAAGGTCGCAGTCTCCCCTGGAGGCGTGGGTTCAAATCCCACTTCTGACAAATGGTCTCGCTTCTTCGTTGGATATGTTTGTTGAAAGGTATTTGGAAACGAAGATCAGAGATGGATTTTATGTTAAGTTACAGAAGTTGTAATCACAAAGAAATTAATGCATTTAAATGCTCTCGACATACCATAAAATACAAACCACTTTTGACTTAATTTTTCAACTTTGGAAACGTATTGCTGCCAGAAGTGTTTAGGTTTTGTAAGTCCAAAACATGAGGTTGGAAGGTAAACCTTGAAAACAGGCCATAATGTAACAAAGTAATCTACCTTAAAAATGCACTTATGTCAATGCTACACACAGTGCCTCAAGAAATGACGCTCCAGCACGGCACTATATCACATCTGATATTTCATGCTGTGTTGTACAAAAGATGCGGAATTCAACAACATAGTCAATAAAGGACATCCTGGTATTTATTATAATTTCAATGCCTTACATCATTTTCAAGTCAGGATGGCCGAGTGGTCTAAGGCGCTGCGTTAAGGTCGCAGTCTCCCCTGGAGGCGTGGGTTCAAATCCCACTTCTGACAAATGGTCTCGCTTCTTCGTTGGATATGTTTGTTGAAAGGTATTTGGAAACGAAGATCAGAGATGGATTTTATGTTAAGTTACAGAAGTTGTAATCACAAAGAAATTAATGCATTTAAATGCTCTCGACATACCATAAAATACAAACCACTTTTGACTTAATTTTTCAACTTTGGAAACGTATTGCTGCCAGAAGTGTTTAGGTTTTGTAAGTCCAAAAAATGACGTTGGAAGGTAAACCTGGAAAAAAGGCCATAATGTAACAAAGTAATCTACCTTAAAAATGCACTTATGTCAATGCTACACACAGTGCCTCAAGAAATGACACTCCAGCACGGCACTATATCACATCTGATATTTCATGCTGTGTTGTACAAAAGATAAGGAATTCAACAACATAGTCAATAAAGGACATCCTGGTATTTATTATAATTTCAATGCCTTACATCATTTTCAAGTCAGGATGGCCGAGTAGTCTAAGGCGCTGCGTTAAGGTCGCAGTCTTCCCTGGAGGCATGGGTTCAAATCCCACTTCTGACAAATGGTCTCGCTTCTTCGTTGGATATGTTGTTTGTTGAAAGGTATTTGGAAACGAAGATCAGAGATGGATTTTATGTTAAGTTACAGATTTTGTAATCACAAAGAAATTAATGCATTTAAATGCTCTCGACATACCATAAAATACAAACCACTTTTGACTTAATTTTTCAACTTTGGAAACGTATTGCTGCCAGAAGTGTTTAGGTTTTGTAAGTCCAAAACATGAGGTTGGAAGGTAAACCTTGAAAACAGGCCATAATGTAACAAAGTAATCTACCTTAAAAATGCACTTATGTCAATGCTACACACAGTGCCTCAAGAAATGACGCTCCAGCACGGCACTATATCACATCTGATATTTCATGCTGTGTTGTACAAAAGATGCGGAATTCAACAACATAGTCAATAAAGGACATCCTGGTATTTATTATAATTTCAATGCCTTACATCATTTTTAAGTCAGGATGGCCGAGTGGTCTAAGGCGCTGCGTTAAGGTCGCAGTCTCCCCTGGAGGCGTGGGTTCAAATCCCACTTCTGACAAATGGTCTCGCTTCTTCGTTGGATATGTTGTTTGTTGAAAGGTATTTGGAAACGAAGATCAGAGATGGATTTTATGTTAAGTTACAGATGTTGTAATCACAAAGAAATTAATGCATTTAAATGCTCTCGACATACCATAAAATACAAACCACTTTTGACTTAATTTTTCAACTTTGGAAACGTATTGCTGCCAGAAGTGTTTAGGTTTTGTAAGTCCAAAACATGAGGTTGGAAGGTAAACCTTGAAAACAGGCCATAATGTAACAAAGTAATCTACCTTAAAAATGCACTTATGTCAATGCTACACACAGTGCCTCAAGAAATGACGCTCCAGCACGGCACTATATCACATCTGATATTTCATGCTGTGTTGTACAAAAGATGCGGAATTCAACAACATAGTCAATAAAGGACATCCTGGTATTTATTATAATTTCAATGCCTTACATCATTTTCAAGTCAGGATGGCCGAGTGGTCTAAGGCGCTGCGTTAAGGTCGCAGTCTCCCCTGGAGGCGTGGGTTCAATTCCCACTTCTGACAAATGGTCTCGCTTCTTCGTTGGATATGTTTGTTGAAAGGTATTTGGAAACGAAGATCAGAGATGGATTTTATGTTAAGTTACAGATGTTGTAATCACAAAGAAATTAATGCATTTAAATGCTCTCGACATACCATAAAATACAAACCACTTTTGACTTAATTTTTCAACTTTGGAAACGTATTGCTGCCAGAAGTGTTTAGGTTTTGTAAGTCCAAAACATGAGGTTGGAAGGTAAACCTTGAAAACAGGCCATAATGTAACAAAGTAATCTACCTTAAAAATGCACTTATGTCAATGCTACACACAGTGCCTCAAGAAATGACGCTCCAGCACGGCACTATATCACATCTGATATTTCATGCTGTGTTGTACAAAAGATAAGGAATTCACCAACATAGTCAATAAAGGACATCCTGGTATTTATTATAATTTCAATGCCTTACATCATTTTTAAGTCAGGATGGCCGAGTGGTCTAAGGCGCTGCGTTAAGGTCGCAGTCTCCCCTGGAGGCGTGGGTTCAAATCCCACTTCTGACAAATGGTCTCGCTTCTTCGTTGGATATGTTTGTTGAAAGGTATTTGGAAACGAAGATCAGAGATGGATTTTATGTTAAGTTACAGAAGTTGTAATCACAAAGAAATTAATGCATTTAAATGCTCTCGACATACCATAAAATACAAACCACTTTTGACTTAATTTTTCAACTTTGGAAACGTATTGCTGCCAGAAGTGTTTAGGTTTTGTATGTCCAAAACATGAGGTTGGAAGGTAAACCTTGAAAACAGGCCATAATGTAACAAAGTAATCTACCTTAAAAATGCACTTATGTCAATGCTACACACAGTGCCTCAAGAAATGACGCTCCAGCACGGCACTATATCACATCTGATATTTCATGCTGTGTTGTACAAAAGATGCGGAATTCAACAACATAGTCAATAAAGGACATCCTGGTATTTATTATAATTTCAATGCCTTACATCATTTTCAAGTCAGGATGGCCGAGTGGTCTAAGGCGCTGCGTTAAGGTCGCAGTCTCCCCTGGAGGCGTGGGTTCAAATCCCACTTCTGACAAATGGTCTCGCTTCTTCGTTGGATATGTTTGTTGAAAGGTATTTGGAAACGAAGATCAGAGATGGATTTTATGTTAAGTTACAGAAGTTGTAATCACAAAGAAATTAATGCATTTAAATGCTCTCGACATACCATAAAATACAAACCACTTTTGACTTAATTTTTCAACTTTGGAAACGTATTGCTGCCAGAAGTGTTTAGGTTTTGTAAGTCCAAAAAATGACGTTGGAAGGTAAACCTGGAAAAAAGGCCATAATGTAACAAAGTAATCTACCTTAAAAATGCACTTATGTCAATGCTACACACAGTGCCTCAAGAAATGACGCTCCAGCACGGCACTATATCACATCTGATATTTCATGCTGTGTTGTACAAAAGATGCGGAATTCACCAACATAGTCAATAAAGGACATCCTGGTATTTATTATAATTTCAATGCCTTACATCGATTTTAAGTCAGGATGGCCGAGTGGTCTAAGGCGCTGCGTTAAGGTCGCAGTCTCCCCTGGAGGCGTGGGTTCAAATCCCACTTCTCACAAATGGTCTCGCTTCTTCGTTGGATATGTTTGTTGAAAGGTATTTGGAAACGAAGATCAGAGATGGATTTTATGTTAAGTTACAGAAGTTGTAATCACAAAGAAATTAATGCATTTAAATGCTCTCGACATACCATAAAATACAAACCACTTTTGACTTAATTTTTCAACTTTGGAAACGTATTGCTGCCAGAAGTGTTTAGGTTTTGTAAGTCCAAAAAATGACGTTGGAAGGTAAACCTTGAAAAAAGGCCATAATGTAACAAAGTAATCTACCTTAAAAATGCACTTATGTCAATGCTACACACAGTGCCTCAAGAAATGACGCTCCAGCACGGCACTATATCACATCTGATATTTCATGCTGTGTTGTACAAAAGATAAGGAATTCAACAACATAGTCAATAAAGGACATCCTGGTATTTATTATAATTTCAATGCCTTACATCATTTTCAAGTCAGGATGGCCGAGTAGTCTAAGGCGCTGCGTTAAGGTCGCAGTCTTCCCTGGAGGCGTGGGTTCAAATCCCACTTCTGACAAATGGTCTCGCTTCTTCGTTGGATATGTTGTTTGTTGAAAGGTATTTGGAAACGAAGATCAGAGATGGATTTTATGTTAAGTTACAGATGTTGTAATCACAAAGAAATTAATGCATTTAAATGCTCTCGACATACCATAAAATACAAACCACTTTTGACTTAATTTTTCAACTTTGGAAACGTATTGCTGCCAGAAGTGTTTAGGTTTTGTAAGTCCAAAACATGAGGTTGGAAGGTAAACCTTGAAAACAGGCCATAATGTAACAAAGTAATCTACCTTAAAAATGCACTTATGTCAATGCTACACACAGTGCCTCAAGAAATGACGCTCCAGCACGGCACTATATCACATCTGATATTTCATGCTGTGTTGTACAAAATATGCGGAATTCACCAACATAGTCAATAAAGGACATCCTGGTATTTATTATAATTTCAATGCCTTACATCGATTTTAAGTCAGGATGGCCGAGTGGTCTAAGGCGCTGCGTTAAGGTCGCAGTCTCCCCTGGAGGCGTGGGTTCAAATCCCACTTCTGACAAATGGTCTCGCTTCTTCGTTGGATATGTTTGTTGAAAGGTATTTGGAAACGAAGATCAGAGATGGATTTTATGTTAAGTTACAGAAGTTGTAATCACAAAGAAATTAATGCATTTAAATGCTCTCGACATACCATAAAATACAAACCACTTTTGACTTAATTTTTCAACTTTGGAAACGTATTGCTGCCAGAAGTGTTTAGGTTTTGTAAGTCCAAAAAATGACGTTGGAAGGTAAACCTTGAAAACAGGCCATAATGTAACAAAGTAATCTACCTTAAAAATGCACTTATGTCAATGCTACACACAGTGCCTCAAGAAATGACGCTCCAGCACGGCACTATATCACATCTGATATTTCATGCTGTGTTGTACAAAAGATGCGGAATTCAACAACATAGTCAATAAAGGACATCCTGGTATTTATTATAATTTCAATGCCTTACATCATTTTTAAGTCAGGATGGCCGAGTGGTCTAAGGCGCTGCGTTAAGGTCGCAGTCTCCCCTGGAGGCGTGGGTTCAAATCCCACTTCTGACAAATGGTCTCGCTTCTTCGTTGGATATGTTGTTTGTTGAAAGGTATTTGGAAACGAAGATCAGAGATGGATTTTATGTTAAGTTACAGATGTTGTAATCACAAAGAAATTAATGCATTTAAATGCTCTCGACATACCATAAAATACAAACCACTTTTGACTTAATTTTTCAACTTTGGAAACGTATTGCTGCCAGAAGTGTTTAGGTTTTGTAAGTCCAAAACATGAGGTTGGAAGGTAAACCTGGAAAACAGGCCATAATGTAACAAAGTAATCTACCTTAAAAATGCACTTATGTCAATGCTACACACAGTGCCTCAAGAAATGACGCTCCAGCACGGCACTATATCACATCTGATATTTCATGCTGTGTTGTACAAAAGATGCGGAATTCACCAACATAGTCAATAAAGGACATCCTGGTATTTATTATAATTTCAATGCCTTACATCATTTTCAAGTCAGGATGGCCGAGTGGTCTAAGGCGCTGCGTTAAGGTCGCAGTCTCCCCTGGAGGCGTGGGTTCAAATCCCACTTCTGACAAATGGTCTCGCTTCTTCATTGGATATGTTTGTTGAAAGGTATTTGGAAACGAAGATCAGAGATGGATTTTATGTTAAGTTACAGATGTTGTAATCACAAAGAAATTAATGCATTTAAATGCTCTCGACATACCATAAAATACAAACCACTTTTGACTTAATTTTTCAACTTTGGAAACGTATTGCTGCCAGAAGTGTTTAGGTTTTGTAAGTCCAAAAAATGACGTTGGAAGGTAAACCTGGAAAAAAGGCCATAATGTAACAAAGTAATCTACCTTAAAAATGCACTTATGTCAATGCTACACACAGTGCCTCAAGAAATGACGCTCCAGCACGGCACTATATCACATCTGATATTTCATGCTGTGTTGTACAAAAGATGCGGAATTCACCAACATAGTCAATAAAGGACATCCTGGTATTTATTATAATTTCAATGCCTTACATCGATTTTAAGTCAGGATGGCCGAGTGGTCTAAGGCGCTGCGTTAAGGTCGCAGTCTCCCCTGGAGGCGTGGGTTCAAATCCCACTTCTGACAAATGGTCTCGCTTCTTCGTTGGATATGTTTGTTGAAAGGTATTTGGAAACGAAGATCAGAGATGGATTTTATGTTAAGTTACAGAAGTTGTAATCACAAAGAAATTAATGCATTTAAATGCTCTCGACATACCATAAAATACAAACCACTTTTGACTTAATTTTTCAACTTTGGAAACGTATTGCTGCCAGAAGTGTTTAGGTTTTGTAAGTCCAAAAAATGACGTTGGAAGGTAAACCTTGAAAACAGGCCATAATGTAACAAAGTAATCTACCTTAAAAATGCACTTATGTCAATGCTACACACAGTGCCTCAAGAAATGACGCTCCAGCACGGCACTATATCACATCTGATATTTCATGCTGTGTTGTACAAAAGATGCGGAATTCAACAACATAGTCAATAAAGGACATCCTGGTATTTATTATAATTTCAATGCCTTACATCATTTTTAAGTCAGGATGGCCGAGTGGTCTAAGGCGCTGCGTTAAGGTCGCAGTCTCCCCTGGAGGCGTGGGTTCAAATCCCACTTCTGACAAATGGTCTCGCTTCTTCGTTGGATATGTTTGTTGAAAGGTATTTGGAAACGAAGATCAGAGATGGATTTTATGTTAAGTTACAGATGTTGTAATCACAAAGAAATTAATGCATTTAAATGCTCTCGACATACCATAAAATACAAACCACTTTTGACTTAATTTTTCAACTTTGGAAACGTATTGCTGCCAGAAGTGTTTAGGTTTTGTAAGTCCAAAACATGAGGTTGGAAGGTAAACCTTGAAAACAGGCCATAATGTAACAAAGTAATCTACCTTAAAAATGCACTTATGTCAATGCTACACACAGTGCCTCAAGAAATGACGCTCCAGCACGGCACTATATCACATCTGATATTTCATGCTGTGTTGTACAAAAGATGCGGAATTCAACAACATAGTCAATAAAGGACATCCTGGTATTTATTATAATTTCTATGCCTTACATCATTTTCAAGTCAGGATGGCCGAGTGGTCTAAGGCGCTGCGTTAAGGTCGCAGTCTCCCCTGGAGGCGTGGGTTCAAATCCCACTTCTGACAAATGGTCTCGCTTCTTCGTTGGATATGTTTGTTGAAAGGTATTTGGAAACGAAGATCAGAGATGGATTTTATGTTAAGTTACAGATGTTGTAATCACAAAGAAATTAATGCATTTAAATGCTCTCGACATACCATAAAATACAAACCACTTTTGACTTAATTTTTCAACTTTGGAAACGTATTGCTGCCAGAAGTGTTTAGGTTTTGTAAGTCCAAAACATGAGGTTGGAAGGTAAACCTTGAAAACAGGCCATAATGTAACAAAGTAATCTACCTTAAAAATGCACTTATGTCAATGCTACACACAGTGCCTCAAGAAATGACGCTCCAGCACGGCACTATATCACATCTGATATTTCATGCTGTGTTGTACAAAAGATGCGGAATTCAACAACATAGTCAATAAAGGACATCCTGGTATTTATTATAATTTCTATGCCTTACATCATTTTCAAGTGAGGATGGCCGAGTGGTCTAAGGCGCTGCGTTAAGGTCGCAGTCTCCCCTGGAGGCGTGGGTTCAAATCCGACTTCTGACAAATGGTCTCGCTTCTTCGTTGGATATGTTTGTTGAAAGGTATTTGGAAACGAAGATCAGAGATGGATTTTATGTTAAGTTACAGATGTTGTAATCACAAAGAAATTAATGCATTTAAATGCTCTCGACATACCATAAAATACAAACCACTTTTGACTTAATTTTTCAACTTTGGAAACGTATTGCTGCCAGAAGTGTTTAGGTTTTGTAAGTCCAAAACATGAGGTTGGAAGGTAAACCTTGAAAACAGGCCATAATGTAACAAAGTAATCTACCTTAAAAATGCACTTATGTCAATGCTACACACAGTGCCTCAAGAAATGACGCTCCAGCACGGCACTATATCACATCTGATATTTCATGCTGTGTTGTACAAAAGATGCGGAATTCAACAACATAGTCAATAAAGGACATCCTGGTATTTATTATAATTTCTATGCCTTACATCATTTTCAAGTCAGGATGGCCGAGTGGTCTAAGGCGCTGCGTTAAGGTCGCAGTCTCCCCTGGAGGCGTGGGTTCAAATCCCACTTCTGACAAATGGTCTCGCTTCTTCGTTGGATATGTTTGTTGAAAGGTATTTGGAAACGAAGATCAGAGATGGATTTTATGTTAAGTTACAGATGTTGTAATCACAAAGAAATTAATGCATTTAAATGCTCTCGACATACCATAAAATACAAACCACTTTTGACTTAATTTTTCAACTTTGGAAACGTATTGCTGCCAGAAGTGTTTAGGTTTTGTAAGTCCAAAACATGAGGTTGGAAGGTAAACCTTGAAAACAGGCCATAATGTAACAAAGTAATCTACCTTAAAAATGCACTTATGTCAATGCTACACACAGTGCCTCAAGAAATGACGCTCCAGCACGGCACTATATCACATCTGATATTTCATGCTGTGTTGTACAAAAGATGCGGAATTCAACAACATAGTCAATAAAGGACATCCTGGTATTTATTATAATTTCTATGCCTTACATCATTTTCAAGTCAGGATGGCCGAGTGGTCTAAGGCGCTGCGTTAAGGTCGCAGTCTCCCCTGGAGGCGTGGGTTCAAATCCCACTTCTGACAAATGGTCTCGCTTCTTCGTTGGATATGTTTGTTGAAAGGTATTTGGAAACGAAGATCAGAGATGGATTTTATGTTAAGTTACAGAAGTTGTAATCACAAAGAAATTAATGCATTTAAATGCTCTCGACATACCATAAAATACAAACCACTTTTGACTTAATTTTTCAACTTTGGAAACGTATTGCTGCCAGAAGTGTTTAGGTTTTGTAAGTCCAAAAAATGACGTTGGAAGGTAAACCTTGAAAAAAGGCCATAATGTAACAAAGTAATCTACCTTAAAAATGCACTTATGTCAATGCTACACACAGTGCCTCAAGAAATGACGCTCCAGCACGGCACTATATCACATCTGATATTTCATGCTGTGTTGTAGAAAAGATAAGGAATTCACCAACAGTCAATAAAGGACATCCTGGTATTTATTATAATTTCAATGCCTTACATCATTTTCAAGTGAGGATGGCCGAGTGGTCTAAGGCGCTGCGTTAAGGTCGCAGTCTCCCCTGGAGGCGTGGGTTCAAATCCCACTTCTGACAAATGGTCTCGCTTCTTCATTGGATATGTTTGTTGAAAGGTATTTGGAAACGAAGATCAGAGATGGATTTTATGTTAAGTTACAGAAGTTGTAATCACAAAGAAATTAATGCATTTAAATGCTCTCGACATACCATAAAATACAAACCACTTTTGACTTAATTTTTCAACTTTGGAAACGTATTGCTGCCAGAAGTGTTTAGGTTTTGTAAGTCCAAAAAATGACGTTGGAAGGTAAACCTTGAAAACAGGCCATAATGTAACAAAGTAATCTACCTTAAAAATGCACTTATGTCAATGCTACACACAGTGCCTCAAGAAATGACGCTCCAGCACGGCACTATATCACATCTGATATTTCATGCTGTGTTGTACAAAAGATGCGGAATTCACCAACATAGTCAATAAAGGACATCCTGGTATTTATTATAATTTCAATGCCTTACATCATTTTTAAGTCAGGATGGCCGAGTGGTCTAAGGCGCTGCGTTAAGGTCGCAGTCTCCCCTGGAGGCGTGGGTTCAAATCCCACTTCTGACAAATGGTCTCGCTTCTTCGTTGGATATGTTGTTTGTTGAAAGGTATTTGGAAACGAAGATCAGAGATGGATTTTATGTTAAGTTACAGAAGTTGTAATCACAAAGAAATTAATGCATTTAAATGCTCTCGACATACCATAAAATACAAACCACTTTTGACTTAATTTTTCAACTTTGGAAACGTATTGCTGCCAGAAGTGTTTAGGTTTTGTAAGTCCAAAAAATGACGTTGGAAGGTAAACCTTGAAAAAAGGCCATAATGTAACAAAGTAATCTACCTTAAAAATGCACTTATGTCAATGCTACACACAGTGCCTCAAGAAATGACGCTCCAGCACGGCACTATATCACATCTGATATTTCATGCTGTGTTGTACAAAAGATGCGGAATTCACCAACATAGTCAATAAAGGACATCCTGGTATTTATTATAATTTCAATGCCTTACATCGATTTTAAGTCAGGATGGCCGAGTGGTCTAAGGCGCTGCGTTAAGGTCGCAGTCTCCCCTGGAGGCGTGGGTTCAAATCCCACTTCTCACAAATGGTCTCGCTTCTTCGTTGGATATGTTTGTTGAAAGGTATTTGGAAACGAAGATCAGAGATGGATTTTATGTTAAGTTACAGAAGTTGTAATCACAAAGAAATTAATGCATTTAAATGCTCTCGACATACCATAAAATACAAACCACTTTTGACTTAATTTTTCAACTTTGGAAACGTATTGCTGCCAGAAGTGTTTAGGTTTTGTAAGTCCAAAAAATGACGTTGGAAGGTAAACCTTGAAAAAAGGCCATAATGTAACAAAGTAATCTACCTTAAAAATGCACTTATGTCAATGCTACACACAGTGCCTCAAGAAATGACGCTCCAGCACGGCACTATATCACATCTGATATTTCATGCTGTGTTGTACAAAAGATGCGGAATTCAACAACATAGTCAATAAAGGACATCCTGGTATTTATTATAATTTCAATGCCTTACATCATTTTCAAGTCAGGATGGCCGAGTGGTCTAAGGCGCTGCGTTAAGGTCGCAGTCTCCCCTGGAGGCGTGGGTTCAATTCCCACTTCTGACAAATGGTCTCGCTTCTTCGTTGGATATGTTTGTTGAAAGGTATTTGGAAACGAAGATCAGAGATGGATTTTATGTTAAGTTACAGATGTTGTAATCACAAAGAAATTAATGCATTTAAATGCTCTCGACATACCATAAAATACAAACCACTTTTGACTTAATTTTTCAACTTTGGAAACGTATTGCTGCCAGAAGTGTTTAGGTTTTGTAAGTCCAAAACATGAGGTTGGAAGGTAAACCTTGAAAACAGGCCATAATGTAACAAAGTAATCTACCTTAAAAATGCACTTATGTCAATGCTACACACAGTGCCTCAAGAAATGACGCTCCAGCACGGCACTATATCACATCTGATATTTCATGCTGTGTTGTACAAAAGATGCGGAATTCAACAACATAGTCAATAAAGGACATCCTGGTATTTATTATAATTTCAATGCCTTACATCATTTTCAAGTCAGGATGGCCGAGTGGTCTAAGGCGCTGCGTTAAGGTCGCAGTCTCCCCTGGAGGCGTGGGTTCAAATCCCACTTCTGACAAATGGTCTCGCTTCTTCGTTGGATATGTTTGTTGAAAGGTATTTGGAAACGAAGATCAGAGATGGATTTTATGTTAAGTTACAGAAGTTGTAATCACAAAGAAATTAATGCATTTAAATGCTCTCGACATACCATAAAATACAAACCACTTTTGACTTAATTTTTCAACTTTGGAAACGTATTGCTGCCAGAAGTGTTTAGGTTTTGTAAGTCCAAAAAATGACGTTGGAAGGTAAACCTTGAAAAAAGGCCATAATGTAACAAAGTAATCTACCTTAAAAATGCACTTATGTCAATGCTACACACAGTGCCTCAAGAAATGACGCTCCAGCACGGCACTATATCACATCTGATATTTCATGCTGTGTTGTAGAAAAGATAAGGAATTCACCAACAGTCAATAAAGGACATCCTGGTATTTATTATAATTTCAATGCCTTACATCATTTTCAAGTGAGGATGGCCGAGTGGTCTAAGGCGCTGCGTTAAGGTCGCAGTCTCCCCTGGAGGCGTGGGTTCAAATCCGACTTCTGACAAATGGTCTCGCTTCTTCGTTGGATATGTTTGTTGAAAGGTATTTGGAAACGAAGATCAGAGATGGATTTTATGTTAAGTTACAGATGTTGTAATCACAAAGAAATTAATGCATTTAAATGCTCTCGACATACCATAAAATACAAACCACTTTTGACTTAATTTTTCAACTTTGGAAACGTATTGCTGCCAGAAGTGTTTAGGTTTTGTAAGTCCAAAACATGAGGTTGGAAGGTAAACCTTGAAAACAGGCCATAATGTAACAAAGTAATCTACCTTAAAAATGCACTTATGTCAATGCTACACACAGTGCCTCAAGAAATGACGCTCCAGCACGGCACTATATCACATCTGATATTTCATGCTGTGTTGTAGAAAAGATAAGGAATTCACCAACAGTCAATAAAGGACATCCTGGTATTTATTATAATTTCAATGCCTTACATCATTTTCAAGTGAGGATGGCCGAGTGGTCTAAGGCGCTGCGTTAAGGTCGCAGTCTCCCCTGGAGGCGTGGGTTCAAATCCGACTTCTGACAAATGGTCTCGCTTCTTCGTTGGATATGTTTGTTGAAAGGTATTTGGAAACGAAGATCAGAGATGGATTTTATGTTAAGTTACAGATGTTGTAATCACAAAGAAATTAATGCATTTAAATGCTCTCGACATACCATAAAATACAAACCACTTTTGACTTAATTTTTCAACTTTGGAAACGTATTGCTGCCAGAAGTGTTTAGGTTTTGTAAGTCCAAAACATGAGGTTGGAAGGTAAACCTTGAAAACAGGCCATAATGTAACAAAGTAATCTACCTTAAAAATGCACTTATGTCAATGCTACACACAGTGCCTCAAGAAATGACGCTCCAGCACGGCACTATATCACATCTGATATTTCATGCTGTGTTGTACAAAAGATGCGGAATTCAACAACATAGTCAATAAAGGACATCCTGGTATTTATTATAATTTCTATGCCTTACATCATTTTCAAGTCAGGATGGCCGAGTGGTCTAAGGCGCTGCGTTAAGGTCGCAGTCTCCCCTGGAGGCGTGGGTTCAAATCCCACTTCTGACAAATGGTCTCGCTTCTTCGTTGGATATGTTTGTTGAAAGGTATTTGGAAACGAAGATCAGAGATGGATTTTATGTTAAGTTACAGATGTTGTAATCACAAAGAAATTAATGCATTTAAATGCTCTCGACATACCATAAAATACAAACCACTTTTGACTTAATTTTTCAACTTTGGAAACGTATTGCTGCCAGAAGTGTTTAGGTTTTGTAAGTCCAAAACATGAGGTTGGAAGGTAAACCTTGAAAACAGGCCATAATGTAACAAAGTAATCTACCTTAAAAATGCACTTATGTCAATGCTACACACAGTGCCTCAAGAAATGACGCTCCAGCACGGCACTATATCACATCTGATATTTCATGCTGTGTTGTACAAAAGATGCGGAATTCAACAACATAGTCAATAAAGGACATCCTGGTATTTATTATAATTTCTATGCCTTACATCATTTTCAAGTCAGGATGGCCGAGTGGTCTAAGGCGCTGCGTTAAGGTCGCAGTCTCCCCTGGAGGCGTGGGTTCAAATCCCACTTCTGACAAATGGTCTCGCTTCTTCGTTGGATATGTTTGTTGAAAGGTATTTGGAAACGAAGATCAGAGATGGATTTTATGTTAAGTTACAGAAGTTGTAATCACAAAGAAATTAATGCATTTAAATGCTCTCGACATACCATAAAATACAAACCACTTTTGACTTAATTTTTCAACTTTGGAAACGTATTGCTGCCAGAAGTGTTTAGGTTTTGTAAGTCCAAAAAATGACGTTGGAAGGTAAACCTTGAAAAAAGGCCATAATGTAACAAAGTAATCTACCTTAAAAATGCACTTATGTCAATGCTACACACAGTGCCTCAAGAAATGACGCTCCAGCACGGCACTATATCACATCTGATATTTCATGCTGTGTTGTAGAAAAGATAAGGAATTCACCAACAGTCAATAAAGGACATCCTGGTATTTATTATAATTTCTATGCCTTACATCATTTTCAAGTCAGGATGGCCGAGTGGTCTAAGGCGCTGCGTTAAGGTCGCAGTCTTCCCTGGAGGCGTGGGTTCAAATCCCACTTCTGACAAATGGTCTCGCTTCTTCGTTGGATATGTTGTTTGTTGAAAGGTATTTGGAAACGAAGATCAGAGATGGATTTTATGTTAAGTTACAGATGTTGTAATCACAAAGAAATTAATGCATTTAAATGCTCTCGACATACCATAAAATACAAACCACTTTTGACTTAATTTTTCAACTTTGGAAACGTATTGCTGCCAGAAGTGTTTAGGTTTTGTAAGTCCAAAACATGAGGTGGGAAGGTAAACCTTGAAAACAGGCCATAATGTAACAAAGTAATCTACCTTAAAAATGCACTTATGTCAATGCTACACACAGTGCCTCAAGAAATGACGCTCCAGCACGGCACTATATCACATCTGATATTTCATGCTGTGTTGTACAAAATATGCGGAATTCACCAACATAGTCAATAAAGGACATCCTGGTATTTATTATAATTTCAATGCCTTACATCGATTTTAAGTCAGGATGGCCGAGTGGTCTAAGGCGCTGCGTTAAGGTCGCAGTCTCCCCTGGAGGCGTGGGTTCAAATCCCACTTCTGACAAATGGTCTCGCTTCTTCGTTGGATATGTTTGTTGAAAGGTATTTGGAAACGAAGATCAGAGATGGATTTTATGTTAAGTTACAGAAGTTGTAATCACAAAGAAATTAATGCATTTAAATGCTCTCGACATACCATAAAATACAAACCACTTTTGACTTAATTTTTCAACTTTGGAAACGTATTGCTGCCAGAAGTGTTTAGGTTTTGTAAGTCCAAAAAATGACGTTGGAAGGTAAACCTTAAAAAAAGGCCATAATGTAACAAAGTAATCTACCTTAAAAATGCACTTATGTCAATGCTACACACAGTGCCTCAAGAAATGACGCTCCAGCACGGCACTATATCACATCTGATATTTCATGCTGTGTTGTACAAAAGATGCGGAATTCAACAACATAGTCAATAAAGGACATCCTGGTATTTATTATAATTTCTATGCCTTACATCATTTTCAAGTCAGGATGGCCGAGTGGTCTAAGGCGCTGCGTTAAGGTCGCAGTCTCCCCTGGAGGCGTGGGTTCAAATCCCACTTCTGACAAATGGTCTCGCTTCTTCGTTGGATATGTTTGTTGAAAGGTATTTGGAAACGAAGATCAGAGATGGATTTTATGTTAAGTTACAGAAGTTGTAATCACAAAGAAATTAATGCATTTAAATGCTCTCGACATACCATAAAATACAAACCACTTTTGACTTAATTTTTCAACTTTGGAAACGTATTGCTGCCAGAAGTGTTTAGGTTTTGTAAGTCCAAAAAATGACGTTGGAAGGTAAACCTTAAAAAAAGGCCATAATGTAACAAAGTAATCTACCTTAAAAATGCACTTATGTCAATGCTACACACAGTGCCTCAAGAAATGACGCTCCAGCACGGCACTATATCACATCTGATATTTCATGCTGTGTTGTACAAAAGATAAGGAATTCAACAACATAGTCAATAAAGGACATCCTGGTATTTATTATAATTTCAATGCCTTACATCATTTTCAAGTCAGGATGGCCGAGTGGTCTAAGGCGCTGCGTTAAGGTCGCAGTCTTCCCTGGAGGCGTGGGTTCAAATCCCACTTCTGACAAATGGTCTCGCTTCTTCGTTGGATATGTTGTTTGTTGAAAGGTATTTGGAAACGAAGATCAGAGATGGATTTTATGTTAAGTTACAGATGTTGTAATCACAAAGAAATTAATGCATTTAAATGCTCTCGACATACCATAAAATACAAACCACTTTTGACTTAATTTTTCAACTTTGGAAACGTATTGCTGCCAGAAGTGTTTAGGTTTTGTAAGTCCAAAACATGAGGTGGGAAGGTAAACCTTGAAAACAGGCCATAATGTAACAAAGTAATCTACCTTAAAAATGCACTTATGTCAATGCTACACACAGTGCCTCAAGAAATGACGCTCCAGCACGGCACTATATCACATCTGATATTTCATGCTGTGTTGTACAAAATATGCGGAATTCACCAACATAGTCAATAAAGGACATCCTGGTATTTATTATAATTTCAATGCCTTACATCGATTTTAAGTCAGGATGGCCGAGTGGTCTAAGGCGCTGCGTTAAGGTCGCAGTCTCCCCTGGAGGCGTGGGTTCAAATCCCACTTCTGACAAATGGTCTCGCTTCTTCGTTGGATATGTTTGTTGAAAGGTATTTGGAAACGAAGATCAGAGATGGATTTTATGTTAAGTTACAGAAGTTGTAATCACAAAGAAATTAATGCATTTAAATGCTCTCGACATACCATAAAATACAAACCACTTTTGACTTAATTTTTCAACTTTGGAAACGTATTGCTGCCAGAAGTGTTTAGGTTTTGTAAGTCCAAAAAATGACGTTGGAAGGTAAACCTTAAAAAAAGGCCATAATGTAACAAAGTAATCTACCTTAAAAATGCACTTATGTCAATGCTACACACAGTGCCTCAAGAAATGACGCTCCAGCACGGCACTATATCACATCTGATATTTCATGCTGTGTTGTACAAAAGATAAGGAATTCAACAACATAGTCAATAAAGGACATCCTGGTATTTATTATAATTTCAATGCCTTACATCATTTTCAAGTCAGGATGGCCGAGTGGTCTAAGGCGCTGCGTTAAGGTCGCAGTCTTCCCTGGAGGCGTGGGTTCAAATCCCACTTCTGACAAATGGTCTCGCTTCTTCGTTGGATATGTTGTTTGTTGAAAGGTATTTGGAAACGAAGATCAGAGATGGATTTTATGTTAAGTTACAGATGTTGTAATCACAAAGAAATTAATGCATTTAAATGCTCTCGACATACCATAAAATACAAACCACTTTTGACTTAATTTTTCAACTTTGGAAACGTATTGCTGCCAGAAGTGTTTAGGTTTTGTAAGTCCAAAACATGAGGTTGGAAGGTAAACCTTGAAAACAGGCCATAATGTAACAAAGTAATCTACCTTAAAAATGCACTTATGTCAATGCTACACACAGTGCCTCAAGAAATGACGCTCCAGCACGGCACTATATCACATCTGATATTTCATGCTGTGTTGTACAAAAGATGCGGAATTCACCAACATAGTCAATAAAGGACATCCTGGTATTTATTATAATTTCAATGCCTTACATCGATTTTAAGTCAGGATGGCCGAGTGGTCTAAGGCGCTGCGTTAAGGTCGCAGTCTCCCCTGGAGGCGTGGGTTCAAATCCCACTTCTGACAAATGGTCTCGCTTCTTCGTTGGATATGTTTGTTGAAAGGTATTTGGAAACGAAGATCAGAGATGGATTTTATGTTAAGTTACAGAAGTTGTAATCACAAAGAAATTAATGCATTTAAATGCTCTCGACATACCATAAAATACAAACCACTTTTGACTTAATTTTTCAACTTTGGAAACGTATTGCTGCCAGAAGTGTTTAGGTTTTGTAAGTCCAAAACATGAGGTTGGAAGGTAAACCTTGAAAACAGGCCATAATGTAACAAAGTAATCTACCTTAAAAATGCACTTATGTCAATGCTACACACAGTGCCTCAAGAAATGACGCTCCAGCACGGCACTATATCACATCTGATATTTCATGCTGTGTTGTACAAAAGATAAGGAATTCAACAACATAGTCAATAAAGGACATCCTGGTATTTATTATAATTTCAATGCCTTACATCATTTTCAAGTCAGGATGGCCGAGTGGTCTAAGGCGCTGCGTTAAGGTCGCAGTCTTCCCTGGAGGCGTGGGTTCAAATCCCACTTCTGACAAATGGTCTCGCTTCTTCGTTGGATATGTTGTTTGTTGAAAGGTATTTGGAAACGAAGATCAGAGATGGATTTTATGTTAAGTTACAGATGTTGTAATCACAAAGAAATTAATGCATTTAAATGCTCTCGACATACCATAAAATACAAACCACTTTTGACTTAATTTTTCAACTTTGGAAACGTATTGCTGCCAGAAGTGTTTAGGTTTTGTAAGTCCAAAACATGAGGTGGGAAGGTAAACCTTGAAAACAGGCCATAATGTAACAAAGTAATCTACCTTAAAAATGCACTTATGTCAATGCTACACACAGTGCCTCAAGAAATGACGCTCCAGCACGGCACTATATCACATCTGATATTTCATGCTGTGTTGTACAAAATATGCGGAATTCACCAACATAGTCAATAAAGGACATCCTGGTATTTATTATAATTTCAATGCCTTACATCGATTTTAAGTCAGGATGGCCGAGTGGTCTAAGGCGCTGCGTTAAGGTCGCAGTCTCCCCTGGAGGCGTGGGTTCAAATCCCACTTCTGACAAATGGTCTCGCTTCTTCGTTGGATATGTTTGTTGAAAGGTATTTGGAAACGAAGATCAGAGATGGATTTTATGTTAAGTTACAGAAGTTGTAATCACAAAGAAATTAATGCATTTAAATGCTCTCGACATACCATAAAATACAAACCACTTTTGACTTAATTTTTCAACTTTGGAAACGTATTGCTGCCAGAAGTGTTTAGGTTTTGTAAGTCCAAAAAATGACGTTGGAAGGTAAACCTTAAAAAAAGGCCATAATGTAACAAAGTAATCTACCTTAAAAATGCACTTATGTCAATGCTACACACAGTGCCTCAAGAAATGACGCTCCAGCACGGCACTATATCACATCTGATATTTCATGCTGTGTTGTACAAAAGATGCGGAATTCAACAACATAGTCAATAAAGGACATCCTGGTATTTATTATAATTTCTATGCCTTACATCATTTTCAAGTCAGGATGGCCGAGTGGTCTAAGGCGCTGCGTTAAGGTCGCAGTCTCCCCTGGAGGCGTGGGTTCAAATCCCACTTCTGACAAATGGTCTCGCTTCTTCGTTGGATATGTTTGTTGAAAGGTATTTGGAAACGAAGATCAGAGATGGATTTTATGTTAAGTTACAGAAGTTGTAATCACAAAGAAATTAATGCATTTAAATGCTCTCGACATACCATAAAATACAAACCACTTTTGACTTAATTTTTCAACTTTGGAAACGTATTGCTGCCAGAAGTGTTTAGGTTTTGTAAGTCCAAAAAATGACGTTGGAAGGTAAACCTTAAAAAAAGGCCATAATGTAACAAAGTAATCTACCTTAAAAATGCACTTATGTCAATGCTACACACAGTGCCTCAAGAAATGACGCTCCAGCACGGCACTATATCACATCTGATATTTCATGCTGTGTTGTACAAAAGATAAGGAATTCAACAACATAGTCAATAAAGGACATCCTGGTATTTATTATAATTTCAATGCCTTACATCATTTTCAAGTCAGGATGGCCGAGTGGTCTAAGGCGCTGCGTTAAGGTCGCAGTCTTCCCTGGAGGCGTGGGTTCAAATCCCACTTCTGACAAATGGTCTCGCTTCTTCGTTGGATATGTTGTTTGTTGAAAGGTATTTGGAAACGAAGATCAGAGATGGATTTTATGTTAAGTTACAGATGTTGTAATCACAAAGAAATTAATGCATTTAAATGCTCTCGACATACCATAAAATACAAACCACTTTTGACTTAATTTTTCAACTTTGGAAACGTATTGCTGCCAGAAGTGTTTAGGTTTTGTAAGTCCAAAACATGAGGTGGGAAGGTAAACCTTGAAAACAGGCCATAATGTAACAAAGTAATCTACCTTAAAAATGCACTTATGTCAATGCTACACACAGTGCCTCAAGAAATGACGCTCCAGCACGGCACTATATCACATCTGATATTTCATGCTGTGTTGTACAAAATATGCGGAATTCACCAACATAGTCAATAAAGGACATCCTGGTATTTATTATAATTTCAATGCCTTACATCGATTTTAAGTCAGGATGGCCGAGTGGTCTAAGGCGCTGCGTTAAGGTCGCAGTCTCCCCTGGAGGCGTGGGTTCAAATCCCACTTCTGACAAATGGTCTCGCTTCTTCGTTGGATATGTTTGTTGAAAGGTATTTGGAAACGAAGATCAGAGATGGATTTTATGTTAAGTTACAGAAGTTGTAATCACAAAGAAATTAATGCATTTAAATGCTCTCGACATACCATAAAATACAAACCACTTTTGACTTAATTTTTCAACTTTGGAAACGTATTGCTGCCAGAAGTGTTTAGGTTTTGTAAGTCCAAAAAATGACGTTGGAAGGTAAACCTTAAAAAAAGGCCATAATGTAACAAAGTAATCTACCTTAAAAATGCACTTATGTCAATGCTACACACAGTGCCTCAAGAAATGACGCTCCAGCACGGCACTATATCACATCTGATATTTCATGCTGTGTTGTACAAAAGATAAGGAATTCAACAACATAGTCAATAAAGGACATCCTGGTATTTATTATAATTTCAATGCCTTACATCATTTTCAAGTCAGGATGGCCGAGTGGTCTAAGGCGCTGCGTTAAGGTCGCAGTCTTCCCTGGAGGCGTGGGTTCAAATCCCACTTCTGACAAATGGTCTCGCTTCTTCGTTGGATATGTTGTTTGTTGAAAGGTATTTGGAAACGAAGATCAGAGATGGATTTTATGTTAAGTTACAGATGTTGTAATCACAAAGAAATTAATGCATTTAAATGCTCTCGACATACCATAAAATACAAACCACTTTTGACTTAATTTTTCAACTTTGGAAACGTATTGCTGCCAGAAGTGTTTAGGTTTTGTAAGTCCAAAACATGAGGTTGGAAGGTAAACCTTGAAAACAGGCCATAATGTAACAAAGTAATCTACCTTAAAAATGCACTTATGTCAATGCTACACACAGTGCCTCAAGAAATGACGCTCCAGCACGGCACTATATCACATCTGATATTTCATGCTGTGTTGTACAAAAGATGCGGAATTCACCAACATAGTCAATAAAGGACATCCTGGTATTTATTATAATTTCAATGCCTTACATCGATTTTAAGTCAGGATGGCCGAGTGGTCTAAGGCGCTGCGTTAAGGTCGCAGTCTCCCCTGGAGGCGTGGGTTCAAATCCCACTTCTGACAAATGGTCTCGCTTCTTCGTTGGATATGTTTGTTGAAAGGTATTTGGAAACGAAGATCAGAGATGGATTTTATGTTAAGTTACAGAAGTTGTAATCACAAAGAAATTAATGCATTTAAATGCTCTCGACATACCATAAAATACAAACCACTTTTGACTTAATTTTTCAACTTTGGAAACGTATTGCTGCCAGAAGTGTTTAGGTTTTGTAAGTCCAAAACATGAGGTTGGAAGGTAAACCTTGAAAACAGGCCATAATGTAACAAAGTAATCTACCTTAAAAATGCACTTATGTCAATGCTACACACAGTGCCTCAAGAAATGACGCTCCAGCACGGCACTATATCACATCTGATATTTCATGCTGTGTTGTACAAAAGATAAGGAATTCAACAACATAGTCAATAAAGGACATCCTGGTATTTATTATAATTTCAATGCCTTACATCATTTTCAAGTCAGGATGGCCGAGTGGTCTAAGGCGCTGCGTTAAGGTCGCAGTCTTCCCTGGAGGCGTGGGTTCAAATCCCACTTCTGACAAATGGTCTCGCTTCTTCGTTGGATATGTTGTTTGTTGAAAGGTATTTGGAAACGAAGATCAGAGATGGATTTTATGTTAAGTTACAGATGTTGTAATCACAAAGAAATTAATGCATTTAAATGCTCTCGACATACCATAAAATACAAACCACTTTTGACTTAATTTTTCAACTTTGGAAACGTATTGCTGCCAGAAGTGTTTAGGTTTTGTAAGTCCAAAACATGAGGTTGGAAGGTAAACCTTGAAAACAGGCCATAATGTAACAAAGTAATCTACCTTAAAAATGCACTTATGTCAATGCTACACACAGTGCCTCAAGAAATGACGCTCCAGCACGGCACTATATCACATCTGATATTTCATGCTGTGTTGTACAAAAGATGCGGAATTCACCAACATAGTCAATAAAGGACATCCTGGTATTTATTATAATTTCAATGCCTTACATCGATTTTAAGTCAGGATGGCCGAGTGGTCTAAGGCGCTGCGTTAAGGTCGCAGTCTCCCCTGGAGGCGTGGGTTCAAATCCCACTTCTGACAAATGGTCTCGCTTCTTCGTTGGATATGTTTGTTGAAAGGTATTTGGAAACGAAGATCAGAGATGGATTTTATGTTAAGTTACAGAAGTTGTAATCACAAAGAAATTAATGCATTTAAATGCTCTCGACATACCATAAAATACAAACCACTTTTGACTTAATTTTTCAACTTTGGAAACGTATTGCTGCCAGAAGTGTTTAGGTTTTGTAAGTCCAAAACATGAGGTTGGAAGGTAAACCTTGAAAACAGGCCATAATGTAACAAAGTAATCTACCTTAAAAATGCACTTATGTCAATGCTACACACAGTGCCTCAAGAAATGACGCTCCAGCACGGCACTATATCACATCTGATATTTCATGCTGTGTTGTAGAAAAGATAAGGAATTCACCAACAGTCAATAAAGGACATCCTGGTATTTATTATAATTTCAATGCCTTACATCATTTTCAAGTGAGGATGGCCGAGTGGTCTAAGGCGCTGCGTTAAGGTCGCAGTCTCCCCTGGAGGCGTGGGTTCAAATCCGACTTCTGACAAATGGTCTCGCTTCTTCGTTGGATATGTTTGTTGAAAGGTATTTGGAAACGAAGATCAGAGATGGATTTTATGTTAAGTTACAGATGTTGTAATCACAAAGAAATTAATGCATTTAAATGCTCTCGACATACCATAAAATACAAACCACTTTTGACTTAATTTTTCAACTTTGGAAACGTATTGCTGCCAGAAGTGTTTAGGTTTTGTAAGTCCAAAACATGAGGTTGGAAGGTAAACCTTGAAAACAGGCCATAATGTAACAAAGTAATCTACCTTAAAAATGCACTTATGTCAATGCTACACACAGTGCCTCAAGAAATGACGCTCCAGCACGGCACTATATCACATCTGATATTTCATGCTGTGTTGTACAAAAGATGCGGAATTCAACAACATAGTCAATAAAGGACATCCTGGTATTTATTATAATTTCTATGCCTTACATCATTTTCAAGTCAGGATGGCCGAGTGGTCTAAGGCGCTGCGTTAAGGTCGCAGTCTCCCCTGGAGGCGTGGGTTCAAATCCCACTTCTGACAAATGGTCTCGCTTCTTCGTTGGATATGTTTGTTGAAAGGTATTTGGAAACGAAGATCAGAGATGGATTTTATGTTAAGTTACAGAAGTTGTAATCACAAAGAAATTAATGCATTTAAATGCTCTCGACATACCATAAAATACAAACCACTTTTGACTTAATTTTTCAACTTTGGAAACGTATTGCTGCCAGAAGTGTTTAGGTTTTGTAAGTCCAAAAAATGACGTTGGAAGGTAAACCTTGAAAAAAGGCCATAATGTAACAAAGTAATCTACCTTAAAAATGCACTTATGTCAATGCTACACACAGTGCCTCAAGAAATGACGCTCCAGCACGGCACTATATCACATCTGATATTTCATGCTGTGTTGTAGAAAAGATAAGGAATTCACCAACAGTCAATAAAGGACATCCTGGTATTTATTATAATTTCAATGCCTTACATCATTTTCAAGTGAGGATGGCCGAGTGGTCTAAGGCGCTGCGTTAAGGTCGCAGTCTCCCCTGGAGGCGTGGGTTCAAATCCCACTTCTGACAAATGGTCTCGCTTCTTCATTGGATATGTTTGTTGAAAGGTATTTGGAAACGAAGATCAGAGATGGATTTTATGTTAAGTTACAGATGTCGTAATCACAAAGAAATTAATGCATTTAAATGCTCTCGACATACCATAAAATACAAACCACTTTTGACTTAATTTTTCAACTTTGGAAACGTATTGCTGCCAGAAGTGTTTAGGTTTTGTAAGTCCAAAACATGAGGTTGGAAGGTAAACCTTGAAAACAGGCCATAATGTAACAAAGTAATCTACCTTAAAAATGCACTTATGTCAATGCTACACACAGTGCCTCAAGAAATGACGCTCCAGCACGGCACTATATCACATCTGATATTTCATGCTGTGTTGTACAAAAGATGCGGAATTCAACAACATAGTCAATAAAGGACATCCTGGTATTTATTATAATTTCTATGCCTTACATCATTTTCAAGTCAGGATGGCCGAGTGGTCTAAGGCGCTGCGTTAAGGTCGCAGTCTCCCCTGGAGGCGTGGGTTCAAATCCCACTTCTGACAAATGGTCTCGCTTCTTCGTTGGATATGTTTGTTGAAAGGTATTTGGAAACGAAGATCAGAGATGGATTTTATGTTAAGTTACAGAAGTTGTAATCACAAAGAAATTAATGCATTTAAATGCTCTCGACATACCATAAAATACAAACCACTTTTGACTTAATTTTTCAACTTTGGAAACGTATTGCTGCCAGAAGTGTTTAGGTTTTGTAAGTCCAAAACATGAGGTTGGAAGGTAAACCTTGAAAACAGGCCATAATGTAACAAAGTAATCTACCTTAAAAATGCACTTATGTCAATGCTACACACAGTGCCTCAAGAAATGACGCTCCAGCACGGCACTATATCACATCTGATATTTCATGCTGTGTTGTACAAAAGATAAGGAATTCAACAACATAGTAAATAAAGGACATCCTGGTATCTATTATAATTTCAATGCCTTACATCATTTTCAAGTCAGGATGGCCGAGTGGTCTAAGGCGCTGCGTTAAGGTCGCAGTCTTCCCTGGAGGCGTGGGTTCAAATCCCACTTCTGACAAATGGTCTCGCTTCTTCGTTGGATATGTTGTTTGTTGAAAGGTATTTGGAAACGAAGATCAGAGATGGATTTTATGTTAAGTTACAGATGTTGTAATCACAAAGAAATTAATGCATTTAAATGCTCTCGACATACCATAAAATACAAACCACTTTTGACTTAATTTTTCAACTTTGGAAACGTATTGCTGCCAGAAGTGTTTAGGTTTTGTAAGTCCAAAACATGAGGTTGGAAGGTAAACCTTGAAAACAGGCCATAATGTAACAAAGTAATCTACCTTTAAAAATGCACTTATGTCAATGCTACACACAGTGCCTCAAGAAATGACGCTCCAGCACGGCACTATATCACATCTGATATTTCATGCTGTGTTGTACAAAAGATGCGGAATTCACCAACATAGTCAATAAAGGACATCCTGGTATTTATTATAATTTCAATGCCTTACATCAATTTTAAGTCAGGATGGCCGAGTGGTTTAAGGCGCTCCGTTAAGGTCGCAGTCTCCCCTGGAGGCGTGGGTTCAAATCCCACTTCTGACAAATGGTCTCGCTTCTTCGTTGGATATGTTTGTTGAAAGGTATTTGGAAACGAAGATCAGAGATGGATTTTATGTTAAGTTACAGAAGTTGTAATCACAAAGAAATTAATGCATTTAAATGCTCTCGACATACCATAAAATACAAACCACTTTTGACTTAATTTTTCAACTTTGGAAACGTATTGCTGCCAGAAGTGTTTAGGTTTTGTAAGTCCAAAAAATGACGTTGGAAGGTAAACCTTGAAAACAGGCCATAATGTAACAAAGTAATCTACCTTAAAAATGCACTTATGTCAATGCTACACACAGTGCCTCAAGAAATGACGCTCCAGCACGGCACTATATCACATCTGATATTTCATGCTGTGTTGTACAAAAGATGCGGAATTCAACAACATAGTCAATAAAGGACATCCTGGTATTTATTATAATTTCTATGCCTTACATCATTTTCAAGTCAGGATGGCCGAGTGGTCTAAGGCGCTGCGTTAAGGTCGCAGTCTCCCCTGGAGGCGTGGGTTCAAATCCCACTTCTGACAAATGGTCTCGCTTCTTCGTTGGATATGTTTGTTGAAAGGTATTTGGAAACGAAGATCAGAGATGGATTTTATGTTAAGTTACAGAAGTTGTAATCACAAAGAAATTAATGCATTTAAATGCTCTCGACATACCATAAAATACAAACCACTTTTGACTTAATTTTTCAACTTTGGAAACGTATTGCTGCCAGAAGTGTTTAGGTTTTGTAAGTCCAAAACATGAGGTTGGAAGGTAAACCTTGAAAACAGGCCATAATGTAACAAAGTAATCTACCTTTAAAAATGCACTTATGTCAATGCTACACACAGTGCCTCAAGAAATGACGCTCCAGCACGGCACTATATCACATCTGATATTTCATGCTGTGTTGTACAAAAGATGCGGAATTCACCAACATAGTCAATAAAGGACATCCTGGTATTTATTATAATTTCAATGCCTTACATCGATTTTAAGTCAGGATGGCCGAGTGGTCTAAGGCGCTGCGTTAAGGTCGCAGTCTCCCCTGGAGGCGTGGGTTCAAATCCCACTTCTGACAAATGGTCTCGCTTCTTCGTTGGATATGTTTGTTGAAAGGTATTTGGAAACGAAGATCAGAGATGGATTTTATGTTAAGTTACAGAAGTTGTAATCACAAAGAAATTAATGCATTTAAATGCTCTCGACATACCATAAAATACAAACCACTTTTGACTTAATTTTTCAACTTTGGAAACGTATTGCTGCCAGAAGTGTTTAGGTTTTGTAAGTCCAAAACATGAGGTTGGAAGGTAAACCTTGAAAACAGGCCATAATGTAACAAAGTAATCTACCTTTAAAAATGCACTTATGTCAATGCTACACACAGTGCCTCAAGAAATGACGCTCCAGCACGGCACTATATCACATCTGATATTTCATGCTGTGTTGTACAAAATATGCGGAATTCACCAACATAGTCAATAAAGGACATCCTGGTATTTATTATAATTTCAATGCCTTACATCGATTTTAAGTCAGGATGGCCGAGTGGTCTAAGGCGCTGCGTTAAGGTCGCAGTCTCCCCTGGAGGCGTGGGTTCAAATCCCACTTCTGACAAATGGTCTCGCTTCTTCGTTGGATATGTTTGTTGAAAGGTATTTGGAAACGAAGATCAGAGATGGATTTTATGTTAAGTTACAGAAGTTGAAATCACAAAGAAATTAATGCATTTAAATGCTCTCGACATACCATAAAATACAAACCACTTTTGACTTAATTTTTCAACTTTGGAAACGTATTGCTGCCAGAAGTGTTTAGGTTTTGTAAGTCCAAAAAATGACGTTGGAAGGTAAACCTTAAAAAAAAGGCCATAATGTAACAAAGTAATCTACCTTAAAAATGCACTTATGTCAATGCTACACACAGTGCCTCAAGAAATGACGCTCCAGCACGGCACTATATCACATCTGATATTTCATGCTGTGTTGTACAAAAGATAAGGAATTCAACAACATAGTCAATAAAGGACATCCTGGTATTTATTATAATTTCAATGCCTTACATCATTTTCAAGTCAGGATGGCCGAGTGGTCTAAGGCGCTGCGTTAAGGTCGCAGTCTTCCCTGGAGGCGTGGGTTCAAATCCCACTTCTGACAAATGGTCTCGCTTCTTCGTTGGATATGTTGTTTGTTGAAAGGTATTTGGAAACGAAGATCAGAGATGGATTTTATGTTAAGTTACAGATGTTGTAATCACAAAGAAATTAATGCATTTAAATGCTCTCGACATACCATAAAATACAAACCACTTTTGACTTAATTTTTCAACTTTGGAAACGTATTGCTGCCAGAAGTGTTTAGGTTTTGTAAGTCCAAAACATGAGGTTGGAAGGTAAACCTTGAAAACAGGCCATAATGTAACAAAGTAATCTACCTTAAAAATGCACTTATGTCAATGCTACACACAGTGCCTCAAGAAATGACGCTCCAGCACGGCACTATATCACATCTGATATTTCATGCTGTGTTGTACAAAAGATGCGGAATTCACCAACATAGTCAATAAAGGACATCCTGGTATTTATTATAATTTCAATGCCTTACATCGATTTTAAGTCAGGATGGCCGAGTGGTCTAAGGCGCTGCGTTAAGGTCGCAGTCTCCCCTGGAGGCGTGGGTTCAAATCCCACTTCTGACAAATGGTCTCGCTTCTTCGTTGGATATGTTTGTTGAAAGGTATTTGGAAACGAAGATCAGAGATGGATTTTATGTTAAGTTACAGAAGTTGTAATCACAAAGAAATTAATGCATTTAAATGCTCTCGACATACCATAAAATACAAACCACTTTTGACTTAATTTTTCAACTTTGGAAACGTATTGCTGCCAGAAGTGTTTAGGTTTTGTAAGTCCAAAACATGAGGTTGGAAGGTAAACCTTGAAAACAGGCCATAATGTAACAAAGTAATCTACCTTAAAAATGCACTTATGTCAATGCTACACACAGTGCCTCAAGAAATGACGCTCCAGCACGGCACTATATCACATCTGATATTTCATGCTGTGTTGTAGAAAAGATAAGGAATTCACCAACAGTCAATAAAGGACATCCTGGTATTTATTATAATTTCAATGCCTTACATCATTTTCAAGTGAGGATGGCCGAGTGGTCTAAGGCGCTGCGTTAAGGTCGCAGTCTCCCCTGGAGGCGTGGGTTCAAATCCGACTTCTGACAAATGGTCTCGCTTCTTCGTTGGATATGTTTGTTGAAAGGTATTTGGAAACGAAGATCAGAGATGGATTTTATGTTAAGTTACAGAAGTTGTAATCACAAAGAAATTAATGCATTTAAATGCTCTCGACATACCATAAAATACAAACCACTTTTGACTTAATTTTTCAACTTTGGAAACGTATTGCTGCCAGAAGTGTTTAGGTTTTGTAAGTCCAAAACATGAGGTTGGAAGGTAAACCTTGAAAACAGGCCATAATGTAACAAAGTAATCTACCTTAAAAATGCACTTATGTCAATGCTACACACAGTGCCTCAAGAAATGACGCTCCAGCACGGCACTATATCACATCTGATATTTCATGCTGTGTTGTAGAAAAGATAAGGAATTCACCAACAGTCAATAAAGGACATCCTGGTATTTATTATAATTTCAATGCCTTACATCATTTTCAAGTGAGGATGGCCGAGTGGTCTAAGGCGCTGCGTTAAGGTCGCAGTCTCCCCTGGAGGCGTGGGTTCAAATCCGACTTCTGACAAATGGTCTCGCTTCTTCGTTGGATATGTTTGTTGAAAGGTATTTGGAAACGAAGATCAGAGATGGATTTTATGTTAAGTTACAGAAGTTGTAATCACAAAGAAATTAATGCATTTAAATGCTCTCGACATACCATAAAATACAAACCACTTTTGACTTAATTTTTCAACTTTGGAAACGTATTGCTGCCAGAAGTGTTTAGGTTTTGTAAGTCCAAAACATGAGGTTGGAAGGTAAACCTTGAAAACAGGCCATAATGTAACAAAGTAATCTACCTTAAAAATGCACTTATGTCAATGCTACACACAGTGCCTCAAGAAATGACGCTCCAGCACGGCACTATATCACATCTGATATTTCATGCTGTGTTGTACAAAAGATGCGGAATTCAACAACATAGTCAATAAAGGACATCCTGGTATTTATTATAATTTCTATGCCTTACATCATTTTCAAGTCAGGATGGCCGAGTGGTCTAAGGCGCTGCGTTAAGGTCGCAGTCTCCCCTGGAGGCGTGGGTTCAAATCCCACTTCTGACAAATGGTCTCGCTTCTTCGTTGGATATGTTTGTTGAAAGGTATTTGGAAACGAAGATCAGAGATGGATTTTATGTTAAGTTACAGAAGTTGTAATCACAAAGAAATTAATGCATTTAAATGCTCTCGACATACCATAAAATACAAACCACTTTTGACTTAATTTTTCAACTTTGGAAACGTATTGCTGCCAGAAGTGTTTAGGTTTTGTAAGTCCAAAACATGAGGTTGGAAGGTAAACCTTGAAAACAGGCCATAATGTAACAAAGTAATCTACCTTAAAAATGCACTTATGTCAATGCTACACACAGTGCCTCAAGAAATGACGCTCCAGCACGGCACTATATCACATCTGATATTTCATGCTGTGTTGTACAAAAGATAAGGAATTCAACAACATAGTAAATAAAGGACATCCTGGTATCTATTATAATTTCAATGCCTTACATCATTTTCAAGTCAGGATGGCCGAGTGGTCTAAGGCGCTGCGTTAAGGTCGCAGTCTTCCCTGGAGGCGTGGGTTCAAATCCCACTTCTGACAAATGGTCTCGCTTCTTCGTTGGATATGTTGTTTGTTGAAAGGTATTTGGAAACGAAGATCAGAGATGGATTTTATGTTAAGTTACAGATGTTGTAATCACAAAGAAATTAATGCATTTAAATGCTCTCGACATACCATAAAATACAAACCACTTTTGACTTAATTTTTCAACTTTGGAAACGTATTGCTGCCAGAAGTGTTTAGGTTTTGTAAGTCCAAAACATGAGGTTGGAAGGTAAACCTTGAAAACAGGCCATAATGTAACAAAGTAATCTACCTTAAAAATGCACTTATGTCAATGCTACACACAGTGCCTCAAGAAATGACGCTCCAGCACGGCACTATATCACATCTGATATTTCATGCTGTGTTGTACAAAAGATGCGGAATTCACCAACATAGTCAATAAAGGACATCCTGGTATTTATTATAATTTCAATGCCTTACATCGATTTTAAGTCAGGATGGCCGAGTGGTTTAAGGCGCTCCGTTAAGGTCGCAGTCTCCCCTGGAGGCGTGGGTTCAAATCCCACTTCTGACAAATGGTCTCGCTTCTTCGTTGGATATGTTTGTTGAAAGGTATTTGGAAACGAAGATCAGAGATGGATTTTATGTTAAGTTACAGAAGTTGTAATCACAAAGAAATTAATGCATTTAAATGCTCTCGACATACCATAAAATACAAACCACTTTTGACTTAATTTTTCAACTTTGGAAACGTATTGCTGCCAGAAGTGTTTAGGTTTTGTAAGTCCAAAAAATGACGTTGGAAGGTAAACCTTGAAAACAGGCCATAATGTAACAAAGTAATCTACCTTAAAAATGCACTTATGTCAATGCTACACACAGTGCCTCAAGAAATGACGCTCCAGCACGGCACTATATCACATCTGATATTTCATGCTGTGTTGTACAAAAGATGCGGAATTCAACAACATAGTCAATAAAGGACATCCTGGTATTTATTATAATTTCTATGCCTTACATCATTTTCAAGTCAGGATGGCCGAGTGGTCTAAGGCGCTGCGTTAAGGTCGCAGTCTCCCCTGGAGGCGTGGGTTCAAATCCCACTTCTGACAAATGGTCTCGCTTCTTCGTTGGATATGTTTGTTGAAAGGTATTTGGAAACGAAGATCAGAGATGGATTTTATGTTAAGTTACAGAAGTTGTAATCACAAAGAAATTAATGCATTTAAATGCTCTCGACATACCATAAAATACAAACCACTTTTGACTTAATTTTTCAACTTTGGAAACGTATTGCTGCCAGAAGTGTTTAGGTTTTGTAAGTCCAAAACATGAGGTTGGAAGGTAAACCTTGAAAACAGGCCATAATGTAACAAAGTAATCTACCTTTAAAAATGCACTTATGTCAATGCTACACACAGTGCCTCAAGAAATGACGCTCCAGCACGGCACTATATCACATCTGATATTTCATGCTGTGTTGTACAAAAGATGCGGAATTCACCAACATAGTCAATAAAGGACATCCTGGTATTTATTATAATTTCAATGCCTTACATCGATTTTAAGTCAGGATGGCCGAGTGGTCTAAGGCGCTGCGTTAAGGTCGCAGTCTCCCCTGGAGGCGTGGGTTCAAATCCCACTTCTGACAAATGGTCTCGCTTCTTCGTTGGATATGTTTGTTGAAAGGTATTTGGAAACGAAGATCAGAGATGGATTTTATGTTAAGTTACAGAAGTTGTAATCACAAAGAAATTAATGCATTTAAATGCTCTCGACATACCATAAAATACAAACCACTTTTGACTTAATTTTTCAACTTTGGAAACGTATTGCTGCCAGAAGTGTTTAGGTTTTGTAAGTCCAAAACATGAGGTTGGAAGGTAAACCTTGAAAACAGGCCATAATGTAACAAAGTAATCTACCTTTAAAAATGCACTTATGTCAATGCTACACACAGTGCCTCAAGAAATGACGCTCCAGCACGGCACTATATCACATCTGATATTTCATGCTGTGTTGTACAAAATATGCGGAATTCACCAACATAGTCAATAAAGGACATCCTGGTATTTATTATAATTTCAATGCCTTACATCGATTTTAAGTCAGGATGGCCGAGTGGTCTAAGGCGCTGCGTTAAGGTCGCAGTCTCCCCTGGAGGCGTGGGTTCAAATCCCACTTCTGACAAATGGTCTCGCTTCTTCGTTGGATATGTTTGTTGAAAGGTATTTGGAAACGAAGATCAGAGATGGATTTTATGTTAAGTTACAGAAGTTGAAATCACAAAGAAATTAATGCATTTAAATGCTCTCGACATACCATAAAATACAAACCACTTTTGACTTAATTTTTCAACTTTGGAAACGTATTGCTGCCAGAAGTGTTTAGGTTTTGTAAGTCCAAAAAATGACGTTGGAAGGTAAACCTTAAAAAAAGGCCATAATGTAACAAAGTAATCTACCTTAAAAATGCACTTATGTCAATGCTACACACAGTGCCTCAAGAAATGACGCTCCAGCACGGCACTATATCACATCTGATATTTCATGCTGTGTTGTACAAAAGATAAGGAATTCAACAACATAGTCAATAAAGGACATCCTGGTATTTATTATAATTTCAATGCCTTACATCATTTTCAAGTCAGGATGGCCGAGTGGTCTAAGGCGCTGCGTTAAGGTCGCAGTCTTCCCTGGAGGCGTGGGTTCAAATCCCACTTCTGACAAATGGTCTCGCTTCTTCGTTGGATATGTTGTTTGTTGAAAGGTATTTGGAAACGAAGATCAGAGATGGATTTTATGTTAAGTTACAGATGTTGTAATCACAAAGAAATTAATGCATTTAAATGCTCTCGACATACCATAAAATACAAACCACTTTTGACTTAATTTTTCAACTTTGGAAACGTATTGCTGCCAGAAGTGTTTAGGTTTTGTAAGTCCAAAACATGAGGTTGGAAGGTAAACCTTGAAAACAGGCCATAATGTAACAAAGTAATCTACCTTAAAAATGCACTTATGTCAATGCTACACACAGTGCCTCAAGAAATGACGCTCCAGCACGGCACTATATCACATCTGATATTTCATGCTGTGTTGTAGAAAAGATAAGGAATTCACCAACAGTCAATAAAGGACATCCTGGTATTTATTATAATTTCAATGCCTTACATCATTTTCAAGTGAGGATGGCCGAGTGGTCTAAGGCGCTGCGTTAAGGTCGCAGTCTCCCCTGGAGGCGTGGGTTCAAATCCGACTTCTGACAAATGGTCTCGCTTCTTCGTTGGATATGTTTGTTGAAAGGTATTTGGAAACGAAGATCAGAGATGGATTTTATGTTAAGTTACAGAAGTTGTAATCACAAAGAAATTAATGCATTTAAATGCTCTCGACATACCATAAAATACAAACCACTTTTGACTTAATTTTTCAACTTTGGAAACGTATTGCTGCCAGAAGTGTTTAGGTTTTGTAAGTCCAAAACATGAGGTTGGAAGGTAAACCTTGAAAACAGGCCATAATGTAACAAAGTAATCTACCTTAAAAATGCACTTATGTCAATGCTACACACAGTGCCTCAAGAAATGACGCTCCAGCACGGCACTATATCACATCTGATATTTCATGCTGTGTTGTAGAAAAGATAAGGAATTCACCAACAGTCAATAAAGGACATCCTGGTATTTATTATAATTTCAATGCCTTACATCATTTTCAAGTGAGGATGGCCGAGTGGTCTAAGGCGCTGCGTTAAGGTCGCAGTCTCCCCTGGAGGCGTGGGTTCAAATCCGACTTCTGACAAATGGTCTCGCTTCTTCGTTGGATATGTTTGTTGAAAGGTATTTGGAAACGAAGATCAGAGATGGATTTTATGTTAAGTTACAGAAGTTGTAATCACAAAGAAATTAATGCATTTAAATGCTCTCGACATACCATAAAATACAAACCACTTTTGACTTAATTTTTCAACTTTGGAAACGTATTGCTGCCAGAAGTGTTTAGGTTTTGTAAGTCCAAAACATGAGGTTGGAAGGTAAACCTTGAAAACAGGCCATAATGTAACAAAGTAATCTACCTTAAAAATGCACTTATGTCAATGCTACACACAGTGCCTCAAGAAATGACGCTCCAGCACGGCACTATATCACATCTGATATTTCATGCTGTGTTGTAGAAAAGATAAGGAATTCACCAACAGTCAATAAAGGACATCCTGGTATTTATTATAATTTCAATGCCTTACATCATTTTCAAGTGAGGATGGCCGAGTGGTCTAAGGCGCTGCGTTAAGGTCGCAGTCTCCCCTGGAGGCGTGGGTTCAAATCCGACTTCTGACAAATGGTCTCGCTTCTTCGTTGGATATGTTTGTTGAAAGGTATTTGGAAACGAAGATCAGAGATGGATTTTATGTTAAGTTACAGAAGTTGTAATCACAAAGAAATTAATGCATTTAAATGCTCTCGACATACCATAAAATACAAACCACTTTTGACTTAATTTTTCAACTTTGGAAACGTATTGCTGCCAGAAGTGTTTAGGTTTTGTAAGTCCAAAACATGAGGTTGGAAGGTAAACCTTGAAAACAGGCCATAATGTAACAAAGTAATCTACCTTAAAAATGCACTTATGTCAATGCTACACACAGTGCCTCAAGAAATGACGCTCCAGCACGGCACTATATCACATCTGATATTTCATGCTGTGTTGTACAAAAGATGCGGAATTCAACAACATAGTCAATAAAGGACATCCTGGTATTTATTATAATTTCTATGCCTTACATCATTTTCAAGTCAGGATGGCCGAGTGGTCTAAGGCGCTGCGTTAAGGTCGCAGTCTCCCCTGGAGGCGTGGGTTCAAATCCCACTTCTGACAAATGGTCTCGCTTCTTCGTTGGATATGTTTGTTGAAAGGTATTTGGAAACGAAGATCAGAGATGGATTTTATGTTAAGTTACAGAAGTTGTAATCACAAAGAAATTAATGCATTTAAATGCTCTCGACATACCATAAAATACAAACCACTTTTGACTTAATTTTTCAACTTTGGAAACGTATTGCTGCCAGAAGTGTTTAGGTTTTGTAAGTCCAAAACATGAGGTTGGAAGGTAAACCTTGAAAACAGGCCATAATGTAACAAAGTAATCTACCTTAAAAATGCACTTATGTCAATGCTACACACAGTGCCTCAAGAAATGACGCTCCAGCACGGCACTATATCACATCTGATATTTCATGCTGTGTTGTACAAAAGATAAGGAATTCAACAACATAGTAAATAAAGGACATCCTGGTATCTATTATAATTTCAATGCCTTACATCATTTTCAAGTCAGGATGGCCGAGTGGTCTAAGGCGCTGCGTTAAGGTCGCAGTCTTCCCTGGAGGCGTGGGTTCAAATCCCACTTCTGACAAATGGTCTAGCTTCTTCGTTGGATATGTTGTTTGTTGAAAGGTATTTGGAAACGAAGATCAGAGATGGATTTTATGTTAAGTTACAGATGTTGTAATCACAAAGAAATTAATGCATTTAAATGCTCTCGACATACCATAAAATACAAACCACTTTTGACTTAATTTTTCAACTTTGGAAACGTATTGCTGCCAGAAGTGTTTAGGTTTTGTAAGTCCAAAACATGAGGTTGGAAGGTAAACCTTGAAAACAGGCCATAATGTAACAAAGTAATCTACCTTTAAAAATGCACTTATGTCAATGCTACACACAGTGCCTCAAGAAATGACGCTCCAGCACGGCACTATATCACATCTGATATTTCATGCTGTGTTGTACAAAAGATGCGGAATTCACCAACATAGTCAATAAAGGACATCCTGGTATTTATTATAATTTCAATGCCTTACATCGATTTTAAGTCAGGATGGCCGAGTGGTTTAAGGCGCTCCGTTAAGGTCGCAGTCTCCCCTGGAGGCGTGGGTTCAAATCCCACTTCTGACAAATGGTCTCGCTTCTTCGTTGGATATGTTTGTTGAAAGGTATTTGGAAACGAAGATCAGAGATGGATTTTATGTTAAGTTACAGAAGTTGTAATCACAAAGAAATTAATGCATTTAAATGCTCTCGACATACCATAAAATACAAACCACTTTTGACTTAATTTTTCAACTTTGGAAACGTATTGCTGCCAGAAGTGTTTAGGTTTTGTAAGTCCAAAAAATGACGTTGGAAGGTAAACCTTGAAAACAGGCCATAATGTAACAAAGTAATCTACCTTAAAAATGCACTTATGTCAATGCTACACACAGTGCCTCAAGAAATGACGCTCCAGCACGGCACTATATCACATCTGATATTTCATGCTGTGTTGTACAAAAGATGCGGAATTCAACAACATAGTCAATAAAGGACATCCTGGTATTTATTATAATTTCTATGCCTTACATCATTTTCAAGTCAGGATGGCCGAGTGGTCTAAGGCGCTGCGTTAAGGTCGCAGTCTCCCCTGGAGGCGTGGGTTCAAATCCCACTTCTGACAAATGGTCTCGCTTCTTCGTTGGATATGTTTGTTGAAAGGTATTTGGAAACGAAGATCAGAGATGGATTTTATGTTAAGTTACAGAAGTTGTAATCACAAAGAAATTAATGCATTTAAATGCTCTCGACATACCATAAAATACAAACCACTTTTGACTTAATTTTTCAACTTTGGAAACGTATTGCTGCCAGAAGTGTTTAGGTTTTGTAAGTCCAAAACATGAGGTTGGAAGGTAAACCTTGAAAACAGGCCATAATGTAACAAAGTAATCTACCTTTAAAAATGCACTTATGTCAATGCTACACACAGTGCCTCAAGAAATGACGCTCCAGCACGGCACTATATCACATCTGATATTTCATGCTGTGTTGTACAAAAGATGCGGAATTCACCAACATAGTCAATAAAGGACATCCTGGTATTTATTATAATTTCAATGCCTTACATCGATTTTAAGTCAGGATGGCCGAGTGGTCTAAGGCGCTGCGTTAAGGTCGCAGTCTCCCCTGGAGGCGTGGGTTCAAATCCCACTTCTGACAAATGGTCTCGCTTCTTCGTTGGATATGTTTGTTGAAAGGTATTTGGAAACGAAGATCAGAGATGGATTTTATGTTAAGTTACAGAAGTTGTAATCACAAAGAAATTAATGCATTTAAATGCTCTCGACATACCATAAAATACAAACCACTTTTGACTTAATTTTTCAACTTTGGAAACGTATTGCTGCCAGAAGTGTTTAGGTTTTGTAAGTCCAAAACATGAGGTTGGAAGGTAAACCTTGAAAACAGGCCATAATGTAACAAAGTAATCTACCTTTAAAAATGCACTTATGTCAATGCTACACACAGTGCCTCAAGAAATGACGCTCCAGCACGGCACTATATCACATCTGATATTTCATGCTGTGTTGTACAAAATATGCGGAATTCACCAACATAGTCAATAAAGGACATCCTGGTATTTATTATAATTTCAATGCCTTACATCGATTTTAAGTCAGGATGGCCGAGTGGTCTAAGGCGCTGCGTTAAGGTCGCAGTCTCCCCTGGAGGCGTGGGTTCAAATCCCACTTCTGACAAATGGTCTCGCTTCTTCGTTGGATATGTTTGTTGAAAGGTATTTGGAAACGAAGATCAGAGATGGATTTTATGTTAAGTTACAGAAGTTGAAATCACAAAGAAATTAATGCATTTAAATGCTCTCGACATACCATAAAATACAAACCACTTTTGACTTAATTTTTCAACTTTGGAAACGTATTGCTGCCAGAAGTGTTTAGGTTTTGTAAGTCCAAAAAATGACGTTGGAAGGTAAACCTTAAAAAAAGGCCATAATGTAACAAAGTAATCTACCTTAAAAATGCACTTATGTCAATGCTACACACAGTGCCTCAAGAAATGACGCTCCAGCACGGCACTATATCACATCTGATATTTCATGCTGTGTTGTACAAAAGATAAGGAATTCAACAACATAGTCAATAAAGGACATCCTGGTATTTATTATAATTTCAATGCCTTACATCATTTTCAAGTCAGGATGGCCGAGTGGTCTAAGGCGCTGCGTTAAGGTCGCAGTCTTCCCTGGAGGCGTGGGTTCAAATCCCACTTCTGACAAATGGTCTCGCTTCTTCGTTGGATATGTTGTTTGTTGAAAGGTATTTGGAAACGAAGATCAGAGATGGATTTTATGTTAAGTTACAGATGTTGTAATCACAAAGAAATTAATGCATTTAAATGCTCTCGACATACCATAAAATACAAACCACTTTTGACTTAATTTTTCAACTTTGGAAACGTATTGCTGCCAGAAGTGTTTAGGTTTTGTAAGTCCAAAACATGAGGTTGGAAGGTAAACCTTGAAAACAGGCCATAATGTAACAAAGTAATCTACCTTAAAAATGCACTTATGTCAATGCTACACACAGTGCCTCAAGAAATGACGCTCCAGCACGGCACTATATCACATCTGATATTTCATGCTGTGTTGTACAAAAGATGCGGAATTCACCAACATAGTCAATAAAGGACATCCTGGTATTTATTATAATTTCAATGCCTTACATCGATTTTAAGTCAGGATGGCCGAGTGGTCTAAGGCGCTGCGTTAAGGTCGCAGTCTCCCCTGGAGGCGTGGGTTCAAATCCCACTTCTGACAAATGGTCTCGCTTCTTCGTTGGATATGTTTGTTGAAAGGTATTTGGAAACGAAGATCAGAGATGGATTTTATGTTAAGTTACAGAAGTTGTAATCACAAAGAAATTAATGCATTTAAATGCTCTCGACATACCATAAAATACAAACCACTTTTGACTTAATTTTTCAACTTTGGAAACGTATTGCTGCCAGAAGTGTTTAGGTTTTGTAAGTCCAAAACATGAGGTTGGAAGGTAAACCTTGAAAACAGGCCATAATGTAACAAAGTAATCTACCTTAAAAATGCACTTATGTCAATGCTACACACAGTGCCTCAAGAAATGACGCTCCAGCACGGCACTATATCACATCTGATATTTCATGCTGTGTTGTAGAAAAGATAAGGAATTCACCAACAGTCAATAAAGGACATCCTGGTATTTATTATAATTTCAATGCCTTACATCATTTTCAAGTGAGGATGGCCGAGTGGTCTAAGGCGCTGCGTTAAGGTCGCAGTCTCCCCTGGAGGCGTGGGTTCAAATCCGACTTCTGACAAATGGTCTCGCTTCTTCGTTGGATATGTTTGTTGAAAGGTATTTGGAAACGAAGATCAGAGATGGATTTTATGTTAAGTTACAGAAGTTGTAATCACAAAGAAATTAATGCATTTAAATGCTCTCGACATACCATAAAATACAAACCACTTTTGACTTAATTTTTCAACTTTGGAAACGTATTGCTGCCAGAAGTGTTTAGGTTTTGTAAGTCCAAAAAATGACGTTGGAAGGTAAACCTCGAAAAAAGGCCATAATGTAACAAAGTAATCTACCTTAAAAATGCACTTATGTCAATGCTACACACAGTGCCTCAAGAAATGACGCTCCAGCACGGCACTATATCACATCTGATATTTCATGCTGTGTTGTAGAAAAGATAAGGAATTCACCAACAGTCAATAAAGGACATCCTGGTATTTATTATAATTTCAATGCCTTACATCATTTTCAAGTGAGGATGGCCGAGTGGTCTAAGGCGCTGCGTTAAGGTCGCAGTCTCCCCTGGAGGCGTGGGTTCAAATCCCACTTCTGACAAATGGTCTCGCTTCTTCATTGGATATGTTTGTTGAAAGGTATTTGGAAACGAAGATCAGAGATGGATTTTATGTTAAGTTACAGATGTCGTAATCACAAAGAAATTAATGCATTTAAATGCTCTCGACATACCATAAAATACAAACCACTTTTGACTTAATTTTTCAACTTTGGAAACGTATTGCTGCCAGAAGTGTTTAGGTTTTGTAAGTCCAAAACATGAGGTTGGAAGGTAAACCTTGAAAACAGGCCATAATGTAACAAAGTAATCTACCTTAAAAATGCACTTATGTCAATGCTACACACAGTGCCTCAAGAAATGACGCTCCAGCACGGCACTATATCACATCTGATATTTCATGCTGTGTTGTACAAAAGATGCGGAATTCAACAACATAGTCAATAAAGGACATCCTGGTATTTATTATAATTTCTATGCCTTACATCATTTTCAAGTCAGGATGGCCGAGTGGTCTAAGGCGCTGCGTTAAGGTCGCAGTCTCCCCTGGAGGCGTGGGTTCAAATCCCACTTCTGACAAATGGTCTCGCTTCTTCGTTGGATATGTTTGTTGAAAGGTATTTGGAAACGAAGATCAGAGATGGATTTTATGTTAAGTTACAGAAGTTGTAATCACAAAGAAATTAATGCATTTAAATGCTCTCGACATACCATAAAATACAAACCACTTTTGACTTAATTTTTCAACTTTGGAAACGTATTGCTGCCAGAAGTGTTTAGGTTTTGTAAGTCCAAAACATGAGGTTGGAAGGTAAACCTTGAAAACAGGCCATAATGTAACAAAGTAATCTACCTTTAAAAATGCACTTATGTCAATGCTACACACAGTGCCTCAAGAAATGACGCTCCAGCACGGCACTATATCACATCTGATATTTCATGCTGTGTTGTACAAAAGATGCGGAATTCACCAACATAGTCAATAAAGGACATCCTGGTATTTATTATAATTTCAATGCCTTACATCGATTTTAAGTCAGGATGGCCGAGTGGTCTAAGGCGCTGCGTTAAGGTCGCAGTCTCCCCTGGAGGCGTGGGTTCAAATCCCACTTCTGACAAATGGTCTCGCTTCTTCGTTGGATATGTTTGTTGAAAGGTATTTGGAAACGAAGATCAGAGATGGATTTTATGTTAAGTTACAGAAGTTGTAATCACAAAGAAATTAATGCATTTAAATGCTCTCGACATACCATAAAATACAAACCACTTTTGACTTAATTTTTCAACTTTGGAAACGTATTGCTGCCAGAAGTGTTTAGGTTTTGTAAGTCCAAAACATGAGGTTGGAAGGTAAACCTTGAAAACAGGCCATAATGTAACAAAGTAATCTACCTTTAAAAATGCACTTATGTCAATGCTACACACAGTGCCTCAAGAAATGACGCTCCAGCACGGCACTATATCACATCTGATATTTCATGCTGTGTTGTACAAAATATGCGGAATTCACCAACATAGTCAATAAAGGACATCCTGGTATTTATTATAATTTCAATGCCTTACATCGATTTTAAGTCAGGATGGCCGAGTGGTCTAAGGCGCTGCGTTAAGGTCGCAGTCTCCCCTGGAGGCGTGGGTTCAAATCCCACTTCTGACAAATGGTCTCGCTTCTTCGTTGGATATGTTTGTTGAAAGGTATTTGGAAACGAAGATCAGAGATGGATTTTATGTTAAGTTACAGAAGTTGAAATCACAAAGAAATTAATGCATTTAAATGCTCTCGACATACCATAAAATACAAACCACTTTTGACTTAATTTTTCAACTTTGGAAACGTATTGCTGCCAGAAGTGTTTAGGTTTTGTAAGTCCAAAAAATGACGTTGGAAGGTAAACCTTAAAAAAAGGCCATAATGTAACAAAGTAATCTACCTTAAAAATGCACTTATGTCAATGCTACACACAGTGCCTCAAGAAATGACGCTCCAGCACGGCACTATATCACATCTGATATTTCATGCTGTGTTGTACAAAAGATAAGGAATTCAACAACATAGTCAATAAAGGACATCCTGGTATTTATTATAATTTCAATGCCTTACATCATTTTCAAGTCAGGATGGCCGAGTGGTCTAAGGCGCTGCGTTAAGGTCGCAGTCTTCCCTGGAGGCGTGGGTTCAAATCCCACTTCTGACAAATGGTCTCGCTTCTTCGTTGGATATGTTGTTTGTTGAAAGGTATTTGGAAACGAAGATCAGAGATGGATTTTATGTTAAGTTACAGATGTTGTAATCACAAAGAAATTAATGCATTTAAATGCTCTCGACATACCATAAAATACAAACCACTTTTGACTTAATTTTTCAACTTTGGAAACGTATTGCTGCCAGAAGTGTTTAGGTTTTGTAAGTCCAAAACATGAGGTTGGAAGGTAAACCTTGAAAACAGGCCATAATGTAACAAAGTAATCTACCTTAAAAATGCACTTATGTCAATGCTACACACAGTGCCTCAAGAAATGACGCTCCAGCACGGCACTATATCACATCTGATATTTCATGCTGTGTTGTACAAAAGATGCGGAATTCACCAACATAGTCAATAAAGGACATCCTGGTATTTATTATAATTTCAATGCCTTACATCGATTTTAAGTCAGGATGGCCGAGTGGTCTAAGGCGCTGCGTTAAGGTCGCAGTCTCCCCTGGAGGCGTGGGTTCAAATCCCACTTCTGACAAATGGTCTCGCTTCTTCGTTGGATATGTTTGTTGAAAGGTATTTGGAAACGAAGATCAGAGATGGATTTTATGTTAAGTTACAGAAGTTGTAATCACAAAGAAATTAATGCATTTAAATGCTCTCGACATACCATAAAATACAAACCACTTTTGACTTAATTTTTCAACTTTGGAAACGTATTGCTGCCAGAAGTGTTTAGGTTTTGTAAGTCCAAAACATGAGGTTGGAAGGTAAACCTTGAAAACAGGCCATAATGTAACAAAGTAATCTACCTTAAAAATGCACTTATGTCAATGCTACACACAGTGCCTCAAGAAATGACGCTCCAGCACGGCACTATATCACATCTGATATTTCATGCTGTGTTGTAGAAAAGATAAGGAATTCACCAACAGTCAATAAAGGACATCCTGGTATTTATTATAATTTCAATGCCTTACATCATTTTCAAGTGAGGATGGCCGAGTGGTCTAAGGCGCTGCGTTAAGGTCGCAGTCTCCCCTGGAGGCGTGGGTTCAAATCCGACTTCTGACAAATGGTCTCGCTTCTTCGTTGGATATGTTTGTTGAAAGGTATTTGGAAACGAAGATCAGAGATGGATTTTATGTTAAGTTACAGATGTTGTAATCACAAAGAAATTAATGCATTTAAATGCTCTCGACATACCATAAAATACAAACCACTTTTGACTTAATTTTTCAACTTTGGAAACGTATTGCTGCCAGAAGTGTTTAGGTTTTGTAAGTCCAAAACATGAGGTTGGAAGGTAAACCTTGAAAACAGGCCATAATGTAACAAAGTAATCTACCTTAAAAATGCACTTATGTCAATGCTACACACAGTGCCTCAAGAAATGACGCTCCAGCACGGCACTATATCACATCTGATATTTCATGCTGTGTTGTACAAAAGATGCGGAATTCAACAACATAGTCAATAAAGGACATCCTGGTATTTATTATAATTTCTATGCCTTACATCATTTTCAAGTCAGGATGGCCGAGTGGTCTAAGGCGCTGCGTTAAGGTCGCAGTCTCCCCTGGAGGCGTGGGTTCAAATCCCACTTCTGACAAATGGTCTCGCTTCTTCGTTGGATATGTTTGTTGAAAGGTATTTGGAAACGAAGATCAGAGATGGATTTTATGTTAAGTTACAGAAGTTGTAATCACAAAGAAATTAATGCATTTAAATGCTCTCGACATACCATAAAATACAAACCACTTTTGACTTAATTTTTCAACTTTGGAAACGTATTGCTGCCAGAAGTGTTTAGGTTTTGTAAGTCCAAAAAATGACGTTGGAAGGTAAACCTCGAAAAAAGGCCATAATGTAACAAAGTAATCTACCTTAAAAATGCACTTATGTCAATGCTACACACAGTGCCTCAAGAAATGACGCTCCAGCACGGCACTATATCACATCTGATATTTCATGCTGTGTTGTAGAAAAGATAAGGAATTCACCAACAGTCAATAAAGGACATCCTGGTATTTATTATAATTTCAATGCCTTACATCATTTTCAAGTGAGGATGGCCGAGTGGTCTAAGGCGCTGCGTTAAGGTCGCAGTCTCCCCTGGAGGCGTGGGTTCAAATCCCACTTCTGACAAATGGTCTCGCTTCTTCGTTGGATATGTTTGTTGAAAGGTATTTGGAAACGAAGATCAGAGATGGATTTTATGTTAAGTTACAGAAGTTGTAATCACAAAGAAATTAATGCATTTAAATGCTCTCGACATACCATAAAATACAAACCACTTTTGACTTAATTTTTCAACTTTGGAAACGTATTGCTGCCAGAAGTGTTTAGGTTTTGTAAGTCCAAAACATGAGGTTGGAAGGTAAACCTTGAAAACAGGCCATAATGTAACAAAGTAATCTACCTTAAAAATGCACTTATGTCAATGCTACACACAGTGCCTCAAGAAATGACGCTCCAGCACGGCACTATATCACATCTGATATTTCATGCTGTGTTGTACAAAAGATAAGGAATTCAACAACATAGTCAATAAAGGACATCCTGGTATTTATTATAATTTCAATGCCTTACATCATTTTCAAGTCAGGATGGCCGAGTGGTCTAAGGCGCTGCGTTAAGGTCGCAGTCTTCCCTGGAGGCGTGGGTTCAAATCCCACTTCTGACAAATGGTCTCGCTTCTTCGTTGGATATGTTGTTTGTTGAAAGGTATTTGGAAACGAAGATCAGAGATGGATTTTATGTTAAGTTACAGATGTTGTAATCACAAAGAAATTAATGCATTTAAATGCTCTCGACATACCATAAAATACAAACCACTTTTGACTTAATTTTTCAACTTTGGAAACGTATTGCTGCCAGAAGTGTTTAGGTTTTGTAAGTCCAAAACATGAGGTTGGAAGGTAAACCTTGAAAACAGGCCATAATGTAACAAAGTAATCTACCTTTAAAAATGCACTTATGTCAATGCTACACACAGTGCCTCAAGAAATGACGCTCCAGCACGGCACTATATCACATCTGATATTTCATGCTGTGTTGTACAAAAGATGCGGAATTCACCAACATAGTCAATAAAGGACATCCTGGTATTTATTATAATTTCAATGCCTTACATCGATTTTAAGTCAGGATGGCCGAGTGGTTTAAGGCGCTCCGTTAAGGTCGCAGTCTCCCCTGGAGGCGTGGGTTCAAATCCCACTTCTGACAAATGGTCTCGCTTCTTCGTTGGATATGTTTGTTGAAAGGTATTTGGAAACGAAGATCAGAGATGGATTTTATGTTAAGTTACAGAAGTTGTAATCACAAAGAAATTAATGCATTTAAATGCTCTCGACATACCATAAAATACAAACCACTTTTGACTTAATTTTTCAACTTTGGAAACGTATTGCTGCCAGAAGTGTTTAGGTTTTGTAAGTCCAAAAAATGACGTTGGAAGGTAAACCTTGAAAACAGGCCATAATGTAACAAAGTAATCTACCTTAAAAATGCACTTATGTCAATGCTACACACAGTGCCTCAAGAAATGACGCTCCAGCACGGCACTATATCACATCTGATATTTCATGCTGTGTTGTACAAAAGATGCGGAATTCAACAACATAGTCAATAAAGGACATCCTGGTATTTATTATAATTTCTATGCCTTACATCATTTTCAAGTCAGGATGGCCGAGTGGTCTAAGGCGCTGCGTTAAGGTCGCAGTCTCCCCTGGAGGCGTGGGTTCAAATCCCACTTCTGACAAATGGTCTCGCTTCTTCGTTGGATATGTTTGTTGAAAGGTATTTGGAAACGAAGATCAGAGATGGATTTTATGTTAAGTTACAGAAGTTGTAATCACAAAGAAATTAATGCATTTAAATGCTCTCGACATACCATAAAATACAAACCACTTTTGACTTAATTTTTCAACTTTGGAAACGTATTGCTGCCAGAAGTGTTTAGGTTTTGTAAGTCCAAAAAATGACGTTGGAAGGTAAACCTTAAAAAAAGGCCATAATGTAACAAAGTAATCTACCTTAAAAATGCACTTATGTCAATGCTACACACAGTGCCTCAAGAAATGACGCTCCAGCACGGCACTATATCACATCTGATATTTCATGCTGTGTTGTACAAAAGATAAGGAATTCAACAACATAGTCAATAAAGGACATCCTGGTATTTATTATAATTTCAATGCCTTACATCATTTTCAAGTCAGGATGGCCGAGTGGTCTAAGGCGCTGCGTTAAGGTCGCAGTCTTCCCTGGAGGCGTGGGTTCAAATCCCACTTCTGACAAATGGTCTCGCTTCTTCGTTGGATATGTTGTTTGTTGAAAGGTATTTGGAAACGAAGATCAGAGATGGATTTTATGTTAAGTTACAGATGTTGTAATCACAAAGAAATTAATGCATTTAAATGCTCTCGACATACCATAAAATACAAACCACTTTTGACTTAATTTTTCAACTTTGGAAACGTATTGCTGCCAGAAGTGTTTAGGTTTTGTAAGTCCAAAACATGAGGTGGGAAGGTAAACCTTGAAAACAGGCCATAATGTAACAAAGTAATCTACCTTAAAAATGCACTTATGTCAATGCTACACACAGTGCCTCAAGAAATGACGCTCCAGCACGGCACTATATCACATCTGATATTTCATGCTGTGTTGTACAAAAGATGCGGAATTCAACAACATAGTCAATAAAGGACATCCTGGTATTTATTATAATTTCTATGCCTTACATCATTTTCAAGTCAGGATGGCCGAGTGGTCTAAGGCGCTGCGTTAAGGTCGCAGTCTCCCCTGGAGGCGTGGGTTCAAATCCCACTTCTGACAAATGGTCTCGCTTCTTCGTTGGATATGTTTGTTGAAAGGTATTTGGAAACGAAGATCAGAGATGGATTTTATGTTAAGTTACAGAAGTTGTAATCACAAAGAAATTAATGCATTTAAATGCTCTCGACATACCATAAAATACAAACCACTTTTGACTTAATTTTTCAACTTTGGAAACGTATTGCTGCCAGAAGTGTTTAGGTTTTGTAAGTCCAAAAAATGACGTTGGAAGGTAAACCTTAAAAAAAGGCCATAATGTAACAAAGTAATCTACCTTAAAAATGCACTTATGTCAATGCTACACACAGTGCCTCAAGAAATGACGCTCCAGCACGGCACTATATCACATCTGATATTTCATGCTGTGTTGTAGAAAAGATAAGGAATTCACCAACAGTCAATAAAGGACATCCTGGTATTTATTATAATTTCAATGCCTTACATCATTTTCAAGTGAGGATGGCCGAGTGGTCTAAGGCGCTGCGTTAAGGTCGCAGTCTCCCCTGGAGGCGTGGGTTCAAATCCGACTTCTGACAAATGGTCTCGCTTCTTCGTTGGATATGTTTGTTGAAAGGTATTTGGAAACGAAGATCAGAGATGGATTTTATGTTAAGTTACAGAAGTTGTAATCACAAAGAAATTAATGCATTTAAATGCTCTCGACATACCATAAAATACAAACCACTTTTGACTTAATTTTTCAACTTTGGAAACGTATTGCTGCCAGAAGTGTTTAGGTTTTGTAAGTCCAAAAAATGACGTTGGAAGGTAAACCTCGAAAAAAGGCCATAATGTAACAAAGTAATCTACCTTAAAAATGCACTTATGTCAATGCTACACACAGTGCCTCAAGAAATGACGCTCCAGCACGGCACTATATCACATCTGATATTTCATGCTGTGTTGTAGAAAAGATAAGGAATTCACCAACAGTCAATAAAGGACATCCTGGTATTTATTATAATTTCAATGCCTTACATCATTTTCAAGTGAGGATGGCCGAGTGGTCTAAGGCGCTGCGTTAAGGTCGCAGTCTCCCCTGGAGGCGTGGGTTCAAATCCCACTTCTGACAAATGGTCTCGCTTCTTCATTGGATATGTTTGTTGAAAGGTATTTGGAAACGAAGATCAGAGATGGATTTTATGTTAAGTTACAGATGTCGTAATCACAAAGAAATTAATGCATTTAAATGCTCTCGACATACCATAAAATACAAACCACTTTTGACTTAATTTTTCAACTTTGGAAACGTATTGCTGCCAGAAGTGTTTAGGTTTTGTAAGTCCAAAACATGAGGTTGGAAGGTAAACCTTGAAAACAGGCCATAATGTAACAAAGTAATCTACCTTAAAAATGCACTTATGTCAATGCTACACACAGTGCCTCAAGAAATGACGCTCCAGCACGGCACTATATCACATCTGATATTTCATGCTGTGTTGTACAAAAGATGCGGAATTCAACAACATAGTCAATAAAGGACATCCTGGTATTTATTATAATTTCTATGCCTTACATCATTTTCAAGTCAGGATGGCCGAGTGGTCTAAGGCGCTGCGTTAAGGTCGCAGTCTCCCCTGGAGGCGTGGGTTCAAATCCCACTTCTGACAAATGGTCTCGCTTCTTCGTTGGATATGTTTGTTGAAAGGTATTTGGAAACGAAGATCAGAGATGGATTTTATGTTAAGTTACAGAAGTTGTAATCACAAAGAAATTAATGCATTTAAATGCTCTCGACATACCATAAAATACAAACCACTTTTGACTTAATTTTTCAACTTTGGAAACGTATTGCTGCCAGAAGTGTTTAGGTTTTGTAAGTCCAAAACATGAGGTTGGAAGGTAAACCTTGAAAACAGGCCATAATGTAACAAAGTAATCTACCTTTAAAAATGCACTTATGTCAATGCTACACACAGTGCCTCAAGAAATGACGCTCCAGCACGGCACTATATCACATCTGATATTTCATGCTGTGTTGTACAAAAGATGCGGAATTCACCAACATAGTCAATAAAGGACATCCTGGTATTTATTATAATTTCAATGCCTTACATCGATTTTAAGTCAGGATGGCCGAGTGGTCTAAGGCGCTGCGTTAAGGTCGCAGTCTCCCCTGGAGGCGTGGGTTCAAATCCCACTTCTGACAAATGGTCTCGCTTCTTCGTTGGATATGTTTGTTGAAAGGTATTTGGAAACGAAGATCAGAGATGGATTTTATGTTAAGTTACAGAAGTTGTAATCACAAAGAAATTAATGCATTTAAATGCTCTCGACATACCATAAAATACAAACCACTTTTGACTTAATTTTTCAACTTTGGAAACGTATTGCTGCCAGAAGTGTTTAGGTTTTGTAAGTCCAAAACATGAGGTTGGAAGGTAAACCTTGAAAACAGGCCATAATGTAACAAAGTAATCTACCTTAAAAATGCACTTATGTCAATGCTACACACAGTGCCTCAAGAAATGACGCTCCAGCACGGCACTATATCACATCTGATATTTCATGCTGTGTTGTACAAAAGATGCGGAATTCACCAACATAGTCAATAAAGGACATCCTGGTATTTATTATAATTTCAATGCCTTACATCGATTTTAAGTCAGGATGGCCGAGTGGTCTAAGGCGCTGCGTTAAGGTCGCAGTCTCCCCTGGAGGCGTGGGTTCAAATCCCACTTCTGACAAATGGTCTCGCTTCTTCGTTGGATATGTTTGTTGAAAGGTATTTGGAAACGAAGATCAGAGATGGATTTTATGTTAAGTTACAGAAGTTGTAATCACAAAGAAATTAATGCATTTAAATGCTCTCGACATACCATAAAATACAAACCACTTTTGACTTAATTTTTCAACTTTGGAAACGTATTGCTGCCAGAAGTGTTTAGGTTTTGTAAGTCCAAAACATGAGGTTGGAAGGTAAACCTTGAAAACAGGCCATAATGTAACAAAGTAATCTACCTTAAAAATGCACTTATGTCAATGCTACACACAGTGCCTCAAGAAATGACGCTCCAGCACGGCACTATATCACATCTGATATTTCATGCTGTGTTGTAGAAAAGATAAGGAATTCACCAACAGTCAATAAACGACATCCTGGTATTTATTATAATTTCAATGCCTTACATCATTTTCAAGTGAGGATGGCCGAGTGGTCTAAGGCGCTGCGTTAAGGTCGCAGTCTCCCCTGGAGGCGTGGGTTCAAATCCGACTTCTGACAAATGGTCTCGCTTCTTCGTTGGATATGTTTGTTGAAAGGTATTTGGAAACGAAGATCAGAGATGGATTTTATGTTAAGTTACAGATGTTGTAATCACAAAGAAATTAATGCATTTAAATGCTCTCGACATACCATAAAATACAAACCACTTTTGACTTAATTTTTCAACTTTGGAAACGTATTGCTGCCAGAAGTGTTTAGGTTTTGTAAGTCCAAAACATGAGGTTGGAAGGTAAACCTTGAAAACAGGCCATAATGTAACAAAGTAATCTACCTTAAAAATGCACTTATGTCAATGCTACACACAGTGCCTCAAGAAATGACGCTCCAGCACGGCACTATATCACATCTGATATTTCATGCTGTGTTGTACAAAAGATGCGGAATTCAACAACATAGTCAATAAAGGACATCCTGGTATTTATTATAATTTCTATGCCTTACATCATTTTCAAGTCAGGATGGCCGAGTGGTCTAAGGCGCTGCGTTAAGGTCGCAGTCTCCCCTGGAGGCGTGGGTTCAAATCCCACTTCTGACAAATGGTCTCGCTTCTTCGTTGGATATGTTTGTTGAAAGGTATTTGGAAACGAAGATCAGAGATGGATTTTATGTTAAGTTACAGATGTTGTAATCACAAAGAAATTAATGCATTTAAATGCTCTCGACATACCATAAAATACAAACCACTTTTGACTTAATTTTTCAACTTTGGAAACGTATTGCTGCCAGAAGTGTTTAGGTTTTGTAAGTCCAAAACATGAGGTTGGAAGGTAAACCTTGAAAACAGGCCATAATGTAACAAAGTAATCTACCTTAAAAATGCACTTATGTCAATGCTACACACAGTGCCTCAAGAAATGACGCTCCAGCACGGCACTATATCACATCTGATATTTCATGCTGTGTTGTACAAAAGATGCGGAATTCAACAACATAGTCAATAAAGGACATCCTGGTATTTATTATAATTTCTATGCCTTACATCATTTTCAAGTCAGGATGGCCGAGTGGTCTAAGGCGCTGCGTTAAGGTCGCAGTCTCCCCTGGAGGCGTGGGTTCAAATCCCACTTCTGACAAATGGTCTCGCTTCTTCGTTGGATATGTTTGTTGAAAGGTATTTGGAAACGAAGATCAGAGATGGATTTTATGTTAAGTTACAGAAGTTGTAATCACAAAGAAATTAATGCATTTAAATGCTCTCGACATACCATAAAATACAAACCACTTTTGACTTAATTTTTCAACTTTGGAAACGTATTGCTGCCAGAAGTGTTTAGGTTTTGTAAGTCCAAAAAATGACGTTGGAAGGTAAACCTCGAAAAAAGGCCATAATGTAACAAAGTAATCTACCTTAAAAATGCACTTATGTCAATGCTACACACAGTGCCTCAAGAAATGACGCTCCAGCACGGCACTATATCACATCTGATATTTCATGCTGTGTTGTAGAAAAGATAAGGAATTCACCAACAGTCAATAAAGGACATCCTGGTATTTATTATAATTTCAATGCCTTACATCATTTTCAAGTGAGGATGGCCGAGTGGTCTAAGGCGCTGCGTTAAGGTCGCAGTCTCCCCTGGAGGCGTGGGTTCAAATCCCACTTCTGACAAATGGTCTCGCTTCTTCATTGGATATGTTTGTTGAAAGGTATTTGGAAACGAAGATCAGAGATGGATTTTATGTTAAGTTACAGATGTCGTAATCACAAAGAAATTAATGCATTTAAATGCTCTCGACATACCATAAAATACAAACCACTTTTGACTTAATTTTTCAACTTTGGAAACGTATTGCTGCCAGAAGTGTTTAGGTTTTGTAAGTCCAAAACATGAGGTTGGAAGGTAAACCTTGAAAACAGGCCATAATGTAACAAAGTAATCTACCTTAAAAATGCACTTATGTCAATGCTACACACAGTGCCTCAAGAAATGACGCTCCAGCACGGCACTATATCACATCTGATATTTCATGCTGTGTTGTACAAAAGATGCGGAATTCAACAACATAGTCAATAAAGGACATCCTGGTATTTATTATAATTTCTATGCCTTACATCATTTTCAAGTCAGGATGGCCGAGTGGTCTAAGGCGCTGCGTTAAGGTCGCAGTCTCCCCTGGAGGCGTGGGTTCAAATCCCACTTCTGACAAATGGTCTCGCTTCTTCGTTGGATATGTTTGTTGAAAGGTATTTGGAAACGAAGATCAGAGATGGATTTTATGTTAAGTTACAGAAGTTGTAATCACAAAGAAATTAATGCATTTAAATGCTCTCAACATACCATAAAATACAAACCACTTTTGACTTAATTTTTCAACTTTGGAAACGTATTGCTGCCAGAAGTGTTTAGGTTTTGTAAGTCCAAAACATGAGGTTGGAAGGTAAACCTTGAAAACAGGCCATAATGTAACAAAGTAATCTACCTTAAAAATGCACTTATGTCAATGCTACACACAGTGCCTCAAGAAATGACGCTCCAGCACGGCACTATATCACATCTGATATTTCATGCTGTGTTGTACAAAAGATAAGGAATTCAACAACATAGTCAATAAAGGACATCCTGGTATTTATTATAATTTCAATGCCTTACATCATTTTCAAGTCAGGATGGCCGAGTGGTCTAAGGCGCTGCGTTAAGGTCGCAGTCTTCCCTGGAGGCGTGGGTTCAAATCCCACTTCTGACAAATGGTCTCGCTTCTTCGTTGGATATGTTGTTTGTTGAAAGGTATTTGGAAACGAAGATCAGAGATGGATTTTATGTTAAGTTACAGATGTTGTAATCACAAAGAAATTAATGCATTTAAATGCTCTCGACATACCATAAAATACAAACCACTTTTGACTTAATTTTTCAACTTTGGAAACGTATTGCTGCCAGAAGTGTTTAGGTTTTGTAAGTCCAAAACATGAGGTTGGAAGGTAAACCTTGAAAACAGGCCATAATGTAACAAAGTAATCTACCTTTAAAAATGCACTTATGTCAATGCTACACACAGTGCCTCAAGAAATGACGCTCCAGCACGGCACTATATCACATCTGATATTTCATGCTGTGTTGTACAAAAGATGCGGAATTCACCAACATAGTCAATAAAGGACATCCTGGTATTTATTATAATTTCAATGCCTTACATCGATTTTAAGTCAGGATGGCCGAGTGGTTTAAGGCGCTCCGTTAAGGTCGCAGTCTCCCCTGGAGGCGTGGGTTCAAATCCCACTTCTGACAAATGGTCTCGCTTCTTCGTTGGATATGTTTGTTGAAAGGTATTTGGAAACGAAGATCAGAGATGGATTTTATGTTAAGTTACAGAAGTTGTAATCACAAAGAAATTAATGCATTTAAATGCTCTCGACATACCATAAAATACAAACCACTTTTGACTTAATTTTTCAACTTTGGAAACGTATTGCTGCCAGAAGTGTTTAGGTTTTGTAAGTCCAAAAAATGACGTTGGAAGGTAAACCTTGAAAACAGGCCATAATGTAACAAAGTAATCTACCTTAAAAATGCACTTATGTCAATGCTACACACAGTGCCTCAAGAAATGACGCTCCAGCACGGCACTATATCACATCTGATATTTCATGCTGTGTTGTACAAAAGATGCGGAATTCAACAACATAGTCAATAAAGGACATCCTGGTATTTATTATAATTTCTATGCCTTACATCATTTTCAAGTCAGGATGGCCGAGTGGTCTAAGGCGCTGCGTTAAGGTCGCAGTCTCCCCTGGAGGCGTGGGTTCAAATCCCACTTCTGACAAATGGTCTCGCTTCTTCGTTGGATATGTTTGTTGAAAGGTATTTGGAAACGAAGATCAGAGATGGATTTTATGTTAAGTTACAGAAGTTGTAATCACAAAGAAATTAATGCATTTAAATGCTCTCGACATACCATAAAATACAAACCACTTTTGACTTAATTTTTCAACTTTGGAAACGTATTGCTGCCAGAAGTGTTTAGGTTTTGTAAGTCCAAAAAATGACGTTGGAAGGTAAACCTTAAAAAAAGGCCATAATGTAACAAAGTAATCTACCTTAAAAATGCACTTATGTCAATGCTACACACAGTGCCTCAAGAAATGACGCTCCAGCACGGCACTATATCACATCTGATATTTCATGCTGTGTTGTACAAAAGATAAGGAATTCAACAACATAGTCAATAAAGGACATCCTGGTATTTATTATAATTTCAATGCCTTACATCATTTTCAAGTCAGGATGGCCGAGTGGTCTAAGGCGCTGCGTTAAGGTCGCAGTCTTCCCTGGAGGCGTGGGTTCAAATCCCACTTCTGACAAATGGTCTCGCTTCTTCGTTGGATATGTTGTTTGTTGAAAGGTATTTGGAAACGAAGATCAGAGATGGATTTTATGTTAAGTTACAGATGTTGTAATCACAAAGAAATTAATGCATTTAAATGCTCTCGACATACCATAAAATACAAACCACTTTTGACTTAATTTTTCAACTTTGGAAACGTATTGCTGCCAGAAGTGTTTAGGTTTTGTAAGTCCAAAACATGAGGTGGGAAGGTAAACCTTGAAAACAGGCCATAATGTAACAAAGTAATCTACCTTAAAAATGCACTTATGTCAATGCTACACACAGTGCCTCAAGAAATGACGCTCCAGCACGGCACTATATCACATCTGATATTTCATGCTGTGTTGTACAAAATATGCGGAATTCACCAACATAGTCAATAAAGGACATCCTGGTATTTATTATAATTTCAATGCCTTACATCGATTTTAAGTCAGGATGGCCGAGTGGTCTAAGGCGCTGCGTTAAGGTCGCAGTCTCCCCTGGAGGCGTGGGTTCAAATCCCACTTCTGACAAATGGTCTCGCTTCTTCGTTGGATATGTTTGTTGAAAGGTATTTGGAAACGAAGATCAGAGATGGATTTTATGTTAAGTTACAGAAGTTGTAATCACAAAGAAATTAATGCATTTAAATGCTCTCGACATACCATAAAATACAAACCACTTTTGACTTAATTTTTCAACTTTGGAAACGTATTGCTGCCAGAAGTGTTTAGGTTTTGTAAGTCCAAAAAATGACGTTGGAAGGTAAACCTTAAAAAAAGGCCATAATGTAACAAAGTAATCTACCTTAAAAATGCACTTATGTCAATGCTACACACAGTGCCTCAAGAAATGACGCTCCAGCACGGCACTATATCACATCTGATATTTCATGCTGTGTTGTACAAAAGATAAGGAATTCAACAACATAGTCAATAAAGGACATCCTGGTATTTATTATAATTTCAATGCCTTACATCATTTTCAAGTCAGGATGGCCGAGTGGTCTAAGGCGCTGCGTTAAGGTCGCAGTCTTCCCTGGAGGCGTGGGTTCAAATCCCACTTCTGACAAATGGTCTCGCTTCTTCGTTGGATATGTTGTTTGTTGAAAGGTATTTGGAAACGAAGATCAGAGATGGATTTTATGTTAAGTTACAGATGTTGTAATCACAAAGAAATTAATGCATTTAAATGCTCTCGACATACCATAAAATACAAACCACTTTTGACTTAATTTTTCAACTTTGGAAACGTATTGCTGCCAGAAGTGTTTAGGTTTTGTAAGTCCAAAACATGAGGTTGGAAGGTAAACCTTGAAAACAGGCCATAATGTAACAAAGTAATCTACCTTAAAAATGCACTTATGTCAATGCTACACACAGTGCCTCAAGAAATGACGCTCCAGCACGGCACTATATCACATCTGATATTTCATGCTGTGTTGTACAAAAGATGCGGAATTCACCAACATAGTCAATAAAGGACATCCTGGTATTTATTATAATTTCAATGCCTTACATCGATTTTAAGTCAGGATGGCCGAGTGGTCTAAGGCGCTGCGTTAAGGTCGCAGTCTCCCCTGGAGGCGTGGGTTCAAATCCCACTTCTGACAAATGGTCTCGCTTCTTCGTTGGATATGTTTGTTGAAAGGTATTTGGAAACGAAGATCAGAGATGGATTTTATGTTAAGTTACAGAAGTTGTAATCACAAAGAAATTAATGCATTTAAATGCTCTCGACATACCATAAAATACAAACCACTTTTGACTTAATTTTTCAACTTTGGAAACGTATTGCTGCCAGAAGTGTTTAGGTTTTGTAAGTCCAAAACATGAGGTTGGAAGGTAAACCTTGAAAACAGGCCATAATGTAACAAAGTAATCTACCTTAAAAATGCACTTATGTCAATGCTACACACAGTGCCTCAAGAAATGACGCTCCAGCACGGCACTATATCACATCTGATATTTCATGCTGTGTTGTAGAAAAGATAAGGAATTCACCAACAGTCAATAAAGGACATCCTGGTATTTATTATAATTTCAATGCCTTACATCATTTTCAAGTGAGGATGGCCGAGTGGTCTAAGGCGCTGCGTTAAGGTCGCAGTCTCCCCTGGAGGCGTGGGTTCAAATCCGACTTCTGACAAATGGTCTCGCTTCTTCGTTGGATATGTTTGTTGAAAGGTATTTGGAAACGAAGATCAGAGATGGATTTTATGTTAAGTTACAGATGTTGTAATCACAAAGAAATTAATGCATTTAAATGCTCTCGACATACCATAAAATACAAACCACTTTTGACTTAATTTTTCAACTTTGGAAACGTATTGCTGCCAGAAGTGTTTAGGTTTTGTAAGTCCAAAACATGAGGTTGGAAGGTAAACCTTGAAAACAGGCCATAATGTAACAAAGTAATCTACCTTAAAAATGCACTTATGTCAATGCTACACACAGTGCCTCAAGAAATGACGCTCCAGCACGGCACTATATCACATCTGATATTTCATGCTGTGTTGTACAAAAGATGCGGAATTCAACAACATAGTCAATAAAGGACATCCTGGTATTTATTATAATTTCTATGCCTTACATCATTTTCAAGTCAGGATGGCCGAGTGGTCTAAGGCGCTGCGTTAAGGTCGCAGTCTCCCCTGGAGGCGTGGGTTCAAATCCCACTTCTGACAAATGGTCTCGCTTCTTCGTTGGATATGTTTGTTGAAAGGTATTTGGAAACGAAGATCAGAGATGGATTTTATGTTAAGTTACAGATGTTGTAATCACAAAGAAATTAATGCATTTAAATGCTCTCGACATACCATAAAATACAAACCACTTTTGACTTAATTTTTCAACTTTGGAAACGTATTGCTGCCAGAAGTGTTTAGGTTTTGTAAGTCCAAAACATGAGGTTGGAAGGTAAACCTTGAAAACAGGCCATAATGTAACAAAGTAATCTACCTTAAAAATGCACTTATGTCAATGCTACACACAGTGCCTCAAGAAATGACGCTCCAGCACGGCACTATATCACATCTGATATTTCATGCTGTGTTGTACAAAAGATGCGGAATTCAACAACATAGTCAATAAAGGACATCCTGGTATTTATTATAATTTCTATGCCTTACATCATTTTCAAGTCAGGATGGCCGAGTGGTCTAAGGCGCTGCGTTAAGGTCGCAGTCTCCCCTGGAGGCGTGGGTTCAAATCCCACTTCTGACAAATGGTCTCGCTTCTTCGTTGGATATGTTTGTTGAAAGGTATTTGGAAACGAAGATCAGAGATGGATTTTATGTTAAGTTACAGAAGTTGTAATCACAAAGAAATTAATGCATTTAAATGCTCTCGACATACCATAAAATACAAACCACTTTTGACTTAATTTTTCAACTTTGGAAACGTATTGCTGCCAGAAGTGTTTAGGTTTTGTAAGTCCAAAAAATGACGTTGGAAGGTAAACCTCGAAAAAAGGCCATAATGTAACAAAGTAATCTACCTTAAAAATGCACTTATGTCAATGCTACACACAGTGCCTCAAGAAATGACGCTCCAGCACGGCACTATATCACATCTGATATTTCATGCTGTGTTGTAGAAAAGATAAGGAATTCACCAACAGTCAATAAAGGACATCCTGGTATTTATTATAATTTCAATGCCTTACATCATTTTCAAGTGAGGATGGCCGAGTGGTCTAAGGCGCTGCGTTAAGGTCGCAGTCTCCCCTGGAGGCGTGGGTTCAAATCCCACTTCTGACAAATGGTCTCGCTTCTTCATTGGATATGTTTGTTGAAAGGTATTTGGAAACGAAGATCAGAGATGGATTTTATGTTAAGTTACAGATGTCGTAATCACAAAGAAATTAATGCATTTAAATGCTCTCGACATACCATAAAATACAAACCACTTTTGACTTAATTTTTCAACTTTGGAAACGTATTGCTGCCAGAAGTGTTTAGGTTTTGTAAGTCCAAAACATGAGGTTGGAAGGTAAACCTTGAAAACAGGCCATAATGTAACAAAGTAATCTACCTTAAAAATGCACTTATGTCAATGCTACACACAGTGCCTCAAGAAATGACGCTCCAGCACGGCACTATATCACATCTGATATTTCATGCTGTGTTGTACAAAAGATGCGGAATTCAACAACATAGTCAATAAAGGACATCCTGGTATTTATTATAATTTCTATGCCTTACATCATTTTCAAGTCAGGATGGCCGAGTGGTCTAAGGCGCTGCGTTAAGGTCGCAGTCTCCCCTGGAGGCGTGGGTTCAAATCCCACTTCTGACAAATGGTCTCGCTTCTTCGTTGGATATGTTTGTTGAAAGGTATTTGGAAACGAAGATCAGAGATGGATTTTATGTTAAGTTACAGAAGTTGTAATCACAAAGAAATTAATGCATTTAAATGCTCTCAACATACCATAAAATACAAACCACTTTTGACTTAATTTTTCAACTTTGGAAACGTATTGCTGCCAGAAGTGTTTAGGTTTTGTAAGTCCAAAACATGAGGTTGGAAGGTAAACCTTGAAAACAGGCCATAATGTAACAAAGTAATCTACCTTAAAAATGCACTTATGTCAATGCTACACACAGTGCCTCAAGAAATGACGCTCCAGCACGGCACTATATCACATCTGATATTTCATGCTGTGTTGTACAAAAGATAAGGAATTCAACAACATAGTCAATAAAGGACATCCTGGTATTTATTATAATTTCAATGCCTTACATCATTTTCAAGTCAGGATGGCCGAGTGGTCTAAGGCGCTGCGTTAAGGTCGCAGTCTTCCCTGGAGGCGTGGGTTCAAATCCCACTTCTGACAAATGGTCTCGCTTCTTCGTTGGATATGTTGTTTGTTGAAAGGTATTTGGAAACGAAGATCAGAGATGGATTTTATGTTAAGTTACAGATGTTGTAATCACAAAGAAATTAATGCATTTAAATGCTCTCGACATACCATAAAATACAAACCACTTTTGACTTAATTTTTCAACTTTGGAAACGTATTGCTGCCAGAAGTGTTTAGGTTTTGTAAGTCCAAAACATGAGGTTGGAAGGTAAACCTTGAAAACAGGCCATAATGTAACAAAGTAATCTACCTTTAAAAATGCACTTATGTCAATGCTACACACAGTGCCTCAAGAAATGACGCTCCAGCACGGCACTATATCACATCTGATATTTCATGCTGTGTTGTACAAAAGATGCGGAATTCACCAACATAGTCAATAAAGGACATCCTGGTATTTATTATAATTTCAATGCCTTACATCGATTTTAAGTCAGGATGGCCGAGTGGTTTAAGGCGCTCCGTTAAGGTCGCAGTCTCCCCTGGAGGCGTGGGTTCAAATCCCACTTCTGACAAATGGTCTCGCTTCTTCGTTGGATATGTTTGTTGAAAGGTATTTGGAAACGAAGATCAGAGATGGATTTTATGTTAAGTTACAGAAGTTGTAATCACAAAGAAATTAATGCATTTAAATGCTCTCGACATACCATAAAATACAAACCACTTTTGACTTAATTTTTCAACTTTGGAAACGTATTGCTGCCAGAAGTGTTTAGGTTTTGTAAGTCCAAAAAATGACGTTGGAAGGTAAACCTTGAAAACAGGCCATAATGTAACAAAGTAATCTACCTTAAAAATGCACTTATGTCAATGCTACACACAGTGCCTCAAGAAATGACGCTCCAGCACGGCACTATATCACATCTGATATTTCATGCTGTGTTGTACAAAAGATGCGGAATTCAACAACATAGTCAATAAAGGACATCCTGGTATTTATTATAATTTCTATGCCTTACATCATTTTCAAGTCAGGATGGCCGAGTGGTCTAAGGCGCTGCGTTAAGGTCGCAGTCTCCCCTGGAGGCGTGGGTTCAAATCCCACTTCTGACAAATGGTCTCGCTTCTTCGTTGGATATGTTTGTTGAAAGGTATTTGGAAACGAAGATCAGAGATGGATTTTATGTTAAGTTACAGAAGTTGTAATCACAAAGAAATTAATGCATTTAAATGCTCTCGACATACCATAAAATACAAACCACTTTTGACTTAATTTTTCAACTTTGGAAACGTATTGCTGCCAGAAGTGTTTAGGTTTTGTAAGTCCAAAAAATGACGTTGGAAGGTAAACCTTAAAAAAAGGCCATAATGTAACAAAGTAATCTACCTTAAAAATGCACTTATGTCAATGCTACACACAGTGCCTCAAGAAATGACGCTCCAGCACGGCACTATATCACATCTGATATTTCATGCTGTGTTGTACAAAAGATAAGGAATTCAACAACATAGTCAATAAAGGACATCCTGGTATTTATTATAATTTCAATGCCTTACATCATTTTCAAGTCAGGATGGCCGAGTGGTCTAAGGCGCTGCGTTAAGGTCGCAGTCTTCCCTGGAGGCGTGGGTTCAAATCCCACTTCTGACAAATGGTCTCGCTTCTTCGTTGGATATGTTGTTTGTTGAAAGGTATTTGGAAACGAAGATCAGAGATGGATTTTATGTTAAGTTACAGATGTTGTAATCACAAAGAAATTAATGCATTTAAATGCTCTCGACATACCATAAAATACAAACCACTTTTGACTTAATTTTTCAACTTTGGAAACGTATTGCTGCCAGAAGTGTTTAGGTTTTGTAAGTCCAAAACATGAGGTGGGAAGGTAAACCTTGAAAACAGGCCATAATGTAACAAAGTAATCTACCTTAAAAATGCACTTATGTCAATGCTACACACAGTGCCTCAAGAAATGACGCTCCAGCACGGCACTATATCACATCTGATATTTCATGCTGTGTTGTACAAAATATGCGGAATTCACCAACATAGTCAATAAAGGACATCCTGGTATTTATTATAATTTCAATGCCTTACATCGATTTTAAGTCAGGATGGCCGAGTGGTCTAAGGCGCTGCGTTAAGGTCGCAGTCTCCCCTGGAGGCGTGGGTTCAAATCCCACTTCTGACAAATGGTCTCGCTTCTTCGTTGGATATGTTTGTTGAAAGGTATTTGGAAACGAAGATCAGAGATGGATTTTATGTTAAGTTACAGAAGTTGTAATCACAAAGAAATTAATGCATTTAAATGCTCTCGACATACCATAAAATACAAACCACTTTTGACTTAATTTTTCAACTTTGGAAACGTATTGCTGCCAGAAGTGTTTAGGTTTTGTAAGTCCAAAAAATGACGTTGGAAGGTAAACCTTAAAAAAAGGCCATAATGTAACAAAGTAATCTACCTTAAAAATGCACTTATGTCAATGCTACACACAGTGCCTCAAGAAATGACGCTCCAGCACGGCACTATATCACATCTGATATTTCATGCTGTGTTGTACAAAAGATAAGGAATTCAACAACATAGTCAATAAAGGACATCCTGGTATTTATTATAATTTCAATGCCTTACATCATTTTCAAGTCAGGATGGCCGAGTGGTCTAAGGCGCTGCGTTAAGGTCGCAGTCTTCCCTGGAGGCGTGGGTTCAAATCCCACTTCTGACAAATGGTCTCGCTTCTTCGTTGGATATGTTGTTTGTTGAAAGGTATTTGGAAACGAAGATCAGAGATGGATTTTATGTTAAGTTACAGATGTTGTAATCACAAAGAAATTAATGCATTTAAATGCTCTCGACATACCATAAAATACAAACCACTTTTGACTTAATTTTTCAACTTTGGAAACGTATTGCTGCCAGAAGTGTTTAGGTTTTGTAAGTCCAAAACATGAGGTTGGAAGGTAAACCTTGAAAACAGGCCATAATGTAACAAAGTAATCTACCTTAAAAATGCACTTATGTCAATGCTACACACAGTGCCTCAAGAAATGACGCTCCAGCACGGCACTATATCACATCTGATATTTCATGCTGTGTTGTACAAAAGATGCGGAATTCACCAACATAGTCAATAAAGGACATCCTGGTATTTATTATAATTTCAATGCCTTACATCGATTTTAAGTCAGGATGGCCGAGTGGTCTAAGGCGCTGCGTTAAGGTCGCAGTCTCCCCTGGAGGCGTGGGTTCAAATCCGACTTCTGACAAATGGTCTCGCTTCTTCGTTGGATATGTTTGTTGAAAGGTATTTGGAAACGAAGATCAGAGATGGATTTTATGTTAAGTTACAGATGTTGTAATCACAAAGAAATTAATGCATTTAAATGCTCTCGACATACCATAAAATACAAACCACTTTTGACTTAATTTTTCAACTTTGGAAACGTATTGCTGCCAGAAGTGTTTAGGTTTTGTAAGTCCAAAACATGAGGTTGGAAGGTAAACCTTGAAAACAGGCCATAATGTAACAAAGTAATCTACCTTAAAAATGCACTTATGTCAATGCTACACACAGTGCCTCAAGAAATGACGCTCCAGCACGGCACTATATCACATCTGATATTTCATGCTGTGTTGTACAAAAGATGCGGAATTCAACAACATAGTCAATAAAGGACATCCTGGTATTTATTATAATTTCTATGCCTTACATCATTTTCAAGTCAGGATGGCCGAGTGGTCTAAGGCGCTGCGTTAAGGTCGCAGTCTCCCCTGGAGGCGTGGGTTCAAATCCCACTTCTGACAAATGGTCTCGCTTCTTCGTTGGATATGTTTGTTGAAAGGTATTTGGAAACGAAGATCAGAGATGGATTTTATGTTAAGTTACAGATGTTGTAATCACAAAGAAATTAATGCATTTAAATGCTCTCGACATACCATAAAATACAAACCACTTTTGACTTAATTTTTCAACTTTGGAAACGTATTGCTGCCAGAAGTGTTTAGGTTTTGTAAGTCCAAAACATGAGGTTGGAAGGTAAACCTTGAAAACAGGCCATAATGTAACAAAGTAATCTACCTTAAAAATGCACTTATGTCAATGCTACACACAGTGCCTCAAGAAATGACGCTCCAGCACGGCACTATATCACATCTGATATTTCATGCTGTGTTGTACAAAAGATGCGGAATTCAACAACATAGTCAATAAAGGACATCCTGGTATTTATTATAATTTCTATGCCTTACATCATTTTCAAGTCAGGATGGCCGAGTGGTCTAAGGCGCTGCGTTAAGGTCGCAGTCTCCCCTGGAGGCGTGGGTTCAAATCCCACTTCTGACAAATGGTCTCGCTTCTTCGTTGGATATGTTTGTTGAAAGGTATTTGGAAACGAAGATCAGAGATGGATTTTATGTTAAGTTACAGAAGTTGTAATCACAAAGAAATTAATGCATTTAAATGCTCTCGACATACCATAAAATACAAACCACTTTTGACTTAATTTTTCAACTTTGGAAACGTATTGCTGCCAGAAGTGTTTAGGTTTTGTAAGTCCAAAAAATGACGTTGGAAGGTAAACCTTGAAAAAAGGCCATAATGTAACAAAGTAATCTACCTTAAAAATGCACTTATGTCAATGCTACACACAGTGCCTCAAGAAATGACGCTCCAGCACGGCACTATATCACATCTGATATTTCATGCTGTGTTGTAGAAAAGATAAGGAATTCACCAACAGTCAATAAAGGACATCCTGGTATTTATTATAATTTCAATGCCTTACATCATTTTCAAGTGAGGATGGCCGAGTGGTCTAAGGCGCTGCGTTAAGGTCGCAGTCTCCCCTGGAGGCGTGGGTTCAAATCCCACTTCTGACAAATGGTCTCCCTTCTTCATTGGATATGTTTGTTGAAAGGTATTTGGAAACGAAGATCAGAGATGGATTTTATGTTAAGTTACAGATGTCGTAATCACAAAGAAATTAATGCATTTAAATGCTCTCGACATACCATAAAATACAAACCACTTTTGACTTAATTTTTCAACTTTGGAAACGTATTGCTGCCAGAAGTGTTTAGGTTTTGTAAGTCCAAAACATGAGGTTGGAAGGTAAACCTTGAAAACAGGCCATAATGTAACAAAGTAATCTACCTTAAAAATGCACTTATGTCAATGCTACACACAGTGCCTCAAGAAATGACGCTCCAGCACGGCACTATATCACATCTGATATTTCATGCTGTGTTGTACAAAAGATGCGGAATTCAACAACATAGTCAATAAAGGACATCCTGGTATTTATTATAATTTCTATGCCTTACATCATTTTCAAGTCAGGATGGCCGAGTGGTCTAAGGCGCTGCGTTAAGGTCGCAGTCTCCCCTGGAGGCGTGGGTTCAAATCCCACTTCTGACAAATGGTCTCGCTTCTTCGTTGGATATGTTTGTTGAAAGGTATTTGGAAACGAAGATCAGAGATGGATTTTATGTTAAGTTACAGAAGTTGTAATCACAAAGAAATTAATGCATTTAAATGCTCTCGACATACCATAAAATACAAACCACTTTTGACTTAATTTTTCAACTTTGGAAACGTATTGCTGCCAGAAGTGTTTAGGTTTTGTAAGTCCAAAACATGAGGTTGGAAGGTAAACCTTGAAAACAGGCCATAATGTAACAAAGTAATCTACCTTAAAAATGCACTTATGTCAATGCTACACACAGTGCCTCAAGAAATGACGCTCCAGCACGGCACTATATCACATCTGATATTTCATGCTGTGTTGTACAAAAGATAAGGAATTCAACAACATAGTCAATAAAGGACATCCTGGTATTTATTATAATTTCTATGCCTTACATCATTTTCAAGTCAGGATGGCCGAGTGGTCTAAGGCGCTGCGTTAAGGTCGCAGTCTCCCCTGGAGGCGTGGGTTCAAATCCCACTTCTGACAAATGGTCTCGCTTCTTCGTTGGATATGTTTGTTGAAAGGTATTTGGAAACGAAGATCAGAGATGGATTTTATGTTAAGTTACAGAAGTTGTAATCACAAAGAAATTAATGCATTTAAATGCTCTCGACATACCATAAAATACAAACCACTTTTGACTTAATTTTTCAACTTTGGAAACGTATTGCTGCCAGAAGTGTTTAGGTTTTGTAAGTCCAAAAAATGACGTTGGAAGGTAAACCTCGAAAAAAGGCCATAATGTAACAAAGTAATCTACCTTAAAAATGCACTTATGTCAATGCTACACACAGTGCCTCAAGAAATGACGCTCCAGCACGGCACTATATCACATCTGATATTTCATGCTGTGTTGTAGAAAAGATAAGGAATTCACCAACAGTCAATAAAGGACATCCTGGTATTTATTATAATTTCAATGCCTTACATCATTTTCAAGTGAGGATGGCCGAGTGGTCTAAGGCGCTGCGTTAAGGTCGCAGTCTCCCCTGGAGGCGTGGGTTCAAATCCCACTTCTGACAAATGGTCTCGCTTCTTCATTGGATATGTTTGTTGAAAGGTATTTGGAAACGAAGATCAGAGATGGATTTTATGTTAAGTTACAGATGTCGTAATCACAAAGAAATTAATGCATTTAAATGCTCTCGACATACCATAAAATACAAACCACTTTTGACTTAATTTTTCAACTTTGGAAACGTATTGCTGCCAGAAGTGTTTAGGTTTTGTAAGTCCAAAACATGAGGTTGGAAGGTAAACCTTGAAAACAGGCCATAATGTAACAAAGTAATCTACCTTAAAAATGCACTTATGTCAATGCTACACACAGTGCCTCAAGAAATGACGCTCCAGCACGGCACTATATCACATCTGATATTTCATGCTGTGTTGTACAAAAGATGCGGAATTCAACAACATAGTCAATAAAGGACATCCTGGTATTTATTATAATTTCTATGCCTTACATCATTTTCAAGTCAGGATGGCCGAGTGGTCTAAGGCGCTGCGTTAAGGTCGCAGTCTCCCCTGGAGGCGTGGGTTCAAATCCCACTTCTGACAAATGGTCTCGCTTCTTCGTTGGATATGTTTGTTGAAAGGTATTTGGAAACGAAGATCAGAGATGGATTTTATGTTAAGTTACAGAAGTTGTAATCACAAAGAAATTAATGCATTTAAATGCTCTCAACATACCATAAAATACAAACCACTTTTGACTTAATTTTTCAACTTTGGAAACGTATTGCTGCCAGAAGTGTTTAGGTTTTGTAAGTCCAAAACATGAGGTTGGAAGGTAAACCTTGAAAACAGGCCATAATGTAACAAAGTAATCTACCTTAAAAATGCACTTATGTCAATGCTACACACAGTGCCTCAAGAAATGACGCTCCAGCACGGCACTATATCACATCTGATATTTCATGCTGTGTTGTACAAAAGATAAGGAATTCAACAACATAGTCAATAAAGGACATCCTGGTATTTATTATAATTTCAATGCCTTACATCATTTTCAAGTCAGGATGGCCGAGTGGTCTAAGGCGCTGCGTTAAGGTCGCAGTCTTCCCTGGAGGCGTGGGTTCAAATCCCACTTCTGACAAATGGTCTCGCTTCTTCGTTGGATATGTTGTTTGTTGAAAGGTATTTGGAAACGAAGATCAGAGATGGATTTTATGTTAAGTTACAGATGTTGTAATCACAAAGAAATTAATGCATTTAAATGCTCTCGACATACCATAAAATACAAACCACTTTTGACTTAATTTTTCAACTTTGGAAACGTATTGCTGCCAGAAGTGTTTAGGTTTTGTAAGTCCAAAACATGAGGTTGGAAGGTAAACCTTGAAAACAGGCCATAATGTAACAAAGTAATCTACCTTTAAAAATGCACTTATGTCAATGCTACACACAGTGCCTCAAGAAATGACGCTCCAGCACGGCACTATATCACATCTGATATTTCATGCTGTGTTGTACAAAAGATGCGGAATTCACCAACATAGTCAATAAAGGACATCCTGGTATTTATTATAATTTCAATGCCTTACATCGATTTTAAGTCAGGATGGCCGAGTGGTTTAAGGCGCTCCGTTAAGGTCGCAGTCTCCCCTGGAGGCGTGGGTTCAAATCCCACTTCTGACAAATGGTCTCGCTTCTTCGTTGGATATGTTTGTTGAAAGGTATTTGGAAACGAAGATCAGAGATGGATTTTATGTTAAGTTACAGAAGTTGTAATCACAAAGAAATTAATGCATTTAAATGCTCTCGACATACCATAAAATACAAACCACTTTTGACTTAATTTTTCAACTTTGGAAACGTATTGCTGCCAGAAGTGTTTAGGTTTTGTAAGTCCAAAAAATGACGTTGGAAGGTAAACCTTGAAAACAGGCCATAATGTAACAAAGTAATCTACCTTAAAAATGCACTTATGTCAATGCTACACACAGTGCCTCAAGAAATGACGCTCCAGCACGGCACTATATCACATCTGATATTTCATGCTGTGTTGTACAAAAGATGCGGAATTCAACAACATAGTCAATAAAGGACATCCTGGTATTTATTATAATTTCTATGCCTTACATCATTTTCAAGTCAGGATGGCCGAGTGGTCTAAGGCGCTGCGTTAAGGTCGCAGTCTCCCCTGGAGGCGTGGGTTCAAATCCCACTTCTGACAAATGGTCTCGCTTCTTCGTTGGATATGTTTGTTGAAAGGTATTTGGAAACGAAGATCAGAGATGGATTTTATGTTAAGTTACAGAAGTTGTAATCACAAAGAAATTAATGCATTTAAATGCTCTCGACATACCATAAAATACAAACCACTTTTGACTTAATTTTTCAACTTTGGAAACGTATTGCTGCCAGAAGTGTTTAGGTTTTGTAAGTCCAAAAAATGACGTTGGAAGGTAAACCTTAAAAAAAGGCCATAATGTAACAAAGTAATCTACCTTAAAAATGCACTTATGTCAATGCTACACACAGTGCCTCAAGAAATGACGCTCCAGCACGGCACTATATCACATCTGATATTTCATGCTGTGTTGTACAAAAGATAAGGAATTCAACAACATAGTCAATAAAGGACATCCTGGTATTTATTATAATTTCAATGCCTTACATCATTTTCAAGTCAGGATGGCCGAGTGGTCTAAGGCGCTGCGTTAAGGTCGCAGTCTTCCCTGGAGGCGTGGGTTCAAATCCCACTTCTGACAAATGGTCTCGCTTCTTCGTTGGATATGTTGTTTGTTGAAAGGTATTTGGAAACGAAGATCAGAGATGGATTTTATGTTAAGTTACAGATGTTGTAATCACAAAGAAATTAATGCATTTAAATGCTCTCGACATACCATAAAATACAAACCACTTTTGACTTAATTTTTCAACTTTGGAAACGTATTGCTGCCAGAAGTGTTTAGGTTTTGTAAGTCCAAAACATGAGGTGGGAAGGTAAACCTTGAAAACAGGCCATAATGTAACAAAGTAATCTACCTTAAAAATGCACTTATGTCAATGCTACACACAGTGCCTCAAGAAATGACGCTCCAGCACGGCACTATATCACATCTGATATTTCATGCTGTGTTGTACAAAATATGCGGAATTCACCAACATAGTCAATAAAGGACATCCTGGTATTTATTATAATTTCAATGCCTTACATCGATTTTAAGTCAGGATGGCCGAGTGGTCTAAGGCGCTGCGTTAAGGTCGCAGTCTCCCCTGGAGGCGTGGGTTCAAATCCCACTTCTGACAAATGGTCTCGCTTCTTCGTTGGATATGTTTGTTGAAAGGTATTTGGAAACGAAGATCAGAGATGGATTTTATGTTAAGTTACAGAAGTTGTAATCACAAAGAAATTAATGCATTTAAATGCTCTCGACATACCATAAAATACAAACCACTTTTGACTTAATTTTTCAACTTTGGAAACGTATTGCTGCCAGAAGTGTTTAGGTTTTGTAAGTCCAAAAAATGACGTTGGAAGGTAAACCTTAAAAAAAGGCCATAATGTAACAAAGTAATCTACCTTAAAAATGCACTTATGTCAATGCTACACACAGTGCCTCAAGAAATGACGCTCCAGCACGGCACTATATCACATCTGATATTTCATGCTGTGTTGTACAAAAGATAAGGAATTCAACAACATAGTCAATAAAGGACATCCTGGTATTTATTATAATTTCAATGCCTTACATCATTTTCAAGTCAGGATGGCCGAGTGGTCTAAGGCGCTGCGTTAAGGTCGCAGTCTTCCCTGGAGGCGTGGGTTCAAATCCCACTTCTGACAAATGGTCTCGCTTCTTCGTTGGATATGTTGTTTGTTGAAAGGTATTTGGAAACGAAGATCAGAGATGGATTTTATGTTAAGTTACAGATGTTGTAATCACAAAGAAATTAATGCATTTAAATGCTCTCGACATACCATAAAATACAAACCACTTTTGACTTAATTTTTCAACTTTGGAAACGTATTGCTGCCAGAAGTGTTTAGGTTTTGTAAGTCCAAAACATGAGGTTGGAAGGTAAACCTTGAAAACAGGCCATAATGTAACAAAGTAATCTACCTTAAAAATGCACTTATGTCAATGCTACACACAGTGCCTCAAGAAATGACGCTCCAGCACGGCACTATATCACATCTGATATTTCATGCTGTGTTGTACAAAAGATGCGGAATTCACCAACATAGTCAATAAAGGACATCCTGGTATTTATTATAATTTCAATGCCTTACATCGATTTTAAGTCAGGATGGCCGAGTGGTCTAAGGCGCTGCGTTAAGGTCGCAGTCTCCCCTGGAGGCGTGGGTTCAAATCCGACTTCTGACAAATGGTCTCGCTTCTTCGTTGGATATGTTTGTTGAAAGGTATTTGGAAACGAAGATCAGAGATGGATTTTATGTTAAGTTACAGATGTTGTAATCACAAAGAAATTAATGCATTTAAATGCTCTCGACATACCATAAAATACAAACCACTTTTGACTTAATTTTTCAACTTTGGAAACGTATTGCTGCCAGAAGTGTTTAGGTTTTGTAAGTCCAAAACATGAGGTTGGAAGGTAAACCTTGAAAACAGGCCATAATGTAACAAAGTAATCTACCTTAAAAATGCACTTATGTCAATGCTACACACAGTGCCTCAAGAAATGACGCTCCAGCACGGCACTATATCACATCTGATATTTCATGCTGTGTTGTACAAAAGATGCGGAATTCAACAACATAGTCAATAAAGGACATCCTGGTATTTATTATAATTTCTATGCCTTACATCATTTTCAAGTCAGGATGGCCGAGTGGTCTAAGGCGCTGCGTTAAGGTCGCAGTCTCCCCTGGAGGCGTGGGTTCAAATCCCACTTCTGACAAATGGTCTCGCTTCTTCGTTGGATATGTTTGTTGAAAGGTATTTGGAAACGAAGATCAGAGATGGATTTTATGTTAAGTTACAGATGTTGTAATCACAAAGAAATTAATGCATTTAAATGCTCTCGACATACCATAAAATACAAACCACTTTTGACTTAATTTTTCAACTTTGGAAACGTATTGCTGCCAGAAGTGTTTAGGTTTTGTAAGTCCAAAACATGAGGTTGGAAGGTAAACCTTGAAAACAGGCCATAATGTAACAAAGTAATCTACCTTAAAAATGCACTTATGTCAATGCTACACACAGTGCCTCAAGAAATGACGCTCCAGCACGGCACTATATCACATCTGATTTTTCATGCTGTGTTGTACAAAAGATGCGGAATTCAACAACATAGTCAATAAAGGACATCCTGGTATTTATTATAATTTCTATGCCTTACATCATTTTCAAGTCAGGATGGCCGAGTGGTCTAAGGCGCTGCGTTAAGGTCGCAGTCTCCCCTGGAGGCGTGGGTTCAAATCCCACTTCTGACAAATGGTCTCGCTTCTTCGTTGGATATGTTTGTTGAAAGGTATTTGGAAACGAAGATCAGAGATGGATTTTATGTTAAGTTACAGAAGTTGTAATCACAAAGAAATTAATGCATTTAAATGCTCTCGACATACCATAAAATACAAACCACTTTTGACTTAATTTTTCAACTTTGGAAACGTATTGCTGCCAGAAGTGTTTAGGTTTTGTAAGTCCAAAAAATGACGTTGGAAGGTAAACCTTGAAAAAAGGCCATAATGTAACAAAGTAATCTACCTTAAAAATGCACTTATGTCAATGCTACACACAGTGCCTCAAGAAATGACGCTCCAGCACGGCACTATATCACATCTGATATTTCATGCTGTGTTGTAGAAAAGATAAGGAATTCACCAACAGTCAATAAAGGACATCCTGGTATTTATTATAATTTCAATGCCTTACATCATTTTCAAGTGAGGATGGCCGAGTGGTCTAAGGCGCTGCGTTAAGGTCGCAGTCTCCCCTGGAGGCGTGGGTTCAAATCCCACTTCTGACAAATGGTCTCCCTTCTTCATTGGATATGTTTGTTGAAAGGTATTTGGAAACGAAGATCAGAGATGGATTTTATGTTAAGTTACAGATGTCGTAATCACAAAGAAATTAATGCATTTAAATGCTCTCGACATACCATAAAATACAAACCACTTTTGACTTAATTTTTCAACTTTGGAAACGTATTGCTGCCAGAAGTGTTTAGGTTTTGTAAGTCCAAAACATGAGGTTGGAAGGTAAACCTTGAAAACAGGCCATAATGTAACAAAGTAATCTACCTTAAAAATGCACTTATGTCAATGCTACACACAGTGCCTCAAGAAATGACGCTCCAGCACGGCACTATATCACATCTGATATTTCATGCTGTGTTGTACAAAAGATGCGGAATTCAACAACATAGTCAATAAAGGACATCCTGGTATTTATTATAATTTCTATGCCTTACATCATTTTCAAGTCAGGATGGCCGAGTGGTCTAAGGCGCTGCGTTAAGGTCGCAGTCTCCCCTGGAGGCGTGGGTTCAAATCCCACTTCTGACAAATGGTCTCGCTTCTTCGTTGGATATGTTTGTTGAAAGGTATTTGGAAACGAAGATCAGAGATGGATTTTATGTTAAGTTACAGAAGTTGTAATCACAAAGAAATTAATGCATTTAAATGCTCTCGACATACCATAAAATACAAACCACTTTTGACTTAATTTTTCAACTTTGGAAACGTATTGCTGCCAGAAGTGTTTAGGTTTTGTAAGTCCAAAACATGAGGTTGGAAGGTAAACCTTGAAAACAGGCCATAATGTAACAAAGTAATCTACCTTAAAATGCACTTATGTCAATGCTACACACAGTGCCTCAAGAAATGACGCTCCAGCACGGCACTATATCACATCTGATATTTCATGCTGTGTTGTACAAAAGATAAGGAATTCAACAACATAGTCAATAAAGGACATCCTGGTATTTATTATAATTTCAATGCCTTACATCATTTTCAAGTCAGGATGGCCGAGTAGTCTAAGGCGCTGCGTTAAGGTCGCAGTCTTCCCTGGAGGCGTGGGTTCAAATCCCACTTCTGACAAATGGTCTCGCTTCTTCGTTGGATATGTTGTTTGTTGAAAGGTATTTGGAAACGAAGATCAGAGATGGATTTTATGTTAAGTTACAGATGTTGTAATCACAAAGAAATTAATGCATTTAAATGCTCTCGACATACCATAAAATACAAACCACTTTTGACTTAATTTTTCAACTTTGGAAACGTATTGCTGCCAGAAGTGTTTAGGTTTTGTAAGTCCAAAACATGAGGTGGGAAGGTAAACCTTGAAAACAGGCCATAATGTAACAAAGTAATCTACCTTAAAAATGCACTTATGTCAATGCTACACACAGTGCCTCAAGAAATGACGCTCCAGCACGGCACTATATCACATCTGATATTTCATGCTGTGTTGTACAAAATATGCGGAATTCACCAACATAGTCAATAAAGGACATCCTGGTATTTATTATAATTTCAATGCCTTACATCGATTTTAAGTCAGGATGGCCGAGTGGTCTAAGGCGCTGCGTTAAGGTCGCAGTCTCCCCTGGAGGCGTGGGTTCAAATCCCACTTCTGACAAATGGTCTCGCTTCTTCGTTGGATATGTTTGTTGAAAGGTATTTGGAAACGAAGATCAGAGATGGATTTTATGTTAAGTTACAGAAGTTGTAATCACAAAGAAATTAATGCATTTAAATGCTCTCGACATACCATAAAATACAAACCACTTTTGACTTAATTTTTCAACTTTGGAAACGTATTGCTGCCAGAAGTGTTTAGGTTTTGTAAGTCCAAAAAATGACGTTGGAAGGTAAACCTTAAAAAAAGGCCATAATGTAACAAAGTAATCTACCTTAAAAATGCACTTATGTCAATGCTACACACAGTGCCTCAAGAAATGACGCTCCAGCACGGCACTATATCACATCTGATATTTCATGCTGTGTTGTACAAAAGATAAGGAATTCAACAACATAGTCAATAAAGGACATCCTGGTATTTATTATAATTTCAATGCCTTACATCATTTTCAAGTCAGGATGGCCGAGTGGTCTAAGGCGCTGCGTTAAGGTCGCAGTCTTCCCTGGAGGCGTGGGTTCAAATCCCACTTCTGACAAATGGTCTCGCTTCTTCGTTGGATATGTTGTTTGTTGAAAGGTATTTGGAAACGAAGATCAGAGATGGATTTTATGTTAAGTTACAGATGTTGTAATCACAAAGAAATTAATGCATTTAAATGCTCTCGACATACCATAAAATACAAACCACTTTTGACTTAATTTTTCAACTTTGGAAACGTATTGCTGCCAGAAGTGTTTAGGTTTTGTAAGTCCAAAACATGAGGTTGGAAGGTAAACCTTGAAAACAGGCCATAATGTAACAAAGTAATCTACCTTAAAAATGCACTTATGTCAATGCTACACACAGTGCCTCAAGAAATGACGCTCCAGCACGGCACTATATCACATCTGATATTTCATGCTGTGTTGTACAAAAGATGCGGAATTCACCAACATAGTCAATAAAGGACATCCTGGTATTTATTATAATTTCAATGCCTTACATCGATTTTAAGTCAGGATGGCCGAGTGGTCTAAGGCGCTGCGTTAAGGTCGCAGTCTCCCCTGGAGGCGTGGGTTCAAATCCGACTTCTGACAAATGGTCTCGCTTCTTCGTTGGATATGTTTGTTGAAAGGTATTTGGAAACGAAGATCAGAGATGGATTTTATGTTAAGTTACAGATGTTGTAATCACAAAGAAATTAATGCATTTAAATGCTCTCGACATACCATAAAATACAAACCACTTTTGACTTAATTTTTCAACTTTGGAAACGTATTGCTGCCAGAAGTGTTTAGGTTTTGTAAGTCCAAAACATGAGGTTGGAAGGTAAACCTTGAAAACAGGCCATAATGTAACAAAGTAATCTACCTTAAAAATGCACTTATGTCAATGCTACACACAGTGCCTCAAGAAATGACGCTCCAGCACGGCACTATATCACATCTGATATTTCATGCTGTGTTGTACAAAAGATGCGGAATTCAACAACATAGTCAATAAAGGACATCCTGGTATTTATTATAATTTCTATGCCTTACATCATTTTCAAGTCAGGATGGCCGAGTGGTCTAAGGCGCTGCGTTAAGGTCGCAGTCTCCCCTGGAGGCGTGGGTTCAAATCCCACTTCTGACAAATGGTCTCGCTTCTTCGTTGGATATGTTTGTTGAAAGGTATTTGGAAACGAAGATCAGAGATGGATTTTATGTTAAGTTACAGATGTTGTAATCACAAAGAAATTAATGCATTTAAATGCTCTCGACATACCATAAAATACAAACCACTTTTGACTTAATTTTTCAACTTTGGAAACGTATTGCTGCCAGAAGTGTTTAGGTTTTGTAAGTCCAAAACATGAGGTTGGAAGGTAAACCTTGAAAACAGGCCATAATGTAACAAAGTAATCTACCTTAAAAATGCACTTATGTCAATGCTACACACAGTGCCTCAAGAAATGACGCTCCAGCACGGCACTATATCACATCTGATTTTTCATGCTGTGTTGTACAAAAGATGCGGAATTCAACAACATAGTCAATAAAGGACATCCTGGTATTTATTATAATTTCTATGCCTTACATCATTTTCAAGTCAGGATGGCCGAGTGGTCTAAGGCGCTGCGTTAAGGTCGCAGTCTCCCCTGGAGGCGTGGGTTCAAATCCCACTTCTGACAAATGGTCTCGCTTCTTCGTTGGATATGTTTGTTGAAAGGTATTTGGAAACGAAGATCAGAGATGGATTTTATGTTAAGTTACAGAAGTTGTAATCACAAAGAAATTAATGCATTTAAATGCTCTCGACATACCATAAAATACAAACCACTTTTGACTTAATTTTTCAACTTTGGAAACGTATTGCTGCCAGAAGTGTTTAGGTTTTGTAAGTCCAAAAAATGACGTTGGAAGGTAAACCTTGAAAAAAGGCCATAATGTAACAAAGTAATCTACCTTAAAAATGCACTTATGTCAATGCTACACACAGTGCCTCAAGAAATGACGCTCCAGCACGGCACTATATCACATCTGATATTTCATGCTGTGTTGTAGAAAAGATAAGGAATTCACCAACAGTCAATAAAGGACATCCTGGTATTTATTATAATTTCAATGCCTTACATCATTTTCAAGTGAGGATGGCCGAGTGGTCTAAGGCGCTGCGTTAAGGTCGCAGTCTCCCCTGGAGGCGTGGGTTCAAATCCCACTTCTGACAAATGGTCTCCCTTCTTCATTGGATATGTTTGTTGAAAGGTATTTGGAAACGAAGATCAGAGATGGATTTTATGTTAAGTTACAGATGTCGTAATCACAAAGAAATTAATGCATTTAAATGCTCTCGACATACCATAAAATACAAACCACTTTTGACTTAATTTTTCAACTTTGGAAACGTATTGCTGCCAGAAGTGTTTAGGTTTTGTAAGTCCAAAACATGAGGTTGGAAGGTAAACCTTGAAAACAGGCCATAATGTAACAAAGTAATCTACCTTAAAAATGCACTTATGTCAATGCTACACACAGTGCCTCAAGAAATGACGCTCCAGCACGGCACTATATCACATCTGATATTTCATGCTGTGTTGTACAAAAGATGCGGAATTCAACAACATAGTCAATAAAGGACATCCTGGTATTTATTATAATTTCTATGCCTTACATCATTTTCAAGTCAGGATGGCCGAGTGGTCTAAGGCGCTGCGTTAAGGTCGCAGTCTCCCCTGGAGGCGTGGGTTCAAATCCCACTTCTGACAAATGGTCTCGCTTCTTCGTTGGATATGTTTGTTGAAAGGTATTTGGAAACGAAGATCAGAGATGGATTTTATGTTAAGTTACAGAAGTTGTAATCACAAAGAAATTAATGCATTTAAATGCTCTCGACATACCATAAAATACAAACCACTTTTGACTTAATTTTTCAACTTTGGAAACGTATTGCTGCCAGAAGTGTTTAGGTTTTGTAAGTCCAAAACATGAGGTTGGAAGGTAAACCTTGAAAACAGGCCATAATGTAACAAAGTAATCTACCTTAAAATGCACTTATGTCAATGCTACACACAGTGCCTCAAGAAATGACGCTCCAGCACGGCACTATATCACATCTGATATTTCATGCTGTGTTGTACAAAAGATAAGGAATTCAACAACATAGTCAATAAAGGACATCCTGGTATTTATTATAATTTCAATGCCTTACATCATTTTCAAGTCAGGATGGCCGAGTAGTCTAAGGCGCTGCGTTAAGGTCGCAGTCTTCCCTGGAGGCGTGGGTTCAAATCCCACTTCTGACAAATGGTCTCGCTTCTTCGTTGGATATGTTGTTTGTTGAAAGGTATTTGGAAACGAAGATCAGAGATGGATTTTATGTTAAGTTACAGATGTTGTAATCACAAAGAAATTAATGCATTTAAATGCTCTCGACATACCATAAAATACAAACCACTTTTGACTTAATTTTTCAACTTTGGAAACGTATTGCTGCCAGAAGTGTTTAGGTTTTGTAAGTCCAAAACATGAGGTTGGAAGGTAAACCTTGAAAACAGGCCATAATGTAACAAAGTAATCTACCTTTAAAAATGCACTTATGTCAATGCTACACACAGTGCCTCAAGAAATGACGCTCCAGCACGGCACTATATCACATCTGATATTTCATGCTGTGTTGTACAAAAGATGCGGAATTCACCAACATAGTCAATAAAGGACATCCTGGTATTTATTATAATTTCAATGCCTTACATCGATTTTAAGTCAGGATGGCCGAGTGGTTTAAGGCGCTCCGTTAAGGTCGCAGTCTCCCCTGGAGGCGTGGGTTCAAATCCCACTTCTGACAAATGGTCTCGCTTCTTCGTTGGATATGTTTGTTGAAAGGTATTTGGAAACGAAGATCAGAGATGGATTTTATGTTAAGTTACAGAAGTTGTAATCACAAAGAAATTAATGCATTTAAATGCTCTCGACATACCATAAAATACAAACCACTTTTGACTTAATTTTTCAACTTTGGAAACGTATTGCTGCCAGAAGTGTTTAGGTTTTGTAAGTCCAAAAAATGACGTTGGAAGGTAAACCTTGAAAACAGGCCATAATGTAACAAAGTAATCTACCTTAAAAATGCACTTATGTCAATGCTACACACAGTGCCTCAAGAAATGACGCTCCAGCACGGCACTATATCACATCTGATATTTCATGCTGTGTTGTACAAAAGATGCGGAATTCAACAACATAGTCAATAAAGGACATCCTGGTATTTATTATAATTTCTATGCCTTACATCATTTTCAAGTCAGGATGGCCGAGTGGTCTAAGGCGCTGCGTTAAGGTCGCAGTCTCCCCTGGAGGCGTGGGTTCAAATCCCACTTCTGACAAATGGTCTCGCTTCTTCGTTGGATATGTTTGTTGAAAGGTATTTGGAAACGAAGATCAGAGATGGATTTTATGTTAAGTTACAGAAGTTGTAATCACAAAGAAATTAATGCATTTAAATGCTCTCGACATACCATAAAATACAAACCACTTTTGACTTAATTTTTCAACTTTGGAAACGTATTGCTGCCAGAAGTGTTTAGGTTTTGTAAGTCCAAAAAATGACGTTGGAAGGTAAACCTTAAAAAAAGGCCATAATGTAACAAAGTAATCTACCTTAAAAATGCACTTATGTCAATGCTACACACAGTGCCTCAAGAAATGACGCTCCAGCACGGCACTATATCACATCTGATATTTCATGCTGTGTTGTACAAAAGATAAGGAATTCAACAACATAGTCAATAAAGGACATCCTGGTATTTATTATAATTTCAATGCCTTACATCATTTTCAAGTCAGGATGGCCGAGTGGTCTAAGGCGCTGCGTTAAGGTCGCAGTCTTCCCTGGAGGCGTGGGTTCAAATCCCACTTCTGACAAATGGTCTCGCTTCTTCGTTGGATATGTTGTTTGTTGAAAGGTATTTGGAAACGAAGATCAGAGATGGATTTTATGTTAAGTTACAGATGTTGTAATCACAAAGAAATTAATGCATTTAAATGCTCTCGACATACCATAAAATACAAACCACTTTTGACTTAATTTTTCAACTTTGGAAACGTATTGCTGCCAGAAGTGTTTAGGTTTTGTAAGTCCAAAACATGAGGTGGGAAGGTAAACCTTGAAAACAGGCCATAATGTAACAAAGTAATCTACCTTAAAAATGCACTTATGTCAATGCTACACACAGTGCCTCAAGAAATGACGCTCCAGCACGGCACTATATCACATCTGATATTTCATGCTGTGTTGTACAAAATATGCGGAATTCACCAACATAGTCAATAAAGGACATCCTGGTATTTATTATAATTTCAATGCCTTACATCGATTTTAAGTCAGGATGGCCGAGTGGTCTAAGGCGCTGCGTTAAGGTCGCAGTCTCCCCTGGAGGCGTGGGTTCAAATCCCACTTCTGACAAATGGTCTCGCTTCTTCGTTGGATATGTTTGTTGAAAGGTATTTGGAAACGAAGATCAGAGATGGATTTTATGTTAAGTTACAGAAGTTGTAATCACAAAGAAATTAATGCATTTAAATGCTCTCGACATACCATAAAATACAAACCACTTTTGACTTAATTTTTCAACTTTGGAAACGTATTGCTGCCAGAAGTGTTTAGGTTTTGTAAGTCCAAAAAATGACGTTGGAAGGTAAACCTTAAAAAAAGGCCATAATGTAACAAAGTAATCTACCTTAAAAATGCACTTATGTCAATGCTACACACAGTGCCTCAAGAAATGACGCTCCAGCACGGCACTATATCACATCTGATATTTCATGCTGTGTTGTACAAAAGATAAGGAATTCAACAACATAGTCAATAAAGGACATCCTGGTATTTATTATAATTTCAATGCCTTACATCATTTTCAAGTCAGGATGGCCGAGTGGTCTAAGGCGCTGCGTTAAGGTTGCAGTCTTCCCTGGAGGCGTGGGTTCAAATCCCACTTCTGACAAATGGTCTCGCTTCTTCGTTGGATATGTTGTTTGTTGAAAGGTATTTGGAAACGAAGATCAGAGATGGATTTTATGTTAAGTTACAGATGTTGTAATCACAAAGAAATTAATGCATTTAAATGCTCTCGACATACCATAAAATACAAACCACTTTTGACTTAATTTTTCAACTTTGGAAACGTATTGCTGCCAGAAGTGTTTAGGTTTTGTAAGTCCAAAACATGAGGTTGGAAGGTAAACCTTGAAAACAGGCCATAATGTAACAAAGTAATCTACCTTAAAAATGCACTTATGTCAATGCTACACACAGTGCCTCAAGAAATGACGCTCCAGCACGGCACTATATCACATCTGATATTTCATGCTGTGTTGTACAAAAGATGCGGAATTCACCAACATAGTCAATAAAGGACATCCTGGTATTTATTATAATTTCAATGCCTTACATCGATTTTAAGTCAGGATGGCCGAGTGGTCTAAGGCGCTGCGTTAAGGTCGCAGTCTCCCCTGGAGGCGTGGGTTCAAATCCCACTTCTGACAAATGGTCTCGCTTCTTCGTTGGATATGTTTGTTGAAAGGTATTTGGAAACGAAGATCAGAGATGGATTTTATGTTAAGTTACAGAAGTTGTAATCACAAAGAAATTAATGCATTTAAATGCTCTCGACATACCATAAAATACAAACCACTTTTGACTTAATTTTTCAACTTTGGAAACGTATTGCTGCCAGAAGTGTTTAGGTTTTGTAAGTCCAAAACATGAGGTTGGAAGGTAAACCTTGAAAACAGGCCATAATGTAACAAAGTAATCTACCTTAAAAATGCACTTATGTCAATGCTACACACAGTGCCTCAAGAAATGACGCTCCAGCACGGCACTATATCACATCTGATATTTCATGCTGTGTTGTAGAAAAGATAAGGAATTCACCAACAGTCAATAAAGGACATCCTGGTATTTATTATAATTTCAATGCCTTACATCATTTTCAAGTGAGGATGGCCGAGTGGTCTAAGGCGCTGCGTTAAGGTCGCAGTCTCCCCTGGAGGCGTGGGTTCAAATCCGACTTCTGACAAATGGTCTCGCTTCTTCGTTGGATATGTTTGTTGAAAGGTATTTGGAAACGAAGATCAGAGATGGATTTTATGTTAAGTTACAGATGTTGTAATCACAAAGAAATTAATGCATTTAAATGCTCTCGACATACCATAAAATACAAACCACTTTTGACTTAATTTTTCAACTTTGGAAACGTATTGCTGCCAGAAGTGTTTAGGTTTTGTAAGTCCAAAACATGAGGTTGGAAGGTAAACCTTGAAAACAGGCCATAATGTAACAAAGTAATCTACCTTAAAAATGCACTTATGTCAATGCTACACACAGTGCCTCAAGAAATGACGCTCCAGCACGGCACTATATCACATCTGATATTTCATGCTGTGTTGTACAAAAGATGCGGAATTCAACAACATAGTCAATAAAGGACATCCTGGTATTTATTATAATTTCTATGCCTTACATCATTTTCAAGTCAGGATGGCCGAGTGGTCTAAGGCGCTGCGTTAAGGTCGCAGTCTCCCCTGGAGGCGTGGGTTCAAATCCCACTTCTGACAAATGGTCTCGCTTCTTCGTTGGATATGTTTGTTGAAAGGTATTTGGAAACGAAGATCAGAGATGGATTTTATGTTAAGTTACAGATGTTGTAATCACAAAGAAATTAATGCATTTAAATTCTCTCGACATACCATAAAATACAAACCACTTTTGACTTAATTTTTCAACTTTGGAAACGTATTGCTGCCAGAAGTGTTTAGGTTTTGTAAGTCCAAAACATGAGGTGGGAAGGTAAACCTTGAAAACAGGCCATAATGTAACAAAGTAATCTACCTTAAAAATGCACTTATGTCAATGCTACACACAGTGCCTCAAGAAATGACGCTCCAGCACGGCACTATATCACATCTGATATTTCATGCTGTGTTGTACAAAATATGCGGAATTCACCAACATAGTCAATAAAGGACATCCTGGTATTTATTATAATTTCAATGCCTTACATCGATTTTAAGTCAGGATGGCCGAGTGGTCTAAGGCGCTGCGTTAAGGTCGCAGTCTCCCCTGGAGGCGTGGGTTCAAATCCCACTTCTGACAAATGGTCTCGCTTCTTCGTTGGATATGTTTGTTGAAAGGTATTTGGAAACGAAGATCAGAGATGGATTTTATGTTAAGTTACAGAAGTTGTAATCACAAAGAAATTAATGCATTTAAATGCTCTCGACATACCATAAAATACAAACCACTTTTGACTTAATTTTTCAACTTTGGAAACGTATTGCTGCCAGAAGTGTTTAGGTTTTGTAAGTCCAAAAAATGACGTTGGAAGGTAAACCTTAAAAAAAGGCCATAATGTAACAAAGTAATCTACCTTAAAAATGCACTTATGTCAATGCTACACACAGTGCCTCAAGAAATGACGCTCCAGCACGGCACTATATCACATCTGATATTTCATGCTGTGTTGTACAAAAGATAAGGAATTCAACAACATAGTCAATAAAGGACATCCTGGTATTTATTATAATTTCAATGCCTTACATCATTTTCAAGTCAGGATGGCCGAGTGGTCTAAGGCGCTGCGTTAAGGTCGCAGTCTTCCCTGGAGGCGTGGGTTCAAATCCCACTTCTGACAAATGGTCTCGCTTCTTCGTTGGATATGTTGTTTGTTGAAAGGTATTTGGAAACGAAGATCAGAGATGGATTTTATGTTAAGTTACAGATGTTGTAATCACAAAGAAATTAATGCATTTAAATGCTCTCGACATACCATAAAATACAAACCACTTTTGACTTAATTTTTCAACTTTGGAAACGTATTGCTGCCAGAAGTGTTTAGGTTTTGTAAGTCCAAAACATGAGGTTGGAAGGTAAACCTTGAAAACAGGCCATAATGTAACAAAGTAATCTACCTTAAAAATGCACTTATGTCAATGCTACACACAGTGCCTCAAGAAATGACGCTCCAGCACGGCACTATATCACATCTGATATTTCATGCTGTGTTGTACAAAAGATGCGGAATTCACCAACATAGTCAATAAAGGACATCCTGGTATTTATTATAATTTCAATGCCTTACATCGATTTTAAGTCAGGATGGCCGAGTGGTCTAAGGCGCTGCGTTAAGGTCGCAGTCTCCCCTGGAGGCGTGGGTTCAAATCCCACTTCTGACAAATGGTCTCGCTTCTTCGTTGGATATGTTTGTTGAAAGGTATTTGGAAACGAAGATCAGAGATGGATTTTATGTTAAGTTACAGAAGTTGTAATCACAAAGAAATTAATGCATTTAAATGCTCTCGACATACCATAAAATACAAACCACTTTTGACTTAATTTTTCAACTTTGGAAACGTATTGCTGCCAGAAGTGTTTAGGTTTTGTAAGTCCAAAACATGAGGTTGGAAGGTAAACCTTGAAAACAGGCCATAATGTAACAAAGTAATCTACCTTAAAAATGCACTTATGTCAATGCTACACACAGTGCCTCAAGAAATGACGCTCCAGCACGGCACTATATCACATCTGATATTTCATGCTGTGTTGTAGAAAAGATAAGGAATTCACCAACAGTTAATAAAGGACATCCTGGTATTTATTATAATTTCAATGCCTTACATCATTTTCAAGTGAGGATGGCCGAGTGGTCTAAGGCGCTGCGTTAAGGTCGCAGTCTCCCCTGGAGGCGTGGGTTCAAATCCGACTTCTGACAAATGGTCTCGCTTCTTCGTTGGATATGTTTGTTGAAAGGTATTTGGAAACGAAGATCAGAGATGGATTTTATGTTAAGTTACAGATGTTGTAATCACAAAGAAATTAATGCATTTAAATGCTCTCGACATACCATAAAATACAAACCACTTTTGACTTAATTTTTCAACTTTGGAAACGTATTGCTGCCAGAAGTGTTTAGGTTTTGTAAGTCCAAAACATGAGGTTGGAAGGTAAACCTTGAAAACAGGCCATAATGTAACAAAGTAATCTACCTTAAAAATGCACTTATGTCAATGCTACACACAGTGCCTCAAGAAATGACGCTCCAGCACGGCACTATATCACATCTGATATTTCATGCTGTGTTGTACAAAAGATGCGGAATTCAACAACATAGTCAATAAAGGACATCCTGGTATTTATTATAATTTCTATGCCTTACATCATTTTCAAGTCAGGATGGCCGAGTGGTCTAAGGCGCTGCGTTAAGGTCGCAGTCTCCCCTGGAGGCGTGGGTTCAAATCCCACTTCTGACAAATGGTCTCGCTTCTTCGTTGGATATGTTTGTTGAAAGGTATTTGGAAACGAAGATCAGAGATGGATTTTATGTTAAGTTACAGAAGTTGTAATCACAAAGAAATTAATGCATTTAAATGCTCTCGACATACCATAAAATACAAACCACTTTTGACTTAATTTTTCAACTTTGGAAACGTATTGCTGCCAGAAGTGTTTAGGTTTTGTAAGTCCAAAAAATGACGTTGGAAGGTAAACCTTAAAAAAAGGCCATAATGTAACAAAGTAATCTACCTTAAAAATGCACTTATGTCAATGCTACACACAGTGCCTCAAGAAATGACGCTCCAGCACGGCACTATATCACATCTGATATTTCATGCTGTGTTGTACAAAAGATAAGGAATTCAACAACATAGTCAATAAAGGACATCCTGGTATTTATTATAATTTCAATGCCTTACATCATTTTCAAGTCAGGATGGCCGAGTGGTCTAAGGCGCTGCGTTAAGGTCGCAGTCTTCCCTGGAGGCGTGGGTTCAAATCCCACTTCTGACAAATGGTCTCGCTTCTTCGTTGGATATGTTGTTTGTTGAAAGGTATTTGGAAACGAAGATCAGAGATGGATTTTATGTTAAGTTACAGATGTTGTAATCACAAAGAAATTAATGCATTTAAATGCTCTCGACATACCATAAAATACAAACCACTTTTGACTTAATTTTTCAACTTTGGAAACGTATTGCTGCCAGAAGTGTTTAGGTTTTGTAAGTCCAAAACATGAGGTTGGAAGGTAAACCTTGAAAACAGGCCATAATGTAACAAAGTAATCTACCTTAAAAATGCACTTATGTCAATGCTACACACAGTGCCTCAAGAAATGACGCTCCAGCACGGCACTATATCACATCTGATATTTCATGCTGTGTTGTACAAAAGATGCGGAATTCACCAACATAGTCAATAAAGGACATCCTGGTATTTATTATAATTTCAATGCCTTACATCGATTTTAAGTCAGGATGGCCGAGTGGTCTAAGGCGCTGCGTTAAGGTCGCAGTCTCCCCTGGAGGCGTGGGTTCAAATCCCACTTCTGACAAATGGTCTCGCTTCTTCGTTGGATATGTTTGTTGAAAGGTATTTGGAAACGAAGATCAGAGATGGATTTTATGTTAAGTTACAGAAGTTGTAATCACAAAGAAATTAATGCATTTAAATGCTCTCGACATACCATAAAATACAAACCACTTTTGACTTAATTTTTCAACTTTGAAAACGTATTGCTGCCAGAAGTGTTTAGGTTTTGTAAGTCCAAAACATGAGGTTGGAAGGTAAACCTTGAAAACAGGCCATAATGTAACAAAGTAATCTACCTTAAAAATGCACTTATGTCAATGCTACACACAGTGCCTCAAGAAATGACGCTCCAGCACGGCACTATATCACATCTGATATTTCATGCTGTGTTGTAGAAAAGATAAGGAATTCACCAACAGTCAATAAAGGACATCCTGGTATTTATTATAATTTCAATGCCTTACATCATTTTCAAGTGAGGATGGCCGAGTGGTCTAAGGCGCTGCGTTAAGGTCGCAGTCTCCCCTGGAGGCGTGGGTTCAAATCCGACTTCTGACAAATGGTCTCGCTTCTTCGTTGGATATGTTTGTTGATAGGTATTTGGAAACGAAGATCAGAGATGGATTTTATGTTAAGTTACAGATGTTGTAATCACAAAGAAATTAATGCATTTAAATGCTCTCGACATACCATAAAATACAAACCACTTTTGACTTAATTTTTCAACTTTGGAAACGTATTGCTGCCAGAAGTGTTTAGGTTTTGTAAGTCCAAAACATGAGGTTGGAAGGTAAACCTTGAAAACAGGCCATAATGTAACAAAGTAATCTACCTTAAAAATGCACTTATGTCAATGCTACACACAGTGCCTCAAGAAATGACGCTCCAGCACGGCACTATATCACATCTGATATTTCATGCTGTGTTGTACAAAAGATGCGGAATTCAACAACATAGTCAATAAAGGACATCCTGGTATTTATTATAATTTCTATGCCTTACATCATTTTCAAGTCAGGATGGCCGAGTGGTCTAAGGCGCTGCGTTAAGGTCGCAGTCTCCCCTGGAGGCGTGGGTTCAAATCCCACTTCTGACAAATGGTCTCGCTTCTTCGTTGGATATGTTTGTTGAAAGGTATTTGGAAACGAAGATCAGAGATGGATTTTATGTTAAGTTACAGATGTTGTAATCACAAAGAAATTAATGCATTTAAATGCTCTCGACATACCATAAAATACAAACCACTTTTGACTTAATTTTTCAACTTTGGAAACGTATTGCTGCCAGAAGTGTTTAGGTTTTGTAAGTCCAAAACATGAGGTTGGAAGGTAAACCTTGAAAACAGGCCATAATGTAACAAAGTAATCTACCTTAAAAATGCACTTATGTCAATGCTACACACAGTGCCTCAAGAAATGACGCTCCAGCACGGCACTATATCACATCTGATATTTCATGCTGTGTTGTACAAAAGATGCGGAATTCAACAACATAGTCAATAAAGGACATCCTGGTATTTATTATAATTTCTATGCCTTACATCATTTTCAAGTCAGGATGGCCGAGTGGTCTAAGGCGCTGCGTTAAGGTCGCAGTCTCCCCTGGAGGCGTGGGTTCAAATCCCACTTCTGACAAATGGTCTCGCTTCTTCGTTGGATATGTTTGTTGAAAGGTATTTGGAAACGAAGATCAGAGATGGATTTTATGTTAAGTTACAGAAGTTGTAATCACAAAGAAATTAATGCATTTAAATGCTCTCGACATACCATAAAATACAAACCACTTTTGACTTAATTTTTCAACTTTGGAAACGTATTGCTGCCAGAAGTGTTTAGGTTTTGTAAGTCCAAAAAATGACGTTGGAAGGTAAACCTTAAAAAAAGGCCATAATGTAACAAAGTAATCTACCTTAAAAATGCACTTATGTCAATGCTACACACAGTGCCTCAAGAAATGACGCTCCAGCACGGCACTATATCACATCTGATATTTCATGCTGTGTTGTACAAAAGATAAGGAATTCAACAACATAGTCAATAAAGGACATCCTGGTATTTATTATAATTTCAATGCCTTACATCATTTTCAAGTCAGGATGGCCGAGTGGTCTAAGGCGCTGCGTTAAGGTCGCAGTCTTCCCTGGAGGCGTGGGTTCAAATCCCACTTCTGACAAATGGTCTCGCTTCTTCGTTGGATATGTTGTTTGTTGAAAGGTATTTGGAAACGAAGATCAGAGATGGATTTTATGTTAAGTTACAGATGTTGTAATCACAAAGAAATTAATGCATTTAAATGCTCTCGACATACCATAAAATACAAACCACTTTTGACTTAATTTTTCAACTTTGGAAACGTATTGCTGCCAGAAGTGTTTAGGTTTTGTAAGTCCAAAACATGAGGTTGGAAGGTAAACCTTGAAAACAGGCCATAATGTAACAAAGTAATCTACCTTAAAAATGCACTTATGTCAATGCTACACACAGTGCCTCAAGAAATGACGCTCCAGCACGGCACTATATCACATCTGATATTTCATGCTGTGTTGTAGAAAAGATAAGGAATTCACCAACAGTTAATAAAGGACATCCTGGTATTTATTATAATTTCAATGCCTTACATCATTTTCAAGTGAGGATGGCCGAGTGGTCTAAGGCGCTGCGTTAAGGTCGCAGTCTCCCCTGGAGGCGTGGGTTCAAATCCGACTTCTGACAAATGGTCTCGCTTCTTCGTTGGATATGTTTGTTGAAAGGTATTTGGAAACGAAGATCAGAGATGGATTTTATGTTAAGTTACAGATGTTGTAATCACAAAGAAATTAATGCATTTAAATGCTCTCGACATACCATAAAATACAAACCACTTTTGACTTAATTTTTCAACTTTGGAAACGTATTGCTGCCAGAAGTGTTTAGGTTTTGTAAGTCCAAAACATGAGGTTGGAAGGTAAACCTTGAAAACAGGCCATAATGTAACAAAGTAATCTACCTTAAAAATGCACTTATGTCAATGCTACACACAGTGCCTCAAGAAATGACGCTCCAGCACGGCACTATATCACATCTGATATTTCATGCTGTGTTGTACAAAAGATGCGGAATTCAACAACATAGTCAATAAAGGACATCCTGGTATTTATTATAATTTCTATGCCTTACATCATTTTCAAGTCAGGATGGCCGAGTGGTCTAAGGCGCTGCGTTAAGGTCGCAGTCTCCCCTGGAGGCGTGGGTTCAAATCCCACTTCTGACAAATGGTCTCGCTTCTTCGTTGGATATGTTTGTTGAAAGGTATTTGGAAACGAAGATCAGAGATGGATTTTATGTTAAGTTACAGAAGTTGTAATCACAAAGAAATTAATGCATTTAAATGCTCTCGACATACCATAAAATACAAACCACTTTTGACTTAATTTTTCAACTTTGGAAACGTATTGCTGCCAGAAGTGTTTAGGTTTTGTAAGTCCAAAAAATGACGTTGGAAGGTAAACCTTAAAAAAAGGCCATAATGTAACAAAGTAATCTACCTTAAAAATGCACTTATGTCAATGCTACACACAGTGCCTCAAGAAATGACGCTCCAGCACGGCACTATATCACATCTGATATTTCATGCTGTGTTGTACAAAAGATAAGGAATTCAACAACATAGTCAATAAAGGACATCCTGGTATTTATTATAATTTCAATGCCTTACATCATTTTCAAGTCAGGATGGCCGAGTGGTCTAAGGCGCTGCGTTAAGGTCGCAGTCTTCCCTGGAGGCGTGGGTTCAAATCCCACTTCTGACAAATGGTCTCGCTTCTTCGTTGGATATGTTGTTTGTTGAAAGGTATTTGGAAACGAAGATCAGAGATGGATTTTATGTTAAGTTACAGATGTTGTAATCACAAAGAAATTAATGCATTTAAATGCTCTCGACATACCATAAAATACAAACCACTTTTGACTTAATTTTTCAACTTTGGAAACGTATTGCTGCCAGAAGTGTTTAGGTTTTGTAAGTCCAAAACATGAGGTTGGAAGGTAAACCTTGAAAACAGGCCATAATGTAACAAAGTAATCTACCTTAAAAATGCACTTATGTCAATGCTACACACAGTGCCTCAAGAAATGACGCTCCAGCACGGCACTATATCACATCTGATATTTCATGCTGTGTTGTACAAAAGATGCGGAATTCACCAACATAGTCAATAAAGGACATCCTGGTATTTATTATAATTTCAATGCCTTACATCGATTTTAAGTCAGGATGGCCGAGTGGTCTAAGGCGCTGCGTTAAGGTCGCAGTCTCCCCTGGAGGCGTGGGTTCAAATCCCACTTCTGACAAATGGTCTCGCTTCTTCGTTGGATATGTTTGTTGAAAGGTATTTGGAAACGAAGATCAGAGATGGATTTTATGTTAAGTTACAGAAGTTGTAATCACAAAGAAATTAATGCATTTAAATGCTCTCGACATACCATAAAATACAAACCACTTTTGACTTAATTTTTCAACTTTGGAAACGTATTGCTGCCAGAAGTGTTTAGGTTTTGTAAGTCCAAAACATGAGGTTGGAAGGTAAACCTTGAAAACAGGCCATAATGTAACAAAGTAATCTACCTTAAAAATGCACTTATGTCAATGCTACACACAGTGCCTCAAGAAATGACGCTCCAGCACGGCACTATATCACATCTGATATTTCATGCTGTGTTGTAGAAAAGATAAGGAATTCACCAACAGTCAATAAAGGACATCCTGGTATTTATTATAATTTCAATGCCTTACATCATTTTCAAGTGAGGATGGCCGAGTGGTCTAAGGCGCTGCGTTAAGGTCGCAGTCTCCCCTGGAGGCGTGGGTTCAAATCCGACTTCTGACAAATGGTCTCGCTTCTTCGTTGGATATGTTTGTTGATAGGTATTTGGAAACGAAGATCAGAGATGGATTTTATGTTAAGTTACAGATGTTGTAATCACAAAGAAATTAATGCATTTAAATGCTCTCGACATACCATAAAATACAAACCACTTTTGACTTAATTTTTCAACTTTGGAAACGTATTGCTGCCAGAAGTGTTTAGGTTTTGTAAGTCCAAAACATGAGGTTGGAAGGTAAACCTTGAAAACAGGCCATAATGTAACAAAGTAATCTACCTTAAAAATGCACTTATGTCAATGCTACACACAGTGCCTCAAGAAATGACGCTCCAGCACGGCACTATATCACATCTGATATTTCATGCTGTGTTGTACAAAAGATGCGGAATTCAACAACATAGTCAATAAAGGACATCCTGGTATTTATTATAATTTCTATGCCTTACATCATTTTCAAGTCAGGATGGCCGAGTGGTCTAAGGCGCTGCGTTAAGGTCGCAGTCTCCCCTGGAGGCGTGGGTTCAAATCCCACTTCTGACAAATGGTCTCGCTTCTTCGTTGGATATGTTTGTTGAAAGGTATTTGGAAACGAAGATCAGAGATGGATTTTATGTTAAGTTACAGATGTTGTAATCACAAAGAAATTAATGCATTTAAATGCTCTCGACATACCATAAAATACAAACCACTTTTGACTTAATTTTTCAACTTTGGAAACGTATTGCTGCCAGAAGTGTTTAGGTTTTGTAAGTCCAAAACATGAGGTTGGAAGGTAAACCTTGAAAACAGGCCATAATGTAACAAAGTAATCTACCTTAAAAATGCACTTATGTCAATGCTACACACAGTGCCTCAAGAAATGACGCTCCAGCACGGCACTATATCACATCTGATATTTCATGCTGTGTTGTACAAAAGATGCGGAATTCAACAACATAGTCAATAAAGGACATCCTGGTATTTATTATAATTTCTATGCCTTACATCATTTTCAAGTCAGGATGGCCGAGTGGTCTAAGGCGCTGCGTTAAGGTCGCAGTCTCCCCTGGAGGCGTGGGTTCAAATCCCACTTCTGACAAATGGTCTCGCTTCTTCGTTGGATATGTTTGTTGAAAGGTATTTGGAAACGAAGATCAGAGATGGATTTTATGTTAAGTTACAGAAGTTGTAATCACAAAGAAATTAATGCATTTAAATGCTCTCGACATACCATAAAATACAAACCACTTTTGACTTAATTTTTCAACTTTGGAAACGTATTGCTGCCAGAAGTGTTTAGGTTTTGTAAGTCCAAAAAATGACGTTGGAAGGTAAACCTTAAAAAAAGGCCATAATGTAACAAAGTAATCTACCTTAAAAATGCACTTATGTCAATGCTACACACAGTGCCTCAAGAAATGACGCTCCAGCACGGCACTATATCACATCTGATATTTCATGCTGTGTTGTACAAAAGATAAGGAATTCAACAACATAGTCAATAAAGGACATCCTGGTATTTATTATAATTTCAATGCCTTACATCATTTTCAAGTCAGGATGGCCGAGTGGTCTAAGGCGCTGCGTTAAGGTCGCAGTCTTCCCTGGAGGCGTGGGTTCAAATCCCACTTCTGACAAATGGTCTCGCTTCTTCGTTGGATATGTTGTTTGTTGAAAGGTATTTGGAAACGAAGATCAGAGATGGATTTTATGTTAAGTTACAGATGTTGTAATCACAAAGAAATTAATGCATTTAAATGCTCTCGACATACCATAAAATACAAACCACTTTTGACTTAATTTTTCAACTTTGGAAACGTATTGCTGCCAGAAGTGTTTAGGTTTTGTAAGTCCAAAACATGAGGTTGGAAGGTAAACCTTGAAAACAGGCCATAATGTAACAAAGTAATCTACCTTAAAAATGCACTTATGTCAATGCTACACACAGTGCCTCAAGAAATGACGCTCCAGCACGGCACTATATCACATCTGATATTTCATGCTGTGTTGTACAAAAGATGCGGAATTCAACAACATAGTCAATAAAGGACATCCTGGTATTTATTATAATTTCTATGCCTTACATCATTTTCAAGTCAGGATGGCCGAGTGGTCTAAGGCGCTGCGTTAAGGTCGCAGTCTCCCCTGGAGGCGTGGGTTCAAATCCCACTTCTGACAAATGGTCTCGCTTCTTCGTTGGATATGTTTGTTGAAAGGTATTTGGAAACGAAGATCAGAGATGGATTTTATGTTAAGTTACAGAAGTTGTAATCACAAAGAAATTAATGCATTTAAATGCTCTCGACATACCATAAAATACAAACCACTTTTGACTTAATTTTTCAACTTTGGAAACGTATTGCTGCCAGAAGTGTTTAGGTTTTGTAAGTCCAAAAAATGACGTTGGAAGGTAAACCTTAAAAAAAGGCCATAATGTAACAAAGTAATCTACCTTAAAAATGCACTTATGTCAATGCTACACACAGTGCCTCAAGAAATGACGCTCCAGCACGGCACTATATCACATCTGATATTTCATGCTGTGTTGTACAAAAGATAAGGAATTCAACAACATAGTCAATAAAGGACATCCTGGTATTTATTATAATTTCAATGCCTTACATCATTTTCAAGTCAGGATGGCCGAGTGGTCTAAGGCGCTGCGTTAAGGTCGCAGTCTTCCCTGGAGGCGTGGGTTCAAATCCCACTTCTGACAAATGGTCTCGCTTCTTCGTTGGATATGTTGTTTGTTGAAAGGTATTTGGAAACGAAGATCAGAGATGGATTTTATGTTAAGTTACAGATGTTGTAATCACAAAGAAATTAATGCATTTAAATGCTCTCGACATACCATAAAATACAAACCACTTTTGACTTAATTTTTCAACTTTGGAAACGTATTGCTGCCAGAAGTGTTTAGGTTTTGTAAGTCCAAAACATGAGGTTGGAAGGTAAACCTTGAAAACAGGCCATAATGTAACAAAGTAATCTACCTTAAAAATGCACTTATGTCAATGCTACACACAGTGCCTCAAGAAATGACGCTCCAGCACGGCACTATATCACATCTGATATTTCATGCTGTGTTGTAGAAAAGATAAGGAATTCACCAACAGTCAATAAAGGACATCCTGGTATTTATTATAATTTCAATGCCTTACATCATTTTCAAGTGAGGATGGCCGAGTGGTCTAAGGCGCTGCGTTAAGGTCGCAGTCTCCCCTGGAGGCGTGGGTTCAAATCCGACTTCTGACAAATGGTCTCGCTTCTTCGTTGGATATGTTTGTTGAAAGGTATTTGGAAACGAAGATCAGAGATGGATTTTATGTTAAGTTACAGATGTTGTAATCACAAAGAAATTAATGCATTTAAATGCTCTCGACATACCATAAAATACAAACCACTTTTGACTTAATTTTTCAACTTTGGAAACGTATTGCTGCCAGAAGTGTTTAGGTTTTGTAAGTCCAAAACATGAGGTTGGAAGGTAAACCTTGAAAACAGGCCATAATGTAACAAAGTAATCTACCTTAAAAATGCACTTATGTCAATGCTACACACAGTGCCTCAAGAAATGACGCTCCAGCACGGCACTATATCACATCTGATATTTCATGCTGTGTTGTACAAAAGATGCGGAATTCAACAACATAGTCAATAAAGGACATCCTGGTATTTATTATAATTTCTATGCCTTACATCATTTTCAAGTCAGGATGGCCGAGTGGTCTAAGGCGCTGCGTTAAGGTCGCAGTCTCCCCTGGAGGCGTGGGTTCAAATCCCACTTCTGACAAATGGTCTCGCTTCTTCGTTGGATATGTTTGTTGAAAGGTATTTGGAAACGAAGATCAGAGATGGATTTTATGTTAAGTTACAGAAGTTGTAATCACAAAGAAATTAATGCATTTAAATGCTCTCGACATACCATAAAATACAAACCACTTTTGACTTAATTTTTCAACTTTGGAAACGTATTGCTGCCAGAAGTGTTTAGGTTTTGTAAGTCCAAAAAATGACGTTGGAAGGTAAACCTTAAAAAAGGCCATAATGTAACAAAGTAATCTACCTTAAAAATGCACTTATGTCAATGCTACACACAGTGCCTCAAGAAATGACGCTCCAGCACGGCACTATATCACATCTGATATTTCATGCTGTGTTGTACAAAAGATAAGGAATTCAACAACATAGTCAATAAAGGACATCCTGGTATTTATTATAATTTCAATGCCTTACATCATTTTCAAGTCAGGATGGCCGAGTGGTCTAAGGCGCTGCGTTAAGGTCGCAGTCTTCCCTGGAGGCGTGGGTTCAAATCCCACTTCTGACAAATGGTCTCGCTTCTTCGTTGGATATGTTGTTTGTTGAAAGGTATTTGGAAACGAAGATCAGAGATGGATTTTATGTTAAGTTACAGATGTTGTAATCACAAAGAAATTAATGCATTTAAATGCTCTCGACATACCATAAAATACAAACCACTTTTGACTTAATTTTTCAACTTTGGAAACGTATTGCTGCCAGAAGTGTTTAGGTTTTGTAAGTCCAAAACATGAGGTTGGAAGGTAAACCTTGAAAACAGGCCATAATGTAACAAAGTAATCTACCTTAAAAATGCACTTATGTCAATGCTACACACAGTGCCTCAAGAAATGACGCTCCAGCACGGCACTATATCACATCTGATATTTCATGCTGTGTTGTACAAAAGATGCGGAATTCACCAACATAGTCAATAAAGGACATCCTGGTATTTATTATAATTTCAATGCCTTACATCGATTTTAAGTCAGGATGGCCGAGTGGTCTAAGGCGCTGCGTTAAGGTCGCAGTCTCCCCTGGAGGCGTGGGTTCAAATCCCACTTCTGACAAATGGTCTCGCTTCTTCGTTGGATATGTTTGTTGAAAGGTATTTGGAAACGAAGATCAGAGATGGATTTTATGTTAAGTTACAGAAGTTGTAATCACAAAGAAATTAATGCATTTAAATGCTCTCGACATACCATAAAATACAAACCACTTTTGACTTAATTTTTCAACTTTGGAAACGTATTGCTGCCAGAAGTGTTTAGGTTTTGTAAGTCCAAAACATGAGGTTGGAAGGTAAACCTTGAAAACAGGCCATAATGTAACAAAGTAATCTACCTTAAAAATGCACTTATGTCAATGCTACACACAGTGCCTCAAGAAATGACGCTCCAGCACGGCACTATATCACATCTGATATTTCATGCTGTGTTGTAGAAAAGATAAGGAATTCACCAACATAGTCAATAAAGGACATCCTGGTATTTATTATAATTTAAATGCCTTACATCATTTTTAAGTCAGGATGGCCGAGTGGTCTAAGGCGCTGCGTTAAGGTCGCAGTCTCCCCTGGAGGCGTGGGTTCAAATCCCACTTCTGACAAATGCTCTCGCTTCTTCGTTGGATATGTTGTTTGTTGAAAGGTATTTGGAAACGAAGATCAGAGATGGATTTTATGTTAAGTTACAGATGTTGTAATCACAAAGAAATTAATGCATTTAAATGCTCTCGACATACCATAAAATACAAACCACTTTTGACTTAATTTTTCAACTTTGGAAACGTATTGCTGCCAGAAGTGTTTAGGTTTTGTAAGTCCAAAACATGAGGTTGGAAGGTAAACCTTGAAAACAGGCCATAATGTAACAAAGTAATCTACCTTAAAAATGCACTTATGTCAATGCTACACACAGTGCCTCAAGAAATGACGCTCCAGCACGGCACTATATCACATCTGATATTTCATGCTGTGTTGTACAAAAGATAAGGAATTCACCAACATAGTCAATAAAGGACATCCTGGTATTTATTATAATTTCAATGCCTTACATCATTTTTAAGTCAGGATGGCCGAGTGGTCTAAGGCGCTGCGTTAAGGTCGCAGTCTCCCCTGGAGGCGTGGTTTCAAATCCCACTTCTGACAAATGCTCTCGCTTCTTCGTTGGATATGTTTGTTGAAAGGTATTTGGAAACGAAGATCAGAGATGGATTTTATGTTAAGTTACAGATGGTGTAATCACAAAGAAATTAATGCATTTAAATGCTCTCGACATACCATGAAATACAAACCACTTTTGACTTAATTTTTCAACTTTGGAAACGTATTGCTGCCAGAAGTGTTTAGGTTTTGTAAGTCCAAAAAATGACGTTGGAAGGTAAACCTGGAAAAAAGGCCATAATGTAACAAAGTAATCTACCTTAAAAATGCACTTATGTCAATGCTACACAAAGTGCCTCAAGAAATGACACTCCAGCACAGCACGATATCAAATCTGATATTTCATGCTGTGTTGTACAAAAGATAAGGAATTCAACAACATAGTCAATAATGGACATCCTGGTATTTATTATAATTTCAATGCCTTACATGATTTTCAAGTCAGGATGGCCGAGTGGTCTAAGGCGCTGCGTTAAGGTCGCAGTCTCCCCTCGAGGCGTGGGTTCAAATCCGACTTCTGACAAATGGACTCGCTTCTTTGTTGGATATGTTTGTTGAAAGGTATTTGGAAACGAAGATCAGAGATGGATTTTATGTTAAGTTACAGAAGTTGTAATCACAAAGAAATTAATGCATTTAAATGCTCTCGACATACCATAAAATACAAACCACTTTTGACTTAATTTTTCAACTTTGGAAACGTATTGCTGCCAGAAGTGTTTAGGTTTTGTAAGTCCAAAAAATGACGTTGGAAGGTAAACCTGGAAAAAAGGCCATAATGTAACAAAGTAATCTACCTTAAAAATGCACTTATGTCAATGCTACACACAGTGCCTCAAGAAATGACGCTCCAGCACGGCACGATATCAAATCTGATATTTCATGCTGTGTTGTACAAAAGATAAGGAATTCAACAACATAGTCAATAATGGACATCCTGGTATTTATTATAATTTCAATGCCTTACATGATTTTCAAGTCAGGATGGCCGAGTGGTCTAAGGCGCTGCGTTAAGGTCGCAGTCTCCCCTGGAGGCGTGGGTTCAAATCCCACTTCTGACAAATGCTCTCGCTTCTTCGTTGGATATGTTTATTGAAAGGTATTTGGAAACGAAGATCAGAGATGGATTTTATGTTAAGTTACAGATGTTGTAATCACAAAGAAATTAATGCATTTAAATGCTCTCGACATACCATAAAATACAAACCACTTTTGACTTAATTTTTCAACTTTGGAAACGTATTGCTGCCAGAAGTGTTTAGGTTTTGTAAGTCCAAAAAATGACGTTGGAAGGTAAACCTGGAAAAAAGGCCATAATGTAACAAAGTAATCTACCTTAAAAATGCACTTATGTCAATGCTACACACAGTGCCTCAAGAAATGACGCTTCAGCACGGCACAATATCAAATCTGATATTTCATGCTGTGTTGTACAAAAGATGCGGAATTCAACAACATAGTCTATAAAGGACATCCTGGTATTTATTATAATTTCAATGCCTTACATCATTTTCAAGTCAGGATGGCCGAGTGGTCTAAGGCGCTGCGTTAAGGTCGCAGTCTCCCCTGGAGGCGTGGGTTCAAATCCCACTTCTGACAAATGCTCTCGCTTCTTCGTTGGATATGTTTGTTGAAAGGTATTTGGAAACGAAGATCAGAGATGGATTTTATGTTAAGTTACAGATGTTGTAATCACAAAGAAATTAATGCATTTAAATGCTCTCGACATACCATAAAATACAAACCACTTTTGACTTAATTTTTCAACTTTGGAAACGTATTGCTGCCAGAAGTGTTTAGGTTTTGTAAGTCCAAAAAATGACGTTGGAAGGTAAACCTGGAAAAAAGGCCATAATGTAACAAAGTAATCTACCTTAAAAATGCACTTATGTCAATGCTACACACAGTGCCTCAAGAAATGACGCTCCAGCACGGCACTATATCACATCTGATATTTCATGCTGTGTTGTACAAAAGATAAGGAATTCACCAACATAGTCAATAAAGGACATCCTGGTATTTATTATAATTTCAATGCCTTACATCATTTTTAAGTCAGGATGGCCGAGTGGTCTAAGGCGCTGCGTTAAGGTCGCAGTCTCCCCTGGAGGCGTGGTTTCGAATCCCACTTCTGACAAATGCTCTCGCTTCTTCGTTGGATATGTTTGTTGAAAGGTATTTGGAAACGAAGATCAGAGATGGATTTTATGTTAAGTTACAGATGGTGTAATCACAAAGAAATTAATGCATTTAAATGCTCTCGACATACCATGAAATACAAACCACTTTTGACTTAATTTTTCAACTTTGGAAACGTATTGCTGCCAGAAGTGTTTAGGTTTTGTAAGTCCAAAAAATGACGTTGGAAGGTAAACCTGGAAAAAAGGCCATAATGTAACAAAGTAATCTACCTTAAAAATGCACTTATGTCAATGCTACACAAAGTGCCTCAAGAAATGACACTCCAGCACAGCACGATATCAAATCTGATATTTCATAATGTGTTGTACAAAAGATAAGGAATTCAACAACATAGTCAATAATGGACATCCTGGTATTTATTATAATTTCAATGCCTTACATGATTTTCAAGTCAGGATGGCCGAGTGGTCTAAGGCGCTGCGTTAAGGTCGCAGTCTCCCCTCGAGGCGTGGGTTCAAATCCGACTTCTGACAAATGGACTCGCTTCTTTGTTGGATATGTTTGTTGAAAGGTATTTGGAAACGAAGATCAGAGATGGATTTTATGTTAAGTTACAGAAGTTGTAATCACAAAGAAATTAATGCATTTAAATGCTCTCGACATACCATAAAATACAAACCACTTTTGACTTAATTTTTCAACTTTGGAAACGTATTGCTGCCAGAAGTGTTTAGGTTTTGTAAGTCCAAAAAATGACGTTGGAAGGTAAACCTTGAAAAAAGGCCATAATGTAACAAAGTAATCTACCTTAAAAATGCACTTATGTCAATGCTACACACAGTGCCTCAAGAAATGACGCTCCAGCACGGCACGATATCAAATCTGATATTTCATGCTGTGTTGTACAAAAGATAAGGAATTCAACAACATAGTCAATAATGGACATCCTGGTATTTATTATAATTTCAATGCCTTACATGATTTTCAAGTCAGGATGGCCGAGTGGTCTAAGGCGCTGCGTTAAGGTCGCAGTCTCCCCTGGAGGCGTGGGTTCAAATCCCACTTCTGACAAATGCTCTCGCTTCTTCGTTGGATATGTTTATTGAAAGGTATTTGGAAACGAAGATCAGAGATGGATTTTATGTTAAGTTACAGATGTTGTAATCACAAAGAAATTAATGCATTTAAATGCTCTCGACATACCATAAAATACAAACCACTTTTGACTTAATTTTTCAACTTTGGAAACGTATTGCTGCCAGAAGTGTTTAGGTTTTGTAAGTCCAAAAAATGACGTTGAAAGGTAAACCTGGAAAAAAGGCCATAATGTAACAAAGTAATCTACCTTAAAAATGCACTTATGTCAATGCTACACACAGTGCCTCAAGAAATGACGCTTCAGCACGGCACAATATCAAATCTGATATTTCATGCTGTGTTGTACAAAAGATAAGGAATTCAACAACATAGTCAATAAAGGACATCCTGGTAATTATTATAATTTCAATGCCTTAAATCTTTTATTATTCAGGATGGCCGAGTGGTCTAAGGCGCTGCGTTAAGGTCGCAGTCTCCCCAGGGCCATTGCATGAAACCCGGATAAGGGATTAAGTTGGGCTATCCAGGTTATCCTGGAGGAATTTAGCTCCGACATGGTTGCACGAAAGCAGGTTGAATTAAACCCGGCCAAGTAACCATGGCGATTTATTCTTTGAAGCTAGCCTGCTCCAGACCAGGCTAAGGGTGTGATGTTACTAGATGTTACTGGTTGCTGTTGAGGTGGGGAACTCCATCACCCAGCATTCCCTGGTCTGGTTGGGGGACATGCGCAGAGCGGAGCGCGGCAGAACCCGGGTAGCATTACAGCGGACTGTGCTAGTGAACATTAAAAGTTCTTGAAACGTATATCACGCCCCGTCTGCTTATTATAAGAGTAAGCAAGATACAACATGGTGTCAGAAGTGGCCGTGAGCAGCTAATGAAGATATATCTGCCACGGGAGGACGACGGGAAAAAGAGAAAAAAAAAAAAAAAACTCCGGTCGCGTGAGGTAACGTGCTAACAAGTCAACATGCTAAGAGAGTTTGCTACGTCGTGTGATGGCTACAAGTGGCAGTGGAAGTGAAGCGGGAGACGAAGGACAGATCGAACGTGTAGAAGAGGATCTTGTGCCTGAAGCAGAGGACAACCGGCAACGCGAGAGGGCTGGGGAAGTCCCTGTACCCCGACGTTCAGTAATGGAGAGGCTAAGTCCACCTACTTCCATGCAACTGACTGGTAATCTTGCTGATAACTGGAAGCGTTTTAAGCAACGATTCAATATATATTTAGCAGCAAGTGGAGCAGGGGCTGATGATGAAAAACTGAAAGCCCACATTCTTTTGCATGTTATGGGAGAAGATGCCTTGGACATATATAATAGCTTTCAGTTGGATGAAGCTAATATGACCTTAGCAGAACTAATGATGAAGTTTGAAGAGTACTTTGTGCCTAGCCAGAACGTGACGTTTGAGAGGTACAAGTTTTTCACCCATGACCAGAAGCAAGGAATGCATTTTGATCAGTACTTAGCAGAGCTTCACACATTAAGCAAAACATGTGAATTTGGCACCCTGAGAGATTCGCTAGTGAGAGACAGGATTGTTTGTGGCACAGTGGATAATGCACTCAGAGAGAGACTGCTCAGAGAGGGTGGACTTACACTGGAAAAGTGTGTCACTATGTGCAGAGCAGCAGAAACCACTCGAGCACAAGCTAAAGAGCTTCGGAGAGGTGAAACTACAGTGCATGCTGTACATAAAGAACAGAGAAATAAGAAAACATTTACTAAACAAAAAGACCAGAAAGAGAAATCTGCAGAATTCAGATGTGGTAAATGTGGAGGCAGCCACAAGCCAAAGTCATGTCCTGCGTATGGAAAATCCTGTAACAACTGTGGAAGGAACAATCACTATGCAAAATGTTGCAAGTCAGCTTTTAAGCAGAAGGTTCACGCAGTTGGTGAGGAAGAAGAGGATGATGAGGAGTTCCTTGTGGATGTGGTGCAGGCTCGTACAGATGAAAAAGAGGAATGGATTGTGCCAATAGAAGTGAACAAGACGGTAATACCATTCAAGTTAGATACAGGTGCCCATGTAAACCTGTTATCTTATGAGGATTACAAGACATTGGGAGTGAAAAGCAAAATTCATCCAATAAAAACAAAAGTGACAGGATACACTGGAGAAAGGGTTCCTGTTAAAGGCGGATGCATCGCAACCTTCAAATACAGAGACCAGCAGATAAGAGCATTGCTAATGATCGTGGATACGAGTGCACAACCAATCCTGGGACTCAAGGCATGTTCAAAGCTCAACCTGGTCAAAAGAGTGTTTGTAGTGACATCATCAGAAACTGCCAATGATCATGACTCACTGATGGAGGAGTATAAAGACTGCTTCGAAGGACTTGGATGTCTACCTGGAGAACACAAAATATGCATAGACAAAAGTGTGTCTCCTGTTGTGCATCCTTGTAGGAAAGTTCCTTTTGCACTGCGTGGAAAGCTGAAAGAGGAACTAGCGCGCATGGAAAAACTAAAGGTCATCAAGAAAATAGATGAGCCAACTGAATGGGTCAGCTCGCTGGTTGTAGTACAAAAGAAAACCGGTGCTCTGAGAACGTGCTTGGACCCAAGAGACTTAAACAAAGCTGTAGCAGAGATCCCGAGGGAGTGACACGCGGACACCAGGCAGCTCAGTTCAATATTTCTTTATTTCCTTATTTTGTTATTTTGTTATTTCTTTTGGGTTGCACGCCGTCGCTCTCGCTCCACCCGCGCTCGCTCCTGCGTTCCGAGCTCTGTGTGCCGGGTTCAGCGTCTCTCTCCAGACCTGCTCACTGTTCTTAAGCACAGGGAGACAATTAGTCAAATGCCTCCCAGCTGCGCTTATTACCTGCCGGCACCGTTCCCTGCACCCCTCCTCCCAGCTCTCCCCCCCTGCAGCTGAGCTAATCACACCCCACCACCACATACCCCCACCGCCCGACTTAGGCCGGGGAGCCGTCCGGCCGAACCAACTCCCCCCCCTCCTCCTTCTCCGGAGGGCGGGAGAGGAAGTCGGCCACGACCATCTGCGTCCCGGGCCTATGGATCACCTTGAAGTTAAAAGGCTGTAAAGCTAGATACCACCGAGTGATCCGGGCGTTGGTATCCTTCATGCGGTGGAGCCACTGCAGCGGGGCGTGATCCGAGCAGAGGGTGAATGAGCGTCCCAGGAGGTAGTACCGCAGGGAGTCTGCAAGACAAAAGGGAGAGAAAAGTCAGGTGTGTGGAGGAGAGGTTCCCCGCAGAGAGCCTGTTTTACCCCCTCAACCGCCCATTGGCACCGCTCGGTCCACTGGACCGGATCTGGGGCACCTTTCCGGGTCAGGTCAGTCAAGGGGCTGGTCAGCTCCGCAAAGCCCGGGATGAACCTCCTGTAGTACCCGGCCAGCCCCAGAAACTGCCTCACCTCTTTTTTTGTCTTGGGACGCGGGCAGGCCGCAATAGCCGCGGTCTTGTCTACCTGAGGGCGCACCTGCCCGCCCCCCAAGTGGTACCCCAGATACCGTACCTCCCTCCGCCCAACTGCACACTTCCCTGGGTTGGCAGTGAGCCCGGCCTGCCTCAGGGATTCCAGCACCGCGCCCACATGCTCCGCCCAGGTGGTGCCGTGTATGATCACATCATCCAGGTAGGCGGCAGCATATGCAGCATGCGGGCGAAGCACCCGGTCCATGAGGCGTTGGAAGGTGGCCGGGGCCCCGAACAACCCAAAGGGAAGCATGGCGAATTGGTATAACCCAAACGGAGTGGAGAAAGCCGTCTTTTCCTTGGACTCTGGTGACAAGGGAATCTGCCAGTAGCCCTTGGTTAAATCCAGTGTCGTAAAAAAACGTGCGGTGCCCAATCGGTCCAGGAGTTCGTCGACCCGGGGCATCGGGTAGGCATCGAAACGTGACACGTCATTCACCCTGCGATAGTCCACACAGAACCGCACAGACCCATCCTTCTTAGCGACCAAGACGATGGGGCTGCACCAGGCGCTGTTGGACTCCTCTATTACCCCCATCTCCAGCATTGCCGCTAATTCCCGCTGAACCACTTTTCTCTTGTGTTCAGGTAACCTGTAGGGCCGTGTTCGCACGGTCACGCCCGGGGACGTCTCAATGTGGTGCGCTATGAGGTCCGTGCGACCTGGCAGGAGAGAGAACACATCATTAAATTGACTTTGCAACCGGGCTAAGTCCGTTTTCTGGGCCGCAGAGAGATGGGCATCGAAGTGGAGCCGGGTCGGATCGGTGGACTTAGAGACCTCGGGCCCCAGCTCCTCTCTCTCAGCTACTGCGGACACCAGCGAAACAGACTCCGCCTCCCTCCACTGTTTGAGGAGGTTGAGGTGGTAGATCTGCGTAGCTCCGCCCCTGTCAGATCGCACCACCTCATAGTCGACGTCCCCCACCCGCCGTGTGACCTCGAAGGGCCCTTGCCACCTGGCGAGGAGTTTTGAGCTGGAGGAAGGAAGCAATACAAGAACTTTTTCTCCCGGTGTAAATTGTCTCAGCTTTGCTCCTCTGTTGTACAGCCGTTGTTGACGCTCCTGGGCCTGGAGCAAATTCTCACGTGACAACTCACCCAGTGTGTGGAGTTTGGCTCGCAGGTCCAGGACGTATTGAATCTCGTTCTTACCGGGGCTCGGACCCTCCTCCCAGTGTTCCTTAAGCAGGTCGAGCACCCCCCGTGGTTTCCTGCCAAACAGCAGCTCAAAGGGAGAAAATCCCGTGGAGGCCTGAGGCACCTCCCGTACTGCAAACAACAGAGGATCAAGCCATTTATCCCAATGACGTTCATCGTCGTGAATGAACTTACGAATCATGGATTTTAAGGTTTTATTCAGCCGCTCCACCAGCCCGTCGGTCTGGGGGTGATAGACGCTGGTCCGAATAGACTTAACTCCCAGTAATTCGTAAAGTTCCCGCAGTGTACGTGACATGAACGAGGTGCCCTGGTCCGTCAGAATCTCTTTCGGGATTCCAACGCGGGAGATGACCTGAAACAGCGCCTGCGCAACACTCCTCGCGGAGATGTTGCGCAATGGCACTGCCTCGGGATATCGTGTTGCGTAATCCACCAGAACTAGCACAAAGCGATATCCCCGTGCACTACGGTGAAACGGCCCGATAAGGTCCATACCTAAGCGCTCGAACGGCACCTCCATTAACGGGAGCGGTCGCAGCGGCGCTCTCGGAATGGCCGGCTGGTTCACTAGCTGACATTGCGGGCAGGACGCGCACCATCGGCGCACATCCGCCCAAATGCCTGGCCAGTAAAATCGGGCCGTTATCCGGTCCATAGTTTTGTCACTACCCATGTGGCCCGCCATCGGGTTATAGTGAGCCGCCTGGAAAATTATTTCCCGACGGCTTTTTGGTATTACCAACTGGGTGTTCTCCTGACCTGTACGAGTGTCACGACTCACTCTGTATAACCTGTCCCTGATCAATGAAAAGTGCGGGTATGATAATGCGGTGTCAGGGCGCACCATGTGACCATCAATACGTATCACCTGGTCGAAGGCAGAGCGTAGAGTATCATCACGAGACTGTTCCAGTGGAAAATCTTCCATGGAGCGTAATTCGGGAGCCCGCGGAGTCTCCGTGGGAGGCTCCGTCGGTTCCCCGTCCCTGTCTGCAGTGTCGGACAACCTCGCGTCACCACTGAGCACCGCACACATCCCGCATGTCCCTGCTGATCGTGATCGCACCCCCGCACACTGCCCCGCTAGCTTATGAAACCCTGCCCAGTCCGTCCCCAAGATTAGGGGGTGCGTAAGGCGGGAGCTAACCGCATCCTTTATCTTATGCTTTTTACCCCCAAACCTAATCTCTACCGGTACCACTGGGTAGTCGTGAACATCCCCATGCACACACTTAATACACACCCGCGATGCCTCCACCAATGCCCCGGGTCGAACCAGCCTCTGGTGGATCATGGACTGCGTGCAGCCCGAATCCACCATCGCCTGGTATGTACCCCCCTGGATCCTTACCGGAACGCAGTACGTCGCTCCCGGACCGGGGGAGGGTGTTGGAGGTCCGGCAACCCTCACCGTCTGGCCCACCTCCATCAGTGGGCACTCCCGCCGGTAGTGCCCGGGCTGCCCGCACCTCCAACACTCCTGCCCTGGCGGTTGAGGCGCTCTCGGCGGGTCGGGAAGAGTGCCGGCCCCGGTCGGTTCCGCATGGTCGGCCCCCCTGGTACGCGCTGGTGATCGCGGCGTCGGCAGGGGCCACGCCGCGGCCGGCTGCTGGGTCCTCCTTCGCGGCGTGGGGACTGGTTGCGGTGACGCGGGCGGGCGTCCGCCGTCGCCCCGTCCGCCGGGGTGAACCGCCAGGTGGTCCTCCGCCAGGGTGACCGCGGCCTCCAACGTCGCCGGGCGGTGGTACTGGACCCACGACGAGGTCCGCGGCGGCAGCCCTTGCAGAAACTGCTCCACCACCACTTTCTCCACCACCGCCGGTGCTCCGCCCGCGCCCCCCGGCTGCAGCCACCTGTTGGCCGCGTCTCGTAGCCGCTGAGCGAAGGCGAATGGACGGTCCTCCGGCCCCAGCCTCGCCTCCCGGAAACGCCTCCTGTGGTCCTCGGGGGAGAGCCCCAGCCGGTCCATGATGGCCTTCTTCACCCCGGCGTAGTCATGCCTCGCCCCGGGTGGCAGACCCAGGGCTGCCGTCTGCGCCTCCCCGGTCAGCAGTGGCAGCAGGCGGATCGCCCATTCGTCCGCCGGCCACCCGCACGCCCCCGCCATCGCCTCGAACATCTCCAAGTACGACTGCACCTCGTCCGCCGGCGTCATCTTGTGCAGCACCACCCCCGCGTACGCCGGGGGACCCGTCGGCGGTGCTGCCGCGATTGGCCGGGCCACCAATTGCTCTAACACCCGGGTCTGCCGATCCGTCTGGGCTTGGAGCGCCCCCAGAAAGTGCCGGTTAGACTCGGCCTGCTCACGCTGCATTGCGGCGATCTCGCCCAGCATCCGCCCGAGCGTGACCGCCGGCTGCGCCATCCCCTCCGCGTGGTGATCGCCGGGTTCCATTCCTTAGTTGGGCGCCACTGTAGCAGAGATCCCGAGGGAGTGACACGCGGACACCAGGCAGCTCAGTTCAATATTTCTTTATTTCCTTATTTTGTTATTTCGTTATTTCTTTTGGGTTGCACGCCGTCGCTCTCGCTCCACCCGCGCTCGCTCCTGCGTTCCGAGCTCTGTGTGCCGGGTTCAGCGTCTCTCTCCAGACCTGCTCACTGTTCTTAAGCACAGGGAGACAATTAGTCAAATGCCTCCCAGCTGCGCTTATTACCTGCCGGCACCGTTCCCTGCACCCCTCCTCCCAGCTCTCCCCCCCTGCAGCTGAGCTAATCACACCCCACCACCACAAAAGCGATAAAAAGAGAGCACTTTAAGTTACCAACCAGAGAAGAAATCATGGCGCAGTTTGCTGGAGCTAAATGGTTCAGCAAACTGGATGCTTCATCAGGTTTCTGGCAGCTGAGGCTGGACGAGGAGAGTTCGAAGCTGTGCACATTCAACACACCTGAGGGCAGGTACAGGTTTCTTCGTCTGCCATATGGTATTCTGTCAGCGCCTGAAGTCTACCATAAGACTATTCATATGATCTTCGAGCACATACCAGGAGTAGAGACAATGATGGATGACGTCATAGTCTGGGGGTCGACTCGATAAGAACACGACGAAAGACTGAGACAAGTGCTAGACAAGACAAGGGAAGTGAATCTGAAGCTTAACAAAGACAAATGTGAGTTTGGAGTGAAAACACTTACCTTTGTGGGAGATGTTGTCAGTGAAGAGGGGGTGAAGCCCGACCCGAGAAAAACGTCAGCAATCAACAACATGGAAAGACCAAACAACAAAGACGAGGTCAGGCGTTTTCTGGGAATGGTCACCTATCTGGCTAAATTTGTCCCTCAGCTGTCAGCGCAGTCAGCACCTCTCAGGAGTCTTCTTGAACAGAAGAATGAGTGGATCTGGTCCCATGAGCAGGAACAATGTTTTGTGAAACTGAAAGAGACTCTGACACAAGAGCCCGTGTTAAAGTTTTATGACCCAGAGAAGAAAACGAGGATTTCAGCAGATGCGTCACAGTACGGCTTAGGAGCGGTGCTGCTGCAGGAATACGATGAGCAGTGGCTACCCGTTGCTTATGCATCCAGAGCCTTGACAAGCGCTGAGTCCAGGTATGCTCAAATCGAGAAGGAGCTGTTAGCGAGCATGTATGCATGTGAACGTTTTCACCAATATGTCTACGGTCAAGCTTTTGAAGTGGAAACGGACCATAAACCTCTGGTGTCCATCATGTCCAAACCTCTGAATGACTGTCCTGTACGGATACAGCGCATGCTAATCAGGCTGCAAAAATATGACATACACATGACATACACACAAGGGAAATACATGTACACCGCCGACACCTTGTCTAGAGCAGTGGATAAGGGGGAGCGTGCGGACAGCGAAGACACTGCAGAAATCCAGGCGTATGTGGATATGATTGTGCTGAATCTGCCGGTAACAGCTGACAGAACAGAACAAATACGCAGAGAGACAAATGCAGATGAAACGATGACAGAACTCAAACGCACAATACAAACAGGATGGCCTGAAAACAAAAGGGATTGCCCCACGAAAATACAAGACTACTGGAACTGTAGATCTGAGCTCAGTGTGGTGGATGACTTAGTGTTGAAGGGGAGCAAGTTTGTTATTCCATCATCGTTACGTAAACAAATGCTCCAAAAGATACACGAAGGCCATCTCGGAGAAGTCAAGTGTAAACGGCGGGCAAGAGAAGTAATGTACTGGCCGAGAATCAATCAAGATATCAGCCAGACAACAGCGTCGTGTGAGCTATGTCGCATCTACAGGCCAAAACAACAAGCTGAGCCGCTGATGACTCATCCAGTGCCCCACAGACCGTACTACAAGGTTGGTACTGATCTATTTGACTGTGATGGAAAGAGTTACATAGTGGTCACCGACTACTTTTCAAATTATCCAGAAGTTGGAGCGCTGCAGTCAACATCAAGCAAAGCAGTCATCAGCTACCTAAAGACTGTCTTTGCCAGGCATGGAGTGCCATGTGAACTGTTTTCAGACAATGGGCCCCAGTTTTCCAGCTGTGAGTTTGCTGCCTTTGCCAGGGAATGGGGGTTTCAACACTCAACATCGAGTCCAACTTATCCAAAATCCAACGGCTTGGCAGAAAGCTCAGTGAAAACAGTAAAAAACTTGATGAGGAAAGCACAGGACAGAGATGACTTTCAGAAGAGCTTACTGATCTATAGGAGTGCACCTCTACAGAACGGACTGTCACCAGCTCAAATGCTGATGGGTAGACGCATTCGCTTTAACCTACCAATAACTGAGGATTTGCTTACGCCAAAGAACGCACACAAAGTCAGAAAAATAAAAGAGGAACAAAAAGCAAAGCAAAAACAGCTGTATGATCGAACAGCCAAACACCTGCCAAAGCTGAGTCCTGGAGACCTGGTGCGTCTCAGGGACGTCTCTGCAGGCACATGGGGACAAAAGGGACAGGTGGAGGAGGAAGTTGCTCCACGCTCCTACAGGATCCAGACGGAGAATGGAGTGTCTCTGAGGAGGAACCGCACAGATCTGCAACTTCAAGCGACTGAACAGGACAGTATAGTTCAAGAGACAGTTCAGGAGGATACAACGGAATCTACTGAGCTATCGGACAGTGGTCTGACAGCGACGTCTGCGTCAACGACTGAGGCGACACCTTTCAGATTGCTGAAATCGCCGGCTGCTGAAAGACAGGCTAGACCTAGGAGACATATTCAGCCACCTATGAGGTTGATCGAGAGTTGCTAGGCTATCTCTAGTTTGTTTTGATTGAAAGGAAGGAAAAAGCAATGTGTACCTTTAAGTTTGTCTTGTTCGAGAAAAAAAAAAAGAAAGAAAAAAAAAAAAAAAAGGGAAGTTGCAATTGTAGTAGTTGTTTACAGGTATAGTTCATATGTTACATTACGGCACCTAAAGATGGCTATGTTTTTACAGGGGTAAATATTCTCATTGTAAGGGGAAAGATGTGATGTTACTAGATGTTACTGGTTGCTGTTGAGGTGGGGAACTCCATCACCCAGCATTCCCTGGTCTGGTTGGGGGACATGCGCAGAGCGGAGCGCGGCAGAACCCGGGTAGCATTACAGCGGACTGTGCTAGTGAACATTAAAAGTTCTTGAAACGTATATCACGCCTCGTCTGCTTATTATAAGAGTAAGCAAGATACAACAAAGGGCTAGGCTAAAATTAATCCTGCAGCCTCATGTGTTAAATCAGCTGCCGCTTTGACCCGAAACAAACGGGTTTAACCGTTATCCCGTTGGTTTCTGAATGCGTTCTGATTCATTTTTATTAACATGCATCACTTGTCACTATTGCTCTCACCAGTTTGGTTTAAAACTCTACTTTTGCAGATGTTCCGTTCGGTGGTCCATAAAAATTACCTCACGGACCTTTTTCACAAAATTTCGCGGACCGTAAGAAGGTCCTACGGATTATAATCACGTCGAAATACCAACGGGGGGGTATAGTTGTTCCAGACTGACCCACCTACGGGGCGGGGTGGAGCGCTGGTGGGCGAAACTGGGAGTGTACAATTGTAAACTGACTAAATTGTGATGAGGGCGATTTATAAAGTCCCATTCACCGGTGTTTCTTCTTGCACCATGATATCCACTTCTGAACGACGTGTTGGATGAAGAAGCGCTGATATAAAGACGCGCTTTCAGACGTGAGAGAGTTTTCCGGGACAGATCAGACCTTTTAGCTGTTTCCGACGTGTACCTGCATGAGAGCTATATATTTTCTGGTGATGGAATCCGTTATTTGTGCAGGGTCTGAAGCCTGCTCTCACTATCCCACAGATGGTCTGTGGGGCACTGCGCTTTTTTGCAAGCGGCAGATGCCGAGGGAGATGCCAAAACTGTAAATAAATGCACTATTTGCCGTACCGTCCGAAGTGTGTGCTTGTCCCTGAAGTCCTTGGCACACATCTTCATTACCTTCCCTGGCAAGAGGAGAACGTGTTACACCAAAGAGGATTTCCACAGTCCGTACACGTGCAACATCCTCTGTTAAGGCACTTACCAGCCTGCAAAATGGTTTCATATTTTATCTTGACTTGTTGCCAGGATCTTTGCTTTCCAGTCATGTTTGTTCTGTATGAACATTAATTGTAGAAAGATATTTAGAATCAGACACAGCATAGAGATTTGTGTATATGGTTCTAAAACTTATCCTTGCATTGTGGATAAGGGTTTAAAATTAGGCTTCGTTTTTTGGATACATTTCAAGAGGAGGTTTAATTCCCTCTGCTCAGTTTTGAAACAATCATATTGTAGCAATTAAAGCAGAGTCCTAGTAAGGAGATATTTCTAAATCCTTCTGCATTCAGTCGATCCGCGATTGTCTGCTTTTTCTCTATGTTTAGTTACAGCTGCTATATTCCTTTTTTGCTTATGATATGCTTCACTTCCTCATACATTTCATTATAAGTTGTTGCTCAGCGGGTGAGAATTATGCTGCACGCGGCGCATTCTCCATTTCGGCATCAGTAAATCTGTGATTGATATTGTGGTCTACTTAAGAAAACCGTGGACGTGCACTTATCCGAGATATGTGCTCCTGGATCGACTTAGCGCCTCCTTCTCAGCGCGACTCGGCAAACGTGCAACCGATTAAGCCGCAATGAGCAGGTCACACTAAGTCAAGCAGCGCTTAATCACATAGCCCCGATTTCTTTATTCTACTTTTGTGCAATACCCCCCCAGATGTCTCTGCGTCTGTTTCCTAATTCGTCACACTTTAATAAACTTACTGCTAAAAATCTACAAAACGCATCACAAATCCATTTCAGCGTTTATGATTATATAAGTGAGCACTACATCACAGTCATGTATGAAAACATTTTTTAAAGAAAATATATTTAAAAAATGATTGGAACGACCTGGAATCGAACCGTGTCGGTCAAAAAATAAAAATACCAATCAACCAGCTGCTCTATTCAGTGCCCCACAGAGATCCAGAAAATAGTTTTGCCATTTGTATTATTTATTTATTAAGTAAAAGCAGAACACAATGGATGGAGGAATGTTTTTAGTGTGTGGGATCTAAAACGACAGGTTGCCTTGGGCGTGTCGTAGAACACTTCATTTTCCAACTGATTTTTAAACAGTTTGGTTTGTTATGAACGTTAGAGATGTAGTTATGACACTGCAAACATACCGTGAATAATTATCTTATGTATGTCAAAAATATAATTATGTTCTAAAATAAGTACAAGATTTCCATTTACAAATATACATCAAGAAATGCATGTTGAAATCTCCACCCTGTACAGAGATGTATTTATGACACTGCATACTTATGAGTAATTGTAATTATAACCATGGGTTTTCATACGAAAATTACATCAAAACAGAAACATATTCAAAAGTATGCAGTGGCATAACTACATCGCTGAGGTTTATAACAACCCAACCCGTTTTAAAAACGATTGACAATTTAGCCTATTATTATTATTTTAAGTACATGTATCACTACCAACACATTACGTTATGGGTGAGCGAGCTTACCCTACCAAGATGGCCGCCACGTGCCGACTTTCTATACTCCACCGTAAGACATCTAGCCTTTATATATCTATGCTTTGCGACAAAGTTAATTTTCACTCAATCCAACAGACCTTGCGACCGGAAGTTATTTGGTTTTCCGTTTCCTGTCTGAAGATCTGCACAACTCTTATCGCACCATGTAAGCATTTACATTTTGTAAACAACATTCTAAAAGCATGTCGTTGCAACAATGTGTGATTTACTAGTTGGACCGTATCTACCGGCATGTTAGCTAGTAAAAGCGCTATTTATCTAAAAGTAATGTCTATAACTTCACAGTGATACAGCATAGACAACGGTGTTCTGCTAACGTTAGCTCCCGTGGCTAAGCTATCCGGATAGCATCGCGCTTGCTAGATAATGTACATTCATGTAACCTTAAGTGAAACGGTTTCTAACGGTTTCAATGTTGAGCACCTTAGCGAGACGCCAACGTTTGATGCGGTGTTATTGAAAGGTAGAAGTCGTATGTAGATACATTTCATCGGAATGCAACGTAAAGCTCTATAACGCATGAACACGTGATCAATTCCCCATGGGCCGATAACCTGCGCAGTTTGCTTAACGGCACCCGCACAGGTACTGAACTAAGTTAATGGCGTAATACTCTTCAACAAAACGTTATTACAGACCTCAGAGAAAGAATACTCCGCCGCCTTCACGATAACATGATACGTTTTTTTCAGCTTGAGTTCTTTAAAAAAAAAGTTAATTCCTTATTCATTCATGAATCAACAATGTTTTAGGAACAATCATTGCCAAGTCGAAACTTATTAGGGTGTTTTTTGTAGTATCATTTTGCTTTGCTTTGGTTTGGTTGTTGACCATGCCATGCATATATCACTGTAAAGTCTTTCGATTTCAAGTATGAAACATTGGTCTGATATGTGATCCCTTTTTCAACAGAATGCCAAAATCGAAGGAAGTTCTCTCTTCCACGTCTGGAAGTGACTCTGACAGTGAAGTAGAGACCAAGGTTTGTGCTGACATTGGAATATCTCTAAGATCCTACATTGGTAATAGTCCACAAACAATGCGTGGGTAGTTATTTACTTCCCCACAGTTTAAAATCCAGAAGACCTCGAAAAGATGTCGTCGATACTGAGATCTTCGAGCACTAGCCACTGCTAGGTGGGATGGAACTTTGCAGGTTAATTTACCACTTCAAAAGATGCTTTAGAGAATATCTGCTACTTGGATTACAAAGGGGGGATGCAATACATGTAATTAAATGATTATATTTATATTGTCTTTGCCATAGGACAGAACTTATTCAGTAACTCTGATGATACCACGTTTAGTTTTCTCAACTGTTCCGCTCGTATCTACACAAGTGAGCCTCTGAACTGTACACCACCTCCATTTTCAATGCATGGCAAACATAAAATGTGGGGTAAGGATTTGAAACATTTTTTTCATAGGCCAAGCGAAAGAAGGCAAGTGTGCCCGAAAAATCAGCCAAGAAACCAAAGAGCGGAGAGAGTTCCAAGCCAGGTGGCTCCGCCAAGGGCAACAGTAATGCAGACGACAACATGTTCCAGGTGAGTGTGACAGGTACACTAAATAAGTAGATTCATTAAGGTGAATTATTGAAACGGACTAAAAAATAAAATGTTTTCATTCACTACTCCACAAGCATGTTAAAATATCAATAGCACAATGCATTCGGGTATTTTACAGCTGAAAAGATATTCTAGGCTACTACGAGAATTGTTTAATACTTTTTCTATATAGAAAAGGTCCAGTCAACAGTTGTTTTGTTTCTTACAGATTGGGAAGATGAGATATGTCAGCGTGAGGGACTTCAAAGGTAAAGTCCTGATTGACATCAGAGAGTACTGGATGAACCAAGATGGAGAGATGAAACCAGGGAAAAAAGGTGATTTGCTCTCTAATGCTAACAAAATGTGTTTGTAATAACTTTTCAGTTATCAACATATGATATTTATCTGAAGAGCCATGTAGATGGAAAGATAGAGTTCTGAAGATGTTTTCTGCTCCCAATACCAGTACAAAAAAGGGTGTTTCATTTAATGTACCCTTCATAGGACCGGTTCCTCAAAAGCAGGTTAAAGTCAGCAGTGTTGCTGTTAAGGCTGAGAATGAGATGGATCAGTTGGTGTTGTTTAGTGGAGAAATTTTAGTACTACTTGTTCCTCCAAGTGCAAAAAAAGACCCAACTTTTTTGATTTATTCCCTCAGCAAACATGAATTTATTGTTTATTGACAAGGGTCTTCTTTGATACAGCATGGTGTTCCCAGACCATAAAGCAGTGTGTGTTGGATCAGGGGTTCCCAACTAGTGTTGTACAAATATAATTACACTGTCTTGGATTAACTAATTGATATCATTCTAGATTGGATTTGTATTCAATGTATAAATGAAATAAAAGTTTAACAGGCATAACTATTACTTTTACTACAGGAAAAAAACTAGAAATAGAAATTTAATTAATAAATAATATGGAGTAATACAACATTTAATAAAATGTATATAAAATGGAAATGAAGTGCAAATGAAAACGTAGCATTATCATTATCGGAATAATTTGACAAATCATTCAGCAGTCAATATTTTGGCCTCACAGAAGCAGCAGTTCACATGAGAACACGTGACAACGCGTGATCGTCTCAGCACACAGACAGCATTTGGAGTCGCCAGTCAGTGAAAAATGCCACTTGCATTCCTGCGAGCGTTGGATCTTTGGTTTCCATATGACGCTTTAATTTGGACGGCTTCAATGTGTTGTTGGAGTTATGCTGCGTTCACACCAAAAGCCAAGCGGATTTTCGCCACGCTTGACTTGCCCGACTAGTTGTAGTTATTTTGTGACTTGTGTCCGTAGAGAACGTTATAACACACAGCTTGAATTTCACCGACTCCTCCAGGAAGTGCGTCTGGATGACGCTGCTTCAGGCTGACCAGCAGTCGGTTTAATGAGCGTCTCTCAGAATCACTGTGTTGGAGCACAGCTACCATGTGAACGACAGATCACAACCAGAGCCAGAGGCGTTGTCTCCATATCACTCAATATGGTCACTTCCATTCTTTGCGGAAAAGCAAAAATTGCGGCGGACAAATCTGAATTCGAGGCTTTGTAGCAGCTGTCCATAAACCAATGGGTTGCTTTTGTAATGGATATGTCCACCTGTTACATAAAGTCTCTTGTTAATACCTGGACGAATTTAACCATGGATACCACTTGTGCAGTGGGACAGTTTGAACTGTTGACATTTCTTTTAGGAATCTCCCTGAATCCTGAACAATGGAACCAACTGAAGGACCAGATGTCAGACATTGATGACGCCATGAAGAGAATATAAGCGTTCCCCCCTTAATGTTACTTGTTGAAGTAATTATGTTAGATTAGCTTATTGTTTTTTTGTATTATTTACTAGTGGACTGGTTTAGTTTGTTTTATAGATCTTGTGTTGTCCTCATTCTCTGGTGGTCTGTGTAAAACCCAGGTGAAGTAAAGGTGTGGGTGGAGGAGTAGGTGGGGGAACATCACAGTTGGTGGGTAGAATACAGCGGCGTTTTAGTATTGAACAATAAAAAAAAAGGAGGCTCTAACTTAATATGGTTGTCGATGTGTCTAAATTTGTGTTCACAACTGTATTGTGTGCATTTTTGTTTGATCCTGATGGTTTTGATCTTTGTAATACATTGAACCCAACCCATGGGTACTCTTCCTTTTTAAAAAGCCATGTCTGCTCTGTAATGTTGTACCTATGAGCGATTCGATTCATGGCGAAACACGGGATTAAGTTTTGAAAATAAACTAGTACACAAATCTGCAAATGTGATTGTTCTGGTCTTGCGTTACATGTAAACCAGCTCCTTCAGGCCTTCTGTGTCCTAAAAAGCCCCACAGGTGGCAGCAGAGAGCAGAGCTGGAGACCTGCATCTTTTTTTCAATGCTGTCTTCTGAGGACGTCTTCCATTTAGAACAGGGGATTATTTTATGGGCTGCTTCTGTGAATTCCTGGAGAGCTTTTCTGCCCAACATGAGGCATACTGCACTGTTGGAACACTACAGAGAAGGGGATGGAGACAAGCTTTGTTTCTTTCTTACAGTAGCATCGTAGTTGTCCATTATAGGTCCTTCCGCATCTACTCCTGTGATGTTGAGACGAGAGGAGTCCTCGTGGCGTCTACAATGACTTCTTGTATTGCTTTGTAGTGTTGAGGACATACGAGTCATCTATGCAGGTGGCAATAGACCGGATAAAGAGCATCTTGGGAGTCAGTTCATTCGGTTTCATCCACACCACACTAAATGTAACTTATTACACTTCTTTCAGCATAGAGGTGAAGGACAAATCTTGTAATGCGCTAATTGCAGAAGCTACTGTTCACCTGCTCATAGTTATAAAGGTATATTCTCGTAAGTCAATCCAGGACTTGGTTGTCGTACACTGGCTGGGCCTCTGAGCACATGCTCGTGAGCTGGAATCCAGACCAAACCGGTGTGGCATTGTCACCAACCCTTTTCTGTAGCAAGTACTCCCCTGAAGCATCGCGGCGCCACGGCTCTCAGTAAAGTTCACATCTTCTCAATGCCTGCAGAGAAGAAAAGGGGTGATGGTAACTGTTTGAGCAGAATGACTGTTTACTGGTATCCTGTCCACTACACAGACAGGGGAGTGGAGTACTTGTTGACATTTCCCAGGCACTTTTCAACTGCGTGGTCATCCTTCCAACAAGGAATGACACCTAACAAAGCCGGTGCTTGAGAAACATGCTTCTCAAACATTTCATCGCCTTGTTGACTTACGCATGCCTGCACGATTCTCTTTGCTCTCTCTTGGCACAAGAGCTGGAAGCTGTGGCCCGACGGTCAAAAGCAGTGTCCTCTTCGCTCTAGCTTTGGCGATTGTCCTGAAATAATACACAGGTTGTGCTTTAAACTTCACTTGGGTCTGTGTTCCTCTTTACCGATCGGCATGTACGTGTGCTTTGAGGACAACAAAGTGAAGGCGCAGTCCTTGTGGTGGAAATTTCTCTGTATATTTTAAATAGACTTCTGCACAGAAGGACCGAACAGTTCACAATCAAGCTGCTCTGGAATCATTACAGAGCGCATCCTGGTCAGAGTTTCTATATGCTTAATGACAGTAAATCAATGCAGACGTCAGAGGGAGACAATTTAATGATACAGAAAGGGGTTTTCCGTCTGTGGGACTTCCCAAGGCCAAGTGGATAATTTATGAGTCCATGCACACAGTTCAAGTTTAGCTGAAAAAGAGTTCTGTGGGACCATCCATTATACGGGTGATTTGACACAACCAAATAACCGATGAGCCCTTTCATCAAAGGCAAAAAGTTTGATGGGAGCGAAGCTCCACAGTTGAGTTCCGTAGCTATGCAGCGTGTGCCCCTGATGACATGGGAACAGATCCAATATTGGTGCAGTTCACTTTTCCTTTTACTGTCCTCCACTTCAATCCAGGAACATTTTTACTAAAAGATAGCTGTTCCCTTTTTTTGGCCGTGTGATTCTTTTTAATGTGTTTAAATGGTTTTATGGTTGTTGGTTATTTCTACAACACAAGGCTTATCCAAAACCAGCCCTGGAGACCCGAGGGCAGCACCAGACCCGACTATCTGGATTAATATCTGTTTAAAAATGCCTTGAAGAATTGTCATTAGTTCTTTCCTGATAATCATCCCGCACATATATTTAGTCAACAGAGGGCACCATGAATCAGCTAATTGTTCTATTTTATCTATTCACCATCACCACCCATTCGACAGTATGTGGATGTGGAGAGGCCAAGACCTAATTGCTTGTACATTCCTTTATTACATAATATTGTTGTTGGAGTAGAATTAACAATAATTTCCTCTTCATAGTTAGTCACATGGGCCTTCTGAAGTGATACCCAACTGCAGCACAGCAGTTATAGTGTGTCTCAAGGGCCGCCCACAAATACAGAATAAAAAAGGCAGTGGGGCACCCGCATAAAAGGTTTTCTCACATGCAGGGTTAATAGCATCATGTTTTCACAATATTTAAGTCTAGGTTAGAGGGCAATTCATCCCATTTTGTCCACTCAAAGGGAACCTTAAAGGGCACTTCTTTGTTGGAATGGGGCCCCCTGGAGGGCACTTTATCGCCTTCATCCACTGGAATGCTAACAAAGAGGTTATTTCTTCACGTTTCCTCCACTCAAAGGGAACTCTTAAAGGCACGGTGCCTGGATTGGAATTGTCAAAAAAATTAACTTCTATTCCAAACCACTTTTTCTTGACCTGTGTGAAAAACGTCACCGGGTCAAGGACAGATGGTTAGGAGAGTTCATGAGGAGTCAGTCTGCAGCAGCTGCAAAGAAGCATCTCAGATGCCTTCATGTGTCGTTAGTGTGAGTCTTGCAGATGACACAAACAACCAGGGACAAAGTAAAACTTTATTAACAAGGCTTCGACATAAAGGAGTGATGCTAACGGTTACTCCCATGATCTGCGTTCATGTCATCATCGATATTTATTGTGAACGGACCAATGATACGTCACTTTCACTTGATCAACAAAGCTCACTCACGCTGTACAGACACTGCTGACATAGCTCTTCCCGTAACCATAGAAACCCTCAGGGCCCCGCTGTGTATGTACATTGCATCTATTTCAACAACAACCAAATCCTGCGTATGCACAGACTAATGACTTTTCTAGCGGGATGTGCTGCTATAAATTCGACTTAACTTCACATTCGTCCATCTCACAGGACGTTGTGCAACCAGCCTCTGTAACATCGGTCAACACGTAAGCTATCTAAACAGTGTATAACATGTACACAACAGTTGCAGCTCACTATTTCCAGCAGCTTCTTTTTATGAGCTCTTGACAGCATGTTATGCCTCTTGCTTTTGCAATACTCAGAGGTACAAATGATACGAGTAAAGTTGATATGATTTAATATGCAACCTATTCCACTCATCCTCTTTGTTTGCACTGAATTATATTTTTTCTCTCTAGATAAGTCCTCTGAAGATGTTGCTTCATGCTCCTGTTTGTTTCCTTTTTCTTGTATAAATACAGGAAATGACTCTGACTTTGCAAACAGCTCTTTATTTATTTATGATTGTGTTTTAATCTGACATGTATCATTCACTTATGTAATGCCTAACCCACCAAATGCAACCAAATATGGATATCTTTCATTGATTGTTCCCAACAGTAGTGTTAGTGGAAGGAAGGAGACGTAAAACCGTAAAACATTCCTCTTTTTTATTCTTTTATTGTAGACATCATGTTGACGGAGTCTGTTTGCTATAAGAAATGTCAAGAGCCCACTAGTGAAAAATACCATTAAGTATTAGTCATTTGATTAAACTATTTTTCATGGATACAAATGACAGATTAGCCTCTGAGGGCTTTATAATCTGTGCACATCTCTGTGTACAGTGGTGTGCACTGTCACTAGCAAAACAGATTAAAACCAAAATAATTTCACATGTAACTATTTTATAGTGAATATTTGATATCATTGAGTTGGCCTCATGTTGCCATAATAGTTGGTGACTTCTTCCAGGAGGAAAAAAACAAACAAATACAAGACAAGGATGAGCACAAACGACAGGGACCAACACTACATGCTTTCAGCATTCTAATGGCATTTGGCTAGAAATACTGACTCTGCACATCTCTGGTGTCTCTACTTGTATATGTGTACTTATGTGTTTCCCTGATGAAAATAATCTTGATCATGCTGTTGATTTATATTGTTATGTATGCGGCAGTGTATGAAATGAACATTTACATATTAATTTAACTCAATTTATTATGATAAATTGTGTTATATAATACAGATGTGCATCAGGCTAGAGCAAAGGCTGCCTATTCCAGTGATGATGATAAGACTGATTATTGGCTGGTACCATATGTCCTTTTCCTAAGTACTTGTACTGTACTTACCATTTGCTGAAAACAAAATGTTCCGTGTGTGCACGTTAAGATCTTCCTCTGGGTAATGGTGAGGTCCTGTACTTCCGAAACACAAAAGAGACCCTCAACTGGCTTTGTCAACAGAAGAGCCGATTCATTTACAAAAGCAAAGCAAGCAGAGATCCTCCTGATAACTGTCCCTGGGTCTGTTGGACAACATGGGGGATGGAAGCCCAACGGCTCACATTCCTCATCCCCACTCTGTGAATTCTCCTCTACATCCCTGTGGTGAATTGGCTGTCATTTTAGTTCTAAGCCGGATAATGAAAGCCAATATGAAGGGCTTCGAAGTGTCCACACTGCACATTTCAAATGGATTAGGTTGTTTTTTCACAATCTTCCATGAATTGTGAATCTGGATACATTTTAGTGACGAAAGAGTTACTTTCTCTCTAATTTGTTTACGGCTCCAACTCATCAGCGACTTACTGTCATGTACCTTGACAAGTGGTGCTGTAAAGTTGCCACTGACTCACTTTATTTAATAATGTTTATCTGTCTATAACAATTCACAATGGCTTAAGTCTGAGTGAATGCTGAGATAATAAATATTTGGTAGGTGTAAACAGGGAAGAGACAAAACCACAATACTAATGTGAACAGATGTCTGCTGGATACAATAATGATCTTCCAATAGATCACATGCAAATTATAGTTATTTTAGTTTGTCAGCTGTTGAACATAATACAATAAGCAACAGAATTTTCTGACAAACGATACAATAATAAGTATAAAATTATAGTGGATTCATTGTCAATCTCATAGTGTAAAATCTTCTTGTATGAAAAAATGTATGAAAATGTCTAAAAGAACATCCAGTTCTCCAGGCAACACAATTAATTCCCCCGGACTAAACATGTAGACTGAACAAAAACTTATCTGTATACTGTGGCATGTTGCCAGTTCTTGAAAATAAGACAGAAACCAGAGTTTTCAGATAACTCGAGAACGCATTCCTTTGGCCAAAAACATCATGGACACCCTTTTCCTCCCTCCTCCACCCGCTCCAACCGTTATTGCAGACAGCACATTGAAACTGGATAAGTCTACAAACTGCTGGTTCACAATGCCAAATGATTCCAAGCTAGAGCAGCTCGTCGGTGTGTGTCACAACAAGCGCGACGCACTCCTCTGGGCGGGTTGTCCAGGAACCCGGGCTTCTCCAGTCAGCAAGTCCAGATGTCTTAAGATACGAACTCAAATGTCTCTGTTGGTGTGTGAACGCGTGGAATGCAGCGTCAAACACTTGGTTGCACTACTAAAAGGTGCGCTAGAAATACAGTACTTTAAGCGGGATCCTCGAGAGTCCCGTCGGATTATCCGTTGCCCACCTGCGGTCCCAGCATGCTTCGGCTCGGAGGCACTGTGACCGGCACTGAATGACAAGCTATGAAAAGCAATTTCACAAAGGAATGTGTAATCTAATTAAGGGGAATGGCATGTCAAGTAGCTGAAAAGCCTGCAGCTTTGGGTTAGTATCTGTATATCACAATGCATTGAGACAGCTGGGCTCTAGTCTGTGTTTCATAAACCCATCAAGAGCCCCCCCCCCCCATGTGGTTTAAAAGGTATACTGTAGGATAAATGGCATGCCTAGGCTTTGTGTTGCTATGTGCATCTGTACAATGTGCTATCTATTGTCTTTTGAATTTGCGTCTGCAAGTCCAATCTAATTCCAGAAACATTGAACTCTTTACTAACAGAAAGCTGCATTTCAAAGAAAGAGGCAGGAAAGACATCACATATAAGTCGCCCCGCTGTAGCATCACACAGGAATGCATGTCTGAAGGGGGCAGTTGAACTATTAATGAGCAACCCTGTTTTTTTTATGGCAGCTGTTACTGCTTTTAGTTATAGCAGCTCCAATCACCCTTACAAGAAGTGAGGTGGGCAAACAAAGGACCGGTCAATCTTTGTTTCTTTGCCAGCCCAGCTTATTGACATTCCTGTTGTCAAAGTAACAAGTTGAGAGGAAACTGCTAAGCTAGTTGGCATAATACAGGGTTTCCTTGGCAACCGTTGGTGTGGCGCTCCGGGGAATTTGCGACAATGACCATTTGACAACTCACTTCAAACTGGCTGTGAGAAAGCTGTCTTTACACTGAGTGTGATGTGTGGGTATCTGTCAGCCTGGTTCAATGGTACATCTGCTGCTCTGACAGCAGTGCTGTTGTGGATTCCTACACCTAATATCAGAGGTTTTGTCTATGAGGTGTTTTCAATATTACCGTATTTTCGCAACTATAAGGCGCACTTAAAATCTTTTTTTTTCTCAAAAAACGACAGTGCGCCTTATAATCCGGAGCGCCATATATATGGATCAATTGGTTGATCCATACGGGTTAACGAGGATCCATTGGAGGGAAAGTCTGGTGCCAGCAGCCGCGGTAATTCCAGCTCCAACAGCGTATATTAAAGCTGCTGTAGTTAAAAAGCTCGTTGTTGGATCTCGGGATCGAGCTGACGGTCCGCCGCGAGGCGCCACCGTCTGTTCTAGTGCTGCCTCTCGGTGCAAGATGCACGAAAGCATTTGCCAAGAATGTTTTCATTAATCAAGAACGAAAGTTGGAGGTTCAGAGATATTGTTAATATCCACATTAACGTTTGAACAACGTTACCATGGGAGTGAAGAGTTTTCAGAACGCTTAATAAAGTTTGATTTAGCACAGCCTGATCTAGTGGATGCACAAGGCAAGCCCATTTAAACGTTTTACTGCAGTATCTTCGATTCTATGCGCCTTATAATCCGGTGCGCCCTATATAGTAAAATTGTTCTAAAATAGGCGATTCATTGAAGGTGCGCCTTATAATCCAGTGCGCCTTATAGTCGCGAAAATACGGTAAGTGATTGAAATTGTAGCGTACTGCATTGCTGTGTTGTTTGGAAATCAAAGAATGCACTACATCAGCATGTGATAGAACCTGCATATAGAACCTGTGTCTATTTGCCGACATCTACCCAGAGTCCTTGTTGCCATGACTGATACCTTCCTTTTTTTAATTTGAAGAAATTAGTTTTTAATGATTCAGTGCCTTCAGTTTGAGTTCATACATCCTGCGCTCGCCACACTTAGTTGACATGTGCCGGGTCTTGGATGGGGGGGGTTGGTGGACAGCAGTTGTGTTTTGTATTAGCTTCGTGTGTAGCTTTACATTTAGGTCGCCTGCAGGGCTGCCCTTTTCAGGCCATTCGATTCCATTGTTTCTGTTATTGTTTTGGCATTCTACACTTATGGCTCATAATTAGTTATTTATATTCTTTCCCTGGCAGACTATCATATGTTTTATGACATTTTTTATCAGAATCAGAAGTCATTTATTGCCACATATGTTACAAATAGAGGTATTTGAGTTGATGCATTGGTGCAGTATCAGAATAAAATAAAATAATAATGTAAGATTATGACCTTTTTATGGCATAGGCTTACTAAACTATTACATTGTTGTGACATTTTATTGATGTATTATGACATTTCTCATATTTTTCATTCATTATTCACTTTTTCGGCATTACTATACCATGACATTTTAGTGAACATTTTGGTGTGTCATACTGTTAATTTCCATGGCATACCAGCGTGTAAAAATGATGTGATTATGATTTTTCCATTGTACATTTTCTTAAAGTCAGGTATACAGTTACATTTTTAACTGATATTTTAAGATAACATTTCAATGTGATAATATGGACATTTTTTATAGTTTGTTATTATAGTATAGTTAACTATTATATATTGACATATGATACTGTGATATTTTTTAAGACCTACATATCACATCTTTTAGGGAATACTATGTTTTTTTGCATGCTATTCTATGACAATTGCTAACTGTATATTATATTATCTTTGTTAAAATATGTAATTTAACATTTTTAAAGCTATTTATTATATTCCATATTGTGGAATATTGTAGCCATTTCATTGCATACTTGATATTAATAGCATACTTTCATTTCTTGATGAGTTTTTTGCAATATACTATACCATGACTCACATAAGTGTTTTATGGTATGCTGTATGATAATTATTGCTTTTAAACACTGTTACGTCCCCTGACGTGACTCCGCCCCCTCCTGAGAAGAGGGCGTAATCAACTCTGAGGTGATTCACCTGGAGTAGCGCCACCTGAGAGACGTTAGGTAATTAGTGGGATCAAATAAAGACTCCCTGACCCTGTGTGCTTCTCCTCGTGGTCTCTTCCTGAGAACAAGCAGATCTTCTGTGTATGGTGTCTGAGTGCAGACTACCATTTTGTGGGAAGCACGTAAGGGTTCTCTGCCATTTCTGTTTCTATGTTTTCTCCTGTTTTGTGGATAGACAGGGAGGTCAGTAATGTTTTTCCTTTTCATACGGTAGGCCAGAAAGACTATTGTTTTGGCCTTGGAGACCCTGATGCATTTTCCTTCTGTTTCAGTTGTTGACTTTTGTGTTGAGTTGTTGAAAAAAATAAATTATATTTATTGTTGTTAAAACCTTGCTCATGCCTTGTTTATCTCCATTTGTGTGTTTCGCCTGTACGCCCCTAGGCACGATAGGCAGGCCGTAGCAGACACAATGTCATTTTTCATTACATATATATAATATGGGAATAGCACTGTGACACATTTTCCTGACTTTTCAAGTTTTACATTTTTATTGACTTTTTATTTCCAATTTATACTACACATACGGGTCATTTTTGGTCAGACATTTTGGTTTGCACATTCATGTCAGAGTACCTACTAATGTAGTACTATGCTGACTAGGTAAAGAGTTCCCATTCAAGTGATGCTCATGCCAAGAGTCGCCCAGATCTTGTCATCTAATTCCGGCAGGGTTCCTTTTAGTTACTCTTTAGAAATGACAGTAATTAACACGCTTTTTAATATTTTATAAACATCAACAAATCATTTTAACATCAAGTTAAGACGTAAGATTGATAATGTTCCCTCAAACGTGTGTAAAAACCCAATGACATGCAGAGCTGAAGTACAAGGACCATGGAGCATACAGGGCTAATGAGACAGGAAGTATAAAGTAACGAAGGAAGGAAGCCATTTCTCTCAAAGCTGAGAGAGGATGCATTCCATTGCAAATTGTCAACTTGGGATTCTCACACTATACATGGCTATCTGATAAAAGTTTTTTTTTGACGTCAGAAATCAACATCATAGACTTTCGGAGTAATAGGGAAATGAGTTTTCTTTGTTGAGGCTAATGCTGAGTGGGTCCTTCTGTGATGTTGATCCCAATCAAACCTCAGCCATCACTCCAAACATCCCCCCTGGATGCCACTGTTTTACAGCCTCACATGCAACGGCATAATGTCAACACATAGATTTATCTCCCCCTTGCAAAACTAAACACTGTGTGCACTCTCTGCTCACAGAAAAACGTCAGATTCAGCATGAACACCACAGATTCCCTTTGATGTAGTTGGTGCGATGTGATTTGGTTATACCAGGACACCTGAGGCTGCCTCTCTTACATTATCCAGTCATCTTACACTACTGACAGCGGGGGACGAAAAGAAAGAGGTTAATAAACTCAAATAAGAAATTGTATGTAGACTCTCCAATACAAAATGGCAAAACTATACTTTCACAAACCTTGTGGTTGTCTGCTTTTTTAGCTCTAAAACCAAAACTGCTAAAAACAGATAAGACGACCAACACAAGTGAGACGGACACTTCAGCAGTGAAGTGATAGGAATTACATTTTCAAGACACTTACTCAAAACATTCAAAATGGGAGAATATAGAATTCCTGTCTGAATTTGTTTCTCCAGCAATGTTTAGTGTAGGAAGTCCGAGATGTGCTACCACCCACATATAAACACCCCTACAGGGTTGACAGAGGACATTCAAAGCCAGTGCTGAAAAGTACCTAACTATATCTACTGAAGTATCGCCCCGAAGTACATTTTTGATGAGTTCTGTAAACTTTACTTGAGTGCATGTCTCTTTTAATATCGACCTCAATTCATTTAGAGGCACCACACTTTTTTACCCCTCTATCTTAAAAACAGTCTATTTTTACATTTAGACTTTTAGACAAGAACAGTTCATAGCCCAAAGAGGCAAATGAGTAGTTGTAATTATATTTTCATTCTGTTTATGCACTCCACAATGCACTGTACTATGCACTGCACAAGGATGGAGCTGATTTAATTAAATTGAATGAAATGTCAGTGGGGAAAAAGGAAAATACTGGCATGTTCATACATCAAAATCATGCATTACTTGGTTTGAATAGAATGCTAAATATGTGTCATCCAATCAGTTGGAATTGGAATTGTGTTTGAGATCTGAATATGCAAATAATAATCCCCCTCCCCCTTTGTTTTTATATATATTTTTTTCCACCCAAATAGCTTCTTCTAAAATGAATAAAACTTATAAGAACTTACATGACCAAACCTCCGCTCGGTGGCCTGTTAGCACGGCTCCACTCCAGGTGACCCCTCCAAGAGGTTGTAAGTGGTGCAGATGTTTGTCAGATTCTGCTTCCTGCTTTTGTGAAGATTACAGCAGTTGGACATTAAGGACCCTTTCTCTAACTACTCTCCCACTTAACCGTGGCATATTTCTCCACACAAAACTACCGTTGCAGCTGTGGATTGTTAGGGGGGTGGGTATAAATAAACAAGCAAATTGTGGGATATAGTCACAGCTCTCAGGAAATATCCATTACCATGGTTGCTGATAGAGGCCTTGCTTCTGTTTTTGTCAGGTCCTATGCCCAGCTGTTGTGTAATATGTTGTTTTTGCAGTTTCCCTAAAATTGGAAAATGTCTCAAACACTGAGGCTGTGTTATAAATGTTTTCAATGTATGCCCATGTACAACCATTGTTGCCCTTGTTAGCAAAGCCGTTTCGAAGGCAAAGATATTAAGGAGGCAACAAGCAGCATCAGTGGACAGGTAAGCATGCGGATGAAGTTTGGAGATGAATAAATGCAAACCAAACCGACTGATAAGAAAAAGTGTTGCCATTGAAAGGGCTGTTACTGAACCTATAACAGGTTAAGGCAACAACACACATGTTCACAGGTTGCATTAGGTCATGGTTCTATCTGGACACAGGCCCTGCCTCCTGCCATGGCCCTGCTGACCCGTGCTGTCACTATTATTAGTCACATTACTGATGGTGGTTCTCTCTAATGGTGGTTAATCCTGATGGTGGTCAGTAATTGGGAACATCTAGTGTGTTGTGAGTGTATGTGGAGTGTGAAGGGAGCCACTGGTGGAAAAGGGATATCAGAATCAGTCAGTGGGGGACCCAGTTAATGAACCCGACTGCCGACAGGAAGAAACCGTGAAAATCGCAAGTTACAAATTTGCCTCAGAGGGCTTTACAGTCTGTACACATGCAACATCCTCTGTCCCGAAACCCTCACATCGGCACAGGAAAAACATGAAAAAAATATGAAAAAACCCTTCAATGGGGGAAAAAGGGAAGAAACCTTAGGGAGAACGTCAGAGGAGGGATCCCTCTCCCGGGATGGACAGACTGCAATGGATGTCATGTGTACAGAATCAACAATGTAAAAGATGTACAATACATTCAATTTCTCTAACAGAAATGATACAAGTAATTGCAAGTAACAGAACAAGTGTAAGGCAGGACCACTGCAGGGACAACCCTCATCAGATAGAACCACCATCCACAGAGGCTTCTGTGGGGAGGGAGAGCAGAAAGATGTTGGTTTATGATGACAGTAATATGAATCATATTTAAAGTAATGATGATGGCAGCAGCAGGTGTCAGCAGAACCATGCCAGGAGTCAGAACCAGGGTCCGCACGAAACTACGATCCACGGAGACCTGCTAGGCGAGAAAGCACAAAGAACTCCCGGAAAGAAGCTTAATTAGTGATGCACATTAATAAAACATGGATGATTGTGGAAGGAGAGAGTGAGAGAGGGGCTCTGTGTGTCCTAAGAAGTCCCCCGGCAGTCTAAGCCTAGAGCAGCTTAACTAAGGGCTGGTCCAGGCTAACCTGAGCCAGCCCTAACTATAAGCAATATCAAAGAGGAACGTTTTAAGCTTTATCTTAAATGAGCTGACTGAGTCTGCCCCCCAGACTGAAAGTGGAAGCTGGTTCCACAAAAGAGGAGCTTGATAACTGAAGGCTCTGGCCCCCATCCTACTTTTTAAAACACTAGGAACAACAACTAGCCCAGCATCTATGGAGCGCAGATGCCTTGTAGGGCAATACAGTGTAACAAGCTCTTTAAGAGTTTTGAACTGGATGTGGGCCGACAGTGGTAACCATTGAAGAGAGCGGAAGAGTGGTGTAATGTGGGAGAATATAGGAAGGCTAAAGACCAGTCGGCAACTGTGGTTGAGTGGGGAGCATGGCCATCCGCCAATCAGAGGGTTAGCTCTTCAATCCCAAGCCTGGCTAACCCGCATGTCGATGTGTCCTTGGGAAAGACACTTAACCCAACATTGCACCTGTAGCTGTGACTACAGTGTGTGAATGTTTGTGAATGATGAAATAACGATCTGGTGGTCAAGGAGGTTATTACGGTGGAGATAGGAGGAGAGTTGGTTAAAGACAGCACATTCAAGTGTTTTGGACAAAATGGGAAGAAGAGAGACCGGTCTGTAGTTGTTTTCTTCAGAAGGATTGAGGGTGGGTTTCTTCAGGAGTGGGTTAACTCTTGCCTCCTTCAGAGAGTTGGGAAAACAGACAGATAACAGAGCATTGTTAATGAGACAGGTGAGGAACGGAAGAAGGTCAGGAGCGGTATTGTAGAATATGGAATGGAGTCAAGAGGACAGGTGGTCAGACGGGCAGAGGGTACTAAGGTAAGAACTTTGTTAGGAGACAAGGGGTGAAAGAGGAAAGCGAGGGCGATAGAGGTGAAGTCGGCGGGACACAAGTAGTAAGAGAAGGGTTTGAGAAGGAGGAGCGTGTGTCAGCTATTTTTGGGGTAAACTAGTTGACAGAGTCTCCCGTAAGAAGGGTGGAGGGAGGAGGAGTCCTGGGGGGTTCAAGGAGGTTGGAGAAGATAGAAAAGAGTTTTGGGGGTTTATAAAATGAAGACTCAATTCTAGATTGGTTGAAAGAGCTTTTGTCAGCAGAGCTAGAAGCAGAAAAAGAGAGACTGAAACACAAGTAGGTCGTCCGGTTGTTTATATTTAGAGTATAATGATTAGTTCTGCTGTATTTATTTAATTTATGTACATTTATATATACAAACTGAATGTTATTTACATCTTAATGTTAGTGTCACGTTCGCAGCTGAGGCAGGATGTAGTGAGGACTCAGGCGCAGAGTTTCTAATCCAAGTGCTCTTTATTTCACAACCAAGACAAGACGTGCTCCAACGACGACTGACGTATAGACAATGACGCGACCGGGGACAACAGGCACACAGGGCTTAAATACACAAGGGAGGTGCAGGTGATTGGACACAGGTGGAGACAATCACGCAATCACAAGACAAGGCAGGAAGTGAAGTTAACCCAGGACCACAAGAGACATGAAACTTCAAACTAAAACAGGAAGCGAAGCCAAACCGTGACAGAACCCCCCCCTTAAGGACCGGATTCCAGACGGTCCTAAAGGAGGGTGGAACCTAGAAAAACAGACAAGGGAGGGAGGGCGGGGAACCCAACAACCCCCGGCCGCCCAGGGGACCCCAAGGGTCGGCGGCACGGGGTTGGGTCCCTCCGGCCGGGATGCCACGGCGCCCAGACTTCAGGGTCTCGGGGGGCCGGCCGCTACGGCGACCGGGCTTCAGGGTCTCGGGGGGCCGGCCGCTACGGCGACCGGGTTTCAGGGTCTCGGGGGGCCGGCCGCTACGGCGACCGGGCTTCAGGGTCTCGGGGGGCCGGCCACTACGGCGACCGGGCTTCAGGGTCTCGGGGGGCCGGCCGCTACGGCGACCGGGCTTCAGGGTCTCGGGGGGCCGGCCACTACGGCGACCGGGCTTCAGGGTCTCGGGGGGCGCCGGGCGGTGCGGCTCCGGCGTCGTCGTGGCGGGGGGCGCCGGGCGGTGCGGCTCCGGCGTCGTCGTGGCGGGGGGCGCCGGGCGGTGCGGCTCCGGCGTCGTCGTGGCGGGGGGCACCGACCTGTGCGGCTCCGGCGTCGTCGTGGCGGGGGGCGCCGAGCTGTGCGGCTCCGGCGTCGTCGTGGCGAGGATCACCGGGCTGAGCCCTGACCCCAATCCCCCTCCAAGGACCGGATTCCAGACGGTCCCCAGAGGGTGGGAAGGGGGGGTCATGGTCAGGCGCCGCGGGGCCGGGACCGGGGGCGTGGTTCTCGGGGCAGGAACGGGCGCTGACGGGGTTCTCGGGGCAGGGACGGGCGCTGACGGGGTTCTCGGGGCAGGAACGGGCGTTGACGGGCGTCTCGGCGCAGGAACGGGCGCTGACGGGCGTCTCGGCGCAGGAACGGGCGCTGACGGGCGTCTCGGCGCAGGAACGGGCGCTGACGGGCGTCTCGGCGCAGGAACGGGCGCTGACGGGCGTCTCGGCGCAGGAACGGGCGCTGACAGGCGTCTGAGTCCTCCTGGGGTCGCGTCATTCTGTCACGTTCGCAGCTGAGGCAGGATGTAGTGAGGACTCAGGCGCAGTTTCTAATCCAAGTGCTCTTTATTTCACAACCAAGACAAGACGTGCTCCAACGACGACTGACGTATAGACAATGACACGACAAGGGACAACAGGCACACAGGGCTTAAATACACGAGGGAGGTGCAGGTGATTGGACACAGGTGGAGACAATCACGCAATCACAAGACAAGGCAGGAAGTGAAGTTAACCCAGGACCACAAGAGACATGAAACTTCAAACTAAAACAGGAAGCGAAGCCAAACCGTGACAGTTAGCTAGATCATTTAGCTTTAAGTAGGCAACAGAGCCCACTGAAATTAATTAGAATCTGTGGTAATACCATGACAAAATATAGAAAAGTCCAAAGGGGGTGAATACTTGAGGCACTGTGTATGTACAATATATAAGTTTCCTTGTGAACATAGGCCGACCTGCATACATCCAAGCATAATTATTAACTACTGTTCTTATTGCCACATCTTCGCGACAAAAATAGAATCAAACTTAACTTAAACTTAAATGATAAGAACATTAAATGCCAAATTTGATGATGGCTATTCTACAAATCAAACTATGTACACCCAGTATAACTGGCTTTATGGGACACATGCCATAAACTGATTACGGGTGAAGTGTAGGTGTAAATTGAGAAGAAGAATTCTGAATAGAAAGAAGCCAAATAGGATAAAGTTTAATAAAATCACTACAAATTCAATATTGAGGGACAGATTTTAAAATATGGATGTTAAATAACATAATAATTTAAATACATTAAGGTCACGGTTTTAACTATACCCTAAGATACACCAAAAGTTATCATGGTAATATCAAACAGAGCTTTAAACAAAAGTGTGCTACTCCAGAATAAAGCAAATACAAAACAAATCTGTTTTCTCTCAGAACATTTCCCCCAAAACACAAACTGAGCCAGCCGGCTGGTGGGGCTGTTTACCAAGTTCTTTTCTTTGCATCTATAAAAACACGTCTGTAAATCCAGCACAAATAATGCAACCCCAATGACTAGCTATGAACTAAAGAGTCACTAATGCAGACAGAAAATATTTTTTCATGAAACGACTATCCCAATTAATTCTTTCTGTTCCATTTTGTGATGTCTTTGGTAAAGTGAATAAATTATTTAATGAATGAGACAAGTTATTATTAAAAATCTTTGCATTGTTCTCCTACAACTCTACTTCTATATTTTCAATTGGTTGTGTTAACATTGTTCGCAAAGTAACTCATTTACAACATTTATTTCATACAAAAAAATACCCAACAGGGAAACAAACATGATCACATAGATGATCAGACAGATCAGATAATCAGTCCAGCGCTTCAGATCAGTGTTCAGCCAAAACGACCACGACCCAACCCGAGGCGTATTACTTATTACTGCTTTTTAAAGCATTAGTGAATTATTTACCAAGCATTAATAAAGCCTACTTGGTAAAGTTTAAAAGCAATGTGCTCACTTAGGAATGAGGAATTTAAATTTGTACAAACGGAAAACCTCAAAAACTAATACTTATGGCCTTGACTTCTAGTCTGTGAGCTCTAGCTGTATCATTTCTTGATACAGAGCCGCCTCACGAGGGCATGCATTTATAGTGTTCAACAAACCGTCAGCTCAGTATAATTCAGTGTTGCTAACCCCCATCTGAATAAAATAAAAATAAAAATCTAATCTAATCATTCAAATATCACAAGTATACTCAAACGGAGATGTGAAGGATATTAAGAGTATTGCCACCACAGGTAAACATGGACGTGGTTGAGCCGGAGCCACGGTTGAGCTAACGCTGCTAACAGCGCTGACTGCGCTGACAGTGTGGACCTGAGGGGGGTAACGGAGGGTCGGGGTCACACACCGCAATGTCGCCATTGCACAGCCTGTCTATAAGAAGTGGACATAGTCGGCCTGACATCACCCAGCGGTTTGTGGAGGGTGTTCCATCTCTATTAGGGCTGTTGTGATGAACAGAAGGAAAAAGGAGGAAAAAACTCAAGTCCTCCAACTTGCATGCAGCACCAGCCGCATTATAGACTTATTATCATGTTTACATGTTTACATAGCAAAGCTTATGTGTGTGTTGATGCTCTAATATTGTATGTAGATTCTTGGAGGAACATTATGGCCAAAGCTTTTGATCCATTGGTACAATCGTGTGCTTTGTGACTGTTACAACTGTCCTGAGTTACAATAATCCAAAACACAAAGTATACAAACACAAAGAAATGTATCATGTTTAACAGCATGGTTCCAATGACAACCGTCGCATAGTCTTTGGTGACATCCAGATGTGTGGCTTTCTGCCGCTGCAGCTGTTTAAGCTGCGGAGAAATTGGATCTGATGGAGTCCTCTCGTAACTGACGGTGCTTTCCATTGTCACACTCTTCACTGTGCGTGCGACGCACAATGGTTATCTTGTAGTTTTTTCTGCAGAGAAGAAAATTATAGGTTTTCAATTTTTTTTTTACCGCAAAGCTTTTCATAAAATCCTACTGACCAACATCAATAAGAGTCAAGGAGGGATTGGATAAAACATCCTTGGCAGTTATTTGATGACAACTTGGGTTGTCCATTGCATTTTGCCAAGTGAAATCCGAATAATCAGTTTAAATTATATTGTTTGATGAAAATGTGTCATTTTCTGACTTTTGTCGTTTGCAGCGCCGGAATGCAATCTCAGGGCATGCCCAGTCACAGCTACAGGGTTTGTTGAAAGAAAAAAAACAGTATAGATAGCCAATTCACAAAATCAAGTCCGAAATTGTTATTTTAGAGGAATTTTAAAATGAATTGTTTTTATTCATTTAAAAACTACAGTGGCCCTATAGTGCATAACACAGCAACCAAAGCACAATGGCAAAAGCAAATACTTCCATTTGTCTGTGAAATAAACATTAACCCCAGAGCAGCAATGTGCAGCATGAGAGTACATCCACTCCATGGCGAGGAGTCAATGTCCAATACGAACCGTCTTCCAATTTGAGTCCCACCCAATACCATCATCTCTGCTCAATTGCTGTTGTGCTTTGTGAATTGTGTTTTCTCTGTTTTGCCATTGTGTTTTCCACCTTCTCTAAGACCCGAACACAACAATATTAGCAGACATATAAATCTAACCCTTTGTTACCTGAAAAAGAAGAAAGCTATAAGCAATGCAGTTCCCAGAACAGCTCCCACTATGACTCCAGTCAAAGCGGATACTCCTAGTCCACCTGAGTGGAAGAGCAGATGTTGGTAAAAGTCATACATACTGTAGATAAACATAGCGAGTCACCTTCCACAGGTTTCCCAGTACTAAGGTGTTCATTTACATGATTTTTCTGCTAGCTCTGAGTGTGGTAGATGTCTTCCTCTCAGGGTGAAATGGTCTTTGTTGAAGGCAGGAAGTAGCTGAAAAGTTCCATTTGCACCGAAGTAGTTGGCCACCACCTGTGAGTGAGTACACCAAATGATCATCTGGTTGAATTCCTATGAGCAAATTTACCTTTTTCCTGTTAGGGATGGTGTCAAAGTGTTGTAATTTTGCCTTTCTCACCTCATAGGTTCCTGCTTCAACATTCGTCATTGCCATCAAAGAGAAATCTCCATTTCTATCTCCATTGGCATCCATAGACACCTGGCCAGCAATCCCTGTCGACCCCAGAGGAAACGATGACAACATTGCTTACATCAAAATCCCAAGACAATGCCGTATTTCATTCATATAACAATTCCTTAAGAAACGTTTTCTACAATCTTTATAGAGCTGCACATCCACACCAACAACTAGTTTATTTAAAATAGTTAATATTGCTCAATACCTCCAAGCTCACAACCATATTTTATTAATGAAATTCCAACCCCACATTTAAAAATGCCCAAATAAACTATGAAAAAATATTTGAAAGCTCGGTGGACCCAAGTCAATATGCAATAATCCTAAAAACAAACAATCTGTCTGATAATCTGGAATCGTAGCACAACTGCTGCTTGTTAGACTAAACACAAACAGCCCCCAGAACCAGAATTACAGCAACCTGTCAATCACAAGGTGACCCTATCGCACACCATATCATGACCTTTGTTTATTGTGTGATAAACAAAGTGAGATATAGGGTGGCAGTTCTGTCAACATTATCAACACATCCTTTGGGAAACGGATAACACCTGTTTTACCTTCAAAAGTTCTGTTCCACATGCGTGAGATGATCTCGGTTCCGTTCTTCTTACTGAATCCATTCTTCATGGCCTCATGCAAGGCAATGGCATACAGCAACATGGCATCATGGAATCCCTCAACAAACATGTTGACCTGAAATGCAACGTTCAGCTCGGTTGTAATAGTCACAATGGATCCGTAAGATTAGGAACTAATAACATGAATACAGTCCCTGGGCCTCTCAGAAATAGAACAGACATACGTACACTTCCGCAGTCTTTGCAGTCATGATACCCGGGTTTCTCGATGGACTTTTTCATTTCCATGGAGAAGTTTTCAAACTCGGGCTTGACCGTCCTGAGCAGTGTCAAAGTGTTCAATGAAGCATAGGCTTGCCTTGCTTCGTTGTCATATTCATCCCCTCTCTTCCACGAACCATTGCCTAGTGTTTTGATTGTAAGAGACACAACAGGGAGCTAAGTAGCCAGCTACCGTACAGTGCAGTCTTTCTTTTTGTATTTTGTGGCACAAACAATTTGATTTTATAATACCCATATTTGCATATGCTAGTTATCATTGGCTCTGGAACTTTGCCCTTGAGTAATGATATATATGTTATTTGAAAAACCCCATTTGAACAAATTAGCAGATCATCTGTCATTGTACACGTATATATACTGTGGATAAATATGAAGAATGTATTCACTGAAAACCAAAGATTCACAATAAGCTTTCCAAGTATGTGATGTTGACTTTACCATAAAAAGAGGCGTTGAAGAGTTCAACATTAAAGAACATGTAATTGGGGTTGGTCAGCCGTCGTCTGTGTGCAGCCAGCATGATCTCTCGTATTCGGTCCGCTCCCATGCACATGATCACCACTGCAAAACGGCACATACACACACAAATGCAGTTATAGTGGAGTCATCAGTTTGCATGAATTCCATATGAAAATGAAAAGCTTTAGTAACATATTTATTGAATCCATTACAAAATCAAATTTAAAAAAAAATAATTAACACTTATCTTCGGTTAATTAATCATTAATCGTTGGGGGGAGTTGGCACACTTTAAGGGGAATGAATCCTCATTAAGTAAGCAATAAGCAGAAACAGTGGATAAGGAATCTAACAGAATAAACCCAATCTACTCAGTTTAACAAATGTAATTCCAAATATTCAATTCAGATCTAATTGGCAGAATATAGAATAATTAACCATGTATTTGCTTTGACATTGTGACCTAATACAACCATTATAAAGTTGATGTTTGGCCTCTAGGAGTAGAGGTCACATAAAAATGTGCTTTTATACATTTTGCAATGTCTAAAATAAATTAAAGTAATAAATATTCAGTTCAAGATACATTTTAAAGAGTGAACACATGAAAAATGAAATATTTCTTTTTTGTACAGAACCGTTTTTAATCGAGCCATTAAAAAAGTCATGAATATTTTGAACTAAAAAATCTGGGAAATGTGTCTTAAAAAAAATCATTATTTCAAATACTAAAAACTAATTGAAAAGACATTTTTTATGCTTTCCATGTGAAAGAATTGTGACTACACCGTGTGAATGATATGAATGTCACATGGTGTGTGAACAATGAGGACATGTACATGATTAATACCTCTCCAATATAAGTAGGTTTCATTGACCATTGACTACCAACCTTCCAAGCAAAGACACCTGGAGGTTAATATGGAAGAGCACTTATTGAACAGTGCTGCTACCTCTCCTGGAGGGGCCAGTTTGTCGCATGTGCCAAGAAGTGAAGGTTGTAACCGTTTGTAACCGTTTGTATCAGTCATCTTTGCAACAGAGCAACTTGTTAGGAATGCCAACCACGACCCCTGCATGCGAGGCACAAGTCCTCGGTTAGTCCATGCATCCTACCATCCATCCATCTTCAACCGCTTATCCGTGGTCGGGTCGCGGGGGCAACAGCTCCAGCGGGGGACCCCAAACTTCCCTTTCCCGGCCTCATCTACTAGCTCTGACTGGGGGATCCCAAGGCGTTCCCAGGCCTGTGCAGATATAATCTCTCCACCTGGTCCTGGGTCTTCCCCGGGGCCTCTTCCCAGCTCGACATGCCTGGAACACCTCACTAGTAAGGTGCCCAGGGGGCATTCTTATCAGATGCCCAAACCACCTCAACTGGCTCCTTTCAACGCAAAGGAGCAGCGGCTCTACTCCGAGCTCCTCACGAATGGCTGAGCTTCTCACCCTATCTCTAAAGGAGACCCCAGCCACTCTCCTGAGGAAACCCATTTCAGCCGCTACCCGTGACCTAGATTTTCTTTCATGACCATAGGTGAGGGTAGGAACGAAAATTGACCGGTAGTTCAAGAGCTTTGCCTTTCCGGCTCAGCTCTCTATTCGTCACAACAGTGCGGTAAAGCGAGTGCAATACTGCCCCCTCTGCTCCAATTCTCTGGCCAACTCACACTCCATCTTCCCCTCACTCGGGAACAAGACCCCAAGGTACTTGAACTCCTTCACTTGGGGTAAGGACACATTTCCTACTCAGAGTAGGCAATCCATCGGTTTCTTACTGAAAACCATGGCCTCAGATTTTACAGGTGCTAATCCTCATCCCAAACACTTCACACTCGGGTGTGAACAGTCCCGGTCAACAGGGTCCCATCCTTACTGAACACAGCTTGGATGGTTCCCCGTTTTCCCGTTCTGAGGTGCCGGAGGGTCTTTGGTGCCGACCGAAAGTCCTTCTCCATAGTTACCCCGAACTCCTCCAACACTTGCTGCTTTGGGTTTACCGGGTCCGTCCCGAGTCTTTCCCCATCCTCTGACCCAGCTCACCACCAGATGGTGATCAGTTGACAGCTCTGTCGCTCTCTTTACCTGAGTGTCCAGAACATGTGGTCTCAGATCAGACGATACGATTATAAAATCGTACACTTATGAACATCCTTACGTTTGAACATGGTGTTTGTTAAGGACAATCCGTAACTGGCACAGAAGTCCAATAACAAACGACCACTCGGGTTCAGATCAGGGAGACCATCCCTCCCAATCACGCTTCTCCAGTTATCTCCATCGTCGCCCACGTCCGCATTGAGGTCTCCCTGTAAGACTTTGGCGTTCCTTACTGGAGCCCCATCCAGGACTCCATTCAGGGCTTCCAAAAAGGCAGAATAGTCCAAGCTGCTGTTTGGTGCAGAGTTTCCACCCCACCACCCGAAGGCGTAGGGAGGCCCTATTTTAGGGAGACCCTTTTGTCCACTGGGGTAAACTCCAATGTAGCAGCACTCAGCCGGGGAATTGTGAGTATACCCACACCCCTGGTGCCTCACGGCATGGGCTAATCCAGAGTAGAATAGAGTCCATCCCCTATCCAGGAGTGTGGTTCCAGAGCCGAGGCTGTGCGTAGAGGTTAGTCCGTTACCGCTTACACACGTTCAACCACGAGAGGTGGCTACCGTCCAGAACTACTTTCCTAAACTATTATGCATAAAATCCAGAACAGAAAGCTGAATGGAGTCAGCGATTGGATGCAGTCGCAGCACCAACAGCCTCGAATTCTTCTCTCAAAGTATTTCGCCCTGTGCCTCCGAAAGGCTCTCTCAGAAAGAGGCGGTGCTGCCAAGTGTGTCCCCAGTGAAAATCCAGCGACCTGAAGCTTTTTCTCAGCTCAGTTTGTTTTGAAAACTCCACATTTTCAAATCATCCAAATTGCAAAGAAGGCTGGAAAAAAAACTTCCCTGGGTTGATATAGACTTTTCCTTTGGTGATTAAAAGTAAATAAACCGACAAACAAGGCCCACATTTGAAAAAGCCCAGCTTCCCGCGTTAATAAGGAAGATTCAGAGTCCTGCTGGAACATTCCTCACAACTCTGTCACTTGAGGGTGAACACACCTCCTGAAATATCCCTTGAGTCAGTGCTGCCAGCACTATAGCACCCTTTAATTGCACTGGGCTGCACACACACTACTGACCCTTGTGCGTTCTCGGCAGGCCATTCCTACGCTCGCAGCCAGCAATATTTCAAACTTCTTGATTTTTCCTTTTTTGCGCTGGGGCACCGATGCTTATTACAAATGAACTCAGGAATGGGGCAGCACATGGTGCCTGCAGTGTATTGGGAGCAGGGCCCCAGTGCTGGTCTGTGAAATTTGTGGAGCCAGAGCAAATGCAGATGAGGGAGGCTGGTGTGGACACGTGTTGTCGGACGCGTGTCAGAGAGGGGACCGGGATGGAGAAGAGAAAGTACGCCACTCTGCTGCTGGAACAGCTCAGTCCTCTCAGAGCCTTCACACGTTGGTGGCGGTGCAGAGACAGACACGAGGACCAGTTCTCTCCAAACACAAAGGCTCCATACGGACTCAGACACACTGCAATTAATATTACTCAATCTTTGAAAATAATATTTAATGCTTATATGTATTTTGATGCTGAATTTATGAAACTTGCTTTTCTGCTCAGTGTGCATGTGGTGTCCTGAATAAAAACACCAAATGAATGGAAACTTTTCTTTGCCTACTTGCTGTTTGTTGTGTTTTGGTATCACTGATTGTATGAAAGTGGATGCTGTTGGTTGTGTTGACTCAATCACATCCAGTCCTCTCCTTGCCTCTAAGGGGTTCCCCACTGTGACACCAGACTGTTATGGCAGCATGAATATACAGCAGCCCTGATGTCAATATATGGCTCCACAAGTCTGCTTTTTATGCTGAATTCTTCACATACTAAAAACTTGGCAATGACGCACCGTTTCACTTACAGTATGAGGTCTGGTTAAAGGTGCCATAAACCTCTGAAACCCAACCATTGATTTTACTCACGTAGATGTTCTCCTCCTTTATGCTGTAGAAAGTTTGGATTTTTGAACTTCTTCGAAAGAGTTGTTAGCGTTTCAAAATAGAATCACTTTAGTTTGAATAAAGTCCAGACTACTCGACATTGGGGATTCAATGATATCAAAAGATGCTTAAATATAATACATTATTTCTTTGCATCAACACAAAACAGTTTGATCCAGAACAATAAACTGCAAATTAATTTGACCAGTAAAATTAGTCGATCCACGTTTCCTTTAATATGCAACAATCATTTCAAAACTGTTTGAAAGTCCCCCTCTTGTATTCCGTGAGACTCAGCGTATTTTCAAACAACTCCAACGCAAATCCATCGGCATCAATATTAACACCTCAAATAAGACACAAACACAGAATTGCTATCCGTGTCCCGTACAAACACGAGTTATACCTCTATAAACCCAAACCATCAACTTTCTCTGTTGGAAGAAAGAGAGAAAAGATACGCTTCCTTTGCACACTATGACGAGCGGAAACTAACCAGCTGAAGAGCTACGCAAAACCATTTTCTGAAATCTGCTTTAAAAAACTTTTCAACAACAAATACCAGTTTCCGATCCCCGGACTCGGTCCTATAGCATCATGTTCTCGTCCACGTGTAACGCAATTATACATGCACAGCCCCCGGCGCTGCCTTCGCCAGACCTGTTGGACACAATCTGAAGATTTATTACAGCTTGGGTCAGCCCTTTATGGTTTTGGCTATCAGTCATAGAGGTTATGAGGTTATGATAACCTTGTAAAAGTTAATTACTGAGATTATGTGGGACACACACAGCTCGGCAAAAAAGTTTTCTCTGGTTATCTAAACCCTTTCACTTGGAGGTGAAAACAAAGACGTGTGAAAGTGAGAACACATTCAACATTAAAGGTTTGCTACAAGAAAACTATGCACATAACTCCACAGGTCAGAATGTAAGTAGGTTGAAGTTAACGCAGGATGTGAGTCTAAATAAGTGAACAGTTGTTTACAACCGACAGCGCGAGGAGTCATTTCACCATTGGCCTTGTCGGCCCACCCACACGTAAATGACAACGACACAAGAACCCGTCGACTGCTCCATTCTCTGTCTTCTTCCAGGTTAATTAAATGTCTCAGGCAGCTCTCGCTCGGGCCGCTGATGGGAGTGTGCCCACCTGCATTGTACTTATATTTTATTTTACAAGATTACATTTGAACACATCCCACTTGCTCTCCATGTGATACTCATTACTAGATCAATGGAGCCTACATTGACGGATGTCAGGGATAGCCTCCCGGAACAGTAACACCTAAGATTAATCTGTGGCTGGACAATATGGAGCAAATAATCAGAATCTGGTCATTTTTGACTAAAAAAACATACACAATGTATATCTGTATATATTGTATTTTCTTTGAGAGTGGGCTGTATGTTAAGTGGTCAGTCAAAGCCACATGTGAGAAGTCACAGGCTTTTCTATTAAAACCCATCACGTTATACAACACAGTTGAGAGAAATAAATGAGGACACTTTAATTTAACAAATGCACGATCATACTTGATATGGAAATGTGTGCTGCGGCGGCGCTGTCCTGGGTGCTGAAACGCAGGGGATCAATAGACTCCTCATGTATCAATGGTACACGAACACACAACAAAGAAAAACAAAGGTAGTCCCCTGAAGAACTGACATGAATTATTATTGTTGTGCCAAATGACCAAAATAGTTCAAATACTAAACTTAAAAACAATGAATGCAATTATGATACTGATATAAAAAACTTTTCCCCCCGCACTATAGGAAGGTGTGGGGAGGTGACCCTTTTGTCCGCCGGAGTAAACTCCAATACAACAGCACATTTTCACTCCTGTAACTTTGTCTATAGGTTTTAGGGGGAGAAGAAGAAGTCTTGGAGTCTGTGCCATGTGATCATTTAGGGCCGGAACCAAGGAACACTGAAAGAAGCCTGAAAGTATTTTGATTGTAAAAACAACAAATTTAAGGACCAAAAAGACGCATGTAAAGGTCCGGGTTTAACCCCCAAACTGTGACCAGGGTACCCCTTTGTGCCAAAGCGGAATCACTCCCCTGCAGACTTTGCGAACAGACGCATGTGCATAAGGAAGAACTGACAAACAGTAATCATAATGCCTCCACAAAGCTTTAAAAGCAACCCATGTGTGCAGGTTGTTACGGCTTCCAATGGCTTCCACTGAACAGTCATGGACAATTGAGACTATGCACAATGTCTGGGTGCCTGTTGAAGGATACTGCCAGTGGCAGGCTCAGGACATCACTTTGGCAGGCACATTATGCTCATGCACATGTTTCCGTGTTTGTGTGAACGCAGGTTCTTCCTGAGGCCGGTGGCTCATGTAGATCGTGTTCTGGGCACGTAAGCATGACAGCATGATTGACTCCAGTGAGCAGCGTAGTCACATCTAATCTAAAGCGCTGCAGCACTGCAGTCAGTGTGCCTCGAACTACAGGCAAAGCTGGCCACATAATTGTGACTATAAAACCTTCAGATTATGTCCGATAGTTAGTGATTATTTACACATCCCCTCTAACGGGATCCGATTCGGATGAGAAGCTGTCCAATCGTTGCAGAAATCCTTCACGTCCCTCAGTTGAGCACCTGCCGTGCCAGGAATACTAATTCCCCGCCATCAGGTGCACTTTGTGGCTCGGCAGCATTTAACATGTCAAACAGATGCAAATTTATACAGCAGCCACTTATGTGATGTAGCGAGGAACCGTCATGACCACAGGATTGTGGCCAATATGGTATGCTCTTTCTAAGTTTAGCTTTTCATACAGAAAAGCAGTCCCGCTCCTGCTATTTAATTTTGTTAGGTAGTTAAATATATTCAATACTGATTCTCTATTTATGGTCAAAGGATATTTTGTTGCCTTGGTTCTCACCTTTTTCCCTAAAATGAATACACCAATGTGTTGGACCATATTAGGCACGACTAACCAATGTGGCTTCAGTCTGTGGAATGGATGTGCGATGATATCGGCATGTCGGTATGAGCAGATTAAAAAATCTAAAAACGAAGGGTAGAAATTTACATTTTCCTTGAATTTCATTCTCACTAGTGGCCATCAGAAGTCTGAAAGTGTGAGTAACGCTTCTCTGTTTGAGTGAACACAGCTTCACTCAGCTCTTCTACTCTTACTGGGGTTAAGTCACTGCAGATAGAAACACTACAAAAATGTGCACTTACTGTAACTGTCATCTTTACTGAAAGCAGCCAGTTATATGATTTCATTTAGAAAGTTCAGGTTTTTCATTTGGACTGAAACACGTAGCCACTTGTTGAACGACCGAATCCAGAAAATATGAAGGAAAACGCAGTTCAACACGATTTCCTCCAGAAACGTCCTCTGATAACACATTAAGCTTAAAAGAAGACTTTGAAGTAAGACTTTGTCTGACAAAACTATGTGAGTATTATGCATCCAGCCCGTATGTCCTGTGCCAAAAGCTCCCACATATGTATTGCTTAATATTTACTTTGCAGTCTTAATGGATGGGATTACTACTTTCATTCTTTTCTATTCTCTCTGTGCATCTTATTCCGTTTGACAGGCGAACAATTATTACGACTTGACAAATAGAAATTTCTAACCCCACACTTTAGTGATTTTTGAATTTGGCATCATTTCTGTCCAGGGACTTGGACAAGAGACTTTGACGCAACAAGAAATGAGAAGACATCTACTTGATTTGTGAACTTGTGATGTGTTTCCAAACCGCTACATTCATAAACATAAAACGAAGAGTCTCCTTTTAAGGGCCAGCAGAAACTTCACTTATTTATTGTATTACAAGCTGTTACCGTTCACAAATATGCTCAAAACTATGGTTTCATTTTGCTGACCAAAAAATTATTTTGTATGTTTCTTATACTGTCAACAGCCACAAAAACATTCTATTTTCTCCATGTTTTTAGGAATCAAATGTTATATGTATATATCAGACTATAAATGATTCATGGGAATATATACATAACTAATACACATCATTATGATGAAATGGCATTTTTCTGTGAATTTAGGACAGCAAAAAGAAATAAATGAATGAAATATGCACTAGCCTGAAAGGGGACGTGTTTACAGGTTACTCCATCTCACTTTTCTCACCAACCTTCTGACCTATTTGACCGCTCAGACAGCACCAGTACCTTCGGTGTCCACGATGTCCTGGAGGAGCTCATCGGTGTCCAGGCGCCCCCCCTGTTGAAACGAGTAGGTCTTGATGCTGAAGTCGGCCATCAGGTGGTAGACCCCCTCCAGCGTAAAGTAGCAGTTCCGCTCCCTCTTGTCGTCCTCGAACACCAGCAGCGCGCTTCTCCACTTGAAGTGCTCGAACATCGCCGTGAACGTCTCCGCCATCTTCACGTGGGACGGCGCGATGCGCGTCAGGTGGGAGTACTCGCCCTGCTTGTCCCCGAAGGCGGCGGCCAGGGCACCTGCCGAGATCACCGGGATGTCCCAGCGGGACGCCAGCCTCACCACCGCCGCCGCCTCGTACTCGCACACCGGCCCCAGGATCAGGTCCGGCTTGCGCGCGCACGACCTCTCCACCAGCGCGAACACGGCGTCGTTCACGCCGTCCGAGTCCTGGAAGTCGAGGTTGAAGCGGAACCCGGAGTACTGTCCCCCGGCCGCCCGCAGCCGCTGCTGCGCGTAAAGGATCGCGGGCGCGACCCGCGTGTGCGAGAACGGGTACGAGTTGTTCTGCGGCAGGAAGACCAACACCTCCACGTCCTCGGTGAGCAGCGTCCCCACCGGGCTCAGGAGCGTCAACAAGTACACGCACAGTGCGCTGCAATGTGGCATGGTGCGACTCTCCGAGTCCACAACCCCCTCCCCTCCCCTCCTACCCGCAAAACACTCTCGCCCCCCTCCCACACTTGAATAAATTGTTTTCTTTTGCCCAAGTTGTGTGCGCGTGCAGCTGCAAACAGAGCGCGCCCTCGTGAATCAATGGCTGTGGACTGATGGCGAGTTAGTGAGTTCGTCTCTTAAGAGACGCGCATGTGCGTGTTTGATTCTGCATTGAATGAATGAATGAATATGAATGTGTGGATGTGATATCTCTCTGCAGCTGGTCCCGCGGGCTCGGAGGTCCTTCCAGCTCCGCCAGCAGCCACCGCGCGCGCTGCCGGGCTGCGCTCCGGAGTATTTACAGCGTCTTTTTTTCCCAAATGGCTTCTACGTCATCGCGGCGCTCGCCCGCCTCCTTCTTAAAGCGACACGCGCCGCCGCTTCCCGCCGAGCCACAACGGCCGGAACAATACAGCATACACAACTTTTCCTGGGTGTTTTTACCCGCAGCTGTTATTTATTTTCTTTTTATTAAGTTTTATATGACCCATGGTAGCAAAATGGGGGGTGCTAGTGGTCGGCGTCCGGGCTTGCACAATGAGCAGCGCACAACTTTCCCGCGAGTTTTTCCCGCGCCAGTGACTTAGGAGTCTGTGATTGGAAATCGGCCGGGACAAATCAAAATTGCCCACAATTCGGGATCTCCCGGGTAATACGGCACGGTTGGCAACCCGATCGGGTTGCTGCGAATACGAAGACAGAGCGAATCTAAATTTGTCTCTAGTTTTTATGCAAACACAGCTGTTGATGTCTTTGACAAATAGACCTTTTTCACATTAACCGGATATGCGAAATCAATGTCGAAGTAGACTTCCTGTCACATCTCTCTGAGAAAGTCTTCATAACTTCCCTCACAGATTTACATACAATTACATTTGCTGATGACGTTGCAAGACTGGTGGAGGAAAACTCAGTCACAAAAAAAAAACTAAATAAATAAATGTTACACATTTTTCCATGAGGAATTTGTCCAAGTTTACTTTAGTGGGAGCGATGAGGCTAACTGTTAGCTACTGAACTGTTAACTAGAATGACAAATCGTTAGTGTTTTCATTTACACATAATGTATGTAGAGTATAGACGATATAGAATACCTTACTAAAGCATTATGGTCTGCTTTTTATTAAGCATTGTGGTATCACCACCCCGTCAGCCGTTTGTCGATCGGACCGTCAGTGCCACCCCCCCCTCTCCACGTATCTGGCCCGAACCTGAAATGTGTTTGACACCCCTGGGCGAGGGACAGCATCTGGTTTCAAGCTGCAAACAGTGATCCCTAAAACATAGTCATCTGAGGTAAAGTTTCTGCTGCAGACATAAGTGCTCCCCTAGATATATCACTCCCCCTTTTTTAATGCTAAAGTTTGGTGCTTCGTCCCGCTCGACAGCCTGAATCCATTTTTGTAAAAAATCACCATCAACAGGGAAGAAATGAAACGACAGATTTGGCTCCTTTTGGGAATAACAAGAACAGCCCGGTACGCTACAATAACTCTTTATCGTTGCTTGCACCATTTGTTTACCGTTGCCCTGACCGGACAGGAAGAAGATTACCACAACGATTCCGTATTTCCGGTAACAAATACAAAAAAAAGTTGTGTGAACGGTCCATTCATAATAATTCGAGCTGTAGCTCCTTTATCGAATGAATTAAAAAAATTACATTGACATAAAATAGCATTCTAAATTTACCAAGTTGAACAAGTTTTGGAGGAACCACAGGAAGTGGATTAACAATATTTTTATTAAGTTCAATGAATAATGCACATAAAAAAGTAACCACATAAACTAGACGATATTTAATTATGCATTTTGTGCGAGAGGAAGTGTGAGCAGCCCGCTATGTGTATCACAGGTGTATGTGTGCAAGGTTATAATTTTAGGTCATGTGGTAAACGTTTGGTTCACGGATTCACCGGGTGAATGGATGAATGCAGGATACCTGTAATGCGCTAACCCGGAAACGAAAATGAAAACTCATTCACAACACAAGTGGCGGGGTCGTCCCTGAGTTATACTGCCACCAAGGTTTGGGCCTTTTAAGCCTCCTTTTTAGATCAGATCACAGCTAACGAGCTAACAAACTATTCTTCTCTGGAGTTGCAGGAGACCAAAAACCGAATAAGCATAATAAGCAATAAAAGAAGAGTGAGTGTTGTTCATGCATTCATAAGGTGGACTTAAATAGAACTCCAACTGAATGGTAGTGTGCTGCTTATAATAGGCTAACGGTTTACTCACAACAGTCGGTTATGCTACCCCCAAGTGGCCAGAAAATCCCTCTATGCAGCTTTAAGTCATTTCACCGAACTTGAGCCTTATTTTTCTCCAGCATTTTCATCTATAACAAAAACATTGGGTTGTCTTGAGTGAGAAAATGAACTTGTTGCATGTATGTTTCCACGCAGCACAGAGGTTTAAACAGTAAAAAATAAGATTGACCAATGAATTACCAATTGACTAATGACTAACTTGCCAAACCCCGCAGAAGACACATTTCTTTTGTTTTGCTGGCGAGTGGAATTTGCTGACGCGCATGTCCAATGTTTCCCATCGCTCTCATTACACTTATATCATTACATGTGAAAAGGCAAAGCATTGTACCTCTAGACGTGTGCTATCGTTACCCAAAGAGTCCAAAGTGAGGTTTTGGTGTTACAGCATCCTTCAGACCCACTCATCTTGTTTTCCTGTTTTTGTTGATAATGGTTGCACCGTTTGGACTTTTAGTGCAGTGTGCATGAGTACTATTGCCAGCGCCGTAAATGGAAGAACCAGAAGGAGCCCAGACCTCAACCACCAATCGACAACCATTAGGGCGAACTGGACCACCCACCTGATCAGGGATGGACTGTGTCCATCCACCTCATCCGTGTCTCGGGTCTCTGGATGGGAGATGACCTGCACACGATAATCACATGTGCCGTGCAGATATTTCAAAACAGTCAATATGGCTGCCAATCCTCTGCGGATATGTCCATGCGTCCAGCAATAGACTTTCCACGTCATGAGGCAAAGGAATTTTCTCTGTGGGGTTGAGAAATGGAAGTGACACCATCCTGGGATGAGCTGCAAACCACTGGAATCTGACTGTCCTCACCTGGCAGCCCTTCACCAGACGTCATGGGGGGGGGGAATAGGTGCAGTGTTGTTTGTCCCCGTTAGGACTCCTGTTAGGAGTTGTCTTTTTTCTTTAGCAGAATGTAGAGTATTTGTTAAATAAATCCTGTTTAGAATTGAGTGGAAAAATAATGGGGGTTAAAACCGCTGACAATTGTTGTGTATCCTAATCTTACATTTGACAAGTTATCGTTCCACAGCAGTAACAGTAACACACCAACAGGGAGACGTTTGTGTGCTTTCACTGGCATCTGGTGGTCATTTCTAACACTCGCACACTGTCTTTGCAACCATAGTTTCATGTGCGTGGTAGCCTGCTGTGAATTGGCTGATACATGGCTAGGGATCAGAAATATAAGGATTTGATGACAGGGTTAAAAGCTTGATGTGGAGAAAGTGATGACTGTGATTGAAGATGTGTAAGCTAAAAAGAGAAGTTGATATAGTCTCTTGGATTGAGTAAAAATACATACATATAAAGTACATTACCTTTCAAATGAATTAATATTATTATATTAAACATTAATATTTGCAATCTTATAAATGTGAATTCAATTCACTGTAGCTCCGCCCCGACTAGACCTAAATATTAGTAGTACAAAAAGTACAAAAGGCTAAAATGATTGATTATAAAGATTGTGCGACAGATACTGTGATGCTGAAGTTTCCATGAATGCTGGGACCAAAACATGGACATTTGCACATACTGACTTTATTTTAAAAAAAAGGTTTCTTTGTAATCTATGGTAAACAAACTGTACCTGCCATTTGAAATGAATCACGATTCAGCAATGTACACCAAAATAGTTGGTGGTCCTTCCAACTGGGCCTATTTCTACATGCACACAAACAAACGCACATGTAACAAGACAAAACACAAAGCATCAAATGAAGTCCATCAGAAAACCTGTTAAAAGCTTGAAATTGGGACTCCTCGCCCACAAACATTGGTCCCTCTCAAGAGCTGTCCCTTTCCTTGATGGTCCTGGTCGGGCTCCTCGGCCTGTGGATGAGGAGCCGGTTGGGCCCTTCGTCGGTGGCTTTGATGATTCTCCAGGCGTCGTGGTGCATGAGGCCCTCCAGAGAACAGCCGTTGATGGACACGACTTCGTCTCCAACTTGGATTAACCCGGACAGCTCGGCGGCGCCTCCTGTGGTAGGAGCACAGCGACTGGGATCAAAGACCACCGCCGTGTTCCTCTCAGCTCGCAATAGATGACGCACGCACTGCTTTGAGCAACAGAACCACGCCGCACCAAAGTCACAGCTGTATCACACACCTATGTAGTTCATTTAGCTGTAGTTAAGCCCCACCGCTAAAAACCCCTGGAGAAATTCCCAACTTTCTTTAAAAGAACTAAAGGCTACACGTCACACTGTAAGAGTGAACTGCACGCCACCTGATGATCACATTAAAAAGCAGCATGTGTATACATTCAGTTTACCTCCAGTAGCTAATGCTAGCAGGCTGTTTCAGGGAACGAGCATCACTATGTATCACTATGACGATGAGCGCTGACCCTCGTCCTTCCATTATGTTGCTGCTTCGTGAAAAACTAAATAATAAATCATCATTTCATCAAAGGCGTTAACAGATCATAGGAATTTGGGAAGCGGGGGTCACCTTTAAACATGCGTTTGACGACGAGAGGCCTGTCTCCGTGGGACGGCGACTTCCCCCCTTCCAGACTGAAACCCAGGCCAGCGGAGGACTTGTGGAGCTCCACCGTTAGAGCGCCGTCTGGACCCACGTCCACCACTGAGGAGCAAACAATGAAGGTTGACCGGGTGACCAATAATATGGAAACAGTGAAGGAGGGGAGGAACTCCTCTACCGTCTTACCTGCTGCGGCCCCCGGACCCATCCTCCCACTGGAGCTGGTCCTCTTTGGGCAGCCGGCAGAGTCCTGTGTGTCCGACGAGCCTGCTTCGCTGCCCTCGTCCCTCCAGATGACCACCAAGGCTTGGCGGGACAGCCTGGCTTGGTGGAGGCTGGAGACCGCCATTCCGTGGGTTTTCCCTGCCAGACTGGTGCCGTTTATGGATAAGAGGCTGTCCCCTCTCTGGATTGTGCCCTCGAGGCTGGCCGTCCCTTTGGTAAAGACCCGATGGACCTGAACGAATCAGAGCGTAGCGTTGGCAGGCGCTTCCTCCTTTTCAGGCTGCTTTAGTGGTCAACGCTGTGTCATACTTGTGAGCGCGTTAGCACATCACTGGAAAGCTAGCAGGCCTCACAGGACCACTGTTGTTGCCTACCTTCCTCATCTTCTTTCTAGATCAACATCACTTTCACGAAGTCAACCGTAGGCTTTAGCTTCTATTTTGATCTTTTCCTTCAAACGCATACTGTTTGCCTTCCGGTCTGCTCGACTCGTTCATCCCATGTATAATCTTTGAGGGAGTGCACTCAGTTTGGGCTCCATGGTAACGGTAGCCCTGAAGGCGGGGCTTACTTGGTCCAATACTATTTGTTGTGGCTCAGTGTTGTTGTATCAATCAGTGTCAGGTTGAACGCTGGTAAATGAGTGGGATCTACACTCATGATCTCTTTTTACATTACATTACATGTCATTTTGCTTTTATCCAAAGCGACTTACATTGTATTTAGTTTTTTTTAACCCGTGGTTTTTACATTTTTGGGGGGTTGGGTGTCTTGCTCAGGGACACTTCGACATGGCGCATGGGGCAGTCAGGGTTCAAAACCACCAGCCTTGCGGTTCCCAGCGCACCCTCTCTACTCCATGCGCCACCATCGCCATTTTTCAAGACAAACCTGTGTTAGACACGCTCCTCTGTGTCTCTACAAAAAGACTAACGCAGCCAGAGACAAGGCCCTCTAACATGATTTGAGAATCCCAGACTTTTTTTTTTATCCCCCGGGAGTAGCATGAAAACAGAGGGTGGCCGCTGACATTAGAACACAGCGTACTTACAGTTATGGCCTTCTGCTCAAGGTCGACTCCGCCAGCAACACTGAAGCCGAGCCCCGAGCCTTCCTCTTTGCTCAGGACCACGAGCTGAGTATTACCGTTGACCTGCAGGTCAGAGGCAGAGTCAGTGTGACAGCCAAACGTACACCGGCAGTAGGACGGACACTGTTCTGGCTACTAGCGTCACCTCAGAGAGGGCCTCGGTCTCCTGAAGCAGGGACGTCACATAGGACTGAAGCGCCGGGGAGGACAGCAGGGTTTGCAGCTTGCGCTGACTCAGCGGAGAAGAAGCCAGCTCCTTTAAACTGTGGACAAAAAGGAGCTAATGAGGTTCCGTCCCCCCGATGACCGTTTCAAACAGCACCAAACACAATTTAAATAGAAAGGAACACAAGAAAATGAATGTCTAGCGTTATACACTGCCTGAATAAAGTACAAATGCTTCTAATGTAATTGGTCAGACAAAAAAACATACCCGGAAATCTGAGCCCACAGGTTGGAATAGGTGCTATTAAAATACAAAAAACTAATGTTATTCTACCCTTATCCATGGAGTTGGTCAGTCCTGATCGTAACCATGAATATCTGTTAATAACTACATAATAATAAAGCAGTCAGACGGGTCTTTGGTTGTGGGTCTGGACGTGGATGTGCAATGAGAGCACACAGCTCCATCCCATTAGAAAACACAACAATCTGAGGTTGGTGCATGCAGGTACAGGACCAAATGCCCACTACAATCTAGCAAGAAGAGCGCAGACTGAGCCACACAAATCCAGGACATGGTGTTCCCGAGGTAGGAGCTCGGCGTTCGTGGTAAGGAGCTCATGGAGAAAATGAGTTTCTTGTTCATAACCAATACAAATATTATATTCTCAAATCAAACCTCTTCTGTGGATGCATACACATACAAGTATACTCAGTAAGGTAACATGCATTTATTGCATGTATGAAATCAATGTGTATTTCCACTGTAGCTTCAATGCCTTATTGGCCACATCACCATAATAAAAGCTGGTTTTCCATATATCTTTAATATATTTCAAATATCTGAACTCCCCACCTGACTGCCCAGCCAGGCTGGTGTCCAAGGGTTTCTGGGGTCTCCTGAGCTTCTTCAGTGGATGCAGCATCCCTTCCGGTGTCCCTGTTCACATCAGCTCTAGTCGGGGTTGCAGAAGGTGGAACGTTGTCTGTTGCTCCTTTCAGTATGGTGGTGGTATCCTCTCTGCAGAGTTTTTCCAGTTCGGGCATGCTGAGAGCCCTGAGCTGGCGCAACCTGCTGCGGGCCAGTTTGCCCTGTTTCCTGCGCAGCAACTGAGGGGTCTGCGGGGCCGTGCCATCCGGCGCTCTGAGACCTCGACCCGTCACAGCGGGCGCTTCGTAGCTCGAACGAGGGAGCTCGAGGTTAAGCAGTGTGATGCTGGATGGAGATTTCCTGAGGAGAGGTGAGCCGGGCGCAGTGGGGATCAGGTTCTCCACGTAAGAGCTAAAACTGGAATTGACAACATCCATGTAACCCGCGATCCTTTGGTTCAGCGAGGCCCTGTACGCCAGCGCGTGGGACTGGATCTCACTGCTTTTAACCACTGGCCGGTCAAAGTTAGCCAGGTTTTCAAAGGACTTTATCTTGTGTCGGACAGAGAAAGGATTGAGGCCTGCTGACAAGGCCATGTCTGTGGTGAGACATCGCTTCTCCATCGTCTTTATGTACAGTCTGGACATGCTTATCTTCAGGGTCTCACTCGTCTCTACTATACTACTGGGTTTTGAGCCATTGCTTGAGGGTGAGTCAGTGTCTTCAGCAGCACACAGAGAATCAAACACCGTGCCGTTTGTTGTGGAGGCGGCAGGAGAAAGCGCGGGGGCTGATCCAGAGTCTGTGCCTCTCTGAGTAGGTTTGGAGTATTCTGAATCCACGGTTTCTTTGTTTGTCATAACTGGTGGTGAGGAAGCAGAAATGGTAGACAGTCGAACTTCTATGAATGTTCTCTGAGTGGCAGTGGTGTGTGATTTGGAGCTTGAATGGACCTCTTTGGCCAGCTGCAACGTTTGTGAGGTGCTAGCTGCTGCTTCCCTGGTGTCACTTACTTTGGGCACATCGAGGCTTTGGCTGGTGGTCTTCAACCAGCTGGACGTAGTTACCGTTGACGAGGAGGATTTTGGTGGCTGGTTCAAGGAAGCATTGGATACTGGACTTTCCCTACCGCTCAGTGGTAGCTTCTTACTCTTAATACTGAGGCCCTTCAGTTTTGGAGCATCAGTGATTGGTCGAATAGGAGTTTCGACCTGGAGTTTACTGTTACTACTCCACCCGAGAGAGTCTATACTATCAAGATGTTTCAGCCCTGAGTTCTTCTTGAGCACAGAGATAACATGATGGTTTGAATTAGTTCTACACTCCAAGGCTTTTTCTTTGCTCGTCATGGACGCTGCCACTCTCATACCCGATTGGCCGATGCTTGCACCTGAGGTCTTTGACTCCATCGAAGGTGAACAGAGTGCCAGCGAGGCATCTGAAATCACATTTGTAGTCGTAGTAGCCTTATCGGTACTGTGGGTACCTGCTGCAGAGGGAATGCTTGTGGGAGTGGATGTGCAACCTTCTTTAACTTTGATACAGAGTTCAATAGCACTACTGGTGTGGCACTCCAAGGAATTCATAGGCATTGTACTGTTGGCAGATTGCACTGGAGAGGAGACCCCTAATAAATGAGCCAGCTGCGAGCTTTCCTTGTTTGTAATTAAGACATCAGCTGCAAGCTGCAAGCTGTGGTCCAGGGATGTGTTTTCACTGCCAGCATGCAGAAAGGAGGGCGACCCGATTGCCGAGTGGCTTAAATGGGACATTTCATCAGCAGCAGGTTCCTTTGCCTCACATGAACAGAACTCCACTTCCTCCTCATCTGAAAGCTCATGAAGAAGACCACCACTTCCTGCCGTCCCGTTGACCATTACAATGCTGTCAGTGGAGGAGTTGGAATCACTTTCATCTCCTATGGGGTACATGGACTTTGAACTAGCATCAAGTCTTTGGGCATGTGAGCTTTTTGTCTCCATAGGGGGCGTGGCCTTTTTTTCATTTCCTGCATCCAAGGTGGAACTGTCCTTTATTGGAACCTGAACGCCAGCTTTCTCATACTGGGTTACTGTCTGCTGGCTTGAGTGGCAGGACACAGGCTCATTAGATGTGTTTCTGGGGGAATTAGTGTGTGTATTTGTAGCACTGCAGAGGCTTAGTTCTGATAAAATGTCATCTATATTTGTGATGGGTATTTGAAAGTCTGTTTGGTTTGCGTAGTTGTAATTCCCTGGATGTGCACCCATTACTTGTCCATCATCGGATGTCCCCTGAACCGGTCTGGGGGGGTTTAGTGTGGTGGCTCCGTCACTGCTCCCCGATGAAAGGATCAAACTGGACAGCCGATCTACAGCTGGGACCAAAATGACACAGAAGGCGGTTGAGTTAGGACTGTGATGTAACAAAGGTCAGGATTTATTAAGCCATGCTCTATGAGATCAGGCAGACTCTTCTAGACTCTACTGCAACCACGAAGAAGCGCTACTTTGGATTTGCAAGCTACGCATATGCAAATTCTGACTGGCTTACCTGAATGTGCTCTCACCTATTAGCCGAGCAATGCCTGTGCTTACCACGCCTACGGTTACAATACTAGAACTAGGGGGGGGCAACCAAACTGAACCTGACCAGCTAGAGGGGATTCGCTGAGGCCCACCTTCTTCTTTATTACCTGGGCTACAAAAAACGACGTGTACAAGAGTGGACCCAGTGCGCAAAGGAAATGAGCCACAGTCAGTTAATATAGAAAATGGACTGCACTTCTATATTATACACTTGGCCTCTCATTCACACAGCTGGTCTGTAAAAAACATAGTGTCATACCTCAGCAGAATAATCCAGTAATTCTTTGTCAATCTGAATTTTGGAATATCCTCTGTATTATAGATTCTCTACTGAGTCCTCGTAATACAGAGGCAACGGAAACGACTGAAGGCTCAGAGAGGCCCGTGTGCATTTAAAAACTAAACTTAACGGATTCATATTCTACAAAAACATAGAGTAACATGTCTGCAACTATAAATAATCTGAGAGGTAACAAAGATAATTATTACACAGTAGTTTATATGAGACTAAACGCCTGTGTGTGTATGTGTGCGTGTATGTCTTTGTTACCGGGAGACAGGAAGGAATGAATGGATTCATCCCGTTTCTATCAGCAGACATTGCTGTGGTCGTTCTATACAAACGTCACCTCAGATTTCTTCTGTTGGGTCTGAGACAGATTTGTTTTGGAATGAATTGGTAGATCTTACCAATACGGACAAAAGGATCGAATAAAAGGCTATCCACAGCAATGTCCACGCTACGCTAAACTAACACTAAGATTCTCCACAAACAAGACTGACACATGAAGGACATTACAAGGTCAATACAAAACTGCTACCAAAGGTCCAATAAACTGTGGAAGATAGTCACCCTGGATAGAAAGCCAGATGCTTGCAGCTTGCTTGGGGAAGTAAGGGAGAGTTGATCCTACATCTTAAGCCGGCATAAAAGGTACTACTGCTGGTAACACAAATACAATACACAGCAGCACATCTAAAGTCCAACTAAAAACCCATTGAACATTTGGCACCTGCTGTATTCAAAGAGCTGCTCATTCTTTCTTTGAATCATTAAAAGAAAAAAAAGGGTAGATAGGTAAATATAAAAAATCAGTTACTTTAATGGTCCAACAAATGGAGATAGACAACAATTCACACATTTTGCCAATATGCAGCCGCCAGTCGTTGGACGAGGACAATTTCAGGTGGACTTTAGATAGACAACACTTTTACATGAATGGTGGTTGAGCCTGATATCGCTACGATCTTAACAGTAGAATCGTACAAGGCTGCTATCAATACATGAGCTACATGCGCTTCATAGCCATTCACTAGCTTGGATTTGCACTCCTTGGCTTTCACTATCGGGATGGAAACAAGGAGCGGCTAAACAAAGAATTGGGACAAGCAGAGCTCCTCAGACACGCACCAGTTTTACAAGAATTCTTATTTTTCTTGTCTGAACGAAAGCAGTCATATCCACCCTCATGCAGTTATCCAACACTCTACTTCCTGTATTTACTCTTCAGACGATTCGTTTAAAATCATGATGATGTTCTGTAAAGCTTGAAGGAGGCTTGCACAGTTTGAAATCATTGATGGCATTTTTCAATAGATTTAACATTTTTGATGGACCTCCCTGTGGTTCTGCATCAGGAACCCTGCAACTTGAGATGAAAGCACACGGACACCAGATGACTTACGACGTACAAGCTAAAACAAAGGTCCCAAAAACGAGGTCTTACCTGAAACCGGTCTCTTGATCTCCAAGCACAGTGTAATGGGAAGGTTGTGCATGAGCTCACAGATGTCCTGGTAAGTAGAGGAGCGCACCGACGTTTCCCCAATTCTGACGACCTCATCTCCAGGACAAAGGGTTCCTTCAGTTTCCTGAGTGTTAAACGGTTAAACAAAGAGATCCCATTACATGGCAGAATCCATTCAAACAGGGAGGTTTGAATGGTGTCCATTCACTGATGGTGTGAAGACTGGAGCGGCCACACGTACCCGCTCTGCTGCCCCCCCAGGCTTCAGCCCGACGATGACCACTTTCAGAGGGGATGACAGGATCTCCAGGTCGAGCCCGAACGACTCACCCTCGCTTCTCCTGAGCGTCACACAGTCGATGGTGCAGACACCCACCAGCTCACTGGCATCCCCCCTCTTGCACAGGTGATGGGGTACCGAGGCACCAGCGGTGTTGGAGTTCCTTCCACACTGGGTGACTTGGGAAGGGGGCGGGTCCAAGCCTGGAGAAGGCTCCTCCGCTTTGGACTTTTGGGGCAAGTTGGGCAACATACTCTTGACCCGCGTCACTGCTTTATGTTCCAGCTTGGGGGAGCGCTTTGACTCCAAGTGTCCGTCCTCTTGATCACTGCTGATGACCAAACCGCTCGCCCCCCCTGCCTTGCGAATGGGGGACTCGGACTGAATGGCAGTTCCTTCCTCACACTGTGGGAAACTACCAGAGACATGTGTTTTGTGCACATGGCCTTCTTCACGGTTTCCATTTATATCCATCACACTTGGAATTTGGGATGCGTGGCCATGGCTGCAGTTGAGTGGGTCCGGTTCTGTCGGCCTATGGGAGAGCCTGGTGTTGCTGCCATGGTCTTCGTCCTCCTCCTTGCTGAGCTCATCCTCGAAGCACATCAGCCGCCGCTGGCGGAGGAGTGGGCTTCGCACGGGGGTGGGGTTGGAGGCAGCGACGGGCTGGCAAACTGCCTCCACCTGGTGATGGACGCGCGTTTTGTCGTGCGAGGCGTTGCGCTCGGGGCCACTTTCCACTTCTGTTAGAGAAGGGGTGAATTACGAGAATAACAGACAAAGATGAAGATGGGCGTTTCCTGGATGGAGCTTGAATTGCACAACACATACCTCGATCCAGGTCTGATAAACCTGGCTTTATGGAAGTTAAATAGGGGTTAATGCCAAATTTGGGATTGCCCCATTACAGGGTTCACAATGGGGACGCAAACATTGCCATCAATCACTGGCAGTGAGGCAGTGATTGTAAACCCACTCTGTCTAAAAGGACTATGTTTAAATGCATTGTGCCACATATAGTGTTAAAGCCACTAGCAGCACTGAAGGTGGTGTACGATCACAATAGTCAATGCAAGTAAACATCCGCTGAGTGCAATGTCTCTTCAGTCCGGCCTAAGCCCAAAACCTCCACTCCCTGTTTCTTTTTACCATGTGGCCGTGCCGAGTGGTCATCCATGGAAGGGCTGCAGCACCGCTGGTGGAGCGCCTCGTAGCTGTTGGAGCCCATCAGCACGGACTCCGAGGAGAAGGAGTGGCTGGAAGCGTCCTGGGCGAAGTACTGAGATAACTCTGTCTCTGAGCTCAGAGACCCGTGCTGCGGCAAAACACAATCACAAGAGTGAGGTCAATAGTGCCGCGCTGTGGGAGAACTAAGAAAGAACACACTTACTCTACTGGCCGGCTCCAGGAACCTCTTCATGGTCCAGCTGAGATCTAGGGAGGCATCTCCCTGCCTGTCCTTCAGCGTCGGGCCGGGGCTCTTACAGGACCATGGTCGGGTTTTGCTCATTTTGTCGCGCTGTGTGGATCGAGCTATGATGTGATCCATCTCCTGTTCCGACACCTGGGAGAAGACGATGAGATCCAAGAGCTGTATCAAGACAGGAGCAACCTACAAATACTACAAATAGATCAAATATAAGCGCATGCTTCCACATGAATAAGAGCCAGTATTTCAACTAACAAACGTAACCCAGACATGAACATTCTCCCCACCATGAAGCTCCCCGCAGCAGGAGGCCAAGAGTCAAACAAGCTCCTACCTCCAGGTCAGAGGAGTGGAGCCTGTGAGGACTGACCAGCAGTTTAGAAGTCTGTGAGGAAATGACCCTACTTCACTTCACGTCACTCTGAACATTGTAAACATTGGCTGCAGCTTGTTGTGCGCTTCCACACAGTGTGATGTTCTGTTATCACAATGTTTGCCCAGTTAATTTCAGAGGGAGACATCTCATACGCACTATAGCAGACAACTATTGCAAGAAAGACGACCAGACCTCTATTCAAACTGCTGTTAAATATCTTAAACGGGAACGGCTGCTTAAATGAATGGAGATGATGATGCACATGCTCTTACCTTGGGGTTAGGGTGCCTGCTGATTATAAGACTGACAGGTCCAGGGCCACATTCACTGAGGATGGCATAGGCCTCGCTGAGAGCGGCGTGACGCAGGCTGACCGAGTCCACCTCCAGGATCTGATCCCCACGACTGCAGCGAGGAGCACATGTAGTCAAGGACCTCTTTGTAATGTCATGTTTAAACAACCTGAGAAGCAGCTGATATAAACTAATGAGAGTCTGGTCTAAGCTATTTTCCTTCCTGTGTGGATGACTGGAGATCCTGTGGTAAACACCTTTGTTAAGTATGTGTTTTCATCAGTGAAACAGGAGGGGGAAGAATGCTTTGCCACCATCCTTTTTTTCGAGTTAGAACGTTCTTTAAGCACATTTTCTTCCAGCAGTGAGTTGCTCAGCCAAACAGACGTTTGCCCTCTCGTAATATAATCCAAAGAATAACAGCAACAAGGAAATAGCTCTCTGTATCTAGTCCTAAGGTGTGAAATGAAGCTGGATGACAAGGTCCCGTTCTCTCCCTTGTGTCTCTGTGTTTTAGTACTAACGAGCTAATGTGAAAGCATTCCAAGTCACAGGTGAGCCGGATGGTTTTTCTACCTGAGCCTACTGTCCATCTTGGCCACAGATCCCAGTGCCAGGCTATGGATGTAGATGCCAGGAGCGGTGTTCTCCAGGGTGAGACAGCAGACTCCGATCCCGAGACCAACACTGGGCTCTAAGCAGAAACACACCTCCTTAAACCAAACAACATTCATTTGGGCACAGTGTACCGATACATGTGTGCAATTCGGGTCCGCGTCCATGTTTCCTCATTCACACGCATTGGTTGAATAGAAATGCCAACTCAATTTCTCCAATAATATTTATTTAATATATCAGTCTGCACTTCCCTTCTGAACCACATGAGGGAGCTTGAGTATTTTGTGTATCGTGTGATAACTGCAGCCTCCTACAAACATTCACTCATAAGAGGAACAAAGCCTAATAACTCCCCTCCATGCATGTATTGGGTCTCATTTATCAATCATTTTACACCTTTTCAATTAAATGCATTAATCAAACATAGTCATTTCCTAATTGGCTGCTTTACTTTAACAATGGACATTCATTCACGCTTTGTAAATCTGGTCGAGATTCCCCACCGTTATGAGGGGGGCCTCGGAAAAAAGTCTGGGAAACACTGCTTTGTGTAAATGCTGACTGTTTTCATGAAAGGAAAATGTAAATATATTGCCATGTGTGGAATTTTAAAGCCTGAGTCACGGTTTTTGTGCAATAAGAGCTAATAAGCAAAGGTGGTCTCATGGTTCTCTGTCAGGTCACCAAACCTTTATTAAGTGTGACCTCCATGATGATGCAGTCCTTGGGACCAGGTCCGGGGCCCCTGTGGCCATCAGCCTCCTCGCCCCCTGGGGGGACGGGTGTTCCCCCGCTGGTGTTGGAGTTGGGTGAGCTGGAGCGGCTGAGGAGGGTGGGGGTGGGACACGGGGTCAGGCTGGGACTGCGCAGGCGGGTTCGGATTGTCAACGTCACCACCCCTTTTTTCAGTTGCTGTTGGAAGGGCATCAAATTGCGGTTCAATGTCAACCTCTGTAAGGCATCATAAACATACTTGTTATAACCGGCTACTAAAAGGCTTTATGACATGCGCCATGCGTTTCAGTCGCTTCTGTCATCTTTTTCTGCCTCCATCTCCGCTGCAAAAAGTGCTTTCTACCAATCCAGAATTGAGTCCTCATTTTCCAACCCCAAAAAACTATTTTCCATCTTCACTAACCTCCTCGAACCCCCCATTCCTCCTCCCCCCTCCACCCTTCTCCCAGGAGACTTTGTCACCTACTTTACCAGAAAAATAGATGACATACGCTCCTCCTTCTCCAACCCACCTCCTTCCAGTTATATCGCACAGACCTCGCCCCAATCACCCTCACTACCCTGTTTCACACCCCTGTCCCCTGACAAAGTCCTTACCTTAATAACCTCTGCCCGTCCCACCACCTGCCCCCTTGACCGCATCCCATCCCATATCCTACAGTCGATCGCCCCTGATCTTCTTCCCTTCCTCACATGTCTCATTAACAATGCTTTGTTATCTGGCTGTTTCCCCAACACCTTGAAGGAAGCAAGAGTTAACCCACTTCTGAAGAAACCCACCCTCAACCCTTCGGAAGTAAACAACTACAGACCCGTATCCCTCCTTCCCTTCCTGTCCAAAACAATTGAACGAGCCATCTTCAACCAACTCTCCTCCTACCTCCATAGTAACAACCTCCTAGACCCCCACCAGTCAGGCTTCAAGGCGGGCCATTCCACAGAGACTGCTCTCCTCGCTGTCACGGAACAACTCCACGCTGCTAGAGGCGCCTCGCTCTCCTCCGTGCTCATCCTACTGGACCTTTCTGCAGCATTCGACACAGTAAACCACCAGATCCTTATCGCCGCCCTTCAAGAACTTGGTGTCACAGGATCCGCGCTGTCTCTTCTCTCATCCTACCTTGACGGTCGCACCTACCGGGTAACTTGGGGAGGATCAGTGTCGGAACCTTGTCCCCTTACAACTGGAGTTCCTCAGGGCTCCGTCCTGGGTCCCCTCCTCTTCTCAATTTACACCAACTCCCTTGGGTCCGTCATTCGCTCGCACGGTTTTTCCTATCACAGCTATGCCGACGACACCCAACTAATTCTCTCCTTCCCCGACTCGGACACTCAGGTGGCGGCACGGATCTCTGCATGTCTGACTGACATCTCCCAGTGGATGTCCGCTCATCACCTGAAGATCAACCCCGACAAGACCGAACTACTTTTCTTCCCTGGAAGAACCTCGCCCACCCAGGACCTGACCGTTAACTTCGGCAACTCTGTGTTAACGCCCACTCAGAGTGCCAGGAACCTCGGCGTGACACTTGACTCCCAACTCTCCCTGACTGCCAACATCGCAGCGACGACCCGATCCTGTAGATACACGCTCTACAACATCAGGAGAATACGTCCTCTTCTCACTCAGAAGGCGGCACAGGTACTGATTCAGGCGCTTGTCATCTCCCGCCTTGACTACTGCAACTCTCTGCTGGCGGGTCTCCCAGGTACCGCCATACGACCACTGCAGCTCATCCAGAGTGCAGCAGCTCGACTGGTCTTCAACCTTCCGAAATACTCCCACACCACACCGCTTCTCCGTTCACTTCATTGGTTACCAGTAGCTGCCCGCATCCAGTTCAAAACATTGGTACTGACGTACCATGCTGTGAATGGATCGGGACCAGTCTACATCCAGGACATGGTGAAACCCTACATCCCAACTCGCACACTTCGATCTGCATCTGCAAAGCGGCTTGTTCCTCCCTCACTGAGAGAAAAGCACTCGACGAGATCGCGACTCTTTGCTGTCCTGGCTCCGAGGTGGTGGAATGAGCTCTCCGATGACATCAGGACTGCAGAGAGCCTCTACATCTTTCGTCGAAAACTCAAGACACACCTCTTTAGACTCTACCTTGACTAAAACACTAGCAAACTAACTAACAAATGATAGCACTTAAATTGTAATGGCACTTTTCTATAACATGTTTTGTAACTGCTTATTTGATGAAAATGTACTTTCTTGATACTTGTTTTCTGAGTTTGTATCTATGTGGAAATGCACTTATTGTACGTCGCTTTGGATAAAAGCGTCAGCTAAATGACATGTAATGTAATGTAATTACAATAATCAGGTGACCAACAGTGGTTAAATACGAGGACACATGACCTTACATTGATGATACATGCTTTATAGTCTATTAATAATGTTGTAAATGCTTTATCGAATTAAGGATGATTATCTAGTGCTACAAGCAGATTAGAACGCAGTAAAAGAATATTTGTGATGTGTGGAATGTTACTGAATTGATTTAGCATCAGGAAAAGTCCTCGATCTTCACACAAACACCGTTAGACGTAACATTCCACCTTGAAGGTCTGGATGGCCTGTTGGTGCGTGAGTCCTTGCAGAGACTCGCTGTTCACTTCCAGGACCTCGTCCCCTGCACAGGGAAGCACACCATTAGATAAAGCCTTGGTGGACATCGCAAAGTCGATGAATAAAGATAAACAGTCACCCTCTTTCAGTCGCCCGTCCGCCGCTGCGGCTCCGTGAGGGAAAATAGTCTTGACAAAAATTCCCATCTGACCGCGAGCCGAGTCGTGCCCCCCAACAATACTGAATCCCAGGCCCTATGAAAGGTAGAGAGAGGACACACAGTAGTAGTCTCCTTCCGAGGACACAAGACCAGGATTCATGCTTCCTTGCAAAACTACCAGGTGCAGTCCGGGGGGGGGGGGCTCAGTTCTAAGAAAGGCTGCTAAAGGAAGGGACTCACCCATTAATGCAAATTTCTACTGTTGCCTCATCCCCTTTGCTTTCATGCCATGTTTCCATGGACCAGGTTTAGAACTATACAAGACCCAATGCTACTGCTTTTATTAGTCACATTTCTATTAGTATCACATTTATTCATACTGCTTTTATGATCATTATTATTCTATTATATCCACTGCTGCTGGTATTATAGTCAAAGTTTTTCCATCACCATTCTGCTTATGATTATCTAAAAATGGGACAAAGAAGTTTAACCTCGTCTGGTGAAAACTTGTGATTCATTATACAAATTAATTGAATTATATATATATATATATATATATAGCTTCTTTTTTCTGTTTTGTGCCCCAGCACTGTAGGCATGGTACTACCTTTAATGAAGCTACACCTTACCAAACGGTTCAATGCCTTCAGGGGGCCGTAGCGTACAGCCAGACTCTCATATTGCTAGATTACATGTAAATGTAGCACTTAAAGTGCATTCTCTGAGCTTTATTCATGCGCACGTGTCAACTAGAGTGCACTCACCTTGCCCTGGCCTTTCATCAGCACTATGCTGGAGATAATGGACGGCTGCGCCAGTCGCCATGGAGACTCCACTTGAATGGTGCTCAGGGAGCGGGCTGATTTCTTAATGATCTGATAATCCTAAAAGGGAAATGAATATGAGAAAAAATAAAACACAGTCAAACAAAAGTGTCTCATTAGAAGAACACAGTTGTTGACAGTGTGAATTTGCATTGTTCCCTCAAACTTACTCAGGGGTTCGAAATGTTTTTGTGTGCAGACAATTTATTGTTGGTCATTGATGACTTGCGTATACACAGTATTCAAACAATATTTATTTTTACAGATAATTGTGCAATACTTGTGAAGAAAACACTCCTATCGATACCTTCCTTTTGCCTGTTCACCTGTTATTCTTTTCTCTGTAATATCACATTGAGGGAGTTTGATTCCGTGTAGGTGCATTCATGTTAGCTAGTAAAGCTGAGTGTATAAATGCATCCCCCTCTTTTCCATAAATATACATAATGCATGTGTTCTTAGGATTCACATACAGGTTGTTTTAAGGCAGATGCTTCTGATCAATTCTTATTCTCCACCTCCGGTTCTAGTGTTTTTTGTTAAATGCCTAAAATAAGGGCTCAACCAACCTGGTATGGAAATCTGATTTCATGATTCGTCTTATGGGATGACAACATTATGTTTATTTTGGGTTGTGTACAACACTGTCAGCGGAAGAGCGAAACGAGGCGCTGACCTGTCTCACTCCAGCCGTGTCCAGCTGTTGAGGCAACGAGTGTTTGCGGTGTCCGGGTGGAGGCTTCTCCGCCCTCTCACAGCTGCTCACACCGTTCCCCACAAACAGTTCATCGTCCTCCCCCACTGACTCCAGGCGACTGCATCCTGCTGGGCCACGAGACAACAGTCATTTCAAGTGAATATCGGCCTCTTGTTAATCTCTGGGAGCACCACTAATCACTAATTCATTCTATTCATCCATCCATCAATATGAGTAGATTAAGTGAGGAGATTAGGCTGTTCCAGGCATTGAAACCCACCCTGGGACCGACTGCCAGGCTTCATTGGCGTGGGGCTGCAGCAGGATCCTTTGGGTGCTTCTCCCTGACTCGGCCCTTCTAGTTTCTCCAAGTCAGTCAGCTGTAACAGGGAAAGAATGTACTCCGCTCTTCAACAAAGACGCACCTCCTGCTATCTGGTACTTCAACAATCAAACCGCTGAACACAGTTGTATGTTCATAAACCATTGTCATAATCGGATGGCTTTTTGTTGGATAATACCATCGGTCCTGTTGGTTAAACACTGAATATACTGCATGTTGTATAGACCTTGGTGTGTACTCATTAAGTGGCTCCTGTCGATCCCTGACGCTTCCATCACATCCAGGCAAGGGGGCAAAACAATGAATGGCCTCGGATTGTAAGAATCAATGGTAAACCTTGGCTTCTTTAGACTTGCATTCTGTCCAGCAGGGGGCGACTCCTCTGGTTTTATAGGAGTCTATGAGAAAGTTTCTTCCTTCTTTGTTTATTTCCTCAGTAAATATTGTAAAAATGAGTTTATGGTCTCAATCTTCAGCTTCAAGTCTTCTCCAATACAGCATAGTATTTCTTAACTAAAGTATGTCATACCAGGCAGGGGGGGTGTGAATCTGGGCTGTGGTCGGAGGTCTGGGGGGAGCGGGCAGCAGCAGTCTGAGACAGGGAGGACAGTGAATTGCAGGTGTTGACCAGGTCGGGTAGACTGGTGGAAGGGAAGCGCTCAAAACCCACGTCCGACTCCTCCTGCAAGGGCGGAGAAGAAAGGTTAGATGGCACAGGTAACATTTCCTTCTCATTTATGCAAAATTGGTATGTCAGATGTGTAGCTCTGGGAGAGGAAAAATGTGTTGAATTACTATTTCACACAGGGAAAAAAACCGAAACATCTGTTTTAACAGCAGGGGCATCTCTTTATTTACAACCTCCATATATCATAAAGGCCACGACGTTTTCATACTTATCGTATGAAATTTGGACATGACTTTAAACAATTTATTATTGAGTTATAACATTAGAACACGAGTTATTGTACAACTTATTAAAATGACTTCAATTACTTTTTGACTATGACCATGATCCCTGTTACCATGTCAACTTATCGTATGACATATGGACAGGACATGGCTAATTTTCATGCTGTAGTCTTTCAACAAAAACAAGAAGCAATGGTGTAAACCAGACGGGAGGCTGAACATTGTGCAGACATTTCACGTTTTTATCATTATGTCAAGAGCACAAATCTTAATATTATAATAATATAATAATAATATTTTTTATGTAATCTTTTCTGGTCAACCTAATTGTCCAAAAAGAAACAGGCCTCCAAAGCACTTCTCTTCTTCTCTGGCATGCATCACAAGAAGAGTGCACTTGACAACAAGAAAAGTGTTAAGTGCCGTCATGATACATTTTATGTAGTTTTGTGCAGCTGGAAGAAGTGCAACACTGTGTAAAGTGATGGTCATGTGGTTGGTTCTCACTGATCCAATTACTATCGTGAGTGCTGTCCAGGGTGCTGAATCTAGAGCTGTCTAGAGTGCTGTGCGTCAGTAGAGTAGCCGGTAAACATTTAGCTTCTTTTTAGGTTTTACTGTATCTTCCACTGAAAGCAGTTACAGTTTATCAACAGTGTTTGTTCCGAGTTGTGGTACTTTAGCCTTAGCAACACTTTGCCTGTGTGCGTGCACCTACCCTGCTGGCCACCACCAGCTGGACCAGACCAGAAGTGGAGCGGAGGATAGCGACAGCCTCCTGATGAGTGAGACCCACCAGAGACTGACCGTTAATCATCAGCAACTCATCACCAGCTTGAAGGCGTCCGTCCCTTAAACACACACACACAGGTACACACGTTCAGGCAGCAGGCACCTTCACACAGTCAAACTGAGTGGCACTGTGGGATATATATCTAAATAGATATATATAGATACATATTGGGATTGGGATACGTTCTCCAGATTTGTTTTGAAAGAGGGCTACAAAAACTACACAAACTCAAAAACGGACACCAATTATTTAGTTAGGAAATTTCAGCCAACTCTACACAAACAAAACCATTGGCTTCTTGGTGAGAGATGGAAAAAATAGTTGTGATAAATAAAGTTTAGTTAATATAAAAACAATGAGAGAAAACAACTTCATACTCAACATTTAAAAGGGAGACATTGTGGACCACTAATAATGCTCAAAAGAACTTGCTATAGTAATCATTGCATTGCTCATATCACTGCCTTCATCTGAGCAGCTAAGGCTTCTGGACATGTTGCCCTGTAAAAATAATACAAAATAGACTTCTAAACTATGTCTCTTACAAATGATGGCATTTATTGGTTAAGAACGTTGCACCCTTTAGTCGACATACACAAGATGATGAGAAGTTGTTATAAGTGATAGCGCAGCGCGGTTTTGTCTTGACATTATTCGGACTGGGTGTACCTGTAAATGGCGCCTGCCTTCTCCACGCGAGCTATAATGATGCCGTGGGGGGAGCGCTTGGAGCCGCGCCCTCCTGTAATCTGGATGCCCAGGCCCTCCTCGCCCTTCACCATGTGCATCTTCCAGATGTAGCTGCCCTCTCTGGGCTAGAAAGAACACACAGTAAGTCACAACAAGTCTAATCAGACCAACGGACTGCTGAACTTACGGGATTATGGCATTAACTCTTAATGTGCTGTTGACGAGAAAGGAGAAACGTTTCATAAAACATACCCTCCACTGCACCAATTTTGTTGTCTTTTAAATCAAGCAGCATCAATAGGTTCTAAAAAAATCAAACCATTGTAGAGTTCCCCAAAACGACATTTGAGGCCGACTACAGAGCAGTGAAGCCAATTAAAGTTTTAGAAGCTGCAGGGGGAGTCTCTTCTGGTACGGTTGAATAGAAGAAGAAAAGCAAGAAAACAACTCCACTTCTCTCTTGATTTATTCCCTCAGTAAACATTGTAAACCTGAGTTCATGGTCTCAGTCTCTAGTTTCAAGTCTTCTTCAGTACAGCATGGCGTGTTGCGAAGTGGAGCTTCTAATGAGGACCAGAACATTTGAATAAACGGTAATGTTTTACTGTCTTAACTCCAGCAGTAGAATAGTGCTGAAAACACGCTCTCGTACTCTACATCAGGTTCACATAGCAATCCTTTTACATCCAGCAAAGCGTACAATTCTACTTCCGCTCTCTATAAAATTAAGTTGAGCTTCCCAAGTCTACAGCTTGACAACAGAAGCAGCATGAACTATATTAATTATGCAATCAATTTACAACATGATGTTCATTTATTAGGTTGCTGCTGCTACCCGAGCGGTTTACGACACGCCTCACTCCTCTGCATTCCAAATATGGTTACTTTGTTCAATGCCGGCAAAAAGAAAAAAACAGAGCCTCGGTTGACTCTGTATTTAATCTGCAGTGGTTGGGCGGTTGCTCCATTCTCATCTCAAAAACTAGTGGATGATGGTGGCGAGGATGACCTTTCCGCTCAGCTACAGCGTGTGGTCACGTGACCTTTTGATGCACATGCTAACATGTTAACATAAATCCCCACACTCAATTCATGCCGTTGTTGATATTTTTTCCATGTTGAACCTGGAGATTAAAATGAGGCCACTACTCCGTATCAGCTGCTGTCAGGACAAGTGAACCTAAAAGGATTTACATCTTCCGTGTAGGGCACTAACACTACACTCCATTAACAATCCCCCTGATGTGCTGGGATGAAAGGACAGCTGTGCGCCTCAATCCCCTCACGTGCACGTTAAACCACTGGGCCATTGCTCCACAGCAGTAGTTGCAGGGTGGTGATTCATCTGTACATGGAGCTGTGGGCTGCTGAACATCTGGCTGCAGGACCCGCCCCAGGGACCCAAACTTTGACGACATGTTACCCAAACCATGTGTGCTACTAAGCTTAATGGTGCCCTTTTCTCCCACCAGTGCACTGGGACTGGGTTGGGTCCAACAATATCAACAACCACTGGATGGCTGGAATGAAAGCCTGACATATCGTAACAACTAATACCCCTCATACAGCTGTCATGGAGATGAGATGAATCCATTAATGTGTTCAGTTTTCTGAATCCCATTCAGTAATGACCGTATAAAGGTTTATTCTTCTGTCTGCTGTTGATGTATTTGGGCCATATTTGAGTTTAGTCAGGTTTGTATTGATAGAAATATACGTGTCGATTTTAGTGGGATACCATCAGTCCCCCTTTAATATGGTCCTCCTCGTGCTGGCCTCCATGTGCACGAGGCTACGACACCCCCTCAGGGAAACAGGGTGCTGATGAAGAAACAAGGCCGAGGCTTCTCTTCAAAATACCGTCATCACCAGTTACATCACATGATTAAAACAACACAATAGTGCTTCATGGATTCTTTCCCCAAAATATTCAGTCCTCTCAGCTAATGATTAATGCACAACAACCTCAATCATTCCTGAAGTGTTTTAGTGTTTGTTTTATTATTAAATACCAGCTCAATAAACTTTACACTACAGATGATTTAATCAATCAATCGATATTGTGGTGTACGTAGAGGGTCACACTGCGTCGGGCTTAGGTCAGTTTGATACGTACACATTGTTCACAGACCTGCGCCATGTCTTACCGGGCCGGAAGCTTCACTGCTGAAAGAATCCATCTTGCTCTCCAACAGCTGACTGTGACACCTGGCGGGCAGGGTGCCGCTGCACCCGCCGCGCAGCCGCCGGCCAGCACCTCCCTCCTGAGGAGAGGCGTCCGGGCTGCCCCCCTGCAGTGTGTGCGGGGACTGGGGGCGACCCGGGTCCCCTGCGTGAGCGGGGCCGTCGTGGGGGGAGAGCTTCGGTTCGGCGTCCCGGTTGGAGGACGACCGCGATATGACGCCAAACTTGCGCGTGCGTAACCCGTTGGCCGAGGCCATGGCAGCGGTGCCGCCGCTGCCGTTAGTGTTGCAGGGAGGGAGGGGGGCCTTCCGCTTGACTCGCCGCAGCATGATCAGGTAGATACAGCCTCCATTCCAGCACTGGTCAGCCAGGTAACTGTTAAAAAAAAAAGAACAAAAGCATTGATGGGACAATGCACAGCGTTCCACCTCCATGGGGGAGGCCGTCTCTTCATGCTTCTTGTATGGAAGCTTTGCATTATGTGGATTTCGTCGGTTCCCGTTGGCGGTAGTGTTTCAGAGCTCCAGATTCCCTTCAGAAAACCTCAAATCTTCACTGCAGCAGGGTGAGACTATACGGAAGCATCAGTTTCCGAGAGTGCTTTAACGTAAGGAACAAAGTCGAAGGCTCTAGCTTGCACATGGGAGCAGTTTGTCTTCAGGAAGGAGGAAAACAACACAATTGTTTAAAAGATCAGGTTTAGGGTCAAACTAAATGACTGAAGACAAACTGTTCCCATGTGCTCAGTCTTCCTTCTCAGGGGTTGCTGTGCAGTGTATTTGATTTGAAATACTGTAATGCGGCTATACTGTGTGCTTAATGCATTTGTGTTATCCTGAGGAGTAAAAAACCTACTCTTATCCCTCAACAAAAAAAAAATAAGTTTGTATTCGTAGACATTGAGCAGACTTTCCATAGATAGCGTAGCATAGAGGTGCTAACTGTAGTCTGTGTGGTGCTCACATACTGAAGCTCAGAAATCCACAGCCTGGCACCTGAAGAACATAATGGAACAAGTGCAAAGAGCACAGCTCAACAAACGATTGGCCGTTGTTGTGTAGATAATCCCGTACATGGTTGAGGTGCATAGTGAGGCTGTGATATGTTGATATGTTTTACTGAGGTGGTCTTACCTGGCTCCACTGACATCTACTCCCACCATCAGCTGCCCGTTGAGTGACAGCAGTTCGTCCCTCAGTTTGATACCCCCGCAGCGGGCCGCCGGGCTCCTCTTCCTCACCTCTGTCACCCAGATGCAGCCCACATCCATGATGGGGCCCTGGTCCCTCCTCCTCCGTGGACCTCCTTTCTTTCTGCCATCAGGGTCCCCAAAAATGGGGATGTTCCCGAAACTGAGGCCAAACTCGGCGTCGCCGCCCTCTTCTTTGCAGAGTGACACAGCGTGGACCTCGACGTCCAGCCCGTCCCTGCAGGAGGACAGGACTGGGTCCCCCTCCATGAAGTTGAAGTTGATGTACTCCGTCAGCTTCTGAATGGCGGCCAGACACAGGGACATGTTGTCCCCATTGACACTGTTGACGCTGCTGCTGCTGCACACACTGTCCACTTCCCCATTGTGGTAGGAGTCCTGGTCCACCTGCTGGAGGAAGACAGACGAAGAAGGAATAGTAAATGAATGGATGTGAAGCTCTCTACTACATTTATTGACTTTCTTTTTTTTAATTTAGCAAAAATATAGACCTGTGATTGGTCCTATATTCCGGATCCACTTCACTTTAAAAATGAATTAAGAAAATTTAAAAAGCATAAATGCATACTCCATTGCATAAATTGGTTTAAATTTGACATTTCCAAGTCGACACTACATTGTGTACTTTTTAACACAAAGCCAACTAACAAAATGTGTGTATATATATATATATATATATATATTGTATTATATAATATACTGTATATTGGACAGTGTGACAGGGCTTAGCTAGGCTTAGCTTTCCATTGGCTGCTACGGACGATGTGCGTCTTTAAAAAAGGTCTCAAATACATGCAACTGGATAAAAACCCATTTTACATACACAGATCTTTTAGGCCTACATCCATTTATTTAATTCCATTGTAGTAATGGGAGCAGGGGAGCCTAAATCAGTGCAGCACTTTGGTGAACCCATAGAGTCCTGTGGAAGAGGAAGCGATCACATTATACATGGAGCATAACATGATCTGGGGGGGTAGTTAAATGGGACGAAGTACCTTGCAGCCAGGATTCTCTGGATTCAGGTTGTGGTCCTGCTGTGATCTGGCACTCTGAGCCCCGTGCCAGTTCTCCAGCAGCGGGAGGATGCTGAGGGCGTTGTCCTGAGTGATGGGCATCCTGGCATCCTGGGCCTGTTGGGGGGGGGGAGGGTCCCTCACCAGCAGTCAATCTGATGCCTCCAACATTCGCTGCAGGCACGGGAACCGCTGTGGGACAACAGCCCCGGATCCATCTCCAGATGTGTCAAGGGGGGGGGGGGGGGGGGACTTAAACTGTACTCAGAGATTTCCAGATGAGGCAGGGTGGGAAATGGTGGACTGATGTCGACTGTGGCGTCTTCAGCATCAGGCCATCTCCTAAAGACAACACAACAACATGACACATTTCTATAGTAGGTCCACCAGGAAGCTTTGGTCTTTTATAGCGTGTTAATTTCGCTTGTGACACTAACGAGTAACCCTTTGACAACGTGGGATCTTCCAGGCACATTCTCCTTTTCATTACCACCTCCACAGCTTCAGCTAGAAAACAACTGACACGATGGAGATGGACTTCCAGGAAATCAGTCCCACTAAAAAGTGGAGTTCAATGACAACTCGTCATCTCACAGGGAATCAATTCTGGCACCTTTGCATCTGACAAAAGGAAATCATCAAAATAGAGAATAAAACTGTAGTCAAAGCTCCACATGAAAACAACATGTATTATGGATATAGGATTAGTCAATAATACATTGAAACCAATTACCCTCATCGGAAGGAGGTTTAGCCACAACAACACTTTTAAACACTTAATTGATACTAAATCCAATCGTTCTATAATTGTTGCTCCACCTTCCACTGATGAAATAAATGAAAACCAACAACTGCATGGATGTTAAAGAAATGTCTTCTAACATTATACTTACTGTCCATGGCTGAAAAGTGATTGTATGAGTTGTCTTAAAAAGTCCCTTTCCCACAAAGAAGCGAGGAATGTGGGTTGACCCTTCTGCTACAGACGCAGAGCCGAGTGCAGCCACATCTGTGGGCGATGTAGACAGAAACGCAGGCTGCTGCCACCAGACCACACTTTAATGACTGGCTCCAAATAAACTGTTGAGCTCTGTGGTCCCATCTGCCTCCACTATTCCTGCACACACCCAGCTGAAGGGCCTGAGCTGAACCGCGGACTGGAATAGGAGGTGTGGGTTTACGGGGGGCGGCGAGGAGGTGAGGGTGTGGTGGGAGCTTCTCGATGTGTGATATCAGGAGGCGGTAAATGACTGACGGGAAGTCTTCTGGAGGAATGGTTATTGAATATGTTGTTCTGTCTTTTTTTTAATCTCTGTGTACATTGCCCAAGTGGAAATCTCCTGTTCTGAGGAATGAGGCAAATGGTAAATGGACTTGTACAGCGCTTTTCTAGTCTTCTGACGACTCAAAGCGCTTTAACACTACATGACATCACTCACCCATTCACACCCATTCATACACCTATCATACAGTGGAACCTGCCCATCAGTAACTAACATTCACACACTGTAGTCACAGCTAGAAGAGCAATGCTGGGGTTAAGACACATGTATATGCAGGTTAGCCGGGCCTGGGATCAAGCCGCCAACCCCCACTCGCACTCGCTCCCCACTCACCCACAGTCACCCAGGCGATGCAGAAGTGTGTTAAGATTACTCCTGTTGGTTCAAAAAAGTCAGATTGAATAAAAAAGTATTCAACCTCTGGTTTCAAGTCTTCAATACAGCATAATGTTCATAGTAAATAAATGTTGGGCCATTTAGACTCATTTAGAGTGGAATCTGCCGTAGGGCTGGCTCACTGTGATTGACAGGTCCCTGGTGCTACCATCCCTACGTCACTCCTCTGCATTCCAAATGCTGTAAAAAGTCAAGATGGCAGGGGCCAAACTTCAGAAGTCGAGACTTCAAAGAACAAGCCGCCTGCAAACTGCTGAGGCTAAAAATGCTTCATTTTGTCCAATTCCTTTCAATTAAGCTATTAGTAGTGTTCTTATTGATTACTTACATAATAACTAATTGCTCCCCAGGCGCCCCCACAGCAGCACACTTATGGGTTAAATGCAGAGAACAGTGCATTTTGTTGTCTCAGTCCCTGTCCTCTGTGCAATGAACATAAAACGTTGAATCTAATAATTTCCAGACACGCAGTCAGAGTTGACATAAATATGTGATCATTTCCAGCATGAATTACATTTATCCAACAACATAAGAACAGAAGTTATTGATCTCTGATTATGCGGTGAAGTTGAGAAAAAGCAGGAGAAAGAGATTAAATAGAGAAAAGAAACGGCATTACCAACTTCAATGTGGTTATGTATATGGGAGGATCATTGTTGTAGCAAACCAATATTATCCTCAGCGATAATCGAATGTCGCACAAACCTGTACAGAGTTTGTACCTGTGTGTTGTACAGGCTGTGAGAACAAATCTCCCTCTGGGTCAGTGAACGTAAATATGAATCCCTCAGTGTGCTCATTCCATCTTTACCTCGCTCGGCATCACATGAGCAGAGCGGAGCCACCGAACTGAGCCACTCGAGTGAAATGCATCAAACGCACAGAGGCTGCTAATGTACTAAAACCCAGAATAGATGGATCAGATCGGCTATCAAATGGCAAAGGCTAAATGCAACCAGGACACATTAGGGATGGATCGAAACCCGAGTACTATGCATTAGAGGCAGCATTCTACAGAAAACCCGCAATGAAAAAAGGCTTGGTTGAGCTCGTCTTGTGTGTAACTACTAAATGTATGTAACCGCCTTTACCTGCGTCATAGAAGTGGGAACTAAGTGACAGATAGAACTGGTTATTGTCTTAAAATAAAGTAAGAAGTGTCTGTTTTTATCTTTCCTCCAGATCACTATATTCATGTAATACCAGTAAGCAGCTGGAGTGAGAGCTGAGCTGTCCGTATGTTGATGTTAGCTGCTATACAATCGTTATTGGTGTAACTAACTGCTAAACTCCAAATGCAAAAGGGCTTACACCCAAATGCATCAGGTGCATTCAATGGCCAGAAGTAAAGTGGCGCCTGGAAGGATGAATAAAAGTGTCTCAAATTACTTCTAGGCCTTTTTATGCAGGCTTCTACCGACACTTGTACTCTTGAGACAGTGCCAGCAGACCGAGAGAGAAGAATCAGTTCATCCGTTGACACGCATCAGTTAAACAACAACAGTATTAACACAACCTTTCCAGTAACAGCCTAAACCCCTGTAAACGGAGCCCTCCCCCCGCTGCACATAATCCCCGGCCCACTTCCAGACTCTTGTAACAGTCGTGAGGAGCTGCAGTCCTTTCTGATACAGGTTAACAGCAGGACTCATCCACTGTCTCAGCTCATTCCATCCATCCATCCATCAATCATCTGGGGGGGCGGGGGGGGGGTAATTTCACACCTGTAGTTAGGTTCACCTGGTCTGTAATGGGGGAAAGAAAGGGATGCTGCATCATCAGAGGCCACAAGGGCAAAGCTAATTTCACTGAGTGTAAGACGTTGATGTTTTTAATAAATGTTTCATTGTATGATGACTAAGGGCGACAGACAGTTGTGCATCAGCCTCTTTGCAGTCACATAAACCTGGAATCCCAGTCACAAATTTGAATCGAAACCAGCTTTACACCTGTCAATCATGGCAAACAACTTCACACTCAACTCTGCACTTCCTTGGGTTCCCACACACTTTTCACGGTAAGCACATGGATCTTGTGTATCAAGCATAACACACACAAACAATAACTACAGGTAACCTTGGCTACCAAGGGCACGACAAGGGAGGAGCACCTCAGCCGCCTACGGAGCTCCTTCTCCGTTCCCGAGAATTATTGTATAGAATCATTCATTGTTAGACTTATGGAATTATTTCTAGAACTCCCCAAAATGCTGCTACACCTCTATATCATCATTCAATTCCCAGGAAAAGATAAAAGTTTCACTGGGTGGCGTTCACACTTGAATGAGCAAATTTCTCCACTTTACAGTTTGACAACAAGGATTAGTCGCCAATTTATTGTTCTGTGTTTCAGGCTGACCTACATGTCTCGCCCCTGCCCTCCCCCTCTAGCCTGCTCTTACCCACACCGCCATATGGCCAAGGATTACAAAAAGCCCCATTACATCCCAAATGTCACATTGTTATAGAATAGATGGCAGAAAACCCCATTAATGTAGTCCACTGTGGTCTAGACACTTCAATACCAACCATTACAGGATAGTCTAACACAAACAAAATCATCAGCAAACGTGGCGTTCACCGAGGCAAATACCCGGGTGTGGGTGGGGTTCGGGAGAGGCTATGGAGAAGAACTTTGGGTAGACCACACGGAAATCCTGGCAAACGGAAAGACAGTCAGTAAGAAAATGCAGGGTTTGGCTCAGGCCGAGTTTACCAAGGACTTCTCACTGGGACTTGGGATGATACTGAGAAACCTCCGAACTCCATCAACACATCCCCCGAGTAAGAGGCAGGGTGAGGCCTGACCAGCTGCTCAATAGCGAGGCGCCAGGTGTGGATGAGGTTTACCCTGAGGTTCTGCAGGCTGACACAACTCGTGCTTGTGCCTGTGGCAGACCTCGGTGTCGATTCCCTTTTTTTTTGTTAAAGGGGGAGTACAGGGCTTTGTTTAAATAATCAGTGGAGGGTTTTAACGGGGGGAGGGACACAGGAGTTTGCCTGTCCAGACTACATGTGTTTTGTGGACCTGGATAAAGCTGACATGAGTGTCTCCCAGGGAGTCTTGTGTGGATTACTGGCTATGGGGTATCAGGCCATCTGTTCCTCGTATGGCAAGAGTGAGAGCTGTTTTCAGTGTGTGTTGGATAGGATGCAGGGTTTACCATTAATTACCAAGACTTTGCCTGTCAAGTGCATTTGGTCCTGTCAAAGTTTCACCATGAACCAAAAATATTTTTGCACTTGTCAACAGGTGAGGGACGGGTAGATCTGCTGCCACCTTGTTGAAGTGGCGCAGGCATCTGATCAGGATGCCTCCTACGAGTTTTTACTGGTCCAACTAGTAGGGGATCTAGGGCTGGATCCAGAATTTCAATAAATGGATAAATGAAAGTATGTACGGTTGCATGCAGTATCCACTCAAATGGGACATGAAGACGTCATCATAACATCAGAGCTTGAATCTGGACCGTCTCCCTCATACGTTTACTGCGTAGAAGATGATGGCTCAGATTGGTCATGTCATCGTGCTGGCTTGCACTAAATTCCAATCATTAAAAGGGATATTAGCCTTCAGGGTAAGGAATAGCCACATCAGGATCTGTCTGAATGAGCTCAGAAGGAGACTAGGCTGATCGCGACTTCCCTTCCCTTCATGGAATTACTCAAGCAACATATCGCCAGGTCAGGGATAGTTTTAATAGGGTGAGAGAAACATAAATGACGGCTTTCACCCAAGACAATCAGAGTCAAGGTGATGATAGTTTAATATGACGCCAATCAGCATTTTGAAAAAGGTGACGATGTCGTCATAAAACCATGTACAATAGGACGTGGTTTGTCTTTTGGGCTCTGCGGCTGGAAGGGGGAACTGGAACCTGCTGGGGATTAGAGATATTTATTGTTTCAGGCCACAGTGAGCTGCTGTCAGCAGGTTTTTTGTGTGCCGTGTGCAGGGGGCAGAGCTGGCTGACTCGGGTGAGCTTTTCACCGCGCCATGTCAGTGTAGATGTCACAACTGTAGTGTTCATCTTGCAGACATGTCTGTGTGTATAAGGAAAACATTACCGTTAAAAAAAACCAATATGGCAATATAATAGAATACTGAATGCAGGGGAATATTTTTCGTTTTTTTACACTCTGGTCTAGACACTTGAATCAGTCACGGCAACAGCTAATGTGAGCGGTAGGTGAGCTGCTCCTGGTGGGGGCCCCGGGTGTAAATGTGGCCCCAATAAAGCAAATACTGCAGTTTGGGGGGTGTCCAGGGTAGTGACGTTTTAACTGTAAACACAACGGAATGGAAACTAATTCATACAACTTGAGTCTAGAACAAGCGTACTCTGGATTATCAAATTTCTTCCATTTTAAAATGTCTTTCATTGTTGCAGGTTTATGGTATGATAAAATTTTTTATTGAAAGCAAGGCCATACATTGCAATTTTTCTATATCAGATTTGAGGAAACTTGTTTTATAAAGCACCCTCCCAGCAGCCTCTATAAGCATAAAACAAAGTTAACAGGTCCTTCTTCATTTACTTGTTTGCACTTTTGTTTTGCTATTTCAGCCACTTTTTCCTCCATCTTTGCATCTCAACTTCTGGTACTGTTTTTGAGAATTGATACACATCACAACATATAGAAATGGGATTCTCGTGTGTATTAATCTTTTATAATACCACACAAAAACAAGATGAAGGAGCATGCGTATGTCCTTACAAGAGGAGCGCACGACGCACTCATGCTTGTGACAGAGTACAAAACAGCACTTAAGAGCGCCGTGTACTTGTAGGAACTTGCATCCTCCCCCCTGTGACAAATGTCTCGTCCTGAAAGTTTACCGTCTCAAAGCAACAGTCACAAGTTTTCCTTTCTGCCTTCATTCCTCCTGTTCGTACCTGTTGCTATTTGGGAGTTAGTTCCAGAATGCTTGTTTATTTACTCCTCCATTGAAGGCGTATTAGAAGGGATTATCCTAAATAACAGAGGGATGACTAACAACTGCTGAAACCAGTTTCAATGTTTGTCGAGACACCGGACAGTTGTCTTTAAACGGGCATGCATCGCCAGAATGCATTAGTTCTTTAAGCCCTGCCCCTGTCGTACAGGGCCAGCTAAAACCTTTCAGAAGAACTTAACATGTAGTCAGGGTTTCAATGTCATCAATAATCTCCTACCCTGTCCACTCTCCAATTCTCTCTCTCTTTCTCTCAGAAACACGCAAACTCTAAGGTTACAAATCATAACGGTAACAGTGTCCATCCATAATGTCAAAAAACAGAAAGAAAAAAAAATCTTACCATCATGATGGAAATGCCTCACTTTTAGTCTACTCATGTTCATGGAAATATTGAACAAAATATGACTGAAAAGTCACTCTCACAGTGAGAAAACCATGTTGCCCCAGGACGAGTTTATCTAAGGACGCTGATTGACTGAATTGTATGTCACATGCTTATTTAATCAGCAATTGGCTAAAGTGCTTCTTAGACCCACCTTATGTGGGCATTCTTTAGATTGCCCATAGCGCACCCCGGATGAAGACAGGACATGCGTATGTCATGTTATATATTACAAAAACAGGGTATATTCCACATTTTAAAAACATTGACATTTTTTATAACTCAATATTATCTTTTTTCATTATTTTGGGGCTCAAGGAGGGGCGCTCCAGGGGGGACGACGGCCCATTACCCTCTACTGGCCAGCTGCCACTGATTGTGAACATGAGGTTCAATCTCTGGATTCAAGTCTTCTTCAATGCAGAATGATGTGCATTTAGTAAATGATGGTCCAAAAGAGCATAAAGCGGAAAAAGCTGTAGGGCTGGCTTCCTGTGATTGACAGGTCCCTGGTGCTACGTCGCTCCTCCGCATTCCAAATATGGTCACTCCGCTCATCTGTGGCAAAAAACGAACACCCTAACAACCGTAATCCATGTTGGCGACGCTCACCTTGCCGAACTCAAAGATTCCTAATTCACTTCACCACCACTTCATTATTACATTCTATGCAACAGTGATAAGCAAGTTGCCATGGTTTCTGTGGAAGTAAGTGGTCTAAATGATATGATAACGTGATATCCGGTTGGTGCATCGGCTCCCATACTTGCCGTTACCCGATGTATTCGAGGCATTCATGGAACGGTTATAGAATAGCTCAACTAATTATAAATAAAGTTATTTGCTTTCTCCGTATACAATGAAGCATATCTTGAGCGCAAGGGGCTCTCTCAGTCATCATTATAGGAAATTATAGCCTCATGATTGGGGTTCTTCAAGTGATTGTACTGGACCTAAAGATATATTAGCCACTGATTTAGGAATATTCCTTGTGGGCCTAATGGCATCACATGAAAGAAGTTTCAATTACATGTATGTTTTTTCTAATAGTATAACTAACAGCAACATCACTAGAAAGAAGCACAATTTCTTCCATCCTAAGCCCCAGATAAAAAACTGTTGCTCCATCCAAAATCGACAATGTCAGGAGTTTGCAGTCTCACTTCCCTCTCATCTGCGGTTAGGGTTGTAACTAGGGCTGCAACAACGAATTGATGAAAGTCGTCTATTAAAAGTGTTGGCAACGAATGACCAATTGGTTGTGTCCAACGTGTGCGAGCATTTCACATTGAATAAACTAAAAAAGTCAGTTCTTCTGCTGCTGCTACTGCTGCTGTTTACTCGTCATCCAATTGATCAAGCTAGCGTTAGCTCGCTAATGACACGTTTTTATATAAATCGCCTTTTTTGGACCATTCATTTTTCAATCTGTGGTCTTGTATATATTTTGTGCTTTGTCCCATTTCGGTTATTGTTGACATTTCTAAGAACAAGACATGCATCGTACTATTGTGGTAGTATTCCCCTGGAAGTAGACCGTTTCCACAGCATTCCTTTAAACTACAGAGTTAGACCAGTGTGCAAAAAATATAAATACTCCTTTTTTTCCCATATTCAATTGGAGCCCATGATTCAGCCAAGTTGCTGACAGAGACATACATCACAAGCTTGTGGCAGACTGTATATGCACTACTTCTGCTTCCTGAGGGTGGCAGGCTGGCAGCGATCAGTGCAAGCGATTTCACATTATTTCATAGTGAAGTCATGGTGAAGCCGCAGCCAAAGAAGCTCGAGGAAAACCCTGAATGGAGTTGCAGGGAGCGGCGATTTCATCAGCGGCAGGAATGCAGCAGTTAGACCACACTAAAAACAAAGTGAAATGTGGATCATGACAGAAAACACACTGTGGGAGGAAAAAATGAAAAAACTGAAGGTGAATAGAGCAAAAGATTTTGCCAGGAAACTTCCCCAGTTGGATTCTTACGTTAATGAGTTTATAAAAAAGTTTTAAAAATTTAAGTTTAAATATGCAAATCAATTATTGTGTTATCAAATATGTGCTTATTTGCAATTGAAATAAGAAATAAAGCTTGGTTCACAATCAGTTTCATTTTGTTGACATACATACATACTGGGATTATTGATCACTCAATACATTAATATTAGAAATATATATAATTTTATATATTAAGTAATTAAATATTGTATTAATTAGATCATGAATAATATATGAACACACTCCTCTGTAGAAACATCGGAATGTAGATAGAAATGAAACTAATAAAATTATTTCATAAATAGGGTATCAAATAACTACCACCGTGAAAGTTAAGATAAACATTGATGTCGTTGCTTTTCTGTAATGTTTAAATATGCAATCGAGGCAACTTTCGGTGCATTGAAAGACGGGTGGTGTCCTGTTAAATACTAGTCAGTGCTCACCGGGACCACAAGAGGAACCCCGGGGGCTCGGTGCCGAATATTCTGCGTCACCCGGGGAAAAAACACGCACCAACATGCGCTAGTAAGAGAAGATTAAACTTTAGCTGCACTAGCTTTACTGTTAGCCTACAATGTGTCCCAATGTGGACAGGCTGCGCCACAATGTGTCCCAATGTGGACAGGCTGCGCCACAATGTCACATCGAGACTTGGATGAAAGAGTACGGTTCGTACCTTAGGGCTACACGGTCATGGACTCCGAGGGCTCCAAACTCCAAACACTAGAAGGTTGCAAAAAGACCATAAACCCCCGAGGTCATCTGGTCCTCCTCGTATTACACATTCACGAAGATTTCAGACGCGTTTTAGAGGTTTAAGTCCGTCCGCGAGAGTAAAGTGGCGTCCAAGCTGCAACACAAAAAGTAGCTCCGGAACTGTAAAGCCCACCGAGCAGATAACAACAGCCCACCGAGGAGCCACAGAGCCCCGTGTCGGCTGCAGGCGGCTGCTTTGGTCCTTCTCCCCACGGATGGATGAAAAGCTGCGGGGACATGAGGAGCTTTCATTCGGCTGCCCTGGTCTCAGGCTGCGGGCGAGGGGCGGAGTCAAAACGGCCACGATTTGGTCTGAAGTCCGCCCTCTCCCGGTCCCACCTCCGCCCCCCGACTCCACCTCCTCCCACACTGCGTGGACAGCGAGGTGGCGTGGCCAAGTGCAGTGATTCTTAACCATAGGGCCGCGGCCCCCGGTTGGCCCGCGAGCGCCACCTAGAGGGACACAAAACACTTTCAAGGTGTACCCACGATCCGCAAAGAAATATTTTAACTTGATGCTGCGCTCGTCATCACCGCCGTCCTGCTGTCACAGTGTGAAGACACTTTATGAAACAGCCGCTCACCGGAGACACACAAGCAGCTGATACTGAACGTCTGTACGTTAGTTTGTGTCTAACCAAGAGACGCTGGCAGCAAGCCGACACAACAGGTCATCAAACCGGCTGCTGGTCAGCCTGAAGCAGCGCTGGAAGCCGCATCCATCCAGACGCACTTCCTGGAGGAGTCGGTGGAATTAGACGGATGATGCCAAACAAAAAAGCGTTTGCGTTATTCACACAACAAATAACGACCAGAGATAGTGGTTTACTTATTTCCATGGTGGATAGTGGAAAGTAGTCTTTACGGAGACAAGTAACAGAGATGAGCCACGCTCCCTTTCAGGCGCACATAAAGCGGGACGCGAATGAAGCGAAATAACTACAACTAGTCGGGCGAGTGCGTGTCGACAATTCGCTTGGCTTTTGGTGTGAACGCAGCATAACTCAAACAAAGCGTTGAAGCCATCCAAATTAAAGCGTCATATGGAAACCAAAGATCCAACGCTATAGGGAAAGACAGAAAAATGGGCTACCAATGCAGAAGTCCATCATATCACCAACTGGTATTGTTAGGTAGTGTTGTTTGTTTGTGCAGGTTTACATACAGATAATAAATAAATATCCTTGTGATGATCACTTTATCAGATTTTTGCTTGTTAAACTTTTTTTATTTTATTATTTTATTTAATCATTGAATACAAATCCAACCTAGAATGATATAAATTACTTAATCCAAGACAGTATTAATATTTGAACGGGCCCCAGGCCACTTTGTACTTAAAAAGTTGGGCCCCATGGTCAAAAAGGTTAAGAACCCCTGGCCTATGGACTCAACGGACATCATGACAGCGGGGACACAAATTGGTTGGAATTCATTTCCCTCGACAAGAAAAAGGATTGAACCAAACAATAAGGAATTCACACATGGATATTTACTTAAGAACATGTTATGGTCTATTTAAAACCAAGGTATTAAATTAGATATATACAAAATCCTCATTTATAGGGTACTTTTCTATTGGCAAGTAGCTGTCCCCAACCCTCACATCTGTCACGGTTTGGTTCTCTTTCCTGTTTTATTTTGCAGTTTCATGTCTCTCTCTTCACTTCCTGCCTTGTCTTGTGATTGCCTGATGGACTGTGTCCAATCACCTGCACCTCCCTAGTGTATTTAAGCCCTGTGTGCCTGTTGTCCCTTGTTGCGTCACTGTCTTAGTCAAGTCGTCGTATGTGCACGTCCTTCTGATTTGTCTTGAATAAAGAGCACCTTTTGAAACTTTGAACAGATCCTGCATCTGAGTCCTGCCTGCTTTTGACCTGCACCCTTCACGTGACAACATCTAAATGTCCATTTCTGTAAATCATTTTTAAAACAATTTTGTATTTATTATTGTATGTTTTTCGATGGTGCAATATATTGCAATATATTCCTGTCACTACCCTTTGGCTGGGCCTGGCTTTTAGCCACACACCTGCATTTTTGACCAGACAGCGTGACACTGGGTCCCTTTACCTCATGGCTGAGTGAATCCTATACTTTTGATTTAAATGTCAAGTGTGAAAATCGACGTGTAACCAAAAGAATTGTCACTACCGAACACATGTCCTTTTTAACCAAGTAACCTTTTTGCTGTGTTATGCAAGTTATTATGTGTGTACACCTCTGAAAATATTCAGGGGAGAAAGAATCATAAGACACCAAAATGTCAAAAGGAATTAGAAAAAGTGGAGCAGAGACTGAGAGAATACAGACAAAGAGAAGAGGGATGACCCAGTTAAACACCAAAAATATTTAAGGAAGGAAAGAGAAAGGAAAAATAAACTAAAGTAAGAGACAAATTTGAAGTTGAATGGCTGAGCACCATTAAGCATTTATCCAAGTAATCAGCACTCCGCCTGCTCGATCCGTTACAGAATGCTGGAATTATTGAAGAGATTTGTATCTATCTTTTTTCCATAATATTTCTTTCTTTCCATTGTTTCTCACTTGAAAGGATCTGGTACACAGTGGACAAGGTCGTCTCCCTAATCCCTCCACCAGAAAGCATCAAACAGAGGCATGTTCACCACCGTATGTAAATGGTTAGTGATGGTGTTGTTATGGCTTTGTATGTGATCCAGCACACAGAGATCCCACACAGGACACCAACTGGTGGTTCAAGTAATTTAATGAACAAACTCAAGGTACAGGTCTGGCAACTCAGTGGTGGAGTCCAGGTGGAGACGCCAGACTGGCAGGAGGCAGGCAGCACAGCAGGCGAGGACCAGGTAGCTTTTGGGATCTGTGCAGAAGAGCAGAGGTCAGACAACGGATTGACAGAGCAACTGGGGTGGTCTCGGTAGTGCGAGCCGTGAAGCGGAGCAAAAGTTACTACGTAGTGGAATGCAACGATCTGGCACTGGAGAGGTGAGTAGCCCGGGTCTAAATGGTGAAATTGCAGGATGTGCCTCAGCTGTGCAGCCTGGAAGGCCACGCCTCTTGCAGGTGGAGAATAGACAGACACACAGGGGAAAGGGAAGATGGAAACACGCAGGATGGGGGGGGGAAATGGCAGCTGACCGACAACAGGTGTCTGACACTGAACCCCCTTCAACACTTCAAATTATTTGTCAATGTTTTCCTGTTCTTATATTTAATCCACTGGTGTCATTTTCCATTGATAAGTAATGTTTTTACTTGAAATTGTTACGGATGAATAATTATGGTTTTAAAAATGATTTTATTGACCACAAAACATTTGTGTTTGTAATATTCCCAACCTAAGGCATGTTATTAGTTAGTTAGTTGAGATTAAGCAAGTCAAGTATATCGAGTTATATAGTGTTTTTCTGCACATATATAGTTAGACGGGCACAATGGCGGCAGTAGAACCAACTCAAGAACATGGCTACCACCACAAAGCTTTGTTAGTGTAATGTAATAAGTGACACTGGTACAGTGTTTTAGAAAACACATGTATATTTTTAGAAACATGAATGGGGAAATAATGATATTGTGGCTGAAGGCGGAAGCCAGCGTTGTTTTCCGCACGTGCACATGGACAGAATAATGGGAGGAAATTATGTAACATTGTTAGTGTCTGATGCGCACAAGGGTCGGTCCTCAGCCCCATCCGTTTCATTATTTATAAGCTCCACCATGGTTGGTTACATCAGCGGACAAAGGATGTCCTTCCACTGTTATGCTGATGACACACAGCTCTACATCAAGACCGCCCCGAACACCTCTGCAGCCATGTCATGTCTCACCATTTGCCTTAGAGACATAAAGACATGGATGAGCAACAACTTTCTCCAGCTAAACAGGTGCAAAACCAAAGTCCTTCTTGTTGGCTCTCCACACCAGATTCAGTAATCCTCCATTACCCATCTCACCTTTAGCAGTCAGATCATACCCCTCTTCTCCAAAGTTACCAATCTGGCAGGTTTGACCCTTACCTGACCTTTAATGACCTGTGCAGACTTTTCATCTCAAAAACATCTCCAAACTTTGCCCTACTTTGACCCTGTCAGATGCAGAGAAGCTTGTCCATGCCGTTATCTCCTCAAAACTGGACTACTGTAACTCTTCACTGGAATCACTGGCCAGAATATCCTGAGAGTACAATACATCCAAAATAGCGCTGCCAGGATCCTGATGAGAGTCCCGAGGTATGAGCCCATAACCCCCATCCTACACTCACTACACCAGACCCCGTTTCACTCCGGATTGACTACAAAGTTCTACTACTCACTCATGAATGCATGAATGGACACGCACCTCCCTATCTGCAAGAGCTACTGACTCCCCAAACCTCCACCCACAGCCTCGGATCTACAAGCAGCTTGCTCCTCTGGGTCCGCCACACCTTTTATGTTTTTATTCCTACATTAGCACTCTCAGATTCGTTTGAAAAATTAGTTACAATAAAATGTATTATTATCAGGATATCAAACCTCAGAATAAATGGTTAAATAACAAGCTTACAAAGCTACTCAGCCACATGTGCCTTAATTCATGTGGAAGATGTTTTTGTCTGAAGCAACGCATCAATAACTGGCACATCCTCATCCTCCTCTGGACCGGCCCTGTTCCTTCAGGAGCAGCTAAAGCTGACCGCGTACTACCATGCAAGGAGGCATGGCGTGAACATGAGATATTCCTCTTGCAGGAGAACCTGATCTCGTATTTGTGTTATAGTAGGCCATAACATACAGAAAAGGTACACTTTTTCTGGAAGATAATGTTACAAAATAGAAAAAGCATTTCCTGCTGAAAATGCATTGGAATGCATAAAGCTTAAATAAATTTCAGAAAGTTGCTTAGAATACAGAAATGAAAAAAGCAGAAAACATTGCTGAAAGAATAGAAATAGAAGAAGCTGAAATATATTTAAAAATTGCTGAAAATACAGAAATGAGAAATGAACTTGAAAGAATTACAAAAAAACCGACATGGGAGAAGCTTCTATGAATTTGAAAAAATCGCGGACCAACTGAATGCAGAAGGATTTAAAAATATCTACTTACTAGGAAATTGTACACTCCGTTTTAATTGCTTTTAATTGATGATTGATGATTGTTTTATGTGTTGGTTTTATTGCTGTATCGGTGTTCATGTGCTAAATGTGTTGGTTTTACTGCAACGTGTCTGAGTAGCAACATGTAAAGCACTATAAAATGTATGATTATTTAGCCTATACTTTGCCTTAAAAGTGAACAAAGGGAATTAATGTTCCTCTGGAAATCTACACTAAAGACTAATTTCAAACCCGTATTCACAATGCAAGAATATGTTTTACAATATGCACAAATCTCTATAAGCTGTGTCTAATTCTAAATATCTTTCTAAAATAATGTGCACAGAACAAACAAGACAGGAGAATATCCTGACAACAGGTCAAGATAAAATATAAAAATATTTTGCAACAAGAGCTAATTAATACGGACTTGCCATCTTGGCTTGCTGCATTTAACATTTACCATTTACATTTACCATTTACATTTAACATTTATATATAACATTTATTATTTAACAATTTTGTGTTACTGCCAAACATTGTACTTGGAAAAGTTGTTGCAAGTATTTACATGATTTTTTTCTCTAAATGTTTGAAAAAGTGACATGTGAATATTGTCCTGCTTTTTTTATTTATATGATAACGCTAAATGTACAAAAACTGCGCAGGATTATAGAACGGGCAACATTTTACAAACGGCGCCCCATACTGATGGGGTTCCTGTAGTAGCTTCGCTAGCTGCGGCGCACTGATGTCTGCTTCCGTTAGCACGGCTCGTTAATGGCGCTCTCCCATGTTAGAAATATCTAAACATCCTGCCTCCACATTACTTACATTCTGCTCGTCCCGGGTCTCTGTCCGAACTCATGACATGCACGTTTCCATATAGATATATGATAAAGATTCGAAGAACAACGCATACACAACTGCATTCCAACAATTAAATTACAACATGCACAGGGGGGGATACCCCTAGAATGTGCAATATCATTATGGAATTTACAGTGCAAGGGTTTATTTGTCCTTGGCTGTGGCTGCAGCGTACCAGACGGTGATGGAGAAGCAGAGGATGGACTTGATGATGGCCGTGTAGAAGTGCACCATCATCGTCTTTGGCAGGTTCAATTTCTTCAGCTGCCTCAGGAAGAACATCCTCTGCTGAGCCTTTTTGGTGATGGAGCTGATGTTCAGCTCCCACGTCCTGTGTGATGATGGAGCCCAGGAAACAGAAGGAATCCACATCGTCAAAGGGGTAGTCACACAGGGTGTGGGGGGGTTGCGGTCTTCCTGAAATCCACAACCATCTCCTCTGTTTTCAGAGCGATGTTATGGCTGCACCACGACACCAGATGGTCAATCTCAAAAACCTATTTTTATTGTTCTGTTTGTTACGTCCTAATATTAGACACATTTATTTCCCTGAGATTTGCATCATTAATTCAACATGTGTGAACTGTTCAGGTATTTTATTAGGGCACAGGGGCTTTTCTCGTGCAGAAACAGTGAAGAGCTGGATCAGTTTTTACTAAAATGACAGCAAATGAAAAGTAAAAAACAATAGAATCAAAATGTAAACAACAATAACAATAATTAAATAATACTGATGCGGGCACAAAATGCAACACAATAGCAATACAATTAGGGTGGATAAACCTAAAACAGAAAAAGTTAAATAGCACACCAAAGTGTATACATTATAAATACACCAGTACCTGTCGGAAGCTTGAAGTGAAAAGTAATATTGTGCATTATATTAATAGAAAGTTATACTAATCATATGGGATGGGTAACACGATGCAGTATAAAAGCATGTATTTACATACTTTAAGTTATCGAACTGTGCTTGCGAGTCGTCGGGTCCTCTCGGCCACTTCCTGCTGGATAAGTTCCACATTCACCACACGGCGCCATATTGGATCGACATTATACGGAAGAGGGAACGGTGCTCCGGATGACGACGGTACCTGGGCCGCTGTAGTCTATTCACTAAACACCCGAGCTAGCTGCTACATGGTGGACAACGAGTAATTGTGTCCAACATCTCGGGCGGCGTAGTCCGAGGCGTGTTGTTCTCGGCGTTGTTCGGTTGTCGGCAGACATGACTTCCTTGGTCCAGCGGAGTTCGGGCCTCGTGCAGAGGCGGACCGAAGCCTCGCGCTGCGCCGTCGACAAAGAGCGTCCGTCGGGCGAAGAGGACGAAGAGCCTCGGCGGGGAGACGAGCACGACGATGACGATACCGGAGACTCGAAAGAAACACGCCTCACCTTGATGGAAGAGGTGTTGTTGTTGGGACTGAAGGACCGAGAGGTAATCGCGGACTGGTTCTGGTGCCTTTCCCTCTTGAAATGAAGGCAAATGTTAACGTTAGCTGTGTTTTCCCCAGCCCAGGTAACGTTAGCTTTAACGTTAGCCTTGTTGTTTGCTACACGGCTAGCACCGGCTAACAACAATTAAAGGCCTCAGAGCTGCAGACCTGGCAGCGTTGTGTCTTTCGGTGCAACACGGTAAGGCGGCGTGGAACATTTAAGACAGTATCGATCCGTGAAATGGATGTTGTCTTGGAGCAAGGACTCTTCTTTGAGACGGTTGTTCCCATTGCAATGCTAACGCTAGTGACTTAACGTTAGCTTATATACGTCTAAAACAGTTCACATTGGGTACTGCTCTTGAAACCGACAGGTTAATGGCAAAGGAAATGCTGAATGTAGCACAGTGGAACGGTGAATCTTCTGCAATAAGGCCAGTCTCTAATGTATCATTGATCTTAACAGCAAACTTGAGATGGAGACAGCAAATCCCATTAGAGTGAATCCTCACTAGTGCGTTCAGGCATTTACATCATTTAAATGGAGATGATCTGTGTCTAACCAGAGAGAGAGAGTGGTTATGCTGCATACACAAATGTTTCTGAAGGTTTCCACAGATGCTTTTTTCGATCAGTGTCTTCCAACCAATGCTGAAAGTGCATGTATAGTTGTGCACCTCAACAACGTACTCTTAAATACACCTAACAAGCAATCCAATCCGCCTCAACCGCAAAGTGGTCCACGTCAGTGAAAGTTAATGCTGGCACTGCAATGTATGGGCACAAACGCCGCTGGATGATCGTTAATGTTGAACGTACACATGTGATGTTGTCAAAATGTTATGCTTTTATTTTGTATTTATTCAAACATTGTATTACCAGGATATCTTCCTATTGAGCTAAACAAAATGGTTCACACTGCGGAATTATAGATTTCACATAATTGAAAACCACTCAAAACAAACAACACATGATAAAAGTCCAGTGATAACGGATGCGGTGTCGTACTTCTAATGCTGAAAGTGCTCCTGGGGAACTCTGCAGCCCCTCCCAGACCAGATTCATAATCTCCCCTCTGTATTCTGGGTCTTCACCTGGTCCTCTCATCCTTGTTTTACTGCACCTTTTGGTGCTGCTCCCCCCTTCATCTACTCACTGGAGATCAGAAAATGGTTCTTTTCTGTGTCCAGTGAGCCCACGTCTCAGCATATTCTGGCCCGTTGTTGTTTGCGCGGTGACAAACCGGGATTGTGACGTGTGCTTCCGTCATGTAGGGCTACACCTCGTTCTGGAACGACTGCATTTCGTCGGGGTTGCGAGGCTGCATGCTGATTGAGCTGGCCTTGCGAGGACGTCTTCAGCTGGAGGCTTGTGGCATGAGGAGGAAAAGTCTACTGGCCAGGAAGGTAGGAAACATGTCTCTGCTTACACCAGCTCTCAGTTGGTGCTTTGTTTTATTTCTGGACTTTCCTTTTCACCTTTCTTTTATATTCTTTTTAGTTATTGTTTTATGCCTTCTTACTTAACCTACCAATATAGCCTGACGCAAAGTACACCGTTCAAATCTAGCTGGCAGTTACACTGTGAGACGCAGGTCAATTTAGGAGTTCTTTTGTTTGTCTTTATTCTTTATTTTTTATGAATTTGCATCATTTTGAACCCCCAATTTGCGCCGGGCCCGACAGTTTGGTCCAAGGGCCATTCCCCAATGGGTCTGCAGGGGTATCTTTGTGGGCCAGCAGTTGACATCCAACTGGTCCCTTGACAAAAAGCAGGTGTGATTTTTCAGCAGCAAGATAATCTTTCACAAAGCTAACGTCCGGGTAAGGAGCCACTACGCCAGGCCTGCACCAGTGTGAATACACAGCTGTAAAGGCGTGATGGCGTTTTGGAGGCTCAACTAGCTTCAGAACTCCCCAGAAGTATATCTATTGATATTTTAGGTCAGAGCAAGACAATTTGTAATGCGTGTGTTAACCACAGACCTTAATTCAGCCATTTAACCAAGGGAGGCACCTCAAAGGGCAAACACACACTAATTTCCTGGCTTAATGTTTAACTTGTCACATGGCACACAGCGCATTGTACAAATGAATGGATTATTTTGTCAGTTTAGTGTGTTTCATAAGCATAACATCTCCCATCTTTGGCCCTAGCTCTTGAAATGTGAGAGTTTTGGACTTTTCTGTTTGTTATCACTGGGAATTGAATATTTTTGGCTGTCGGTTAGACAAGAACATGTTTAATCATGTTTTAATAGAGCAAACATTAAACCCACTAAAATGTCCCCTGAATGGCCCCTGGTGCCTGCACCTGGTCACTGTGGGCCGTCTCTGTGATTGGCAGGTGATTTGTAAGTCGGACGCTCAAACAGGCGACGTGCTCCTGGATGAAGCCCTGAAACACATCAAAGACACCCAGCCCCCGGAGACGGTGCAGAGCTGGATCGAGCTGCTCAGCGGTGAGTCGGGCCGGATGCGTACAAGGAAAGCCACTGTGGGGTGATCCTTGACTCTAGCATAGCTTGACTAGCATGGTGTTGGAGTCAGGAGCAATGCAAAATGTATTCATTTAGCAACCTTTCATTGAAATTGGCTGTAAACCACATCAATACGAGAATCTTTTGGAATTTGACCTGATGCGCCGTTATGCCTTTTGGTCTTTGTCTGGTTGTCGTGTCCCCTGTCCCTGACAGTCCTCGCCATTCGTCCTGATTCCTTGCCTTTAGCAGGTCCTTAAATAGAGGGGTCCATGAAAGCAGGCCGTAAACATAGGATCGGATACTCGTATTACTGCTGATTTTAAAACTCCCAAACATTGAACGTGTGCACGCGCTCTTCCTTTATAAAACCATCTGAAGTTAGGTTCCTGGTTGTTATATAAGAAAGTGAAGATAAGTGTAGCTGAATGTTCTTGCATCGGCTCCATTGTGCTGATCTCCATCTCAAATACTGTCCTCACCCCCCTAAAGACCACATGTCTTCTGTTTTGTCGTCTCCAGGAGAGACGTGGAACCCGCTGAAGCTTCACTACCAGCTGCGGAACGTCAGAGAGCGGCTGGCCAAAAACCTGGTGGAGAAAGGAGTCCTCACTACGGAGAAGCAGAACTTCCTGCTCTTCGACATGACCACACACCCGCTGACCAACAACAACATCAAGCAGCGGCTCATCAAGCGGGTGCAGGAGGCCGTGCTGGACCGGTGGGTGAACGACGCGCAGCGCATGGACAAGCGGCTGCTGGCGCTCATCTTCCTGGCCCACTCGTCCGACGTGCTGGAGAACGCCTTCGCGCCACTGCTGGACGACCAGTACGACCTGGCCATGAAGAGGGTGCGCCAGCTGATGGAGTTGGAGCCCGAGGGCGAGAGCATGAAGGCTAACGCCAACGAGCTGCTGTGGGCCGTGGTGGCCGCCTTCACCAAATGAGGCCGCCGTGGCGTTCTGAAGTATCGTTGTACTTTTGGGGGGAGAATCTGAGCACCGGGCCCGGCTCGGTGATGGGACTGAGTACAGTGGACCCCTGCCTGGCCCCCCTCTTTTCTTACCCATTATCTTTTTTTCCTTCCTGATGAATGTCCCCGCCCCTCTCATGTGTGTTCACCTTTGCTAACGGAAAGAAAGAGCAACTCACTTGGAACTTTGAGAGAAGTGGTTGGGGGGAGATTCATTTCTTTTTACTTTTGATTGGGTATCTCTTTGAAACTGTTGTCTAAAAAGCTACGCACATGGTCTAACGCCTGAGGATGAAGCCGTGATGGACACGTACGTGTCAGCTGATACTCCTGTCCATGGAGACGGGGTGGCGACGTGTCTTTTTAATAGTCCGAGGACTCTGGAGGAAGGCAAGTCTGAGTGCATCTCTAAATCCATAGTACATGTACATCTACATTTAACCATGAATAGATTTACACGTATAAGTGCAGGGGGGGGGGGCATTCTGGACAAGTCACCAGTATCTCTCTGGCTGGACACACAGAGACAGTTTCCTGTTCACCAGACCTGCATGTCTCCAGAATGTGAAGGTAAACCCCCCCCATCCCCTCCGGCCTGAAGGATGCGTTGGAAGATGGGTGTTTTTTTGTCCCAGGGACGATACGGCTGCACATGCATGGACCGTGGGGAAAATATGAACTCGCGACCTGTCACCCTCATAACGTAGCTCCATTGATTTTTTTTTTGGGGGGGGGGGAGAGAAAAAAGAAAGGGAAGCCGAAATATGCAGAGCATCATTAGACAGCCCTTTTGAGGGCGAGTAAAAATAGTATAACTAATCTGCTATGGGCAAATTGATGGGTGATACAAAAATGATGGAAGGAAAAATAAAGATATTAATGAATCTGTCATAAATTCGTTACTCATTTCCTCCAGACATTAGTTTGCATCGAGATGAGAAAACTATGTCACAAAATCCACACCGGGTTACATTCAGTGTGTAATATCTGAACGCAAACGCTTCTTAGTCCTCAGTGTCATCGGCTTAATGCAGCGTGTAATTAATGGGACGTTTTCTGACCAGGGATGAATGGGGAGGGGGGAACCCTGCAGTCCAATGGTCCACCGCATGCACCTCAGGAACGCAGCTGGGAGCAGTATGTGTTCTTTATGGAATGGAAGGATAACTAGCACAGGGTGCACATGTGCTGCTTACAGAAAGCGAGGGGGGCAGCATTAACTCCAGACTCCCAGTGAAACAGTGTTGTAAACCATTGGTGTTATGTGTGATGTTCCCCAGTGGAACGATAGCGGTGTTGGGTTAAAAAAGGGATTCAAACCAATAATCTCTGTACAAAACAGTATAAATATCACATTAAGTTCTTTCGAAAAAAGAGAAGAAAAATGTTGATTTAACATTGATTTAATTCCTTTTTTGCTGTTGCCTCTTATGCAGCCCGGACTCCACCGTAACACCCCCCGAGTGAGGTGTTCGGCTGGAATGATTGTCATGGCAACAGTTTAGTGTCCTGAAACAATGAACTTCAAATAAGATCCAATTAATGTCACATTGTCTCTTTGTGGCTCAGCCCAATGGATCTCCCTCACGTTGTACGCAGTGGTGGCTGAGTTTATGCATCACAAGATACTGCCTTGACCTTTGGAGAGAATATATACGTGTCGTCCAAAATAAAACGGACCTCCAGTCTGTGTACTTTCTTTTGACGCAAGAAAAACTACTTGAAACTTGATTTCAAAAGGGATTTTAAGTTGTGTTTGTGACCACTTTAACACCTGTTCAATTACAATTGCTTTGGCAGCAGGAACTCAAATAAGCACTTGTTACAACCAAAGAATACACAACACGTGGAACCTTGAAGAAGATGGGTCACAGCAGCAGAAGACCACACCAGGGGCCCCTCCTGTCACCTAATGGGAAACTGAGACTACAACTCACACAGGCCCCTTGTACCCATTGAGTAGGCTTCCAATGCTGCAGCCTACCTGAGTATTATTGCCCACCTGGGTCTCTTCTGATGGCTGCTTCCAGCAGGATGATGCATCACTTCTTAAAATGACACGAGTTCACTGTCCAGTCACCACATGTCAATCCAGTAGAGCACCTTCGGCATGTGGTGACAAACCTGCATCAACTGTAATGCGGTCACGTCAGTTAGGGCTGCACGGTATGGCCAAAAATCCATATCACGGTGCTAAGAAACATTCTGACGGTATCCCAGTATATCACGGTATTGCTTTTTCAAGTAAACACATTAATTCCTTGACCCTGAAAACAACCAGCTATCTAACAGCTGCATTGCTGCTGGCCTGCGTGCAACATCGGTTACATCACAAAGGTTCCTAGGCATTACAACTAACTTTACAACTGTCAGAGCGCACCACATCTGGTATGCCATGATGTGCGAATATGGACTTGAAGTGCTTCACTACCGCCTCAGATGTTGTTTGAGTGAGTATGGCCTGAACCTGGAAAAGTAGTCTACAATGACCAGGTATTGTTTGTTACTTCCTGTCTGAAACAAATCTGCCCCCACAGTGGACCATGGTCTTGCTCGGTGTGGTTGCAGCGTTTCTTTAAAGTTGGTTCTCTCACGACTGCACGCGTCACAGTTTTCTATCAGATGTGTCAGGTCCCTACTGAGGCCTAGCCACCAAACAGATTGCTCGGCCCTCTCCCTGCATTTAGTGAATCCCAGGTGACCCTCATGCAGTTTGTTTAGCATGTCTGCCCTAAGTGAATCTGGACTTACTATTCTACAGCCATGGAGTAGCAAACCCTCATGAACCGTTATCTCACCTGAGAATGGCAGGCAGGGAAGGAATACCCTTGGTATGGAGAATTTTTCATGCCAGCCTTTCTTGCAGTATCTTTTTAGTGTGTGGAGTAGAGTGTCTTTGTCCTGATGTGTTTCTATTTCTAAGTCTTTTGCTTGTAGCTGGAAGACTTGCATCACAGTGTCCACATACAGGTTCACCTCTTCTTCCTGTAAGCTTCCTGCTGTGCTCTCGATTGGCGCTCTGGAGAGCACGTCAGCAGTGGCAATGTGAGATAGTGTAAGAAAACCTCATGAGTCGCATGCGTAGACACTGTATACGAAGTGGAAGTTCATCCAGACTCTTTGAGCCTAGCAGAGGCTTGTGATCAGTCTCTACAAGGAAGTCCTTCTCAACAAGGAACTCTGAAAATCTTTCACAAGCCCATCGAAGCATATGCCACTGGCTTCCAGTCTGTTTCATCCCGACGCTAGAGAAGAACGGCGCCATATGAAGCTGAATCAGCCAAAACAAGTATTTCAGCATTTGGGTCATACAAGGCAATTCAGTTTAGCCTTAATCTGTTCAAAGGCTTGCTGCTGCTGTGTACCCCAGGCCCACATATTGAATTTCTTCAACAGGTCTCGAAGAGGGCGTGTTTTCTCCGTCAGGTGAGGTAGGAATTTTCCCAGGTGATTGGTCATTCCCAGGAAGCGCCTCACCTCACTGATATTGCTGGAACACCTTCCAGGTCCTCCAGAATACGAGACATGCGTTTTAGTAAGTGTTCTGGAGCAGACAAAATCCCAAAACAGAGACAGTTGTAACAGTAGCCTACCGTCCAAATGGCGTAATAAAGGTGGTGAGGAGAGAGGATTCTTTGGATACTGGAATCTGCCAGAATCCAGCATCGCCATCTAGTTTAGAAAAGATCTTGGCTCCTGCAAGCTGTCCTAAAGCGTGCTCGACTGATGGCAACGGATGCTTTTCCCTTATCATCGACATGTTCAGCTCAGTAAAGTAACTTTGCCGGTGAGCTTAAGCACCACAACCATGGGTGCACACCATGCTGTTGGCTCCTCCACCTTTCAAATCACTCCTTGCTGCTCCATGCGCATGAGCTCTTTCACTCTTGGTATGAGTGGGAGGGATATGTGGTGTGGAGAGGGAAAAGGGCTCTGCACCAGGCTTCAGTACAATGGTGTAGGCCTACTCCCCCTCCATTTTACCTAGTCCAGAGAAATTGAAGTGTCATTGCGGCTAGTCCACCCAGAAGTGGTGTCCGTAGCCCCTTAACAACATAGACTTCTTCTTGTGTGCTTTTATTGAACTTACTGAGAGTCGCTTTGAATTTTCCATTTACCTTTAATGCTGTCCCTCCTGGCCCATAAAGTTATTTATCTTCTTTGTGGTTTGTGACCAGGGCCGCCATGTTGAAATCAGACAGGCCAAAAGCTAAGTGGAGCATATGGGGCTTCTCAAGGCCTAGGACAGGGGTCTCAAAATCGCGGCCGTCTGTTCAAAGCACGGGGATGTGAGCCGGGATGAGCTGTGGATCTCCGCTTTGACGCGCTCCGGTGCACAGAGAAGAGCCCAAAGAGGGAGAGAAGAGGACTCTATGAGGCAGCAGCATTGTGTGACCACGGGGTTCAAATGCTGCTGGCCACTGTCGGGGCTTTCGCTGCCTTCAGTCACATCATCACATTTATTTATGCATTTTTCTGCCTACTTTGTGCCGGCGTGTTGTTACTCAATGACGTGTTATAAACTGCTGCGGTTTAGAATAATCCGTCTGCGTAAAGAAGCTCCAAAACCTCAGAGCGCAGTGTGTGCATAAAGGAGCCGTGGTGTCCCTTGAAGTTACCTTCAATTTAACAAATTGTGTGTGTGTGTTCCGTTTGTTTTCCGTTTGTGACTGATGCCGTCATTGCAGTATAGCCTAAATAAGTCCCACTGCATTGTAAGTGGCATGTGTCGTTCCTTTTCTCTCCCGGCTCTCTCACTCACTCGCACACAAACACACACACACACACACACACACACACACACACACACACACACACACACACACACATGACCCCGCTCCCTCACTCACATGCATGACGCATTCACAGGACAGGCACACAGTAGGAAACCAGAACATTGTAACATTGTCCCACACAGCAGCTAACAGCAGGGTTGCTACAATATAAAACTTGCGGGCCGCACTAACACACATTAATCTTTCAAATTAAGGTGGGGGCCACAAAATATCGTCCCGAGGGCTGCAAATGGCTCGCGGGCTGCGAGTATGACACCCCCGCTCTACATTCTTTGCATTAATACGTTTAAAAACTAGCTGCATTCAATTCTCCAAAATGACACATTTCCAGACAGACCTCGTTTGGACAAACTCACCACATTTTGGGAATAAAGGTTAATATAAGGAGCAACTCAAATCCTTCTTTGGCAGTAAACTACACATTTAATATTTGTCTCTACTGTAAGTTATTAGTGTGAAAAGTGCAGCTTTTAATCTCCACACTTATGATCTTTAAGGTGTGCTCGCACACATTTTAATAATAAATGGTTACACATTCTACACAACACATGTTTTTCTTTACATCTCTGCAGAAAACCATACTTTACCTTTTCTTCCTGTTCTGTACATCTTAATATAGCCTTTAATATCTATATCTTACATTAGCACTGTGATCTTTAAACTGGGACCTTAGTCCATCAACAAGCAACAAGCTTTGCATTAAAACAATGTAAGCTCCATGAAATATTCAAATGAATTATCCCTTGTTGTTTTGAGTCCACTGTGCCAGAATCTTTTTTACATGGTTCCTCTCAGCTCGACAACAAACCTTGAAGCGACTCATTCGATTCCCTTGGCCTTCAGCTCCTCTTGAACCCGACGGAGGTACTTGGGATCTGGATATCCGTAGCTGCGAACATGAAAACAGAGATAATTCAGTGTCTTCACGCGGCCGGCTTCGCAGTAGCAATGAACGCCCACAGAAGGAGATCCCTCCTTACTGAGTGGGCCCTCCGTGCGTAGAGGTCTTGTGGTGGATATCGTTCCACGTGACCGTGTTGTCCCTGCCACTGGTGGTGGACCGGCCCACGGTGAAGATGAGCTTCTGGTCGAAGGCCCGCCTTAAGAGCGCCAGGGTCCTCACTCCCTCCGGGGAGTCTGGGAGAAAAGCCGTGCGGGACGCGCCTTCGTATGGCTGACCAGGGCTTGGGTGCTCCTCCTGCGGGCAGACAGGAGAGATTTTTCTGCTAAATGCTGAGCTCCACTGCTCCACTAGCTTTCTTAGTGACCAATTACCGCATTGAACTTTAAGAGCACACAAAATATGGGGCCTTTGGGTCAGCAGAATGCGTGCAAAGATAACTGTTTGGACTACAAACCTAAAATAGTTGAATATTTCCAATTAACTCAAATTTCACGTCTTGACTTGATTCCTCTAGGTCGACATGAGGAGTTGACTCAGCTGTCATCATGTGAACCAGCTTAGATCTGAATAGGTTGAGTGGTTTCTGCCTCTTCAATAGCCAATGATGTAAGACTCTCACTGGAATGCTTCTCCCAGATGACCCCAAACTCCCCCTCATCACCCGATCAAAGTACTATTCTTCAACTGAGTCAATTCTGTTCACTAATTCACACTCCAAGATGCAGTTAGAAGCTCCTGGAGAAACTGGGAAATACCTTGAGTTAATTTGTCATAAGCTCTTTGTGAAACCTTCTACGCGGCCTTACCTTTTGAATTCCGCTTGGAATGCAATAACGGATCGTTATTGTTCCGTGCTTCTCGTTTCCTGGCAAAGAAGAAGAGGTTTTGGTGACCTTCATCTTGCCTCCTTCGGGTTGCGTTCCTGTCAAAGTGCCATACAGCCTCCCGCACGTTGGGCACACAGGCTTGTAGCCAAAGGCTCTCTTCAGGCAGCTCCTGCAGAACGAGTGCTTGCACCGCAGAGTCTCTTTGTCTGCGGTTGCTATCGGCTCCGTGCAGATCGGACACAGGTCCTCTTTGGGGCCTTCACCGGGCGTAGATGACGGACCCTGTGTCCGGATACTCTCCACGTCCACCAAACCGTCCTCCTCACTCCTGCTCGAGCTCGCCTTATTTTGAAAGAGGAAGTCTTTTAATCTAGCGACGTGCATAAAGGGCCCCGTCACGGTTAGCGGCCCTTCGTTGCGGGCAGGTTCAAAAAGGAGGTGCGGAAATCTCCCCCGCAGGTCTTTGAGGTTGCGCTGCGAACTCGCTGGGATGGATGCGACCTGCAGGTCGGACGCGGTTCTCTGGTAGAATGTGACAAATCGCTGCCTGACGAAGCCGGTGAGAACAGGTGGCGAGGAGGCGCGGCGTGATCGGAAAGTCACTCGCACCGTACCACTGGGATCATGGTGCACTGTTCCAAGGTGGGGCTGTGTTTCAATCGCAAAGCTGCTTCCTTGAATTCTCCTAAGTTCTTCGGCACGATTTTGCTGAATGTAAGCCATGACAGCCCCGGACACGTCCACGGGTTTGACATGAGGCGAAGCGCATTGCAGGCGGTTTTGTCTATACAGGACAGCATCGGAGCAACCCGTGACCTCCAACAGTCTGATTGAGAGATTCTCCAGCTCCTCAAAGGTTCCTCTCACTGTGTGGTAGGAGGCTTTTTTCTCCGACCGGTAAGATCGAAGCATCTCCTCCAGTCTACCAGGGTCTTTGAAATATGCCTTGTCAATGATGATGCTGATGTCTGTGATGAACTGCAATGAGACGGGACGTTAGTTGTGAACCATCAAAATGATACATGCTGAAATGCTATTACTACTACTCAAGCAGCAGAGCTTTTATTTAACATTGGCTTCATAGACTTATAGAATGCTGCAATAAAACAGGAAAGCATTTAGCGTCTTTAAAAAAGGATTAACTAACAAGTAGCTAAATCCAACAACAAAGGAAATGTGGTGTAGTTTGCTTACAGCTTAACGTTAGCTTTTTACTTCTGCTGATTGCATTCATGTTTTATGAATAAAAAAGTTCATTTGACACGGTTATCTTGCTGAACAGAACATCATTAACCTTTGCTTGCCTTAGATCCAAGAATACACATTTTACAATTTTGCAAACCTTACTCATGTTTATTAGGATAATTAATAATAGCGTTCATACTCAAAGATGCTTATGTTCACAATATCAGCTATGGCCCTTATTTTTAAACATGTTTGCGCCCACATTGTTAAGTTTTCTGGTTAAAACTGATGAGCTTTTATTTTGAAAAGTAAACGGCAAAAACATATTTATGTAACTTTCTGCCATTTTCCTCTTAGAAAAATAAAACGTTTGCTTTAGTCAAACGGAGAGCGGCCAACTCGCACAACTTTTCTTTTAATGAAAACACCAAGCGACTGATGAGTGACACCTAAACGTCCTCCAACTGAGGTCACCTCCAGAACCTGCTTGTGTTCTCATGGCCAATCATAGCCATTCATAGCGCATCATAGCCCTTCTTAGTCCATCAGAACCAATCATGGACCATCATAACCCTTCACAACCCTTCGCAGCCCATCATAGCCATTCATATCCCATCATAACTCTTTATAGCCCTTCAGCCTGCTTATGGATTATTATTATTATCGTTATTGCAGCGTAAAGACACGGCTCCTACCTCCATACTGCAGCCTTACCGGAAGTGTCTCCGCGCTTTCACTTTCACTTTCTGGCTCAGCTCGTTTGCTGTGTTGTAGTGAGTCCTTCCGGGGGCCGAGTGTATAGCAAAGAACATTAAGACTACTGACACAAACCATAAGAAAGCTACACACGTGTGGATGATTTACGCACCTCCTTCCTATGTATTGTACTTTATACTCACTTTATACTCTTCTTTATGCCACTGCACGTTGATGCACACCATTGTTCTCAGTTTAATATAATTCTATTTTGAGGCTGTGCCCTTTTCAATCTCAAAATGAAATAAGTAAATAAAGATTTTGAACACATGTTTAGATGGTTTAACATTGTAACATTGTAAATCAAAAACGCTTGATAAAATACGATGTAAAACCTGGAATAAATACATAAAGAAGTGAAATATTAAAGAATGCATAGGACAAGATGTAGCCCCCCGAATAACGTTTCAAACGGTCTGTTCCCGTTCATTCTGACTACAGAACAATGCAGGTGGAGTTATTAATAATCATCGCTGATTGAAGCAGAACTGTTTATGAAATCCTGGTTCAGTGTATTCAGAGATCTGTATTTGCAGCACTGGTGTTTCTCCGGCAGGTGGCAGCGCAGCTCCACGCACGGACCGCTCAGTGGCCATGTGACCTTCCGGGTCCCGAGGCACCGACAACAACGGCGGCGGGGGTCCGTCTGCCTTCTGTGCGGAATTGTTCATCGCGCGCCCTGCTCTCTGCCCGAGCACAGACTGCGCTCCTGCCGGGGACATCAGCCGGGCCTCCCGGGCCTCCGGGCCGCCGGATCGCCGGGCCTCCCGCCGGGCCTCCCAGGCTCTCACACGCCGTCCACAGACTGCCGGACCTCGAATGCAGGCTTTATAAATGTTCTCATGTGAATCTCTTTGTTTCCATATTTGTGCTCTATGGATTTTTTAAACAGTATTTGCAGTTTTGGGTCTGAACGCAGTGAGTAGATTGATATGTGTCATTTAAAAAGTTATTTTCACGCTTTTTGATAACACAAATAAGCCACTAAACCCATTAAAAGCAATTCATTCATATCTCTTCATGTGTTATATGTTCATGTGTGTCTACACATTTATACATATTTATGTGTGTCTATATATTTCATTATATATATATATATATATATATATATATATATATATATATATGTTTTTTATTTCATTATAACGTGATATTATTGTGGAGATAACGTAACGCCCTGTATCTTCAAAAAGCTCAATTCTAAATGCTTTGAAATTAAAATAAAGATATGTAACAGCAAGCCATACGAAATGAATACATTCAATAAATATTGATAGGTTATTGGGGCGTTTTTTTGAAAGTGTTAAATAGATTTATATATTTCGATGTGGGGCTTCAGATATGAATGTAGCAAAGAATCTGAAGAAATCGCCTTCATGAATCAACCTGTTTTTAATATTATCTAACTGGGGGGGCGGGGGGATCACGTGGGTCAGAATTCTGGACGAGGTTCAGACATCTGTCACATTCAGCCAGTACAGTGTACATTAGTAATATTGAAAGGGAGATTAAGTCTCTAATGAGATCAAACGAGTCGGATGAAAGCAACGCCGTCACGGAGAGCGCAAGACACATCGGCGCGTGACGCACGCATTTCGGCAGCGCGTTCGGATGTAGAAGTGTGTGTGTGTGTGTGTGGGGGGGGGGGGGGGCAATTCATTAAGTTGAATGAATTCAAAAGGCCTTCGATGTGAGGCCTTCACGCGAGGCGCGTGACACGGTGTCAGAGCCTGTCACGCACGTGCCCATCCGCTGGCCTCTAGTCGGGCCGCGTGCGATGCAAGGCACCCCCCCCTTGAAGGTGTCCCTTACAGTGACGATCCCGGAGTATCTGCTAAAAAAAAATACAATCGTTACGGTTAAAACAAATGTTCTTTCTCCCTAAAAAAAGAGGTCTTAATCATAACAATGATTAAGTCTAATTGTTGAAAAGTTGGATGGGATCACAGTTGTTCAAGAGATTTATTCTTTTATTTATAAATAAATAACACGTTACATTTGGTTTCCCAATGTAGTCTCATATTTTGTTATTTTCATTTTTTACAGTAAAAGATGTGATGATTTGATTGTCTTATAATTATAACCGATAACGATCATTATGGTGGAATTCATTCGATTCCATTTGGCCGTTGAGTGTACAGTATTGATTCATTATTTACTACCTCCATCCTGCCTCCTCATCTGCAGCTCCTGCTTATTCACCCGCCTCGTCACGTGCGCCATGCATCAACATCAACGGCTGTCTGTTTGTGTGTGGTGATTCAACCTTTTTGCTGTTGTTGTGTACTATTATTTTATTATTTGAAGACCTTGCTAATTCTTTTCTTTCGAAACTCAGAGGTGTGACCACTGTTTTTGGTCTAGTGCCAAGTGTGTGCATGTGCATACACACACACACACACACTCAATCATCATTCAGTTACTAGATCCGTCCCATCCACTCATATATACTTTATTTAACTAACAGTAAAGTGTTTATGTAAGTTCTCTGTTAATTAAAAAGATAAATAGAGCCGATTGCATCACAGCACGTGCCATGATTATCTAAGCTTAAAACCTTAATACACGTTCATAAGAATCAATATATATAGTTTGGGCACTTGTGAACTGCTGCTGCGACACAAATCATTGTGAGGTACCAGCTTACGTTGAGACAGCTCATCGCTCTGCACCGATATTAAAGTAAAGCCCATCATGGACAAGATGTTTTCCTTCCCTGAGTGAGGGGATTTAATAGTTGATTTAATTCGATCAGGTGACACAAAGACCATTTCAATTCTACATTCTTCAACTCTGCAGATTGTATTTTTCTAGATCGATCACGCTTGATATGTTTTACTTGTTATATGATTGATGGAAACACAACATCAACTGTGTATGTGTTTTCAATTGTTAAGAAAAAGTAACATTCATCCGTGTGGGAAACATCTCACTTGTCAACTGTCATTACAGAATGCAATAGTCTTTAATCTCATACTAGCAATTATGTTTTCTGTTTTTTGGTGAATAGCAGCTAACTGGCTGCTGTTTGCTGCCGCTGCCATTATTCTCAAGTGTGGCTTTGCTCTTTCACTCACTGCTGCTCTTTAACTCGTATTAACGGAGCACTAATTGATGTAGTATGAGTATTTGTTTGCAATGTGTGCCACGTGAGCCCTCGTACACGCATCTCAAACTTGGTGCCCTCCCACCAAACCACTCGGCAGTGGGGGGATGGCTGAGCCAAAGGGGCCTTCCAGATGTGCTTCGTAGGGGAAAGGTCTGTCCTCGAAGGGATGCAGTGCTTTAATGTTGTCTGATCTCCTCGACACTAAACTGATGCCACAGGTACAAACGGTGGAGGACATTTACTGATTCGTTATTTCACTTGGCTGATGAGGCCCTTGGGGGGTCGTGGGAGCGTCCTGGGCCTCAGTTAATCAAACCCATTTGCCACCTTGCTTATATTGTTCTCACCATCTTCCTTTTGCCCGTCCTCCATCTTGGTTTCCATTCGTCACAATCTTGTTTTTTGACTGTTGCCATATTTTGTCTGTTCTTTTCATCTTGGATTTTTGTGCGCCTCAATGTTGGATCCTTGTCATTGCTTTCTTGGTTTGTGACTGTTGCCATCTTGGTTTCCATCCTGCACCATCCTGATTCATTTCCGTCACCATTTCGTTGTTTTTGCAACAAAGTGAAACACAAGAGGGTCAATCTAAGGACAATGGAAAGGTGACGGAGACATTTTAAAGGCAACCATAGTGCTACAATGAACTTTTATGAACTGAAAAAAGGTTAAAGTTCAAAGACATAACCGAAAACAACTTCCAGATCAGACAACGTCATGGAAGCAACTAATCAATCACAAGGTAGTCCTAAAGCATATGGTCTATATACATATATACAGTATATATGTCTGAATCGACCATTGTTTACTAAATACACATCATGCTGTATTGAAGGAGGCCTGTACCTAGAGCTTGAGACTATAAACTCATGTTCACAGTATTTACTGACGGAATAAATCAACAAATATTTATACAATCAGAATTATTTTTGCAACCAGAGGAGTCGACCCAGATGTACATGAATGCATATTTGAAGCATCTTTTCAGACCTCCCCCCATCTCAAGGGTGAAGCAGCTAATAATGCTAGCATAACAAAAAAGGGAGGATCTAACAGCAGGTAATATAAGCTAAGTGGTACACTGACAGGCAGCGTTCTCCTGCAACCAGACCATCAGCGCTCTGCCCCCCGTCTCCATGACGCCTGTCCTTGGGCAAGACACTTAACACCAAATTGCTCCCGTAGGCTTTACCAGTGTTATATAAATGGGTGTGAATGATTAACTGGGGGTTATTTAGTCTCGATGGGCATTGTAGCCCGTACCCATGTGTGAATGGGTGAATTAACGTGGACAGCTAATGTCCACTTATCGATGTCTCAACACTGAACTGCAGTTGGGAGAAAATGATTCATTAGTCATCAAAGTCAATAAACTGGAACAATATGACCGCCGATACAACAAGAAAGCAACATAAACCACCCGACAAAAGTTCGACCCAAACACAACATTTACATTTCACACAGCGCCAACAGGTCTGGGGTCCAAAAGCAGAGCCATGTTCCTCTCCCCGACTGCTGCAAACCCCATCGGTTTTAAATGGCAAGAGGGGACGGATGAGCTGAAACCCCCTGAACCCCGACTCCAGCTGCTCTGAGACCATTGATGTCTACCGGACTAAACATTTTCTAAGGGTTTTGCAAGGAAGCATGTTTGTCTGTGCATTGGATGTGTGTGTGTGTGTCCTACACGCATGGGGCCTCACCTGGACCTGGACCTGAGGACAAAGAAAATATGGTGGTGAGCTGTCAGCTTCGCAGTCTGTGCACGTGTACTTTGTGTGTGAGGGGCATCCAGCTGCTGAGTTTTCACTTATTACATCTACAAGGTATAAATACACTGAGGCCGCCATGGCAGGGAAAGACACATTTTCCCATCCCACTTTGCGAATTAAGGCTTGATTTGATCCAAGCCAGAGTTAGCTATTGTCTGAGGTGGATAGACTAATAACCAAGGATTTTCCAAAGGATTGCAGGTGCTTTGAGGAGAGAATATTAATTGCATGTTTATTTAAATTATGAGAATAAGTAGTTCTATTCATTTATCTATTTATTTTATTTGGTGTACTTTCTCTGTATATTTCAAATCAATGTTTATTCTTTAAATAGTCATGTATTTAATTATTCTAAATAAAGTAAAAAGAGCATTTCCCTTTCTTCCACAAAGGCCAAAAGAATGTTCCAATATGAGTGCTTCAAATCATGGCAGGGAGGATCTTAACATATGTAGATTATGTGTATTAAAATGGAAGTCACGTTACTGCAATAAGCTATGCATCAAAGTTAACTTCTCACGGGGGGCAAACCTATTTGGGAAGTAAAACCATGAGCAGCACCTTTCCCTGACCTTTTAAAATCCCTTAATGCTCATGTGCAGACCCTGAGCCCGAGCTCGGTGACTTCATAACGCGTGGACACTAAACAGACTCGTCATCACTTTGCGTGTCCCCCGGTTTGAAGAGAAGCCCTGAGGGAACTTGAAGGCATCACTTAGAGGTGGCAAAATGACAATGTGATAGATGGCCTGTTTAGACTAGAGGCCTGCGCGCACTGATACACATTTCCTTAACAGGCAGAAGATACAGTACCTAATGGACCGCTGTCAGGTGACTGCTCCCGCAAAGACCAAGGAGATAGTTACCATGGAAACAGACATAAATTAAAGCCCTCCACCGAGCAGAGGGGTGTCTCTGTCCTTCATGCTCTACTTGTTCCCCCCTCTAAAAGCTACACTATATATGACGCTCATACAGAGGAAGGAACTTTTCGGGCTTGCTGTGGTGTATAAAGATGCCACGATTGACAAATGGAGACGACAGCCAGGGGGGACCTTGAGTGAAGCCTCAGTCGCAGCACGCCACTCTCATCCATTTCTCATCTCAACAAACACTGCGAGAGCTCAAGGCCCCTTCTGGAAACGGCATCAGATGGAGGAGGAAGTTTGGAGCGCAGTGTAAATAGCTCTCATTGTGGAGACCGCGCTCCCTGCCAAAAGGGCAAACAGCAATTTTATGTGAGAGACGAGGCCGCTGTTTACATGAGAGCTGTCAGCCGCCGGTGTTAATCACGTCTCTATGGGCAGCAGGATGTTTGAACGTGCTAAGATGTTTCTTTTGAAACTACGTCAACGTGGCCATTAATCTGCTTTCAGCTAACAAGTGCATGGAAACATTTCGGAGCACAACAGGGCTCTCCAATCGGTCCCTTTTGGTCTTATTGTTCACAATGGCTTTGCAGGCAGGAAATAGGAATGTCTCTGCCACAGTTCAGCTACTAAGCCGAGCCCTCTCACTTTTGTGGTTTTTCTCTCAGTTTGTGTGCGAACCAACAGAAATAGTAGGGTTTCTCCCTGCAGCTTACTTGGCACCACATGGCATAACGTTGATCCCAACGTTATTCCCTATTTCTGAACAACATTACAATATTACAACAATAATATAATTATTATATAATATTAAGGACCAGTTGAAGAAGGTTATTATTGCCCTGCCTACTGCCACCAACTGGCATGTATTTAAGTATTTAATTACAACCATTTTGCATCTTCAGACGCTCAACAATGGCAAAATATTTTCAGCAAATAATGGCGCGTTTCCACCGAGCGGTACGGTACGGATCGTGTCGGTACCCTTTTATTTCTGTCTCCACTGCCAAAAGTTGAGAAAGGTACCAAAAATCCGCACCATACCGTACCACCTTTTGGGTACCCTTCCGTTGGGGTACCTGGCACAGTTGATTGGTACTAAAGGGTGGAGCTAGACTCACTGCAGAACGTTGATTGGTTGAAAAAGTGTCGTCATTTGCGCGTGCCGCTGTGTTTTTCCTTGCAGCATGTAGCCTTTGCTCAAACAAAGATTGTCGTCTCTTGTGACAAACACATATCGAGAAGCAAGAACAGGATCGGCTGTATGTCCTCCATTGTTGTTTGCGGTTAGCTTTCAGTTTTCGCGCGATCGAATGACATCAATCTACTTTCCGTCCAATACCACGCCTATCAAGTGACGTTACCACTACTTTCTGGAATACACCACGCCTATCAAGTAAGGGTACTGTAAATGCGATTCTTTTGGAGGGATTACAAATTGAAACTTTTTTTTCATTTGACCGTGGCATGGGTCTTGAACATCCCTGTGAATTATAAAGTCCTGAACATGCAGAAATAGCTCCTGCAGTAGGGCCTCCTCTGCTTTGGAATTAAGCCATTTTTATTTCTTACATTCATATTACAGATGACGGCGCAGTGAGCTCCACAAAAGTGTATCATTATCGTTTCAACCGTCTGCTAAATGTCAGGCTACTTTTCTCTGTCCACTTCTTTCCCCCGTCAGACAGAATTGTACCGTGAACACTAAATCGCAGCTGGAGCCCCCGCCATGAAGAGCCGAGCTGCTCCTCACACACTCTATATTACAGCGTATGGAATCATGTGAAAACATTCACTTGGGATAACAGCACAATAATGGACCACATCTTTACCACTCGCTTTGATGATAATTCCTTAATACTCTTTGCTTGCTTTGTTTTGAATATTTTGCTGTTTCATTTGATGAATCTCTGAACTATATCGCTTAGTTTTTAGGATGAAATGTTTTATTTAAAGTGACTTTGAGGATTTTTATGAATTAAAAGGTATTATTATTATTTCTCCTCAGGGTGCGAAAGTCAGGTTGTATAGAAGAAAAGAATGTTTCTTCTCACCTGATTTGTTACCTCAGTAAAGATTGTAAAGATGAGTTTATGGTTTCAAGACTTCTTCAGTTTAGTGATTTATGATTCTTTAGGATAAACACACGTCACCGTGGTGACTGTGTGCTGAGGTCCACGACCTCTTCCTGTTTGATGACATGTTTTCTGGATGGCATACATCATGTTGACTCAAGCAGCATTAGTGGAGAATGTCTTAGCAGCTCCTGGGCTTTGTTTGCCAGCGTGGCACCGTGGATACACTGGCCCTCTGTACCAGTGGACCCTGCTCCGGCTCGGCCCGCCGCCCTCAGCCTTTCACGTGGAAGCATTGGGGGTGATCCCTAACCGGAGGCAGCAGACCAAGACACGCCATCTATTCACCGGGGGAGCCAGGCTTTTGATTTGGTTCATTGGGATCACTTCTACCTGCAGACAAGCATTAGCACAGAGTGGGTCGTCATCTTTGACTTGATCAACCAATGATAGCGGAGCAGCGGCGCTCGGGCTTCAAAATAAGCCAAAGTAAAAAGGGTCTCAGTGCCAGTGGCGCCCGGCTGAATCAAAATGTTATCTTTTATTCCAAACCCATTAGCAACCTCCCGACACATGCTATAACAAAAATACACATTTATTTTGGTAAAAATGGGATGAAAACAGCACTTCAAAGCTCTTGGAGATTGAAGTAGCAATTTGAATGTTTCATCCCCCCGCCCCCTTCCTTTCATTGCATCGCTGGGGTTTTCGGTCATGAGGAGACCTATTCACAAGCCGGGGATTGTCCATTCAGGGCGACCATTCTTTAATGTAGAGGTATCATATCTTCTCTTAATGTACAGACTTGTTTGAGTGTGTTCCTGAGTGTGTGTGTCTGAAAGTAGGCTAATGGAAGTTCAGACAGCCAGGGACCAACAAAAGAAAAAAATGGCAAAAAAACTAACTGAACTAATTTTCTTACAAAGTAAAAGAGTACTATGAAATCAAATATAAATATACAGTATAGGTTTTTTGAAAAAGACAAAAAAATCTTTTAAATGCATCATGCTTTCAAAGGGCTTGGGGTTGCATTTTGGGAGATATAATCTAGATGTTTGTAGGTGTAGAATAACACAAAAATGATCACTTATGATCCACTAGTGGTGTCTGTATTTGTAGAAACACTATACTGTGGCTCAAAGTCAGTGTGAGTCCAACAGATTGCAAGAACATTTACAAAAATTAAAACATGGACCTACCATCGTCTTGCTGTTACTCTGCACCTCAGTTAGTAGTATTCATCAGTAATTATTGCTATTGTGCCCAAGATACTTGAAACCAACGCATCATGTGCGATTGAGGTCCCTGGTTGGAATGGAATGTTCAAACCTGCAGTACAATGTATTTTTCTCTTTTAGTTATGGCAGAGCACTTGCGTACCTTTGAGTCCTGGTGTAGAGGCGTTTTAAAAGCAGCAGGCCGGTGTTAGCGTATGTAGCTTCAAATCCCAGTGGGTCTTATTCAACACTTGTTTGTGGCACCGTGGCACCTGGAGACCGGCGGCCTGATGTCTGACATGCTGTTGCCCATGGCTGCTTTCCAGCTCGCCATCAATCGGGGGACAGCAGCCGTGTAAAACAGGCCCACGCGACCTGAAACTTTAATGCCGACACAGAGGCTACCAGGATCCCGCTCATCCAACCCCACCCCCCTGTTCCCACGTGCTGAAGGACTTCCTCCATGACAGTAGTAGGCCAGGTAGACCCCATCTCAGACTTGTGTGATGGAAGCCACAGTGGTGTATGTGGACAGCAAAGTCTTCGTCAGAGGGACACAGTAATGAACACTGGGGACTAATTTTCAGATGTTGCAACAAGTAAGTCATGTGAGAGGTGTGTTCAGCCTCCATCACCTCCTCCGCACACACACAGGCACGCACGCACACTCTGCTCCTCTCTTCCGCCTGACTTCCTCCACCACGCTCCCGGCACTCTGCGAGCTGCGCGCAGTTAATTATTGAGCACCCCGAAGAGCAGCATAGCTCTGAGAGCCTGCTGCTGGTCTGCTTGTTTAAAATAGCTCTCCAGCACCTACTCAAAAATGATGCTGCGTTTTACTTTTGTTCTTATTTGACTTGAAAACAGCAATTGTCGTTAGTTTTGCCCCCCTGAGGTGAGAACTGGGGTTAGAATTCAGGTACAATCTCCTTGCTGCATACTTCCATGTGTTCCTGGGCCAAGGCACTGGAAAGTATCAATCATTTCTAAAATACAAGGTACTTTTGCAGCACAACCCTTGTATGGTGTTCATTTTTTTGTTACCTAACCCTAACCCTAACCCTCAGCAGCATACATGTCAACTTACATACATGAGACTTACGAATTTCAAAGCCCCTCCCGAAAATCTCCCGGACCGACCTTTCTCCCGAATTTCTCCCGATTTCCACCCGACAACAATATTGCTACACCATCCGTCGCCGTTTCAGACCGAACAATAATAAAGGTTACACCTTGAAGTCAAGCGCGCCAATTAGAACGGAAAAAGATGAGAATGGCGCTGCAAAGCCGCTAGCACCACCCCCCCCCCCCCGCTAGAATATCTCCCGAATTCTGAGGTCTTAAGGTTGGCAAGTATGCTCAGCAGGTGTACCGCTGCATTTTGGGTTTTCAACAAACAATTTTATGATAAAATAGTCAAAAGATGTTTTATTCATCCCAATTAGAAGCAATATAAACAGAAAATATAGTTAATATTTGCCCTTTAATTTTGTTATAACACATTTACAAATTAAACACAGTGTTGCTGTTTGTCGAGTTAGAAAACTGAGGCTGTTGTTCCTCTAGGTAATAATTATACCTGGACTTATTTCTATTGATTTAGTTGAAGACTGTTGAAACCGTTGGGCTGACTTGCCAGTCGAGGTTATTCACAGTATCCAGACAGCACGTCCATAAAGGGAAAATTGATTTGCGTATAAAAGTATCGACTTTGTTCTGACCGTACCGTATGATAGGTACCTCATTTCTGATTGTAAACCGTAGCCATCCAACAAAGGCACTAAACAGGCTGAGGGCCCCTGTTCAATGATCTCATTCATGAACTATAGAGAGAACCAACTGTTCAACACCAAAAACAAAACAGTTCAGCTCACAAAATTTCGTAGTTCCTAAATGGATCAAATGCAATTGTACGTTGTTGTGCTACGTCGTTGGACTACGTCGTTGGGCTACGTTGTTTTGCTACGTTGTTGGGCTACGTCCTTGGGCTACGTTGTTGTGCTACGTTGTTGGGCTACGTCCTTGGGCTATGTCGTTGGGCTATATCGTTGGGCTACGTTGTTGGGCTATGTTGTTGGGCTACGTTGTTGGGCTATGTTGTTGTGCTACAATGTTGTGCTACGTCGTTGGGCTATGTTGTTGGGCTACCTCGTTGGCCTACGTTGTTGTGCTACAATGTTGTGCTACGTCGTTGGGCTACGCGGGCCATGTCTTTGCGCTACGTTGTTACTCTTGAATCACATTATATAATAATCCTATTATGTACACGAAATATAGATATTTATTATTGCTGGGAATTCAATGCCAAAACCTTTTTCCCCTATTGTGATGTGTATAGGTGCATGTTTAAAGAGAATGTTTGAATGTTTTTTGTTTTCTTATTTGTTTCCAGGATCATCTGTGTGTGTGTATGTGTGTCCCTGTCTTTTGGTGTGTGTTTTCCTCTGTGGGCGCTGCTGTCTGTCTCATGTTTTAACTAGATATGACACACAGTCTATTCCAATCAGTGTTTTCATGAGCTACTCCACTGAGATATGAGCAGATGCCCTGCACAACACGAACATTCTGCTTGTGATTTGGTACTCGTGTGTGGCTAGATACACACATATATATATATGGTGATTATATATATAGTGATAAAAGACAGCATCATGCATGCTGCCTCCAAAAGGAAAAGAGGATCTTAATGTTGCATTTAGAGTAAATCAGACAGGCAAAAAAAAGACAGACGCTCCCCAGTGACCTGAATGGGGAGTCACAAGAGAAAACCCTTATGAGCTGCTCTCTGCTAAATGCACTCTCATATTAATATTTTATAACCACCCATAATGCTGCTGGGGAAAGAGAAAAAAAAGGAGGGATCCTGAGAGAAGAGGAGGAGATACACATCAATCTGCCCAAGGTCCCTCACCGGGAACTTGAAGTATTTTTCCTTCTGATGGAGAAGCTCATTGTGCCGGTTCCTTCTAAAGCAAATAAACCGCCATATGTCTGAGTCTTCGTCCGCATCACAAGCACACTCTGCAGAGACGTGCATTATCTGCCACGGCTGGATGACAAACAGCACCTCGGGGTGAGGATGCAACCACTGGGGCTGCTTACAGAGCAAAGGAATCGAACTCTGTCTTTAGAGACGGGAACGCGTCACTCTAAAGCCCACGCCCTCGGAAGGGGATGGGACGCTAACTAAATGACCAACACAAAATTTAAACCGGTCAGAGGACTATTTAAGCATCCTACGTCTACCAGTGACATGGGACAAGTGTTGTCATCCGTTTCTTTATTTCCCAATCACAGTACATTTGGTTTGGGGACATTTTATATTAAATAAATTGTTATACTAATGATGATCAGGAATAAAATGTCAAATATTTATTATTACAAATCTTAATTCAGTAAAAGTTGCACGGCACCAGAAACAACAATGTTAGAATAAGTCTAATAAGAATAATTAAAGCTCTAATATAAAAGCTAAGTAATTATGAATGCTGATAGTGTCTATTATAACAACACTGCTATTGATATAAAGTATGCTGGAATAAGATACTGGCCACCTCCAGAGTGTCTGGCCCTCAATCCATCACCTCGCTGGTTTGTTACTTTACACATTTTTCATGTGAAATTCATTAGCATATCATCGACAGTAACCGTAATTGTTTAATGAGTCGTTAATAAGTAACACAGTAATTAGCATCAGTGGCATAATTATGTGTAGTGGGCACAGCATTTTTTTGTTTGGAATAATTATCGCCATTCACAGCCTTTTTCGCACAAACATGTCGATCCCTGAGAGGCGGCGAAGGGGCGTACAAACACACAAACAGCGCACTCCATCCGAGGGGCAGTGCAACAAAACACAACACTCAGATAAAACATGCTGAGCCCACAAGTCAAAATGCAAGACTTACAACATAATACAATACATAGTTGTATATACATATCAATCTCCAAAGTGGATGCTTTCATTTAAGGTGAGTCTTATTTGTTGAAATACATAAACAGATGACTACATAATTAAACTGTATTTGTGTGATATGCACAATTAAGGCGAGGCACTCCAGGGAAAAACATTGTTTTTCATACACTGATCAATTTAGAGATTTTGAGCCAATACCATTTTGCCTCCATAGCATTCAAAATAAAACAATTTACATTCAAGCATCTATTTTATTGGTGTTTGTAGAATTCCCCTCAATTTACCATAAGGTTATGTTGCTATTGTGTTATTTGGAATTTTTTTTTTATTTAATCAATGTGTCTTTCTTACACCAAACTTCCCAGGTTATATGCTGAAGTTTTGACTTCAGATAATAATTCATTACCTGATTGAAAAACATTTAATTCACATGACATTCATATTTATTATTATTTGATTTAATATAAAGAGATCCCTTTAGATCCCTCTAAAATCCCCTTAGTAAAAACCTTTGTCTTTAATATGTTAACAAAAATAAAACATTCTTTTGGAAACCACATTCATCATCTGGAAACAAATGTTTACATGTTTAATAAAACCATACCTAATTTGCATATTCAAGCTTTTAAAAACATTCAATGCAAAAAATTAAAACCTTCTTCGTTTATTGAATGAAAATGGGTTATTTTGTTAATATCTAATTTTTTAAAACCTTTTTAAAATCCAATTCACCATTATTGTCTCCCCAGAAGGGAAGGTATACTCACTTTGATGAATAAAGCATTAATTACTCATAAGAATTCTAGTTTAAAGATTTCATATTGGTATATTTGAAATGTTCAATGAGATATATTGGAATACTGGAAGGATACTATTTGATAACCAAATGCATGGCACACATGATGTCATCCTGGTCCGTTTTTAAAACATCAGCAATGATGTCATCAGAACCAAGATCTTAACGGAAAAAGGCTGTTTTACAAATAAAGTTTGAAAGACACTGCCATTCACTACTCAGGTTTGTGAGTTGCATTGTGGGAATTATAGGTGTCTTTGGAGCTTAAAGTCGTAGTGCCTTTGCCTCTGCTGGTTTGATTGTTACCTTTATGTCCCATATGACCACATGTTACAACACTTGTTTAGTAATAATTAAAAAAGACTTCAGAATAGTGCACAAATGTGTCGTTTGATCATTTGGAAAAAAATCTGTGAAAAGGTACTAATTTCACTGTCTATTGTTAGTACACAAATATGAAATACACTATTGGCTAGAAGGATAATCAACATGCATCCAAAAAATATCAAAATGAAATATCGAACCCAATTTCTGGCCCATTGTTGTCTGCGTATAAAAAAGACTTCATCGTGCATAAATGTAAGACTAAAAGCTGCATAGTTCTTTGTGCCTTTAAAAGGGGGAGGGGGGTGCGTAGCCTGGGCCAGCGGCTCTGTGAATGTAAAATTTATTGACTGTCTACAAAAGCTTTTTTTGGAAAAAAAAGAAAAGCATTTAGTGAAGGAAGCCCCTAGTGTAGACAGAAGAATACAAACACCAGGACGTTGGCCAAATGGACAAAGACGTTGGAAACATTGTATAAAAAGCTGCGGCACTTGAGCCGGGCCGGTCTGCTATCTGCCTCCTCTCCTTTGAAACACAATTATGTGACCATCGGCAAACACTGGCGCCAAACACTGCCATTTTTCCCTGCTTGCCACCAGATGGTTCCATTGAGAAAAGACACGGCCGCTGTTTGTCTTCTCCTCAGAGCTGCTGGGCGTAATGGAGTTGCTAATGATTATAAAACACCTGCTTGGGGGGGGAATCAGACAGACAGAGACGCTAAATACCTATGTGATCAGGTTGAAAAGGTGCTGCGCTCGTGCTCGGCTGCTACTTATCCGGGGGACACAAGCACCTTCAGCAGATGTCCCACCTATAGAGGTAAGAGGCTGCAACCTCATCCGCAAAAAAAAGGAAAGCAGACAGGAATCCTCGCAGTCAGTCTCCATAATAGCTAATTGCCTGTTTGCTCAATGGGGAGAAAGGCTTGTTTCCACAAAGGGGTCATGTCTGTGATGGGCTGTGGTCTCTCTTCAGATGCCAGGCTTGGGTTTCATGTGGTTTGGAGGTTATCAGTGCCCCCAAAGCTGCCTCACAAAGGAGATGTTTGTACAGTGGCATGAGGAGCACGGGGGTGGCGTGTCGCGTGTAACAACAGGCAGAGGGGCTGTGACCCAACACCAATCTCATATACGGCCCGTCTAGTCAGTATTCCATTAATGCCTTATTGAATTCTGTCTCTATTCCATTTCTTGTTCACCCCCCAACTGGAGAGGACCTGCTTTGTCAAACAGCCTGAATGTATTACCAGGTTCCATTGTACGGTGGAAGGAAAACAAAAAGGATTGTTGATATTTGTGATAGGATGAGAAAAATATAAATGCATTTTCCACCTGTAACCCAATCTCTTCAATTGTAAACGCCACATAACCGTGATTAGTTTAATATTAGAAAACATATATTGTAAAGTGCTGGGGCGCATCCATGAATGGAAAGAAACTAAAACGAGTTTGGTGCCAGTCACATGACCCCTGTGTTCAGTCCCCAGCGAGGCAATAACAGTCATTAGATTGTAATCAGTAATACGGTAATATGGATTTCATCTAAGATCAGTTCGAACCATAGTTCAGGTTTGACAATGAGTAAATCCAGATTTTAAATTACATTTAAATTAAACTAATAAAGGCACATTGAAGTTTTAGAACAGAACTAAATCCAAATAGTGATCAAAGATGTTACTAATCAATGAAATAAAGGTATTCCGAAACAAAATATTACATCGAATTTCACAGCTGTGGTTTTCTTTTTTTTGTGCAAGCCGGCCAAAGGCAAGATGTTTGTACTGTGACAGTAACAACAAAGCAGAGGTTATCGAGCTTTCTATTACGCTGCTTTAATTAATCATAGCAATGCTTCGTTATGATCAAAACACGTTCGAGTTTTTAAAATACTCATTATGTGTCTTTACGTATTTGTATCACAGTTTTGGTCTTACAAAGAAAAAATAAATTGTCATGTTGTGAATGTATTTAACAATTTACGCAAAATATTATTTACACTAGAAACAATTGTGCACTTTAACATTATTACATGAACAACAGTCAGTGCTCCATCATTTATGTTTATTGTTTTAGTCGCCATATTACGATTGCAAATTCAATCATTGTTACACACTAGAGGAGTCTGGACTACATGATAATGTGGTATGTTGTTAGTGGTCCAATGGAAGGGAAACTAGACGGATGGATGATGAACATTATGCCACCATTTCAAATGTCCCAGAATAGAGAGGAACCCCCTTTGAATATCCTTTGTGGCTGAAAACAAAAGCTTCTGCACCCATGAAACTCACAGATTACCGGCCTGCGAATCTGCATGCTTGTGGGGGGACGGGGGGGGGGGGGCTCTCCTCCCCTCCCCTCTGGTCTTCAACATCTCAATCACGTCTCTGTGGCCCCGCCCCTTTGTATTAGCCCCCCAAGAAAGTGATGGACATCCTTTCACTGGCTGCCTGACCTCTGGTAATCCTGTTTCACAGACCAGCTCCCCGCTGAAGGCCGACACAATGGCGGCCGCTCAGCCTCCTCGCAGTCGATACTCCGACAGACTTGATCGAGCAAATTAGTATCCTTTGGTAAGGGCACGACCAAAGACCTTTACAACACCCTCCACAAATCAATAGAGACCAGCGAACAGCGTGTTTCCTGCTTTTTTTCTTCTCCGTCCTTTCACTTCCCTTCCTCGCCACCGCGTGTGACTTCTATCTGGGTTCAAGCTCTCGCGTGTGGTTTCCTCTGCCGCTGGGCCGAGATCAAAGGTTACAATTGCTGACGGTCAGCGTGTAATCAAGATTTCACCCCCGCTTGTAAAACAGTTGTTACACGATGTGTGCCTGGGGAGGGAAAACAAGCCCAACAATCACAGCAAAGAGGAGAAGGAAATGTGAAGTGAATTTAGAAATGTTGAGGAGCTGCAAGGCAGAAAATGCTCTTCATATTCTCTTGTTCCTTTAATATCATAAACACAATCAGGTCTTTGTACTCATTCCTGATGCCCCCTGAACACCAAATGTTGATTCATCCGCAGAAAAAAATAGTCCCCCACTCATGTGTTATTTACTAAATAATAATAATAAATAATGAATTACTGAGCTTTTGGTTTTCATTGAGCTATATGTGTGTGTGCAGTGACCCAATTGGTTGATTTATGTTTATAACTCATTCAACCCCAAAATACCCCAAAAGGCACCGTAAAACAACTGTATGTTTCATCGCATGTATATACACTTTAGAGGCAAAACCATTTAACAGTAAAAATCAGATCACAATTGATTGCATTGTTAAAATGCAATTAAAACTTAAAAATGAATTTGAAGGTAGTGTATTACGCACCTTTATTTTGTAAGTAAGTATTAATACATTAACAAAACTGCAATAGCCTTTGGTTTGCCAACAATTTAAACAAATGAGGTGCTTTTAACAGCAGTCTTCCCTTTACATAGTACATCTTAAACTTAAAGATTCATGTAATCAAATCAAATATAAAACCAAAACTATTTGCCACAGCCCGGGCATTCAAGTTTATATAGTTAAACCATTAACACCAGCAAAACCAGCCCCAGCAAGTTAACATTTATGAATCTGTGTTCTTTGTTTTACCAGCAGAAATATTTTCCTTCCACCAGGGAGCCAGATAAACAGTCTCTGGTCTTTGTAATAAATGTATGCTGATAATAACCCTTATTGATGACCCAGGGGCGAGTCAGGTGAGTATTCATGCTCACCTTTTGTTTGTCCCCGAAAATACTGTAACTTTGGTTCAATAAAGGTCTGAAGGAGAAAGAGAAAGATAAGGGAAATGTTTCTGTTCATTTGAGCTTGAAGAGCAGTCGAGGGCCGTGTATTCAATATATACAGTATATTTCAACATTACAACCAGTACTGGGTTGTTACGGTAACTTTAGGTGCTTCTTTGTCTCAACCGACATCTTTCTCCTACATCTGTTGCTACGCGCCACTGATGCAGGTTGCTTCATTTGAAAGTCTGCTGCGTCTCACAGAGATGTGAGTAGTTCCACCTGAAATGATGTGACTCCATAGCACTCAGACGTCTGACATCAGCAAGCAGCTCTCTCTCCTCTCCTTCTGTGTGGGCCGACCTGTTTTTCACCCAAACCTAACCCTGCAGAAATGATCGGCGCCTGGTGTATATTATTATTATGATTATTTATACATTCTGCTTATCACCACCATTTTCCTTGGCAGAGATTTTAAGTAAGATTAATTACATCAAGCCTACGTAACCAACAAAAAACCTCTTCAGCATCACCAGCAGGCCATAATCGTACATTTTTAAGTGCGGCGCATGCATAATTTTAAATAGCACTTTATCAGTGAAGCCACAGCTGTTGTTGCAAAAATGTTTCTGTGTTAATTAACACTGTGAACCGGTCACCGTGCGGCGGTTATCGTGTGTAGACAAAAGGTCCACGGCGTTATATGAGAGAGATGGTAAAATCATATGATACAGTGAGAGCAAAACATGCTTGTGATGGTGTTTCCCTGTTGGAATGAGAACATGATGGGCAGAGAGGGACACGTTTTCGTGCTGAAAGCTCCAAGCACTACGCAAACTATCTGCTTGTGTGATGTTGGATCAACATTCTATTTTGAATGTGCTTAATTGGTTTCATTCCAAAGGACCCATACATTACCAAATCAATTGAAAAGTATTTTGTTGTGGGTTCATATTCTAATTCCAACATTGGCTGCCATTTATTTCCTAAAGCAATAAAAAAACCTATTGGGAACTGCCTAATGTAAGGATATTGGTTACTCTAAACAAACAGTTAAGAAGTGAACATTATCAAGAAAAGAAGCAACAAAAATACATTCCCATACAAATCAACTGCTTTCTCAATCATGTCTCAAAGGAAACACTTTTTCTTGCATATCACAGCCTGAGGTTAACCAACCAGGAAATGCAACAAAAGGGAAACATAGTTAGAGGGTAGATTTAATATAGGTAGATTTAATAAAAACAGCGGTTGGCCTTTACATTACGCAAAATGGAAAGTAAAATATAAATAATAATAGTTTTTGACATGGAAAACCTGAAAACAATATATATATATATATATATTGGTATATTAGTGAAGGTTGTATATAAATAGGTTTTATTTATTTTCGTTATTATCTACTCAAGAGTTTCCTCAATGTAAAGTAAGTAAATGGCAATTTTAACAAAATCTCATTTGCATGTCCTTAATCATTTCAAATATTCATTGTATATTATACACCGTTTTCTGGATGTGCACAGAATCTTAACATTGGACTCAAATTGTGACCATATTATTAGAACAAAGCACATTCTAAACATTTCATATTCAACGAGATCATGAATTTCCATTTGTGCCGACTTTTCCAAGCCAATGATGGTTTCGGGGGGCCAATTACACGTACTTTGGGCTCCGTGACACATTTATGACACAGAGACACTCCCCGACCATTGTTCAGCTCTTTTGTTCCTTGAGGAATGTCTCTCACTTGTCAATATTCAATAATCAGGAGCAGGGCCCCTCAGAGGGCTGTGTTGTTCAGGCAGATGTTAGGACACTCCCCAGCAGCTCACCAGGCCCTCCCCTCCATAGAGCTTTGTACTGCTCGTGTAAGAGCCAAAGGTATAACTTCCAGCTACTCTTATTATTGACCATTTCTTCTAATCTCCCAACGGTCCTCTGACCGTCCAGCAGCTGAGATCCAGGGGAGAAACGAGAGGAGCTGTTCAACATTCATCATCTATAATTACTGTGCTCTCAGATCAATAAGCTTAATAAGCAGCTGCCATCTGTGGAGTGAGTGCAATGAAGACTTTTTTTCTGCCCTGGGTTTTAACTCTTTGACACATTGAACAGTCAGCATCATCTTGCTACAGCTTATTGGTCAACTTTGCAACACTACATCTGTTTTTAACATCCAAATAAGATAGAGTGTAACTTAAATCCCATTAGTGCAGTGCCCATTTGGAGCAGTGGTCCAGTTAGGTGTTGGCTGATCGCCCGGCCTTAAGGGAACTATCCATCCATCCATCCATCCATCCATCCATCCATCCATCCATCCATCCATCCAGCGTTTTTGACAGTTGGTCATTGACTCCAGAGAGAAGGCGAGGAGGTTCCACCCTTTGGTCCCAACCGGGGCTTGACATTAACATTTTTTCTCACCAGCCACTGTGGCTCGTGGTTTTCCAAAGTTTCTGACTAGTCACTCGGCAATTTCATTAGCCACAATTTTGTTGTTGGGAAATTAAGTTTGCTTGGATTAAAATCGACTACGGTTTGGTACAATAACGAGTGTACGAAAGTGGGCAACTGTGGGGGCGAATGGGTGAATCATGTCATGGGGAGCTTTGTGGTCAGAAGACTAGAAAAGCGCTGTACAAGAACAAGTCTAGACTTACAACAACTAGATTTACAATCCTTTTAAATCCAGATGAAAAGTCAGTGCAATTCATTATTTTTCATAAACAAGCCATTCTCAAGGCTTTTCTTTTTCTTTGTCTTCTTTTCATCTTCGTTTCATGGTCAGTTTTGCTCTTATGTTCGCCCTCTGGGTTTCCCTACACATGCTATGTGCCGCCACATTCTTGTCTTGCACTGAGCAGGTCTCAAGCTGTATAAAAATCTTTTGGACCGGGGCATCCTCGATATGGTTCACCATACCAGTCTTCCCCCATCCTCTGACCCAACTCACCACCAGATGATGATAAGTGGACACCTCAGCCCGTCTCTTTACACGTTCCCCTGTTCCTCCCTCACTGAGAGAAAATCACTCGGCGAGATCGCGACTCTTCGCTCTCCTGCTCCCAGATGGTGGGATGAGCTCTCTGATGACATCAGGACTGGAGAGAGTCTTTACATCTTCCGCCAAAAACTCGGAAACACCTCTTTAGACTCTACCGTGACTAAAACACTAACAAACCGTAGCACCGTGGCACTTTTCTATAACATGTTTTGAAACTGCTTATTTGAGTAAAATTATACTTTCTTGTTACTTGTTCTTCTGAGTTTGTATCTCTATGTGGAAATGCACGTATTGTCAAGAGTCGCTTTGGATAGAAGCCTCAGCTAAATGACACGTAATAATGTAATGTAATGTACCTGAGTGTGCAAAACATGCAACCTCAGATCAGACGATGCGATAAAAAAATGATCATCGATCTCTGGCCTTGGTACCACTCGTACAACGTGAACCTTTATCATCCTCCTTATGAACATACTCAAACATGGTGTTCGTTATGGACAATACGTGAATCGGACAGAAGTCCAATAAAAGACGGCCGCTTGGGTTTAGATCACTGAGGCCACTGCTCCCAATCACGCCTCTCCAGTTATCGCCTGTGTTCCGGGTTTGGGAATACTACACAATACAAATTACAATCCAATAGCCTATAAGTATATGATTATAAGGTGTTAAAATTGATACTTGCTTACATTACATTACATGAAAGGGAATATTGTTGTAGGCAATGTTAACACTATGCTAGCTAGGTAACTATTTTGTTAAAAACTGTTTCCAGTGAGCAAAAGGGTGAACGAGATTCAAAATACAAGAAATAACCATCGATTTCTCTCTCTGTTTTCTCAAAACAATAATATAGAGTCCCCTATGAAATGTTGTTGTTTATAATCCGTTAATGCTAGTGAATACAAAATGATAGTGTAACTGATAACGCAATTTTCCAGTATATCATGCAATTCATTGACCAGATGGATCAGAGAAGATTCTTTAGAGCCAGATGAGAGGGAGAAGCAGCAGAGTGAAAGGGCTGAAGGAGCTGGTGTGATGAAGGTCAGTGGTCTACAGGTCTAAAGGACACCAGTGTAGGACAGATGTGTGCACCTGTGACTCGTTGCACTTGGCTGATTCCTGAGCGTGTGGTGAATGCCCGTCGGTGAGATATTTGTGAAGAAGAGCAGCAGGACATCGACGGGCTGCGCTTTGTCACAACACATAGATGACACCTTTTCCCCTAAGCAGCCTGCTTGTGAACGTGTCCGCTCTGATAAAGAATCAATGGTGTTGCTGCTCCTCGCAGGAGGCCTTAGCTGTTTGTGCCGTTAGCATTCTTTCATTCTTACTCTCTGCCTTTGTAAACCAAGTCATCTGATTCGTTTGGCATTTTGGGGTTATGGTGGCAAAAAGCAAAATAAGAGAAGCTGCTAGCCCAGGTCCAAGGTCCCCTGTCCATAATGGTTAATTTAGCCCGCCGGCATATGTTGGGTCGACTTCAGGGTCTACAGAGAGTTTGATGCACCCGGAAAATGTTATTAGGGAGCACACTATAACAGTCAACAACAATGACTTTCTTTAAAAGCTCATCACTCTATTGCATTACACTGGCGGTATAGTATTTGGCTACTCTCATTTACGTCAATGAGAGTAGGCTGAATAACAGTAACACTACTTTGTATAAATCAAGGCACTGCATTCTCCAGAATGATGGTACAGTTGAATCAACAGCTCTCTAGAACCAGCAGGACCTCATACAACAGTTTGTATTTCTCACGAGAAGTTATTCCTTTTTTGTGACTTCTTCTATGTACAGCAACAATAGTCCATTTCCGCTTGTTATATGCACACATTTCAAAGTATTCTTCTGACTTGCTTTAGGTTTGGTAAATGGTTGGGGTTGGAAAACTATCAAGTTACATTACAAATAAGTCAATGTTGACTTTTGGTTTCACTCGGGAGACAGGATTTGTTTAATGTTTTGATGTGTTTCCCCATCATTACAACAGCGATGCCCCCCCGCCCCATGAAGTAGTAAACCAAGGGGAGACACTGCAGTCTACCTAACCAATGGGAGCAGCGTGTGTGTACGTTCTCCAACTCATGTCATTTAGCCGTTGTTTTAGCGTCGCCTCTCTGAATGTCGCCATGTTTCATCATCCAAACGGCAGGTCAGGTGATCTGAAGCCACCTCCGCCACCTTATTTTAATGGACTGACATGTTCTGTGAGCGAGGTTACACATTAGGAATTTTCTCCTTAAGGGACATTTTTTACCTTACAATACTTCATACATACACTGTAGTCACAGCTACAGAAGCAATGCTGGGTCTTGCCCAAGGACACATTGACATGCAGGTTAGCCGGGCCTGGGATACAAATCCCAGTACTGTACGTGGGTATAACTATGAACAGTGAACGCGAACATTTTGCAGAAACAGCTCCAAACTGATCAAGCGACAATCATAAAAGTAGTACAGTGCAGTCGGCAGCTGACTGAGTGTACATGCCGATTCAAATCTTCCGCACACCTTTTGAGCCTTTGTATACCTTGGCCCCACCATACTGTGGTACGTACTATGCAGATCAAGCTAATCATCTGGTGTAGCACAGTTAAAGTCCTTGGCTGCTCTATATCTGGTTGTATTTGCTCCATGAATGAAGCTGAAAAGCTGATGAGTGCCCTGGGACCCTCTATGTGTGTCAGTGGCAAAGGTCAAGCACCTATTGTTTACTATGAGCACTGTTAATTGTGAACAGCAGTGTGCTCACCACTGGGATGCTACGGACCAAAACTAATGTAGAGATTGATTAAGGTACACTATAAACATGGATTTCACCATATTTCAGCATGCGATTTGAATGTATTGATACATAATCAATTGAGCCCATACATATGAAGACTTTTGGACGAATGCTTTAGCATATTTATTATTGTATTGCTGATATGATTCAAGTGAGGGGCAACTATGGCTCAGTGGTTCAGCAGGCTTGTCCAATCAGAGGATCAGAGGTTCAACCCTAAGCTCTGCTAGTCTGTGTCCATGTGTCCTTGAGCAAGACACTTGACCCGTAGCTGTGAGTATGGTGTGTGAATGTTAGACAGTCCTGATGGGCAGGCCGCACCTCCCATGGTGGCCCTTAGTGTATGAATGGCTGTGAATGGGTGAATGATGACGTGTCGTGTTAAGGCACTCGGAGTGGTCAGAAGACTAGAAAAGCGCTCTATAAGTACGGTCCATTTACCATTTACATATACCTATTCCTTATTACATCTAAACATATTTCATTGTGTAAAACAAGCGGCCAACATTGTCCAATTCCACACAACAATATTGCCTTATTAAACAATTCTAATAAATCCTCTTTGCTCGTTGGGAAAAGAAAATCTTCAATTAATACCAAAAATGTATACCCAACACTACTTTTTCTTAAACACACACATTTTCACAACATATTCATTTGAAAAGATGATTGCCCTGTTTAAAAAAGGATGTGATGAATTCATATCATTTGATTAAATATATAAGGTTGCTTGTGGTTCAGTTGTGCTTTTTGATGTTTTATCGTCAGTTACTTTAGCGAGTATTTACATTTAGAGTTGCCTTGTAGTACCATTCACAAACAGTGCATTAATAATTTGCCTTTGCACAGGCACAATTGTTTTGCATGCACTTTTTAGTGAATGGGATCTATTTAAGCAGCAGCTAATCTTGATGGCCATGCAATTTGAAAATACACCATACAGAGTGAAGAAATAAACCCCGGCTACGGTGATAGCATGAGGTAAAATCAATTCCATGTCATGTCCAAAGCACCGGTATCGGAACTAAAGAAGGAGAAATGAAATGAAAAGGGACCCAGAGGAAGCCCCTCAGGAGTTTTCTTAAAGCCATTCTCTGGACTTGTCTTCTCCCTTAAGAGGGTCAAGAGTGGCAAGCAGACACTTTCCTTTCTGAAGGAGGGCCGCCAAACAAACTCAGCTAACAGAGGGGATCTCTCCAGGGAGCTGAGAGGGAAAGTCAAAAGAGACCCAGGATTTATTGTCACACTCTGAATGTTCATTGTTGCGGCATCTACAAAAGTTTGAGTTTTAAAAGAAATGTTTTATTTTAAACAATTTGTCGATCATCCACAGATGTTCTGTTGATGACTCCAGACTGCACTAGCTGTGTATTTATTCAAAACCCTATCAAGTGGGAGTCTTAAAAAAATAAATCAGGTGGTGACCTTGAGTCCATTTTCTGCAGGGCAGCGTGCAGTGCCAATGAATGGCCGGACGCAGCGGGGCTTGCAGGCACCTGGCCGGACGGCCCGGGCGCTCCACAATGCTGTCTGGGGGGTAATTACCACAAGGTATTCTTTAAAAAGACCAGATGGGGATGAGGTCCTACCCCACCCCATCATTTACAACAAAACCCCATTCAATGACATACTTAATCCACCCACCGGTTAGCTCTTTCAGAGTCTGCTGTTGTTGTGCTTGTTCCTTTATGTTAATCCAGACTCACCCTAGACCTCCCTCCCAAATAGGGAGAGGGATAGAGAGAGAGACAGGGATAGGGAGAGAGGGAAGTGAAGAAGACATAAGGGCCTTAAGGGACTCAAAAGGCATTATTCATTTCCAAATTGTTTCCGTCACAGCTAGTACAGTAACGTTGGTGCTTCCCTTCCTCTCAGTCTGTCTCTGTGTTGAAGTGCCGTTTGAGGGACACTTGCTGAGGGGAAGCAGAGTGACAGCGGGAGGAAAATAAATGGGGGAAGGGTGGGAGACCCAGTCAGAGGCAGGGCGAGATGGTGAGAGAGAGGCCTTTATAGACAAGGTCAAGTCAGAGTTCGCGGTGGCACCAGCTGAGGTTGGGGAAGGGGGGCACCTGCTATTTTCTGGGTATGTATCTGTTTCGTTTCCAGCTGGACTCCACCCCACTCTTTCCCAATCCAGTTAACCAGGACCCCCCCACACCCACCCTCAACACACCCCCATACTCCTCCACCACTAGAACCCCCAGGGAATACATGATTAGATCCACCCTCTTTTTAGAGTTGATCTCAGGCTAATGTTTCATCAGACTGCCGCTGTCATGTGTCTCCTATTCACAATTGGATAGGAAGTAATGACACCATGATGTAGCAAAACCGAGTTGGTGTTGCTATATCAGTACTGTTATTTAGATCGGACATCAGTTTAAGTGATACTTTGTTGCACAAAGCCTATGGGCGGTGGCGCGGGGGTTTTGAGTCATTTAGAGTAAACTGACTTCTAAATCCTGTCTCTACCATCCAGCCTCGCACTTTATCATAATCACAATGGACGAGACATCTGAACTCAGGGACCAAATGGATTTTTTTAAAACAGATATTCTGAGAAATAGTAACATATACAGCTTTGTCACAGGCACTTTTTAATCAAGATTGACATGAGGGTGGTAAAGGCTAGTAAAGCCCAAGTCAATGGCGCGCTCAGATGTCCGGGTTGTCAGACTGTCAGAGAGGCACCAACCTTTGCTTTTGATGCCTCCCTCCTGTGTGTTAAGAATAGCCCCGACGGTAACATCTTGTTCAAAGACAGAGCCTTAGAAATTGTAATTTTGACCGGTCAGTAAATCACAATTCTCGATTGAGGTGATTAAGCTGTAAGTCATTTCTAGGACCACTAACCTCTGATATTGGGGTTTGTTTTCAAGTAATCTCTATCAACAGATTCTGCATTCACTGAATGCTTAAAATTGGCATAGAGCAGCAGGGGATGAATTGGAATTATTTTGGTGACCCATGATCTTTCCTCTAGTGCCTTTTGAGTCACATGGATCGTAAAAAGCTTTCTCGGGAACTAATGGCCAGATTTCTATGAGATGTCTTATTCATAATCTTGTGAAAAGGAGGGAAACCTGGCACCAATCCACGCTCTGTGTGTGTGGGAAGAAAGAAAAAAACTAGCTTCATGAAGGATGGAAGACATTTAACAGTACTTAAAATAAAACTGTGTACATGAAGGTTGGTGGATCCTAAGTACAGTACAATCCAGCAGCTTCTCCAGCCGGGCTATTTGTATTCTTATGATGAATATTTAATTGCTTTCCGAGTGCTGTTCTAAAATCAGGCCATAAATGAATATCCACAGTCAGCGTTGCTCTTCACTAGCATTGTATTGTCTGCCAAGTCACTGAGTGCCTCCAAAAAATACTTTTATATGAAAATCAGGGAGCTTGGGATGAAAGGCAGAAACACAACAATATCCTGCAAATTTTGTCCTTTGTCTGAGAGGGATTACTCCATTAGGGAAATTTATGGTAATGCAGCCGATTATACTTTGTTGAACTTTCATTTATGTAGCCATATCATTTTAAAAGCTGAACAAAAGTATGCAATTTATTTGAAATTAAGATAAGCAGAGGGAGTTATGCATTTTAGATGGGTAATTTTGTGTTCATACAAGGTAGCACACCTTTTGGCACTTCTTGCCGACAGATAACAGGGGTCACCCTCACATTACCCACTGCCCCCCAGTCCTGCTCTGGAGCCGCCCAGCACAGGGGAGAACCGTGAAAGGAAGACAAAGGTTATGGGATGTAATGAGCCACGATGCTATGCAGTCATGAGGGGCCCAAATGGGATTCTTTTACCCCACAGAAAATTCTTCCAATGACAATATGAACAGGAGACTGTTTTTACAAAAGTGACAAAAAGAGGGAAAAGCCTCCAGGACATAAAAGGCCCAGAATCCTGCAGGGAAACGGTATCGTGTTGCAACAATTTTCAACCTGTTCTCCCGAAAATGACATTTTACATTGAATCAACTTTGAAAGGGAGCTTCAGAGTTTATAATCAAAAACCTCAATTAACGGAGCAGGAGGCTGCTGAATTTTTCTGGTGTGAAAGTAAAGTTAGCATGACATTTTGTCAGGTCAGTCACATGATTGATTATAGCACATTTGATGCTCTGGTGTGAGGATGTGTCGAATGGAAATGTTTCCAAAATGCTTTTCTGATTCAGATTTACATTGTTTTTGATTGGACAGCTCAATCAACAGCCAGTATTTCTGGGGTGGGTGTAGCCAGTGGACATCTTGGATACCAACACTTCTTCTTGCACGCGCTGGTTAGCAACTTGAGATGCAGAAGTGAGCACTACAAACACAGGAGACAAACCATCTTGTCCCGTGTGAAAGCAGTAGTTGTTGGAGACATCCTTGTGCTGAAGCATCTGACTGGTCCTCAGGAACACGGGACACTGAACACACAATGAGAGTGCAACACAATTTGTATTCAATCAACATGTCACACAATCATCAATACTGCTTTGAGCCTGGTACAGATGGTCACAAGGACGTGGATTTACAATCGAAGCTCACTGCTAAGTCCTCGGGTGGGGGGCCGGGGGATGGGCGCAAAGAGGTCAGAGGACACTAAGCAGCCAGATCACTGCCGACCGCAGTCTTGGAGGAAGATGAATACCTCAAGTTGTCAATCAAATAGGGACCTGACAGCACAGCTTCCGCTTTGACATGTTGGCTTAATTAACATGTGTTCAGATAAAGCAAGAGGTGTTCCCTTTTTTAGTATTACATTCTGCTCATTGTTCAATGGGCTGGCATTATAAAAACGTCATTGTAAAACGCCCGACCACAGCTGTGATCCTGTTCCTGGAGGTTCACCTTGGATGGATGGGTTGAAGGAAGTTCCTAGGACGACGCTAGTTTCCCACCTGAAAAAAAATGAAATGTAATAAACATACTTAATTAAAGCTTTCTCATGAACAGACAGCCAGGGAGCATCAAAGCTATTTGCATGCAAGGATAAAGTCAATTTGACAAAATCTGTAAAAATACTATTAGTAAAACCTTTAAATGACAGTTCCTTTGCATGGAGTGGCTCTCTTAATAAGTTTCCTTTTTGTGTTTTTTAAAACACAGGTGAACAATATATATTTTATCTTTGAGTTGGCTTGGTGGATGTTGTAGTGAAGACCATTAAAGGAAACAGGAACATTGTTGTAATGGTCATATGCAGTGATGCATTGTGCGGTCGATAATTCTGTAAGAACCGTATTTGGTTGTTTAGCTTGGTGGATAAACACATTCCACAACCAGCATTTGAAAAAGGTAATGACTCATTTAATTTAAAAGAGCTAAAACACGCAGAAAGTCGGTGTCCGTCGTGTCCACTCAGGCTTTGTAACACAAACCCAGTAGCACATTCAGAGAAAGACATGAAACAACACTATTCTATTTAGTCTCCTCTTTCACACACTTCCCCCCACCCCCCAAATGGGCAGCAGCCCGTCCTCCCCCCAATCAACTGCCAACCCCACCCCAGCTCCACCCTCCCCTACGTGTCCAGCCTTCCCAGCAGGGTGTTTACCCCGCCACGACTTGATCAGTAAATAAATAATGGCAACATAAAGTGCAGTGTGGAACAGGAGCTGAGATTGGATAACAGTCGGGGTGGGATTGGACGAGGGGGGACGAGGGGGGTGGGGGTGTGGGGTGGGTGGGGGGGCGTGTCGGACTGTGAAATATTAATGATCCTGATTACTTTCTGCAGTGGTGACACGGGCTTCCATGACAGAGATGGGCTTTGTTGTGGATGAGCTGCAGACCTGTAGAGATCACAGAAACGTCAAAATATAGATATCAGTGTTCAAATAAAACAAGATGGTATTGAAAGACGGAATAAAGAGGCAACTGATGATGGATGGAATATGTAGTATTCCGTCCCGTTGTCATTTTCTATTAGCTTCTCTTGAATGTTCTTTTTTTTTAAAATGAAGCTCTTATAATTGAACATTAACCAGTTTCTTGTGATATTTCTGGAAGTACTTCATGAAAGTAGCATTCGGAGGTCATTTGCTGATGACATTGGGTTTGCTGGCAGAAGACATACTCCTCCCAATTATTCGACATGATTTGGGTGATTATTGTGCTTCATGGCAGAATCTTTTATGTTTCAAAAATGAAAGTTGTTTGTTGGAGGCAAAAGGAAAAAATGTCAATCTTAAATGGCACAGAAGGTGACATGGACTGAAGGTTAGTATTTGTGTTTGATTCAATGGAGCAAAAATGAAGACTTTTTTTCTCAGTTGTTGGGTGATGTGAAAGGAACAAAAGTTGAAAGCAGCAGGGTAGATCCCTTTAATATCAATCAGGTTATTATGTTTAATGTATAATAAACCTTACCTTGGAGGAGCATGGAACAGAACAGATTGTGGTTTACCTTCAGTTCACTCAGACCAGCATCTGCACTAACTATCACTTTAGCTGGAGGTCGCCCCTACATTTCATTGTATGTCACAAGTAGTTCTATCCTCAGTAGACTTGATCTCGGGGGCCCCACAGGAGCCTCCAGATGCCCAGCTGAAAGGGGAAAACACAATGTGGACAAGCCCCCTGACAGAACAGGGGGCCCCCTTCTGAATTATCACCCCGCTCCTCCTGGCTAATTAAAATTTTGCTTGTAAGTTATGTCAGCCATTTGAAGCCTGACAATTCCCCAACACCCGCCTGCATTTTAATTTGCGGCACGTGTGCATAAATTGTTAGAGGCGTGGCGGTGACGTGTTGGCACAGACCGGATCGCATTTTCTTTTCTCCGCCTCGCCCCCATAGGCGAGTTTTTAGAGGTCCTTCCTCCTCTGCTCAGGATGACTTGATTGATAAACGCTGGGGAGGATTTGTCAAAGCAACTAGACTGCCCCCAGTGGGATATCAATATGGTTCATTTAGACTCCCACCAGGCTCAGGCGGCCTGCGGAGAGGAGATGCTACAGAGACCAGCAGGGCCAGGGGCAATGCTGCTGCTGCTCAGGTTAGTGTGCAACAACACAAAAAAACGGCTAACTCCGCCGTGGTGAGATAAACCAGCAGGGAACAGAGAGCGAGAGAGAGAGAGAGTGTGTGTGTGTGTGTGTGTGCGTGCGTGCGTGAGGCTAGAGTGCTTGAAAGCGGAAGAGCAAGGGTGATGCAGGGTTCATGGTGGGATCGGCCCCGTCTCAGCTGGAGGAGCTTTTAGTTGCCATTTCCCAGCAGCCTCCAGGACAGATGCACTGCCCTGAGCCATAATCTGTGTCTCGCTCCCAATGACAAATGGCACAGTGTAGAATATTGCATTATATATTAAGTACCAGCAGTCACTAAGTTATAGGACGCTGCTTTGCGCCCGCAGCACTCGCCGCTCACCCAGCAGACTCTGCTTTTACAACAGTCGATTAGATGCGGACCATAACCTGCTACTAAATCCCGTCCTGCTGAGGGAACTCATTTATCTTTGGGCTTGTTGTAAAAATAAACACTTAAAAGACCTGGACTCTTGGGCGGACCTAGAGTAACAATTTTGACAAATGTGTCCAGTAAACTATAGTCTAGTTATATGTTGTCCGTCACAGTAAGAAAAGGAAATCATCAGGCTTTGATTGACTGCCCGATGGAAACGGGTCTCACCTGACAATGATTTCAAATTCAAAAAGAGCAAAGCAGTGCCTCGCTCCATTTTCTAGCATCTTGCATGTGTTCAACAGTGAAATGACCAGTGATCAGTTGAGCCATATTTAACCTTTTGTTGCTTCTAATCTTCACCGTCATAACTCCTTTTAAAATGTCAATTTTGCCGATTTTACTCTCCTACATTTCAATTTAATTTCCCGCTAATGTCCAAAACAATACTAGAAATTCATTTTGGAATACATCTAGTTGCTTGAGAATAAGGTTGAATTAAATATGACATGGGTGATTACAGAGAGCAGGAGGGGATGGAAGTTCAGGCCATCTTCCTCTATCCTTTTCCTTAGTTTCCATTCATTTAATTATTTATGAAAATAAATAATTGAACTTGCCTTGCCCATAAGGGCATTACACATTAATCAAAATTTCTGCAACTATTTCATGTGTTAACAAGCTGGCTAAAGTTTAGGTCCTTTAGCTTGATGTTTTGGAAGCAATTAACCAAATTTATTCTCTCTTAGTCCTCCATTGATTACAATAAATATGACGCTTGTTGTGTATTACCTCTTACAAATGGTGCTGGGAGAATGTAATTAAAGCTGAGTATGCACTGCAGAAAATGATGGTCCCCTCTTTGTTACATGGACATAGCTCAGGGTTCGAGATCTCGCTACACAAAAAAAAAATGATTAGTTCATGAATTCAAAATGTTTATTTAGCTTGTGAAAATAACTGAAACATAAATAAATGATAAAATAATAATAGTCCTGTTCTTGTATTGCAGATATTAGGACATGGAGAGAGAGTGAGAGACTGACCATCTCCCTATAGACAGAAATGGCAGCATAAAGGCATTGAGTGGTGGCCAGTACCTCCCTGCCTCTAACCAACCACAGCTGGGAGGAGAGCAGACAGCTGCTGAGCTGCTGCAGCCTCAGCGCTCCCTTTAGGGGCTTAGCGCCAACCCTCCTCCCAGCAAATTAGTTGCAGGGAGTAATTCTTGTCTTATTTATGGTCTGACAAACATTGAATTCTTCAAATGCAATGGACGGCATTCCATGTCACTTACTTACTTGGCTTTTCCGTCAACATATCTTTCATTCAAAATGTTGCAGTAAGTAGAATTAGGCTCAGACCTGATGAGGATTTTTACTAATTAAACTATCCATCTTTGGTCATGCTAGTGGATATATTTTTGAACTTAGGATAGAGACAAGTTAGCAGTTTCTCCCTGGTTTGATCCTAAGACTAATCACTTGTTGACCTAGAAATAAAATGGATATCTAAGTCATCTTGGATAACCAATAATGATATAATTGTCAAAGTTCAGCTTCCCCTATGTCCTGCCACTCTGTATCTGGGTCAGTTCATTTAAGATAGAGCTTAAGACTTTCCTCTTTGGTACCTCTTATAGTTAGGGCTGGCTCAGGTTAGCCTGGACAAGCTCCTCTCTCACTCTCATTTTCTCCTTCCACAATAACCCACGTTTTATTAATGTACATCACTAATTCAGCTTCTTCCCCAGAGTTTGTTCTCCTTTCTCGCCTCGCAGGTCTCTGTAGATGGTGGTTCCGTCTGGACCCTGGTCCTGACTCCTGCCTGGCCCACAGACACCTACCTTCTAACACCATTGATATTCCTATTTGTATTACTGTAGACATCAATGCGCTTCACTAACTTTGTTTCTTCCACGGAAAAGTTGTGCTTTTTCCCCTCAGAGGTTTTCATGGGTCATGGTTCTATCTGGACCCTGTTCCTGCCTCCAGCCGTGGTCCTGCTGATACCTGCTGCTGCTATCATCATTATTATTATTATTATTATAAATATATATATATATACAGTATATATATATATATTATATTACTATTCCTGTCATCAAATACCAACATTAGCCTTTCCTAAAGTCTGAGCTTTCCCTCACCTGTGGATGGAGGTTCTACCTGATGGTGGTTCTATCTGATGGAGGTTGTCCCTGCAGTGGTCCTGCCGTACACCTGGCTTACTACTCTTCGTTATTTGTATCGTTTCCGTTATAGGAATTGAATGTATTGTACATCTTTTACATTGTTTATTCTGTACACATGACATCCATTGCAGTCTGTCCATCCGGATAGCGGGATCCCTCTTCTGACGTTCTCTCTATGGTTCCTTCCTTTTTTCCCTATGGAAGAGTTTTTCCTGTGCCGATGTGAGGGTTTTGCATGTGTACAGACTGTAAAGCCCTCAGAGAAAAAATTGTAATTTGCGATTTTGGGCTATACAAAATAAAATGAATTGAACTGAATCGAATTTGGTCGGATGCATCCTCATGAGGACCCAGTCTTGACAGTCAACCTGGGCAACCCTCAGCTTCTCTGTCCCACTACGACCAGTCCCCCAATAGAAGAATGTTGTATTGGTATTGAAGGCAGCTGACACACAACCAAAAGGCACTATTAGTCTGTCTTTAGTACTTACATATTTGTATAGTATTTGATATCATTCAACAAACTATGGAAATTAAAGGAACTACATGAGGTTCTGGAACTACAAAGACAACCAGTTGGTCGAATTGAAGTAAGCAAAGGATGAGCTGCAACCTCACCATGGAAGAATGGCCTTCTTTAGAGTTGCCTTCCAAACAATTAGACACAGTTGTTGTCACCTTAGCCGGAAAGGGCACCGCAGCATTTGGGATGGACCGACAAGCAGAGGCTTTCTCACCGAGCGTCCCAGTAGATGGATAAAGTGAGAAGAGGTGCCTGGAAAACATCTTGACCTACATGGAGGTCTCCTCTGGTCACATGCATTACGGAGCTCCCAGGAGACTGGTGCAAACCTCCAGAGACCTTAGTCCAGCACAGCTACTGCAGAAATGGATCAATCTGAAAGAAAAATATTTGATCTCCTTATTCAAAGCATTGTGAAATTTTGATGTAAGGGTTTGATTATATAGTAATTGTTTACTATGAGATGAATGATGTACTGTTTGACATACATCAGAATACTCAAAATAAAAAATACCCCAGACATTCTTCTCCTTTGCAATGTTCTCCTGGAAGATCCCAGGGTGTTCCCATAACAGACGCTGTGTGTTGTGGGAACATTTTATATACTTTCCAGCTTGTCCTCTGTCTATCTAAAGGGGTATTTCCCTCAGATGTGAACCCTGAAATACTTATTTATTTAAACAAAGGCCGCAACTCACAGGGTCCCAACTCACTTCCAACACAGGAAGATATCAGTTTTCAGGCTTCGTCTAAAAGACCCTGACGTCTTAGGGGTCAGAGAGTGATCCCCACCGGTGGGGCCAGGGCGTCACCGTATCCTTCGGTGCTCCCTTTCCCCCGGTACTCTCCGGGAGTCAGTCCGCTGTCCCCGCCGCGGCTTCGGGGCACGGCCGGTTCCAGCGAGCGCGAGCTCGAGGGCCGTTCGCCCCCTCCGAGGAGGACTCGGACGCTACCAGACCAGCGTCTCCCTGCCAGTGCGCTGTTTCAGGGCGCTGTGTCTGTGGGTTCAGGACTTCCAGTGACTTCCAGGGCCGGTGCCCCTGGGAGGTCCTTTTGGAACGCGAGCCCTCCCCCATGTATCTCAATAGAGGACCCTGCCTATAGTCGACGGAGGCTGCACCACCCTGTGTCCGTGGCGGCCCCCTCGGCTTCGCAAGGTACTACCCACCCGGGTAGACCTCTAGCAGGCTTGTGTATCGGAGCGAGAAGAGACCCGGCTGTGGTTGGAAGCCTCAGTACGAGCTCTTCCCCCAGACAGAGTCAGGCTATCACAGCCATTACCTCATTGTTCCACACTACCGGGAGTTCCGGAGGTTCGCTTTTGGGGACGAAGCTTACCACCACTTGGTTCTTCCACTCGGCCTAGCCCTCTCACCCCAGATGTTTACCTAATACGTGAATGCTGCCCTGGCGCCAGGGCGTCTCCAGGGCATCCGCATTTTGAGCTTTACAAGCGACGGGTTGATTTTAGCGCCATATGCACAGCGCATCACCCTTCTGGGGCTGAGGCGCAACGCCAGAAGAAGCGTGCTGTCCTCAGTGCACTGGACCACCTTCCTGGGCGTTACTTGGGATTCGACCATGACGCGGGCACATCTGTCTCCCGCTCGAGCAGTTTCGACCCCTCTTGCAGTCAAGCTAGGCCAGCCATCCACTGTTCAGTGGGGGCTTGGGGCCAGGAGGTTCTCCCCGAAGGGAAACCAGCGCCGTCTGGTCAAGATCACTCGGCGTTGCCTGCGGGCCCTGGCCCAGGGGGCAGGCACTCTGTCGAATCAGGGGCCGAGGCCCAGGGACTGGAGACTCCATCCCGGTGTGGTGAAACTCCTTTGGTAACACCTCGGCACGGCCGAGTTGGACCTGTTTACCTCCAGAGGGACGCCGGTTCGTCCTCTGTGTTGTTCCCTGGTTGCGCTTCCCCCAGGGGTTCTAGTATGGTTCACAGACCTTTTGTCGCTCCTCGCAGGTCCTCTGTGGGAGACTCCCATCAGGGTGGACCTGCGGTCTCAGGCGTGGAGGGCCCTCTTGTACCCTCGCCTAGAGCCATGGAGACTGCCGGCGTAGCCCTTGAGGGGACCCGCCTCCTAGGAGCCGGCCTCTCGACCCAGGTCGTGGAGACCATCCTTCACTCTAGAGCCCCCGCCACGAGGAAGATGTATGCCGATAGATGGAAACTCTTTGCCACTTGGTGCGGGCAACGTCAGCTGGACCCAGTTAACTGCCCGGTGGGTTCAGTACTGGAGTTCCTGCAGGAGCGCTTTGCCATTGGTTTATCCCCATCCACCATCAAAGTGTATGTGGCGGCCCTGTCGGCATCCCATGCCCTACTAGACGGGCGCTCTCTAGGGAGACACCCGCTAGTATCCCGCTTCCTTCGTGGCACTCTGAGGCTGAGGCCAGCAGCTAGCACTAGAGTTCCGTCCTGGGACTTGGCCATCGTACTCGAGGGTCTCTCCGGTGCTCCCTTCGAGCCCATGGCAGAGGTCGCAGTGAAGTATGTGGCGCTTAAGACCCTCTTCCTGCTCGCTATTTCTTCCCTCAAAAGAGTTGGAGATATGCAAGCCCTCTCGGTGGCCCCATCGTGCTTGGAATTTGCACCCGGTATGGTGAAGGCGTTCCTACTTCCCTCCCCCGGCTATATTCCCAAGGTCCCGTCCGCTTCGGTTGGGCCTATTGTGCTGCAGGCTTTCTGTCCTCCCCCGTTTCTGACGTCGGACCAGACGAAACTTAACCTCCTCTGCCCAGTTAGAGCCCTAGACTTGTACGTCCGCAGGACCGCCCTGTGTGGGCTCTACGAACAGCTGTTCGTACGCTTCGGGCCCCCCAATACTGGTGGCCCAGTCACTAAGCAGAGGATGAGCAAGTGGGTGGTGGAGGCCATCACACTTGCTTACGAATCGGCCGGCCAGCCCGCACCTTTGGCTGTCCGGGCCCATTCTACTAGGGGTATGGCGGCTTCTAAAGCCCTTGGGAAGAGTGTCGCTTCACGACGTTTGCATGGCGGCAGGCTGGTCCTCTCCCCACAAGTTCATGAGGTTCTACCACCTGGACCTTAACGCTACACCTGGAGCACAGGTGCTCTCGTCTGCATCTTGAACTTCACACCACGGTCACTTGCTCGTATGGTGAGTGGGTATAAGTGTTCCCACAGCGTCTTTACGCAGCTTGAGTTCCCTGATAGGGAACGTCTCTCGGTTACGTATGTAACCTTCGTTCCCTGAAGGGAACGAGACGCTGCGTAAACGTTCTGCCATACTCCCGGCCTGCCCGTGGCACTCGATTCGGCCTTTCAGAGATGAATGGTCCTGCTCTTCGGGTCCCTTTATTGCGCCCTGGTCTGGCGTCCCTGCTATGACGTACCAGCTCGCCATTGGTTAGGTTTCACACGTTTTTCATGACGCGGTCACGCAGGGGCGTTCCCACAGCGTCTTTACGCAGCATCTCGTTCCCTTCAGGGAACGAAGGTTACATACGTAACCGAGAGACGTTTTCCCTTGATTGAAAAATTTGTTTGGATTTTGTACAAGGATGTCAGCAGCGCAAAGTCTGTTTAATATCTCGTACAGTCAGGCAACAAAGTCAATAAGAAGAAGTGGGAAATTGGGGGTGCAATATACTTTGGTGGTTATAGTTGGGGCATCCAATTAGAGAAAATCTGTAGACTGGCAGCATGTCAACGGCAGTGACTTCATCCAGCAGAACAACTCCAGAAATTTAGAGGATGTAGATAGATACGCCAAGTATTGTACCAACAATGCATAGCTGTCACCTGAGGAGAGAGAAGAAGAGGGAGAGAGGGAGGGAGAGTAAGTAGCAAAGTAATGGAAAACTGATATGACAAACTGGACGTGAGAAGAAATTATTGTTTTAATTCGGCTATCCCATTTTGTTGTGTATATACATAGTTTATTAATAGCAGCTCAAATGATAAAAAAAACATAATTTTTCTTCCAACTCCTGCTGGTATCTAACCATGTGGTCAGCAGCAGCAATGGCAAAATGGACAGATGAATGGACATGTTGCGATCCTTGCGGTATCATTATTTGTCACAGTAGGAAGTCCAAAAGATAATAAACATGTGACTCTACTCTACAAAACACAGGTTTGTGGGTAAGTATTTAACATAATGCTGTGCTTTAGAAGCAACCCGATTGTTCATCTTTTTTCTGTTGATGGTTGACAGATGAAAGAGAGGTACTGTGAGAAGTTGGCTGGAAACACAGCAAGTGAAGCTCCTAGCTCAGCCCAGTCTAATTCTGTTTGCTGTCAGACCGAGCTGCACTGCAATTATCAGACTGAATGGTGCCTGCAGACCATAATTGCTTTGTTTTTCAATTATTTCATGAGGCTCTGGTAATTTACTTCATTCTACTAAAATATGCCAATTAGACATTTTAATTACAGTTTTCACTGTATCACTTTTTGCTGTCACTGAAAAGATGTAATACTGCTATTAGGGAAGAGTATGGGGATAGTTTAATATTGCCCATTCAGATTTAGTGCTGTCGTGGCAAAAGCCACATGGCTATTTTGAATCTTCTAGGTTTTTACTTGTAACCAAATAGAACTATTTTAACATTACGTTATGTTAGCTTGTTATGCCAAGTTATCACACCACATTGTAAAAATAAGTTGTTTTGAAACTGCATTGTAAAGCTACGTCACTTGCTACAATGCTATACTACGTTCGTGCGCTATGTTGTTGTACTACGTTGTTGCACTACGTTGTTGCACTACGTTGTTGTGCTACGTTGTTGTGCTACGTTGTTGCGCTACGTTGTTGTTGTATTTTCTCAAAAGCCATGAGCCGATGATCCGTAGTAGTTTATTTGCCAAAACACCACTGATCTTTGCTCGTGGCATCGTTCGTTTTGCCGTAAATCATGAGAGGCAGATTCGAATTGAGTTCTTTATGTGCGAAATATTCCGAAGCAAACATTTTTACTGCCGACTGCATTGACCTAATCATAACAATTAAAAAGATGCAAATTAAGGCTGTTTTTATTGTAGCAAGAAACTCAAGAAATCAATAAACAGTTAACGTTTAACCATTGTGAAATCAACATTTTTGCAACTAGCTTGTGATTAAGCATTTGCTTCAAAATGGTGGAAGAAGCCATCTGATGACATCAGGACCACAGAGAGCCATTACATCTTCAGACTAAAGACACACCTCTTCAGACTAAACCTCCACTAAAACACTAACAAACTGTAGAACCTATATTGTACATATAATGGTTCTTATCTATAACAAGTAGTAAATTGGCTTATTTAATGAAATTGCACTTTGTTGTTTCTTGTTTGTCTCCTTATGGTTAAACTGCACTTATTGTAAGTCGCTTTGGACAAAAGCGTCAGCTAAAGGACATGTAATATAATTTTAAAAAAATGTAGGGGCTGTGGCTCAGTGGTCGAGTCAATATGTCCTTGGCAAAGACACTTAACCTAATATTTCTCCTGAAAACTCTGTCTTCCGTGTGTGAACGTAAAAAAGTGATGTCCAATGTCCAATCAAAACGTTTTTTTCCTTTAAGCCTTTGAATCAAACTCATAAAAGCTATATCTGTTCATCAACTTTATATTGGTATTACATATTGTTATGTATGTATTCAATTTTACATGAACCTTAGAAATTGCAATGTTTTTCGTTTTAGATATGGCATAGGCAGAACAAAATTTACAAGCTTTGCTCAAACCAAATTCGTTGTATGTTAGTAATTGAAAATAAAGGTGATCTTCAGGGAAAAGGGAGATAGTACCTGATAGTAAGATATGTGTACTCACATAAAATGTTACACATACATTCAGAAAAGGTAAAACTTCAATGGCTTCCAAATTGAACGGGATATTTAAAAAAACGGATTGGTAAATCTTTTTGGCAGTTCAAGTTTGAATTTATTTATTTTTAATTCAAGGACACACTGTAAATGTGTTTCCTGTTTACAGGGTTGACAGCTGATATCAAGAACCTGTATACTGCCATCTTACCTTTTTAGCCGGATTTTGCGTGAAATAAGTGACATTTATTTTGTTTTACCGTATAGGTTGCTTTTTCATCCATTTCCACTTGAAAACAATAATATGTCTTGTTGAGATGTTATTCAATTCAATTTTTTTTATTTGATTTTTCAGTCAGTTGTTGACTAGACAAATACATTAATATAACTGTCTGCTACTTCAATATATGGGACAATATTATAGCGCTAGTTGGACATCATTGTGATGTTTGGACCTTTGCATCTCCAACTGGACCTTGTTGAATTTAAATTGAATACCCCTGGCATACAGGGAGCCTCTTCCAATTGAGTGATTCAGGTTGAGTTGATTATAGTTTGATGGTCAAAGACCACTGACCTCACAAAACCGCTTTTTGGCCTTCACACAAGACTTCATTCGCTAATTATGACAATTTCACCCAAAAATCGGATAGGATAAAATTATGTCCGTGACTCGTTGCTGGAGGTGTACAGCCGCAAGGTGGAAATTCTAGTCTGAAACTTTTGCACACTGGTGCAGGGGGGGAGATATCATTTATGCTACCTGGATTTCAGCAGAAATTGCATGGTTTGGCCAGCTGGCAATATTATAACTGTCACTTGATGTGGCAGTGAAACTGCAGCTGATTGCTGCCATTACATACAGCCAATTATTTTGGTCTGTACTTCCGCTAATTACAGATTGCATGTCACATCAGATTTATGGAAACTCAAACCGGCCGAAAATCCTACATTTTATTTCATTTTTTAAATGTAGTTCTTTTTGAAGTTTTACAAGACATCAGGAGTATTATAAATGGTGTCAAATTCTCCACGATGAGATCTACTGCACTAAATCATATCTATTAATCAGAGATGACTAATTTCTAAAGGCAATTTTTGTATGTTTCAACATAGGTGTCTTATTTTGCTTCTTTACAGCGAGTGCGGATATCAGAGCTCTGAAATCATCGAGTCGATTCAAGTGCGAGTGTCAGATCGAAACAGGGAGACCAAACTTTAACGCCAAATCTCTAAATACGACTGTACTCATCCTCTCAACTGCACAATTACACCACGACACTTCCTGGGAGGTGCTAGGTCTGTTATTGTAAGTGATGCATTAGGGGAAATTCTGGATTAATGAACATATAAATATTTGGATTAGTGGTGAAGAGAGGTGGCGGTTGGAATAAACATCACCCTTGTGTGAAAACCTTTTAGCGGGAGACTCGGGGTGAGACCTCACTGCCGGCTTTGGGAATGCAAACTTAAATGAAAGGCAGGCAGAGCGCTTCGCTTCACTCTTTTCATATCACTTACGTGTTGAACTGCATCACGGTAACACAGCTCAGGTCACATGCATGGAGGTTTATTGTAACATCTTTATCTCAGGGCGGAGGTAATGGAGTACATTAGCTCAAATGGAATGCAGTGGTGTGTTGACATTTTTTCGCCCTCTGGGTGGCTCCGTGTATTTTAGCCATTTTCTGTATTTTAAAACATTTTAGTCTTTTCTCATTCAATGTAATATTATTTGGATGTATTGCTATCGTAGCGTTGTCACACCTCTGCCACTGCAAACATGTTTTTTCTCAGCTGTCGCTCAACAAATCAGTTCATTCAGTGCACCTCCAAGTCACATCCACCTCAATCACCCTCACCTGCCCTACTAGCTCCTTTTAAACCTCAGCCACTCGCTCTTGCCTCGCCCCGGTAATTTACCCTGCCGGCTATCTCTGACGACGTCTTTTCCTTGTGACTCTACAAATGATTGCGTATTCGACGGATTAGTAGTGTACTGCTACTGTTTGGCATACTGCAATAGAGTTCCGTACCTTACCCACTACAGCTGTTAGGCTACTGGAACAGAAACACTGACTGAGCACGAACGTCCCCCCTTGGAGGTTTGCTGGCCCACCAGTACACCAAAACAACACATGTAACCGAAATTCATTATTACCTGAGGGTGTGAGTCGTTCAGGATACAATTACTGTGAATCTGAAGAGAGGGTTATTCCTAGTAAACTGGGAATAAGTAGTTGTGCTAAACGGTATTTAAACTGACCAATTAAAAGTGATTATGGAGTTTGAATGTGACAAAAGTACATACACACAAAGTCTGCACAAGTCTTTTCAGTTGAGTCCATTGGTGGTCATCGAGGTTTAGACTAAAGGTCATCGATCTGATAAATTCCAGCCGAGTGCGGTTCCTTTAATACCAATAAATTGTTCAAGTCTCTGCAACAGGATACAGTGATCACCATTGATACAGATTGATGGTGTCAGACGCTGCACTAAGGTCCAACAAGACAAAGACAGAGACGAGTCCTCTGTCCAATGAAGTAGAAAGTCATTATTCGTTTCCCCCTGTGCTGTTTCTTCAAACCTCATCATCAACATCCACATGAATAATACGAAGCACCCAAAATAATTACTTTTTATCTTTTTTCAGGACTAAACTTGATAAGAATTCAGAAAATTATAACAGAAGTCAGAATACAGACCTGGGGCCCTGGACACTACAACACAAAAACCATGTTGGGTGCTCACTGAGAAGCAGGCCTCCAAATGTAAGCAGAGTTTTCATCAAATAGTACAGAGAGGTAAATTAAAGTGATTGGATGGGACCTAGCATAATTCATATTAGAGATTAAACAACACAATCTCACCTTTTGGATTAAACTAATTGCTTTTAAAAGTTTATTTTGTTTTTCCACATAGATGCAAACAATCCATCATTTCTCATTCTTCTCAGCAGTGATTCTCAGAGCTGCTGCTCAAACAGTGTGTCTGTCATGTTACAAATGAATTGGCGTATTCAGCACATTGTCCGGACAGAATGAGCTGGTTGGCTACTCATAGCCACTCTGCTGGTACACTCAGGAAATACCGTCTAAACGCGACACTTCATCTCTGACTGTGACTTCCATGTGCTTCATGAGGCGATTGGGTTTCTGCCTTTAGCTTCCCATTGTTCCTCTGTCTGCTGGTATTGATGTGTGGCTCTGTATATGTGAGCCTGGGCCCAGTCTCCCAAAACACCTGCCAGCAATTAATTCGCACTCATCAACTCATCAATTGTGTAGTCCATCAATCCCATGTTCTTCACCCACTAATTAGCGGATCATTGTTTCCTCCTCTTTGGTAGAAAGCCCCAAAAACCAGAACATGTTATAAGCCTGAAGGACTTCAACAGAATTCATGTTGGTCAGAAAAGACACCGACCGATTCTTTGGGGTACTGTAGCCCAGTCATGCCAAATCCCCATAAGCACATCTTGGTATCCTCTGTGTGCAGCACAAGGCACACGATGCTGTCCACCCACATGTAATGTGAGACATGGAGGGGACTGCCGTGGCAATGGTGCAAAGTGCTCACACTACACTAATTATCATTATGATAATGTTTTTATACCATGTAACTTTGATTAATGGCTGTTATTAAAGCACTATATTAGTACACAATATACTACATTGTTTGAGCTGATCGTTTGCTAGATATCTGCATTTAACGTGTAAGTGGTTTGAAAAAAATGGAAAATGCCAACATTGTTTCCTGATGTCTGGACATCTACAATTTGGGGTATTGTCGTGGCAGTTCATATTCAAGCATATTTGTAAAAGAAATCGACTGATTTGAACAAAGGAAAGTGTAAACTCCTAACATCCAAACTGAGGATTGGTAGAACTCCTGTTGGGCCAGCTGTGGCCTGCATGTGGATTCCAGGCATGGTGCTGGGTGTCAAGGTTCAGACAGACAATCCGTGCAAAGAAAAGCTTTACCCTACCCAAGAGCATCCAAACTGCTCAAACACACTCTCTATATCCATCCATCTTCCCCATTTACTGGCCGAGTAAATCTCTTCTAATCTGATGAGCAAAACAAATTGCAGTCCATTTTATGTCATGATGCCACCAAAGTGAGCATCTGTCTGAACGACCAACATCTCGGTGGCCTTGTGCAAGGAGAAGGTGGAAGTGCGTTCCCTCCTCAGTGTAGCTGCTGTAGTCCTTATCAGAGCCGTCGGGCTTATGACGCTTTTGGCCACAGCAGTGATGAAATATTGATTTGCAGAGATTTGACCGGCATAGGCAATGTCTAGACAAGTGAACACAACATTCAGCATCGACAGACTGAGCTCATTGTTTGCACTGCAATGCAGTATTGAATGTCCATTTTTAAATCAGGGGAGAGAAGCTTTTTGCTAACGTCGTGAGAACGTAAATACAAGTATGCGTGGAGACAAATGTCAAATGTGGTACACTTTTCTTTTTTGGTGTCAATGAACTCCTTTGTTTCAGTCCTTCACATTTTACTCCGACGACATTCCGGCAGTGAATATGTTCAAAAGATTTTAAAAAAGATTTTAGTGTGGATTTGAATAGTTTTGGGTGCAATTGAGATGCTTAACTAATGTTCTAAATAACCTAATATCCATGAAATTCTGCGTTTCAAAGCTTATTCCTTTTTTTTTGCCCATACAAATAAAATGTCACAATTCCACCCTTGTTATGTTTATGTTTCCTGCATTGCGCTTCACATAGAGGAGAGTATAGATGCTATTTCATACGTTGCATTGCATACGCAGAATTATCCCCATGTGAAGCATCCCAAGCTTTTCCGAGACCAACAATGATAAGAAACAAATTTCAGCTAACTTTGTTAGTAAGACAAAATAAGATGATGTTGAGTTGGATCCAGTCACAGTGTCGACCTGACCGATACCTCTGCATTCTCATTGTAGGAACACCAGCTACAAAGGCTATGTTCAAACCTACGAGGCCCTTCTTGATATGTGCAACAGAGATAGTGCAACACAGTGGGGGGCCAGACTCAACTTTACCTGTAACCCTGCCTGATGCAAGAACACACTCCTGGTGGATTACTTTGTTGCTCTAACGGGTGGTTTTCTCTTTATTAGCTTACACTCGAACACAACTTGTCTCAATTCAATTCTATTCAATTCATTTGATTTTATATAGCCCAAAATCGCAAATTACAAATTTGCCTCAGAGGGCTTTACAGTCTGTACACAGGCAACATCCTCTGTCCTGAAACCCTCACATCGGCACAGGAAAAACTCCCCCAAAAAATGGGGAAAAAAGGGAAGAAACCTTAGGGAGAACGTCAGAGGAGGGATCCCTCTCCCGGGATGGACAGACTGCAATGGATGTCATGTGTACAGAATCAACAATGTAAAAGATGTACAATACATTCAATTCCTCTAACAGAAATGATACAAGTAATTGCAAGTAGCAGAACAAGTGTACGGCAGGACCACTGCAGGGACAACCCTCATCAGATAGAACCACCATCCACAGAGGCTTCAGGGTCCGGACGGAACTACGATTCGCGGAGATCTGCTAGGTGAGAAAGCACAAAGAACTCCCGGAAAGAAGCTGAATTAGTGATGTACATTAATAAAACATGGATTATTGTCGAAGGAGAGAGTGAGAGAGGGGCTCGGTGTGTCCTAAGAAGTCCCCCGGCAGTCTAAGCCTAGAGCAGCTTAAGGGCTGGTCCAGACTAACCTGAGCCAGCCCTAACTATAAGAGGCACCAAAGAAGAACGTTTTAAGCTTTATCTTAAATGAGCTGACCGAGTCTGCCCCCCCGGACTGAAAGTGGAAGCTGGTTCCACAAAAGAGGAGCTTGATAACTGAAGGCTCTGGCACCCATCCTACTTTTTAAAACTCTAGGAACAACATCTAGCCCAGCATCTATGGAGCGCAGATACCTTGTTGGCAATACGGTGTAACAAGCTCTTTAAGATAAGATGGTGCCTCACCAGAAAGTGCCTTGTAGGTGAGAAGTACCTTAAATTCTATTATTGATTTAACAGGAAGCCAGTGCAGAGAAGTTAATACAGGAGTTATATGATCCCATTTCTTAGTTCTTGTTAATACACGTGCTGCAGCATTCTGAATCAGCTGGAGAGGTTTAAGCGATTTACAAGAGCAGCCTGATAACAAAGAATTACAGTAATCCAGTCTAGAAGTAACAAATGCATGAACTAGTTTTTCTGCATCACTTTGAGACAGGAAGTTCCTGATTTTCGATATATTACATAGATGAAAAAGGCAGTCCTTGAAGTCTTCTTTATATGAGAGTTGAAGGACATATCCTGGTCGAAGAGAACTCCAAGATTTCTGACGGTGCTGTTAGATACCAGAGCAATTCCATCCATAGAGACTGTATCACGTGACTTTGAAGGCGCTCTGGGCCTATCATGATAACTTCCGGTTTTTCCGAGTTCAGCATCAGGAAGTTGCAGGTCATCCAAGTTTTGATGTCTCCAAGACAATCCTGAAGTCTAACAAGCTGGTTGGTGTCTTCTGGCTTGATCGATAGATATAGTTGAGTATCGTCTGCATAACAATGAAAGTTTATGTGATGGGCCTCATTGTGATGGGCCTCAAGGTTTGTACAGAAACCGCATGTGGAAACTCACCTCCATTTTCCAGTGAAAATCCTCCGCTCCTTAAAGCATGTCCCTCACATATGCCTCCTGGTTAAATGGCAGACGTAATCTGAGCCAGGCGGTGACTTAGGCCAAGGAGACGAGCGGAAAGGGTTTCTGCCACAAGGATCACACTTTTTCAGTTGAGTGAACACAAAATCACAACGCATTACAGATGAAGCAGCCACGCAGTATTACAGTTACTGGACGAAAGAAAGAAGAAAACAGTCATAGGATCAGCAGTGGAGGAGGCACATTCACTTGTGTGTTTATTTGCTCACAATGTGCGGTATAGTGGGCAGAGAAAGGAGCTGATTACCTGATGAGTTGCAGGTTTCGTAAATACGACATAAACTGAAGTATCACAGCGTGTGCTGTCTGCACGTTGGCGCTGATAACGGTACTTTTGCAAATGTACGTAAATGAGGCCCTCAGTGCGTCATTTGCCTCTTTCAGCACCGACACCAGATCTAGTAACAGAGTGAGTAGATTACATCTTGGCCTGTTCCTTGGCTTGAGTTTGGCTATTTTTAGTTTTCGCACAGTGTCAAATTTTATAAAACGAAATAACTAAATTAGTTATGACATATGTATCTTCGCAGAAGGGCAATGTGACACTGTTGGTGGAATAAGGAAAAAAACACATGAATTTCTACCGGCGCAAATGTCCAAATATTGGACCAATGAAATCCCTCGGTCCAATGATACTAGGTCCTTCCTAGCTTGCTGCCAAAGTGGAGGAAAAATAAGAGATGTCTTTGAAAGGTTGCATACGATGGAGGTGCTAAAGTTTTTGTTTCCAAGTTTGTGTTGTATGTATTATGTTATTAGCTTGTGGAGGATGAACCCCTAAAGAAAGGTGATTCTCCACTTTCTTTAGTGGAAATGTCCTGTGAGGCAAATTTGGGATCTAAGGCTGTATAAACACAAATGAATTGCCTAGACCTGGAACTAGTATGTAGCGTTTCTTGCGTGAATCTTGACGTGGTCCTGCAGCAGGACACTGTTGTTCTTATCTGTTGTTTGGGGTCTGCTCCTTTTATATGTGATGAAATTTGCCTGCAGTGATGGCCTGGGGCTACGGCTGCCCAAGAGACAAAGGAAGACGGGCTGCCACCATCATGTTTAACCGCCCCTGACACATCATCGCCCTTATTGTGCCTCTCAATCTGAACACACACACACACACACACACACTCTCTCTGGCAGCAGCAGCAGCAGCAGTCCAGGGCAGCAGTGCCGGAGCACCATCTGTCAGCCTGGTGTCAAGTGGCCCTTGTCTCCAGTGATTACGAGAGCTCCTGCTGCCTCAGGTGGTCCGCGGACCAGCTCACCCATCTAGAGGGGCCAGGCCCGGCCATATGGTCTTTGTGGCGCACAAGGATGGGGGCACCCAGGGGAGGCAGCTCCCCTCCACTTGCCACCGGACAGGAAAGGACAGACAGCATCCCCCACCAGCCTTCACGCATGTGACCGCGGCTGTCTGCAGAGATATCCCTGTCGGGGGACTGCAATGATGGAGAAAAACTTGACAAACTTCATTCAGAGTTTTCTGAGGGAGGAGGACGGGGATGGAGGGGTGAGGAGCGAGAAGTCCCTCCAGTCAAAGCCAGTCCATTGTTGCCGTTTTTCTTAACAGTACAGAAGTCCAAATGGAGATGAATAACATTGGTTTTGTGTCATAGAATAAATAATAATGATAATAAGTCAAAAAAAAATAATATTTTGACAATAACAATAATACATGGTACAATAGTACATGGTAGTAAAAACGGGTAGTACGACAGGTAGTAGTACTACTTGCCTTTAAGGTAGCAACTCTGTTCATATGAAGCTTGTTAGATGTGTATGACCTATAGACCTCATACTAGGACTTTCCTTTTCCTTTTTAAGACGATGTATTTGACAACTTAGAGGCAAAGCTGTGGGAGCGTGCCAATCAATCCTATATGATCTGAGTTTCATGGCCACCATGTAGATGAACCTGTAATCATTTTCACTGATAGTGAAAAAAACTTTTGCCATCTCATGGATGTTTGAATACAACAAATGACATCCTAAAATTGAGTCAACAGGTTGATTTGGGTACCGAACCCTAATAAAGCTCAACGACATGCAGAATTTCGCAAGCAAACTGACAAACAAGTTGCTGGTGAGTAAATATCTTTCAATCCAGACGTTCAATTCAGTAAGGTAGTGTGCTGTCCCCACTACTATACAACAACAACCGGCCAATGGACCAGAACACTGAGCGGTTCATCTATGCAGACGATGTCTGTATAACATCACAAGAGAACTTATTAGAAGCAGTAGAACTGAACCTCACTGCCCTAGATGAGTTACTCATCCAAGTACAACCACCTACATGCCAGCAGGGGTCAAACCAAGAAACTTGACCCAGTACTGAATAACACTTGCCGCATGATCACCGGCCGCTTGGAACCCACCAATACAAGCAACCTCCTCCTCCTCGCTGGCCTTGCCCCTGCCGATTACAGACTGGAAGTTGCGAGCCAAGTCTAGAAAACAAAATCTATGAGCGATGAAGGCCATCTCCTCCATGGATGTCAACCTGCGGTCCAACAGCTAATGTCAAGAAGAAGCTCTCTCAGCCATGTCCAGCCCCTAACAAAGTCTCAGGAAGAAACCAGAATCCAACTGTTGATGGAAAAGCTTGAGAAAGACCCTTCTCCAACTGTCATGGAAACACCCCCTAATGAAAAACTCTAAACCGCCTCAGAATGGGTAGATCAAATGGTGGCTGTGGCCAGATGGGGCTACAAGACTGGCCCAACCGCCTGTGAGTGTGGAGAAGCAGACCATAGAGCAATGCCTTGTCTGACCTATCCAACTCTTGCAACTCAAAAGACCTTGCAAAGTCCTTTAAATGCAAAGGACTGTGTAAAGAAATGGGAAACTGTCATTTAACCACCAGAGAAGCAAAATAAAGAAAGCCTAAAACATTGAAAATGTCGAGGCCTCACGCGGATGTGACCAAGACGTATACTTTGACGTTTTGTCGAAAAATAAAACGCAAAAGTGTTCTTTCAAACAGAACCTTGCAAATTGTTAATAGGAAGCTGGAATTGTCGCTGTCACCCATCAGTTTGTGAAAGTCTTGCATTTGGCGTTGATGCAGTCAGTGTATTGTGTGGTATTCTGAAACCAGAAGTGACACAAGAGGGTGGAGTTAATGATGGATTTTCTAAATTTGGAATTAAGTTTTTTGAAGGGTGAGCTAAAAAAGCAGGATCCTGTTTAACAAAAAAGAACCAAGAGAACAACAAGACTAATACTTTGTGTCACAGTACAGGACCATTGATAACAATAATTGAAATAGATTTTTTTAAAGATGTGCTGCTGGTTTTAGAATTCTTACCAAAGAATTGCTGTGTGCTGGATACAAAGGCAGCACCTGGCTCAATTACAGACTACAAGGCTTCTTGAAATGTCTGTTATGTACCACCCTGAAACGAATTACATTCAAATCAAACCTACTAAATAAGGATGCATTTACTGCATTACAACTCATGCAGTAAGAACTTGTTCTCCTCAAGAAATGCCAGCAACATCTGTCAATTTCTGCTGCTTACAGCTATAGGAATTTTCAAAATAAACGGCCCTCTTTGCTGGAAACAAACGCTTCGAGGAAACAAAGACCAACCTTTGGTCAAGTATTGTAGGAGGCAAAATACTATCAACGGCCATTAAATGAGAAATCCATGATAGCATGTTTTTTAGTAATAGTTTTATAAATCAGATTATATTATAATATATAAACAAACCCAATTAAAACCTTCGAAATATATATAGGAATGAATGGAAAGTTAGATGTGAGAACTACTAAAGAAAAACAGCCTAAACGTTTTATCAAATTCCATTCATTTTAAAGAAACTACAGGTAAATAGTTTAAACTATAAACCATTATGTTTCACAGTTAATTACTTACTTTAATAAATTGTCCTGTTTCAATATGTAAATGAGCGATTATTGGTAAGTGATGAGATTGATTGCATTTGAAGGGCAGCTGACTGTGAGATGTCACTTCATACCATGAAGAAGACTGAGTTGAAACACAGTTTTCAGCATGCATAGTAATACATATTTGTTTTTCCCTCAACACAAATTTGTTGTATGGACTTTTTCAAATGGATCCAAACCTGCATGAAAAGCTCTTTTCTTTCAATCTGTTCCTTAATGTTTGGCTTCTCAAATGATGACAAATACAAACCTTCCCTTGGAAGGTGCAGAAACTTTATTTACTTATTTATTAAATGCTTTTCTTGTCTCACGATCACAAATATCCTTTGTAATTGAAAATATCAGACCAGCTGGCTGGGAAAAAACAATCAGACAGCGTGTGTTGATGATGAAAACAAGGGTTTACAGGCAGAGAAACGATGTCAGCTGTGGTTTTATTCCAGCTCCATTAAGCTGTGACACGTTACCATGGAGAATTATTGTGTACTGCTACAGCCTGCTAACAGCTAGCCATGGTGTTCAAAAGGTGTCATAAAGACGATTTGAAAATAGATATTACAACAAAAAACTCTAATAATAATAATGTTTACTGAGGGCATGAATCAAGAGAGAACTAATCATTTTCTCATAGAGTTCTCTATTAACCCCATTTTTTGCAACCAGAAGACAAATTCAGATACACATAAAAAGGGATAGAATACGATCACAGATTACTTAAATCATAGTTGTCCGAAATTGGGAAAGTAATATGCAGTTTGCAGTTAAAAATGACAATGAGAGTAACGCTAATGTGCTCAAAGACCTGTCGTTTAATGCAGTTAATTCAATGCTTGTCCTCTCGTGGAGGACACGTTTCAGATCAAAACCTTGTTCTCTATTTAGGGATTGGTTTCATATCCATCATATCTTCTTTCACACTAGTGTAAAGAAGACATCTAAAATATACATTTAGCAGTATATTCTACTGTTTTGTCCATTTACATCTCTAGATTTCTGTTGAATTCGCCAAAACCTACCACAATAATGCCTCGTTCATATATTTAAAAAGAAACCCAAATTCTCGGAACGTGAGTGACTTACTAAGAAACAATGAAATTCCTGTTTTCACATATGAAGAACTGTATAAATAAATAATAATTTATTTGTCCGATGCCATGGGACCCATTAAGACCCCCCCCCCCTCCCCATAGTATATGTATATCTTACATTGTGAGCCAATTATATCACTTCCTTCGTTCACCTGACTGAGCGTGAGGGCGGAGCCAGAGCCAGGATCTGTGTCATTTTAACAAAAGGTTACACTGTGACTCATGTCTTTTTAAACGATGTAGTGTGTGTGAAGTACTACACAAATACGCCCTTGAAGTCAGGTTGTACGGGTTTTGAAAATCTAATGTTTTTGTAGTTTTATTTTTATTTTTACATGAAACATGATAAAAATGTGAACGTTATGATAAAGAGATTCCCAATGAAGCACTTTGATATTGTTTGTTTTCGTGGTGTAATCTATCCCATCATATTCATTTCTGTTTTTCAATGTATTTACAATGGACTTAACAACCCATTTGATCATTTGATAAGGGAATTTTTTGGCTTATTTGTTCATAAAAAGGAGATAGTTATAAGCACACCTTTACATTTGAATACAAATTATCATGAAGATATCTCAAACCATTATGTTAATCACTGGGAATTTCCTGAGAGAGATACGGATCAATGCAGATGCTAAGCTACATTGCTACATTGTAATTGTGTCGGCCATTAAACGCTGTTGTTTAATGTTTAAATACATGTTTTGATTTTTTTATCTCATTCTTGAGATAAAAGATGAGGACCACATAAAAGGAAAAGATGTCATTTTTAATGAAAGAAGAAATAATGG